>NC_140993.1:26735282-27335282 GCF_052327205.1 Somniosus microcephalus | reverse complement strand
GACTCGCTGATAAAAGACAGACTGGTGTGTGGTATTCCAGATAATGGTCTAAGGGAAAGACTGCTAAGAGAGCAAGATTTAGACCTGGGAAAAGCCATAGCACTGTGTAGGGCTACAGAGACTGTGAAGTCGCAGGCAAAGGAGCTGTTCAGTGACAATAGCTGCAACGTGGATGCAGTGAGAAAGAACGGATACAAACCGTTTAACAAAAAGAGTGCCAATGTGAAAAAAGAGGCGTGGCCAGCGAACGAAAATGAAAGGGACAATCGAAAGTCATGTAGTCGATGCGGTACACAGCATCCACCAAGAAAGTGTCCAGCATATGGTAAAAAATGCAATAGTTGCAACAAAAACAACCATTATGCCCGTTGCTGTAAGAACCAAGCGCAACAAAGCAAGGTCCATGCAGTAGATGAAAGCGGGATAGAGGAGTTCAATGTGGATGTTGTGTCTGAAAACAAAAAAGAAGAAAGAGACTGGATGTTGACACTAAAAGTGAATGACATACACATTCCATTTAAATTGGATACTGGAGCACAAGTTAATGTGATATCAGAGACTGATTTTAAGAAAATTAGACCCAGACCAAAGATACATGGAATCAAAGTGAAAGTGACAGGATACTCAGGTACTGATATACCAGTGAAAGGAAGATGCATTGTCAAAGTGACACACAAGGACAGAGAGCACACGCTAGCATTAATCGTGGTGCCAAAGGATGTGCAAGCCATACTAGGTTTAAAAGCCTGTGAGAGACTGAACCTGGTAAAGAGAGTCCTCGTTGTGGAAAGCGAAGGAGAGACAGTCTATGATGAACTCATGAAAGAGTACAATGACCTATTTAAGGGTCTAGGCTGCCTGCCAGGAGAACACACGATCAGAGTAGATAAAAGTATGCCAACGGTCATACATCCATGCAGAAAAGTTCCATTTGCTCTTCAAAAGCAACTGAAGGCAGAGTTGGACAGGATGGAAAGCCTGAACGTGATTCGGAAGATAGATGAGCTAACTGAGTGGGTGAGTTCCCTCGTCGTTGTGGACAAAAAGAATGGAAAGCTCAGAATTTGCCTGGATCCAAGAGATCTAAACAGAGCAATAAAGAGAGAGCACTTCAAGCTTCCTACACGTGAGGAAATCATGGCACAGTTTGCAAATGCAAAGTATTTCAGCAAGTTAGATGCATCATCAGGATTTTGGCAGATGAAATTGGACGAAGCAAGTTCAAGACTGTGCACGTTCAACAGTCCATTTGGCAGATACAGATTCCTAAGGTTACCATTTGGCATTGCCTCAGCTCCTGAAGTGTATCACAAAACTATCCATATGATCTATGAGCACCTGGAGGGAGTTGATACATCAATGGATGACATCATAGTATGGGGAACCACGAGAACTGAGCATGACGAGAGACTGAAAAAAGTGCTGGAAGCAACAAGGAAAACAAACCTGAAGCTGAATAGAGAGAAATGCCAGCTCGGGGTGACAGAACTGACATTCGTGGGAGATATCCTTAGCAGTGAGGGCATCAGACCAGATCCCAGAAAGGTGTCCGCCATTGAGAATATGCCAAAGCCACAATGCAAAAAGGACGTGCAGAGGTTTAATGGAATGATCAACTACATGGGTAAATTCATATCCAACCTCTCAGAAAAGATGGCGCCACTGAGAAGGCTAACTGAAAAGAACATAGAATGGGAATGGAATCATGAGCATGAGAAGTCATGGAGCGATCTAAAGAAACTGCTCACAGAGGAACCAGTTCTGAGGTTTTATGACCCAGCGAGACCCATCAAGATATCATCAGATGCATCACAGAGTGGGCTCGGTGCCGTTCTTCTGCAAAAATATGACTACTGGCAACCTATTGCCTATGCATCGCGCTCAATGACAGACGCGGAGATGCGATATGCTCAAATAGAAACGGAGCTGCTCAGCATCACATACGCCTGTGAAAGATTTCACCAGTTTGTGGCAGGACAAGCAATCAGTGTAGAGACTGACCATAAGCCCTTGATTGCATTGTTCCAAAAGCCACTAAATAGCTGTCCGCTTAGAATACAAAGAATGATGATCAGGCCTCCAAATAGTAATATGGAGGTGAGGGAAGGCATAAAAAGGGAAATTAGAGAAGCGTGCGATAAGAGCACAGCTGTCATCATGGGTGACTTTAATTTACATATTGATTGGACTACCCAAATTAGTAAAAATTCTGAGGAGGAGGAATTCCTGGAATGTTTTCGGGACGGTTATCTGGACCAATATGTCGAGGAGCCGACTCGAGATCAGGCCATTTTAGACTGGGTATTGTGCAATGAGAAGGGACTTATCAGCAATCTTCTTGTACGAGGCCCCTTGGGTCAGAGCGATCATAATATGATCGAGCTCTCAGTCGAGATGGAGAGTGAGGAAATTGAATCAGAGACTAAGGTCCAGAACTTAAATAAAGGGAATTACGAGGGTATGAGACGGGAATTGGGTAAGATTGATTGGGTGGTGTTTCTGGGGGGATTGACAGTGGATAGACAATGGCAAGCATTCAAAGATAGAATGGAAGAATTCCAGAACATGTTTATACCGGTTTGGCATAAAAATAAACCTAAAAAGGTGACTCAACCGTGGATAACGAGGGAAATTAGGGACAGCATAAAATCAAAAAAAAGGGCATATCAACTGGCAAAAAAAAGCACCAGACCGGAAGATTGGGGGCAGTACAGGATACAGCAAAAGAGGACAAAGGGATTAATCAGGAAGGGGAAAATAGAATACGAAAGTAAACTTGCAGCAAACATAAAGACAGACTGCAAAAGCTTTTATCGGTATATCAGGAGGAAAAGACTGGTAAAATCCCAAGTCGGTCCCTTGCAGTCCGATTCGGGAGAATATATAATGGAGAATAAGGAAATGGCAGACCAATTAAACTCATACTTTGGTTCTGTATTCACAAAGGAGGACACAAATAACCTCCCAGGAATATCGGCAAACATAGGGACTAATGAGAGGGAGGAGCTGACAGAAATTAGTATCTCTAGGGATATGGTGTTGGGTAAGTTGAGGGGACTGAAGGCCGACAAATCCCCGGGGCCTGATAAACTACATCCTAGGGTACTTAAGGAGGTGGCCCTGGAGATAGCAGATGCTCTAAGGATCATCTTCCGGAACTCCATTGACTCGGGAACAGTACCCGTGGATTGGAGGGTAGCTAATGTTACCCCAATATTTAAAAAGGGGGGTAGAGAGAAAGCAGGGAATTATAGACCAGTAAGCCTTACATCGGTTGTGGGCAAAATGCTAGAGTCCATTATTAAGGATAAAATAGCGGAGCACTTGACAAATGGGGAAAGGATCGGACAGAGTCAACATGGATTTACAAAGGGTAAATCGTGTTTGACTAATCTGCTGGAATTTTTTGAGGAAGTAACTGGTAAAATAGATGGGGGAGAGCCAGTGGATGTGGTGTACCTTGACTTCCAGAAAGCCTTCGATAAGGTTCCACACAAAAGATTATCATGCAAAATTAAGGCTCATGGGATTGGGGGCAAAGTATTAACGTGGATAGAGAACTGGCTGGCGGATAGAAAACAGAGAGTTGGAATAAACGGCTCGTTTTCGGAGTGGCAGGCAGTGACCAGCGGGGTGCCGCAAGGATCTGTCCTGGGACCCCAGCTGTTCACAATATATATAAATGATCTGGATCAGGGAATTGGATGCAATATTTCCAAATTCGCTGACGACACTAAACTAGGAGGAGGGGTGGGCTCTGATGAGGATGTCAGGAGGCTACAGTGCGATTTGGACAGGTTGGGGGAATGGGCGGATACGTGGCAGATGCACTATAATGTGGATAAATGCGAGGTTATCCACTTTGGGGGTAAAAACAGGAGGGTAGATTATTATCTAAATGGCAATAGATTGGGAGATGGGGAAGTGCAGAGGGACCTGGGTGTTCTTGTGCACCAGTCACTGAAGGAGAGCATGCAGGTGCAACAGGCGATTAAGAAGGCAAATGGTATGTTGGCCTTCATATCAAGGGGGTTCGAGTATAGGAATAGGGATACCTTACTACAGCTGTACAAGGTGCTGGTGAGACCGCATCTGGAGTATTGTGTACAGTTTTGGTCGCCCCATCTGCGGAAGGATGTTCTTGCCATGGAAAGAGTGCAACGGCGATTCACCAGGCTGATACCTGGAATGGCGGGAATGACCTACGAAGAGAGATTAAATAGTTTGGGCTTGTACTCACTGGAGTTTAGAAGATTGAGAGGGGATCTCATCGAAACATATAAAATTATGGCAGGCCTGGACAGGCTGAATTCAGAGAGAATGTTTCCAATGGCCGGGGAGCACAGAACCAGGGGCCACAGTCTAAAAATAGCGGGCAAATCATTTAAAACAGAGATGAGGAAGAATTTCTTCACTCAAAGAGTGGTGAGCCTGTGGAATTCCCTGCCACAGAGGGCTGTGAAGGCTAATTCAATAAATATTTTCAAGAGAGAATTGGATATATTTCTGAAGGCTAAGGGGATTAAGGGTTACGGAGAAAAGGCGGGGACGGGGTACTGAACTGGTAAGATCAGCTATGATCTCAGACGAAGATCAGCCATGATCTCATTGAATGGCGGAGCAGGCTCGAAGGGCCGAATGGCCTACTCCTGTTCCTATCTCTATGTTTCTATGTTTCTATACACTGAATGTTGCGTACACACCGGGTAAGCTGATGTATACAGCAGACACGTTGTCCAGAGCTGTAGACCCAAGTGAGCCCGCAAACACCACAATGGATGAAAAAGTGAACGCCTACGTGGACATGATCACAAGTGCACTGCCCATAGCAGATGCAAAAATGGAGCTCATAAAGACTGAGACAAACAAAGATGAAACAATGAGACGACTGAGGAAAAGCATCTTGGATGGATGGCCCAACATGAAGCAAGACTGCTCACCTGACATGGCAGAGTACTGGAACTGCAGGGCGGAACTATCAGTGGTCGAAGACATCATCTACAAAGGAAGTAAAATAGTTATCCCAAAGAGTCTGAGAAAAGAGATGTTAAAAAAGATCCATGGAGGACATCTGGGAATCGAAAAGTGTAAGAAAAGAGCACGAGAGGTGATGTACTGGCCACGAATCAACCAAGATGTGACAAATGAGGTGTCAATCTGCACAATATGCCTGAAATATCGAGCAAGCAATCCGGTAGAACCACTAAAGCCACACCCAGCACCAGACAGACCTTACCAGAAGGTAGGCGCTGACCTATTCGTATGTCAAGGGAAGGACTATCTTGTAGTCACAGACTATTACTCCCTGTATCCAGAGGTTTGTAGACTGTACACTACCACTGCAGATGCTGTGATAAGATGTATGAAAGCCATATTCTCCAGACATGGCGTGGCAAGCGAGGTCTTCACAGACAACGGACCTCAGTTTTACAATGCGAGTTTCCGACACTTTGCCAAAGAGTGGGACTTTGTCCACACAACGTCAAGTCCTCACTTTCCACAGTCCAATGGACTAGTGGAAAAATCGGTCCAGACAGTGAAAAGACTGATGTACAAGGCAAAAGACGGTGGAACTGACTTCTACCAGAGCATGCTTGTATACCGCACAACGTCACTCGAGTGTGGTATGTCACCAGCCCAACTCCTGATGGGACGTCGGCTAAGGTCAAACCTACCCATCCCGGAGAACCTCCTGAAAACAAAAGAGGGGGAGAAAGTGAGGAAGTTCAAAGAGCAACAGAAAGAAAAGCAAAAGTACTACTATGACAGAGGAACACAAAACCTACCTGAACTCCACACTGGTGACCAAGTAAGGTTCAAAGACAAAACAAACACATGGACTCAGAAGGGAACTGTCCTGAGTGAAGTTAAACCAAGATCATACACCATTCAGACAGATGAGGGTACTGTTCTGAGAAGAAATCGTCGGGATCTTCTCATAGGACCAGCCACAGCAGGTCAAAAGACTGATACTGTTGAACAACCTGATCACACAGCTGAGAACCAATCATCTGAGGCAACAACTCAGATTCAAGAACAATCAATCAGAAAATCCTCAAAACACGTGAAGCCTCCTGAGAGACTCATTGAGCAAATTTAAGGACTATTGTTATAGAAGGAAGTAATGTTATCTTATTCTTTCTTCAAGTTCTAGTGTATTGACATATTTCATGTGAACACACAAAGCAAGGTTAAAAAACCTTGATCATGATAATGATAATGTAAGTTCATTAAGTGTTACAGTTAAAATGCAGATTAATACAAAGAAAACATGTTGTTAGTTCAAAGTAAAATACTTTTGTTTTAAGAAAAGGAGATGTAATGATATCAGCAAATAGAGATGGTATTTGCCTGTTTGATTATGATGCCTTATCAGCATGTTTGCATGTATTGATTGCTTGTGCCTGACCAGCAGAGGGCATGTGACAGAGACAAGCAAGGCAGTTTAGTTTAGTTTCAGTTTCGTTCTAGATGCATCACTAGCATGATGTCTCCTGTAAATGCTGTATAAAGAGTTGAACAGACTTTAGATTAAAAGACATTCTCTTTCATAAATGTCTTGTCATTGAACCCACAAAGAAATTGATACAACGTTAACTCGGGTTCTCTCTACCTGACATGCTAAGCAACGTTCCCCCTAAGCTGCTGTGCAGCCACGCAGCTCTCTGCCGGTCCCGTGCAGTCCGGGACCGGCTTTTCCAATGTTAAGTTTTGCGTGTGAATGTGCAGGGCACCCAAACAAAAAATTTAGGGGGAACATTGATGCTAAGTATTTCCAGCATTCTCTGTTTTTAGTTCAGGTTTCCAGCATCCACGGTATTTTGCTTTTGTAACATACAGATATATACACATGCATACACATATATGCACACACACGTACACATTCCAGCAAGCTTCAAATGTCTGAAGCCGATCTGCTGCCTGAGACTCACTGCCGTCTCTCCCCGGGGGATGGCTCTGTCTGAAGCAATCAGCTGACTGCCTTAGGGAAACAGCAGCACATTCACATCTCCATGGCTAGAGTTCACAGCCTTCTTATAAAAGCTTCACTCAGTGCCCCAAGGCAGCGACGTAACAACAGCAAATTGTGGGGGAAAAAAGCACACACTACATTGTTTTACTATTCTAAGCTTCCAAGCTGCTGTAGTGCTGAAGCCTCCCTCCGCCATGGGAAATGACAAAAGGAAAAGCAGGGTTTTTTTCGGAATATAAACAAAAAGGAAACGGTTTAGTGCATCGACCCAGGATGTGCTTTGCATATTCGGACTGTGCTTCTTATTCCAATTTTTGACCCATTTATTTATGTTTTTGGCCCATTTGATCGCTGGTCTGGTGAGTGGCTGCTGACACGGTTGGGACAGAGGGCGCTCTGTGCTGCGAGGTCATGTGAACGCCACGCAAACTTAAAAGGCAGGAATATCTCAAGTCAGCCAAAACACTCGGGGTTCGCAAGAATAGGTTTGTTGAACCAGAGTTCACTCCACAAGCCTTGTTGTATCCGGGTGGCAAGCCAGGTCCCAGAGGAACGGAACAAGTCCCAGGCATAACTGCTCCTCAACAGAATGAAAGACCCATAGAATGTGGAGAGTGCTCGAGGGGAGTTGGGCGCTGATAGATGAGCCGATGAATTAGCAGTTGCAGCGAGAGCTAAGTTTTTCAAACACGAGAGTGGAGAGGATCCTCGCGAGTGGGTGGATCACTCGTTTTTAAAGCTTTCAGGGCCACAGATATTATTGATCTGAGTTTACAGCTCAATAGATATCTTGGAAAGTAACACAGAAATTAAAGAAAGAAAAGACTTGCATTTCTATAGCGCCTTTCACAACCTCAGGACGGTCCAAAGCGCTTTACAGCCAATTAAGTACTTGTTGAAGTGGAGTCACTGTTGTAATGTGGGAAACACGGCAGCCAATTTGCACACAGCAAGCTCCCACAAGCAGCAATGTGATAATGACCAGGTAATCTGTTTTGGTGATACTGGTTGAGGGACAAATATTGTCCAGGAGACCGGGGATAACTCCCCTGCTCTTCTTCGAAACAGTGCCCTGGGATCTTGAATTACTGTCACTGTCGCTATGTAGATGAATGTGGCAGCCATTTTGCACACAGCAAGGTTCCATTCAGTGATGAGACCTATTTTTGTTGATATTGAGGGGAAAAAGTTCATCAAAGGCATCAGGAGAACTCCTTATCCTGCTTCAAATACTCCCAAGGGATCTTTACCTACCACTTATGATGTGCTGCATTGCTCGAAGTGCCATGGTTTGGGCCAAGGTTACATCATAGAATGATACAGGACAGAAGGAGGCCATTCGGCCCATCATTAATGATCCAGCTCTTTGGTAGAGCTATCCAACTAGTCCCACTCCCCTGCTCTTTCCCCATAGCCCTGCATTTTATTTTCCTTCAAGTATTCATCCAATTCCCTTTTAGAACACAAGAACGTAAGAAATAGGAGCAGGAGTTGGCCACTCGGCCCCTCGAGCCTGCTCCGCCATTCAATAAGATCATGACTGATCTTCTACCACAACTCCACCTTCCCATCTGATCTCCATATCCCTTAATTCCCTTCGTTCCCAAAATTTATCGACCTCTGTCTTGAATATACCCAATGACTGAGCATCTCTGGGGTAGAGAATTCCAAAGATTCACCACCCTTTGAGTGAAGAAATTTCTCCTCATCTCAGTCCTAAATGGCCGACCCCTTATTCTGAGACTGTGACCCCTGGTTCTAGACTCCCCAGGCTGGGGAAACAACCTCTCAACATCTACCCTGTCAATCCCCCTCAGAATCTTATACATTTCAATGAGATCAACTCTCATTATTCTAAATCGCCCTTTCAGGCACTGCATTCCAGATCACAACAACTCGCTGCGTAAAAAAATGTTTCCTCATGTCGCCTCTGATTCTTTTGCCAATCACCTTAAATCTGTGTCCTCTGGTTACCGACCCTTTTGCCACTGGAAACAGTTTTTCCTTATTTACTCTATCAAAAACCATTCATGATTGTGAACACCTCTGTCAAATCTCTTCTTAACCTTCTCGGCTCTAAGGAGAACAACCCCAGCTTCTCCACATAGCTGAAGTCCCCCATTCCCATTCTAGAAAATATTTTCTGCACCCTCTCCGCAGCCTTGACAATCTTCCTAAAGTGCGGTGCCCAGAATTGAACACAATACTCCAGCAGAGGTCTAACCAGTGTTTTATAAAGG
The DNA here is from genome assembly GCF_052327205.1 of Somniosus microcephalus. Taxonomy (NCBI): domain Eukaryota; kingdom Metazoa; phylum Chordata; class Chondrichthyes; order Squaliformes; family Somniosidae; genus Somniosus; species Somniosus microcephalus. The sequence goes on along the minus strand of NC_140993.1, from coordinate 27,326,069 downwards.
TTTAGCTTAACTTCCTTGCTTTTGTACTCTATTCCTCTATTAAATAAAGCCAAGGATCCCATATGGGTTTTTTTAAACAGCCTTCTCAACATGTCCTGCCACCTTCAAATATTTGTGTTCATACACCCCCAGGTCTCTCTGCTTCTGCACCCCCTTTAAAATTGTACCCTTTAGTTTATATTGCCTCTCCTCATTCTTCCTACCAAAATGTATCACTTCATACTTCTCTGCGTTAAATTTCATCCACCACGTGTCCGCCCATTTCACCAGCCTGTCTATGGGGGTGATTTTGTCAATGGGGGCCACGTTGGAGGCGGGACTGCTGCTTGTTGGGTTTTAGTCCCGCCTCCATCGACTTATGGCCAGCCCACGCTATTTTTCCTTGATTGACCTTGTTAAGCCTCTGGCACTACCCCTGTATCTAAGGGGGATTGGAAGATTATGGCCAGTACCTCCGCAATTTCCATTTTTACTTACCCCAGTATCCTAGGATGCATTACATCCGGTCCTGGTGACTTATCTACTTTAAGTACAGCTAGCCTTTCTAGTACCTCCTCTTTATCAATTTTTATCCCATCAAGTATCTCAACTATCTCCTCTTTTACTATGACTTTGGCAGCACCTTCTTTCTTGGTGAAGACAGATGCAAAGTACTCATTTAGTACCTCAGCCATACCCTCTGCCTCCATGCGCAGGTCTCCATTTTGGTCCCTAATCGGCCCCACCCCTCCTCTTACTACCCGTTTATTATTTATATGCCTATAGAAGGCTTTTGGATTCCCTTTTATGTTAGCTGCCAATCTAATCTCAGATAATGACCAGATAACCAGCAGAACACTGGCGATAACTCCCCTGTTCTTCTTCGAAATAGTGCCATGGGATCTTTTACATTCACCTGAGAGAGAAGACAGGGCCTCAGTTTAATGTCTCATCCGAAAGACGCCACCTCCGACAGTGCAGCACTCCCTCAGTACTGCACTGGAGTGTTGGCCTAGATTTATGTGCTCAAGTCCCGGGAGTGAGACTCGAACCCACAACCTTCTGACCCAGAGGCGAGGGTGCTACCCACTGAGCCGCTGGCTGACAGTATAGTTTTATTTGTGATAAATAAAAGTTTCACGAGACTGCTGCACATCATGAACCTACCAAAAATATACGTCAAGAATATATCTAGTTTCACGGTGGTTTTCAGATCTGATTAAGTACCTGCTGCTGGGTACCTGCAGAGTCTAACAAAGGATCAATGCAATCAGCCTAATGTAGGTATCCATCCATAGCTAATTAAAGACCTACAGTTTAACATCCTACACACGTTTCCTGGTATAGATTCACGGGAGCTCCAATTTCGATGAAAGTGAATTGAGCTCTGCACCTTTGTTATCTGATCGGAAACCTATTTCTGGCCAACCACAGATATGTCTTCAGTTCTCAAGGCAAACAAAAAGCCGACTTTCAAGTTCCGTGACAGACAACACAGCATTGGATGACTTGAGCTATTCATATAAAGGGCGGGGTGCATTCTCCTCATTTGATTACTCGGAAATTTCATTTGGGAGCATTTCGATTAAACAGGATTTCACTCGCGTAGGTTGGTCTACACTCAGGAATGTGTGGCTGCCAATGAGCTGGTTTGACTCGGCCTCGTGGAGGCTGTCACACTTGCTCGCCTGTGCCGAGTGTCTGATCCATGTTCGAGACACAAAAGGCATTAAGGGGTATGGGGGAAGAGAGCGGGAATATGGTATATTGAGATAGAGGATCAGCCATGATCATATTGAATGGCGGAGTAGGCTCGAAGGGCCGAAGGGCCTACTCCTGCTCCTATTTTTCTGTGTTTCTTATGTTAATTTGAAGATCTTGCCCAACCTCCTCGTGGCTGGCCTGAAATGTCAAGCAAGAGTTGCCGAGCAGCAGGGAAGCACTCTCCTATTAATATCATAGAGCCATACAGCATAGAAGAAGGCCATTCGGCCCATCATGACTGTGCTGGCTCTTTGAAAGAGCTCTCCAATTAGTCCAAGTTTCTCCTTTTCAAGTATTTATCCAATTCTCTTTTGAAATTGATTCTGCTTCCAGCAACCTTCCAGGCAATGCGTTCCAGATCACGACAACTTGCTGCATAAAATAAATACATTCTTCCAATATCCTCCCCCACCCACCCCCTGGATTTTTTGCCAATTATCTTAAATCTGTGTCCTTTAGTTGCCGACCCACTGCCCCTGCCAGTGGAAACAGTTTCTCCCTATCTACTCCAGCAAAAACCTCTCATATCCCATGCATTCAAAACAAAGTGACTTTCTTTCCCATTATTATTATTTTAGTAATACCCTGTACAAATAAATGTGCCTCTCACACTCTTAAACATAGAAACATAGAAGATAGGAGCAGGAGTAGGTCATTCGGCCCCTCGAGCCTGCTCCGCCATTAAATGAGATCATGGCTGATCATCCAAACTCAGTACCCTGTCCCTGCTTTCTCCCCATATCCCTTGAGCCTTAAGAAATATATCTAACTCCTTCTTGAATATATTTAATGAATTGGCCTCAACTGCCTTCTGTGGTAGGGGATTCCACAGGTTTACCACTCTCTGGGTGAAGAAATTCCTCCTCATCTCTGTCCTAAATGGCTTACCCCTTATCCTTAGACTGTGACCCCTGGTTCTGGACTCCCCGGCCATTGGGAACATCCTTCCTGCATCTAGTCTGTCTAGCCCTGTTAGAATTTTATAAGTTTCAATGAGATCCCCTCTCATTCTTCTAAACTCCAGCGAGTATAAGCCCAATCGACCCAATCTCTCCTCATACGTCATTCCTGCCATCCCAGGTATCAGTCTGGTGAATCTTCGCTGCACTCCCTCCATGGCAAGAACATCCTTCCTTAGATAAGGCGACCAAAATTGCACACAATACTCAAGATGTGGTCTCACCAAGGCCCTGTACAACTGCAGCAAGACATCCTTGCTCCTGTACTCAAACTAACAGTCGACTAACAACAGAAAACGCTCGAAAAACTCAGCAGGCCAGACAGCATCCGTGGAGAGAGAGAAACAGAGTTAACGTTTCAGGTCGAAGACCTTTCGTCAGAACTCAGTGTAGTTCTCACAGTGTAGTCGACTGCCGCTGGTTCCTGGCGTCTTCATTCTGCGCAGCCGGCCACAGCAGAGTAGTTTTGCCTGAATCACTGAAGTTACTTGGCTGGTGCCACCAGCTACACTGGACCTTAGGAGTGGGAGCCGGTGGCGCTAGAACCAATATAAAAGCAGTGCCCTGAGTAAACCGGAGAGGAGTGAGCTTTTTAAAATTTGTTTATGGGATGTGGGCGTCACTGGCAAGGCCAGCATTTATTGCCCATCCCTAATTGCCCTCGAGAAGGTGGTGGTGAGCCACCTTCTTGAACCGCTGCAATCCGTGCGGTGAAGGTGCTCCCACAGTGCTGTTAGGGAGGGAGTTCCAGGATTTTGACCCAGCGACGATGAAGGAACGGTCTATATACTTCCAAGTCAGAATGGTGTGTGTGATTTGGAGGGGAACTTAGAGGTGGTGGTGTTCCCATGCGCCTGCTGCCCTTGTCCTTCTAGGTGGAAGAGGTCGCAGGTTTGGGAGGTGCTGCCGAAGAAGCCTTGGCGAGTTGCTGCAGGGCATTCTGTAGATGGTACACACTGCAGCCACGGTACGCCGGTGGTGGAGGGAGTGAATGTTTAAGGTGGTGGATGGGGTGACAATCAAGCGGGCTGCTTTGTCCTGGATGGCGTCGAGCTTCTTGAGCTTTCAACCCATCGTCCCAATCCATAACTTATAGTCGAATCCCAATCATTACAACAACAACAACTTGCATTTCTGTAGCCCCTTTAACGTAGTAAAACGTCCCGATGCGCGTCACAGGAGCGATTATCAAAACAAAATGTTGACACCGATCCACATAAGGAGATATTAGGACAGGCGACCAAAAAAGCTTGGTCAAAAAAAAAAAGAGGGAGGTTCTAAGGAATGTCCTAAAAGAGCGGCGGAGAGAGTTTAGGGAGGGAATTCCAGAGTTTAAAATCGGACTCTAATCCCAGAAACGGAGTAAAACCAAGCAGATTGGCCGCATGCTGAATACTGGTGCAGGTTAATCCAAACTGACCCTAGCCCAATGGAGTCAAACAAAAAAAAATCCAGGTGTGAAGGCAGGCTTTTGGCAAGAGAGGAAAGCAAAGACTCTCCTCAGAGGCAGCGAGCAGATTATTGTTAGTTAGTACACAATCAATATCTGGTTTTCTGAGGGAACTCGATGAGCCTTAGTAAGGGCTGCTGCGGGGAGGGAGATTTCATTTTCTGACTCCCAATCTCAATCGACGGCCAGTCACAACAGTCACTGCGACAGCTGACAAGAAAAAATAATACAGGTAGACTATCCTTTATCCGAAAACCTCGGGACCAGCCGTGTTTCGGTTTTCGGAAAATTTCGGATTTCAGAAGGTATTTTATAAGACTGGGAAATTTGTCAGGGGTGGGGGTCGGCGGGGAGGTCGGGGGTTGGCGGGGGGTCGTGGGTTGGCGGGGGTCGGGGTCGTGCGCACGACTTACGTTGAACGAAACCTTTCGGTTTTCAGAGGATTTCGGTTTTCGGAAGTGCGGATAAAGGATACACTATCCCTTATCCGAAAGGATGGGGGGTCGGGGTCGTGCGCACGACTTACGCTGAACGGAAAAACCTTCGGTTTTTAGAGGGTTTCGGTTTTCGGAAGTTCGGATAAAGGGTAGTCTACCTGTACCACAAAAAAAAAATCACAGCCCCAGCTCAATGTTGTTCGGTTGCAAGTAGAGCAGAGAATTGAGCCATAAGGCAAAAGAATTCAAGCCCAAGTCGGTCCTTTGAACTAGGTGAATTCAGACAGGGAGCGGCAGAAGATTTATTATAAAGCCAATGGCACTAGTGAAAGGCCGAGGCAACAGCCACCAGAACGGGTGGTTTCCAATCTGGAAACAGACTCCCCGGTTCCTCAAAACATACAATGGCATCTCATTCAACTGGCATTCAGCAATGGAAAGTACGTTAGAACATGGCCAAGTTGCAGAAAGCTAACCAGATTATCTGTGATTATTACATAGGATATACAGCACAGAAACAGGCCATTCGGCCCAACCAGTCCATGCCGGCGTTTATGCTCCACTCGAGCCTCCTCCAGTCTTTCCTCATCTAAATCTATCAGCGTAACCCTCTATTCCCTTCTCCCTCATATGCTTATCTAACCACCCCTTAAATGCATCTATACTATTCGCTTCAACCACTCCCTGTGGTAGCGAGTTCCACATTCTCATCACTCTCTGGGGAAAGGTTTCTTCTGAATCCCCTATTTGATTTCTTGGTGACTATCTTATATTGATGGCCTCTAGTTATGCTCTTCCCCACAAGTGGAAACATTCTCTCTGTATCCACTCTATCAAAACCTTTCATAATTTTATAGACCTCTATTCGGTCACCCCTCAGCATTCTTTTTTCAAGAGAAAAGAGACCCAGCCTGTTCATCCTTTCCTGATAGGTATAACCTCGCATTTCTGGTATCATCCTTGTAAATCTTCTCTGCACCCTCTCCAGTTCCTCTATATCCTTTTTATAATACGGCGACTCGAATTGTACGCAGTATTCCAAGTGTGGTCTAACCAAGGTTCGATAAAAGTTTAGCATAACTTCCCTAATTTTCAATTCTATCCCTCTAGAAATAAACCCTAGTGCTTGGTTTGCTTTTTTAATGGTCTTGCTAACCTGTGGCGCAACTTTTAGTGATTAGTGTATTTGTACTCCGAGATCCCTTTGTTCCTCTACCCCACCTAGACTCGCACCCTCCGAGTGATAAGTGACCTCCCTATTCTTCCTACCAAAATGTAATACCTCACATTTATCTGTGTTGAACTTCATTTGCCAATTATATGCCCATTCTTCAAGTTTATTAATGTCCTACTGTAACTTGTTGCAGTCCTCCTCAGTATTGACTATCCACCCCAATTTGGTGTCATCCGCAAATTTAAAAATGGTGTTTTTGATTCCCAAGTCTAAATCGTTAATGTAAATTGTGAACAGCAGTGGTCCCAGCACTGATCCATGTGGAACATCACGACCCACCTTATGCCCCTTGGCTGGAGAGTCTAGAACTAGAGGGCATAGTCTCAGGATAAGGGGTTGGCCATTTAAGACTGAGATGAGGAGGAATTTCTTCACTCAGAGGGATGTGAATCTTTGGAATTCGCTACTGCAGAGGGCTGTGGATGCTGAGTCGTTGAGTATATTCAAGGCTGAGATCGATAGATTTTTGGTCTAGGAACATAGGACTCTAGGGGAAAGCAAGGGATATAGGCGGGAAAGTGGAATTGAAGTGGAAGATCAGCCATGATTTTATTGAATGGTGGAGCAGGCTCGAGGGGCCATATGGCCTACTCCTCCTCCTAATTCTTATGTGCTTAACGACAGGGCAGTTTAACGTTGCTTTGCATGAGCTTTGCTGTTCTGCACTTTTCACTGCCATATACTTAAGGGCCATTAACTTTTTCATTTTTTGCCTCAGCAAAGAATGCTCACGTCTATGCAATGTAATTAGGTCATACCTGGTACCTGGCGAAAGACTTGCATTTATATAGCGCCTTTCATGACCTCAGGACGTCCCAACATGCTTTACAGCCAATGACATACCCCGTTTCCTGCATTGCACTGTAGGAAACGCGCAGCCAATTTGCACACATAAAGGTCCTTTGTTTTTAGTGATGTTGGTTGAGGGATAAATGTTAGCCATGACACCGGGGATAACTCCCCTGCTCTTCTCTGAAATAGTGCCACAGGATCTTTTACGTCCACCCGAGGCCTCGGTTCAACATCTCATCTGAAAGACAGCACCTCTGACAGTGCAGCACTCCCTCAGTACTATGTTGCAATGTCAGCCTGGATTACGTGCTCAAATCTCTGGAGTGGGACTTGAACCCACAACTTTCTGACCCAGAGGAGAGTGTGCTACCAACTAAGCCAGAGCTCAAACACCATAAATAACAGACCAGGGCACACTCACATGGTCTAACAACTGCAGAAGTAAGAAAGAATGGAAAAGAAGAATATTGTTAAAAGGTGAAAGACTAGTAAATGTTGGTATTCAGAGGGATTTTGAGGTCCTTGTACATGAATCACAGAAAGTTAACATGCAGGTACAGCAAGCAATTAGGAAGGCAAATGGCATGTTAGACTTTATTGCAAGGGGGTAGGAGTACAAGAGTAAGGAATTCTATCTGCAATTATATAGGGCTTTGGTGAGACCACGCCTGGAGTATTGTGTACAGTTTTGGTCTCCTTGCACAAGGAAAGATATACTTGCCCTAGAGGGGGTGCAATTAAGTTTCACTGGATTGATTCCCGGGATGAGAGGGCTGTCCTATGAGGAGAGATTGAGTAGATTGGGCCTATACTCTCTGGAGTTTAGAAGAATGAGAGGTGATCTCATTGAAACATATAAAATTCTTACAGGGCTTGACAGGGTAGATGCTGAGAGGCCGTTTCCCTGGCTGGGGAGTCTAGAACTAGAGGGCATAGTCTCAGGATAAGGAGTCGACCATTTAGGACTGAGATGCTCAGTCGATGAGTATATTCAAGACAGTGATCAATAGATTTTTGGGCACTAAGGGGAATCAAGGGTTATGGAGATAGTGCGGGAAGGTGGAGTTGATGTAGAAGTTCAGCCATGATCTTAGTGAATGGCGCAGTGAGCTCGATGGGCTGTATGGCCGAATCGTGCTCCTATTTCTTAAGTTCTTAAGAATAAAAGGGGAGTAGAATTTGCAGCCGGGATGGAATCCACTCATACTTTGTTAAACTTGCCTTTATTTGGTACACCATTTTCCACACTAGCAACGACGAGACCTGGGTGTCCTTGTGCACCAGTCGCTGAAGGTAAGCATGCAGGTGCAGCAGGCAGTTAAGAAGGCAAATGGTATGTTGGCCTTCGTAGCAAGAGGGTTCGAGTACAAGAACAAGGATGTCTTGCTGCAGTTGTACAGGGCCTTGGTGAGACCGCACCTTGAGTACTGTGTGCAGTTTTGGTCACCTTACCTGAGGAAGGACGTTCTTGCCATGGAGGGAGTGCAGCGAAGATTCACTAGGCTGATACCTGGGATGGCAGGAATGACGTACGGGGAGCGATTGTGTCAATTGGGCTTGTACTCACTGGAGTTTAGAAGATTGAGAGGGGATCTCATCGAAACCTATAAAATTCTGTCAGGTCTGGACAGACTAGATGCAGGAAGGATGTTTCTGATGGCCGGGGAGTCCAGAACCAGCGGTCATAGTCTAAGGATAAGGGGTAAGCCATTTAGGACTGAAATGAGGAGGAATTTCTTCACCCAGAGACTGGTGAACCTGTGGAATTCTCTGCCACAGAGGGCGGTGGAGGCCAGTTCATTAAATATATTCAAGAAAGAGTTGGATGTATTTCTTGAGGCTAAAGGGATCAAGGGATATGAGGAGAAGGCAGGGACAGGGTACTGAATTTGGATGATCAGCCATGATCTCATTGAATGGCAGAGCAGGCTCGAAGGGCCGAATGGCCTACTCCTGCTCCTATCTTCTATGTTTCTATGTTTCTAAAAACTTAACCCCTGGTGCCTGTACATCATGTTAAATCACCACCTGCTCCGGGTTATTGAATTATTAAAGCAAAATGAAGTGCTAAAAAAAATAAATGTTTAATTAGCTGAATCACTTGGTTGCGAAGTAACGACTATTGATATTGGCCGGTACATTAGTTGAGCATAAATCCTGAGGAAGCTCTTCAGACCACCAGAGGACAAAAATCGATAAGCCCACATCGGGCCTGCAGGCTGGGCTTCCTGTAACAAAGCCTGATCCAAATGAGGCAAATTTTGCCTCCACTGATTTGGAACTACAGCAATGGCTCTGGAAACAATAATGATGTCTGCTGCTTATTTCAACAGTCAACTAACATTCAGGAAAGCCCCAAGGCAACAACTCCCCTCTACTCCCACACTAATTTCCCCAAAAGTAATTCAGGCGTGTGCACTAAATCTACGCCAGGTATATTTTTTGACCAGAGCTGCTCCCATATAAAACGCTTAATGCATTCGTACTAAATACCTCGGTGAACTTTATTTTTATTTTTTTTTAAAACACAGGCATCTGTAATCTGTATGACGTATTTGTTATAGGCTTACCTTGGCTTCTAAAAAATCTGCTCCCTGTAGGCTAGATTGTTTGAGAAGTTCAGTTATAGGATAGACTACAAGATAGGGACAGCCCGGTACGTCGGGCTTGGCGGGACCCAAAGGACCCAAGGTGAGCCAATTAATGTTGAATGAAATCATATTTCTCTCAAAATGAACTCAGCATGAAGCTGTCATATTCAACCTGTTTCATTATTGTTGTTCATGGTTTTCATTTGAGCACAGATGGCAAAGTTTATGGAATAGCTTGTTTTACCCAGAGTCTGACTGAACTACAAGTGCAGCTGATAGGAAAAGGAGAACAAACATGATTACAGCAAAAGTTCTTATATTTTAAACCAAACAGTTTTAATGATATATCTATAAGAATGTCAAGGCATACACATATTTTTTTTTCCAGCATCATTGCTGATGCTTCAAAACATGCAGGGCAGTCAATCTGCTAATCGTGAGATAGCAGGATGTTCCATGCAGTAGTTGACTCTAATATTCGGTTGGTCCGATAGCAGGATGTTCCATGCAGTCGTTGACTCTAATATTCGGTTGGTCTGATAGCAGGATGTTCCATGCAGTAGTTGACTCTAATATTCGGTTGGTCCGAATGTGCCTTATTTGCCCATGTCTGAAGGAGATGGAACAGCTTCCCCCTCAGCGTCCATGACGCCTCCTTCTTCTGCTTCTTCTTCTTCCACCACGTCTTCTGTCTCTTCCACCACGTCTTCTGTCTCTTCTATAACTTCTCCTAGAGTGGCTTCTTGGCATAGTGGTACTTTGGCTTCCCTCTGACTACTGCGACCACTGGAGAAATGTTGCCATTTTATACAGTGCTTGGGTTGTAATTTTCCCCATCACACCCATTGTGGTGCGTACATGTGCATGACACCCATTGTGATGTGTACAAGTGCTTAACATGTTAACATTTTATGCCCTTATATTGCGTTTCTGCCCATATTGATGTACACAGTGTGCATTTGCTTACATTTTGTGCCCTTTTATGGTATTGAATGATGTGCATGTGTAACTTACATTTTGCTGCATTTGACCCTCATCATCCCTTATTAGGTATTGTTGTGGACGTTAAATGCGGTTATTTAAATGTCACTAATGTGGTGGTTGTGTGCAACCGTATAAAAACATACTCCACTGCAGACCCTGTTTCTCGTCTGTAGTATAGCATAAAGCAGGACCAAGGAGGTGGGCAGTTGAGTTTGAACAGGGAGACAGCGGAGGTGGTGCCAGGACTAAAGCATGCCTGAGAAGTGCAGCTAAGATGGGGGCCTGAAACAAAGCAAAGGGATAAAGCAGATCCAGGGCATAAGTCAGATAAACAGCCCTGAACTGGAGCCAAAGCACAGCCAGGTGTTGCATGCCTGAAGTGGAGCTTAGGATGAGGGCCCAAAATGGAGTGGAATAAAGCAGAACAAATGAAGTGGAGTCAGAGGAGAGCAGGCCTCAATTATAGCCACACACTGGACCTAAAGTGGAGCTGAAAGAAAGCCACCACAATAGTCCTGAATCAGAACCATGTAAAAAGAGGCAATGATAAAAATCATATTTAAAAATAATAAAAATTATTTAAATTCTATTGAGAAAATGTGAGTTTCCTTTTCTACTGGGGGAACTTTCAGGCCCTCCCCACTGGGCAGAAATGGGGTGACATACCACCACGTTCCTGCCGGCAGTGTGGCCGACTATCTCCCCCAAGAATCTACTGCTGAGCACCTCCCCTCCCGAGTTTCCGCCCGGGGGTAGCCTGAAAATATCCCCTAAAGGAGTAGATTTTAACACTTGGGTGGCCAAATGTACCAGGATCACTCACCCGCCTGTACCAGGAGCAAAAGAGGCCAGAGCCATTTCGAGACCGGGACCTCATTTATTTGGAACCGACAAGCTGTGCCCGCCCCAAGTGGCTGTTCTGATGCTGCTCGCTGGATCTGGACCAGCACAATACAATATCAATTTACAAATGGAGGGAGAGGACTTAGTAGACATCCTTCTCCCTCCATTTCTACTCCCCATTTCCTCATCTACTAAGGGCTTAGTGTCAGCTGAGACCGCAACACATTTCCTCTTCTCTTTTGCCCCTTTATATTCCCGGCTGCCTCTTCTGCCCAATTTGACACAGGATAGCAGAGGAAAATCAGGCCCATATAATCTACAGGTTTTTAAAACCCAAGCTTTGGGTCACTTGATCATTACCTTTTTTCTCCCACTTTGGTACCTGTGTTCAAATTGAGTCCACAAAGAAAGCATCCTCTTTTCGGAAGGTATAAGTCTGGTAACCACTAACCCAGTAACAGTGACTGCATAATGCCTTTTTATTAACTATTTTTTAAACCTGGCCAGCCACTTTCAATCAGATTCCTGCCCAGATATTTATCCAGGTCTCTTTTGAAGGCATTAACTGCTTTTTCTTGAGATTCTGTTCCATGTATGCAATACTCTCTGGGGAAGTAAATATTATATGGAATGAAATCACATTGGCATGCTTATGAGTTGTAAAATTCCTTTGTCCACAATTTTAATGCAATTTATTTTTGTCGGGTGTTTACCTCTATTCAAACCAAAGGATTCTATTGAAATGCATTAAGCATTCCTATGGTAATACTGCACCTCACGGATACCTCTGATGTGAATTTGCGTGGGATTCTCTCGCTGGCCCGCCGTAAATTAGACAGAAGAGCTGCTGAATCCCCAGGTGTAAATGGTGTTCATGCCTCTTTGCTGGTGTTTCTGCAACTCTTCCGCCAAAGTTATGGTGGAATTTCACCCCTCTAGTGTCACTTGAGGCCTGTTATTTCTGAACCGGTGTCCTCTAGTTCTGTTAAATGGCCCGTTAGCACATACACTACATTGTTTTTGTCTCTGGTCTCTGGATATCGGCTGCCTTTATTGCCCATCCTAGTCCGGAGAAGCTGGTTGTGGGCTGCTTTCTTCAGTTATTTCTACAATTAGTTAAGTGATTTGCAGGACCACGAGTTGGGCTTTCCAAATTTTTGAAGAGGACATCACCAATGACCTATACAATGTTAGGATAGTTTCCTCTGACTTATAATGAAATGTTGAGTTGAATCCCAGTTCTTGACTAGCTTCACTGAGGAGTTTCATATTGAAAAGTTTTTTTGAATTGTCAAAACCTTTTCCACTTTTGCTCATGGATGTCTCATGTTTCCTTTTCAAATGTGCAGCACCAATTTATCGCCAACCCTCAACACATTTGTTACTTGATCCATGACCCTTTGAACACTTACCCCTTACACTTGTCACCTGGCCAAACTTTAGTGTCATCAACAAATGTTGTGGTATATATAACTGCTGGGCGTCATGAACATCAGGGGACTTTGTCATTCTCCTGAATCCAGAGCTTTCATTGTAGGTTGAAGAGAAGATTGGTCAGTGCTGAATAAGCTCGCATTAGACTGTGTACTCAGTGTAGAATTAAATTACATCGAATTTCCAGCACAGAAACAGGCCATTTGGCTCAGCTGGTCCGAGCTGGTGTTTGTGCGCCACACAAGCCTCCTCCCACCCTTCTTCACCAAACCCAATCTGCATATCTTTCTATTCCTTTCGCCCTCATGTACTTATCTAGCTTTGGCTTAAATGCATCTCCGTTATTCGTCTCTCAACTACTCTACGTGATAGCAACTTCCACATTCTAACTACTCTCTGGCTAAAGACGTTTCTCCTGAATCGTTATTGGATTTATTTATGACTATCTTATATTTATGGCCCCTAGTTTTCACTCCTCACAAATGGAAACATCAAGTAGAAAGAGAAGGAGGTGAAATCATCCAGAGTTTCCAATGCTGATAGTAGCTGTAAAGTCCGCGCCTCAATAATACACGGACTTCGGGAGAACAGTTTAACAGGTACTTTACTTGAACAGGAGGCAACGTCAGACTGAAATACAGAAGCCTGCTAGGGCCTTTTATACAGGGGTGGTCACTGCCGGTACTGCAGTCTAAGACCAGTTATTCCCTTAAAGGGACATACACAACAATTCCTCCCCTTTTAGATAAACAGTACATAACATTCATTTAACAACTAAATAATAACTAATTACAATTACAATTTTCTCGGTACTATATACGTCAACTGAAATAGTCATTGATAAGTTCAGTCTTTGAGGAGGCTTCCTGATCCTGACTGGATAGCGCCTTTCTCGAGTATCCTGTTCTTGCGGTGGAGTCAATTCTGGCTCATTGTCATTGGTTGGTTCGTCAGCGTCCAATACCCCTGCTTCGGAGGTAGGCGCAGTCTGTACTTCGGGCTCATTACCAGGTGCACCCGCTTGTGGTATAGATTTGGCTTGTTCTTGTGACTCTAGAATCTGGTCAGCATGGCGTCTCACGATGCTCTCTCCAACGTCCACTGTGTACATTAGTGGTCCCTGTGTGCATATCGTTCCAGGCTGCCATTTTTCTGTTCGGTAGTCGCGGGCCAAGACTGGTTGCCCTATCTTGAAGCTCCTGGTTGGCTTCTCATTTATGTGCTGGAACTGCTTATCCTCAACATCTCGTCTTATGTTTGGTTTGAGCAAATCCAAGCGACATCTTAGTCTTCGGTTGAAAAACAGTACAGCTGGAGTTTGGTTGGTTACTGCATGTGTCGCATTCCGGTAAGCAAACAAGAAATTATCCACCTTGTGTTGTAGTGGTATGTTGTCATTATACATTGCCTTTATGGCCTTTTTAAAGGTCTGAACAAACCTCTCAGCCAATCCATTTGTGGCTGGATGATATGGGGCAGATGTGTAATGTTTCACCCCATTATTCTTCAGGAACCTCCGGAAATCCTCAGACACAAACTGTGGGCCATTGTCGGAGCAAATCTGTTCTGGCAGCCCATTCCTGGCGAAGATGGTCCTTAGGACTGCAATAGTTTTCTCCGTGGTGGTGGAGGACATTTTAATGACCTCTGGCCATTTCGAATGGGCGTCCACAGCGATTAGAAACATGGAGTCCATAAATGGACCAGCAAAATCAATGTGTACCCGTTGCCATGGAGATGAGGGCCACTCCCATGGATGTAGCGGGGCCTGTGGTGGAGCGTTTTGGACCTTCTGGCATCCTGTGCATCTCTTGGTCATATCCTCGATTTCTTTATCGATTCCCGGCCACCACACAAACGCCCTGACTAGGCTCTTCATTTTTACCCCTCCCAGATGACCCTCGTGAAGCTCATTGAGCACTCTATCGCTCAACTTGGGTGGAATTGCCACTCGGGATCCACACATCAAGGTTCCCCGGCACACTGACAGCTGTTCTCTCCTTGGCGAGAATGCTGGCAGTGAGTCGCCATATGCTGGCCATCCCTTCACCATCAAATCATAGACCCGAGAGTGTGTCGGGTCATTTCGGGTTTCCTTCTCAATACTTGCGTTTGTAACAGGCAAACATTCGACTATGGTTGCATGGAATATCTCCACAGGGTCCACTGCAGGTGCTTCTTCCGCCGTAGGCAACGGTAGGCGCAACAGCCCATCAGCGTTTCCATGCTGTTTCGTACCTTTGTACTCTATGTCGTACTGATGTGCCCCTAGAAAAAGTGACCATCTTTGCAGCCGTTGCGCCGTCATCACCGGAACGCCCTTCGTTGGGTTAAAAATTGAGATCAGGGGTTGATGATGTTAGTAGGGTGAATTTCTGCCCGTGCAGATAGTGATTGAACTTCTTCACCCCCCACACCAGGCTGAGGGCCTCCCTGTCAATCTGGACGTAGTTACGCTCGGCTGAGGTTAGCGAGCGCAATGCAAAGGCTATTGGCCTCTCTGAACCGTCACGGAATTTATGTGAAAGTACCGCTCCAATGCCGTAAGGTGACGCATCACATGCCAACCGAATCGGTAGTGTTGGGTTGTAGTGGGCCAATAATTCTTTTGAAGTGATTAGGCATTTACATTCCTGAAAGGCACGCTTACACTCATCACTCCATTTCCATGTTACACCAGTTTGAAGCAGGGCGTTCAGTGGGTGCAGAATTGTAGATAAATTCGGCAAGAACTTATGGTAGTAGTTCACCAACCCGAGGAACGACCTCAGTTGCGACACATTTTCCGGTGCTGGGGCCTTGACTACAGCCTCAATCTTGTCCGGCGACTTATGTAACCCTTCCTCATCAATCATGTGGCCACAATACGAGATTTGTCTCCTGAAGAACTCGCATTTGGGGCGGTTGGCTCGTAGCCCATATTCCTGCAATCTCGTGAGCACCTGTTCCAGGTTGGCGAGGTGTTCATTGTCATTTTCGCCCGTAACCAGGATGTCGTCCAAATAGCACTGGGTCCCCAGGATCCCTTGCAGGACTTGTTCCATTGCCCTCTGCCAAATAGCCGGCGCCGATGCTACCCCGAATACCAGTCGATTGTACTGGTAAAGGCCTTTGTGAGTGTTTATCGTGAGGTATTTCCTAGATGCTTCTTCCACCTCCATTTGTAGATACGCTTGAGCCAGGTCAATCTTTGTAAAACGTTTCCCTCCAGATAGTGAGGCGAAAATATCTTCTATCCGCAGAAGTGGATACTGTACTGTGTGCAGGACTGGGTTCACAGTCACCTTGAAGTCCCCACAGATGCGAACCTTCCTTGGCTCCCCAGGCGTGCTGCTCAATGCTTTCTTCATCACAGGAACGATGGGTGTGGCCCACTCGCTCCAGTCCACCTTAGACAGCACCCCCGAACGCTCCAGACTCTCCAGTTCAGCTTCAACGGCTGGGCGGATCGCGCATGGCACCGGTCTGGCCTTGAAAAATTTTGGGGTTGCGTTATCCTCAATCTTTATGGTTGCCTTTACTCCTTTTAGAGTCCTAAGTCTTTGTTGGAACACCTCTTCCGCGTCAGATAGAATTTGTGACAGACGTCCAGGTGCGACGTCATCATCCTTTTTGTCAGTCACAGTTAGTGCCAGAATGGAATGCCAATCCAATTGTATTTTTCGGATCCATTCACGTCCCAATAATGGTGGTCCTCCATCTCATAGTATATACATGTATAGTTTCTGTGTTTCCTTTCCGTTATATTCAACTGGCACCCTTATTTTTCCTCTAGGGTAGACCTTTTGCCCAGTGTATGTCTTCAATACAATGGACGTGTCCTGTAAGGGTATGTGTGAGAATAGCCGCTCATAGTCTCGTCGATTCATGACAGTTAGGGCTGATCCTGTGTCCAATTCCATCTTTACTGGGGACCCTGCTATCATGAGGGTGACCCAAATGGTTCGGTAATCTTCCTTTGATATCACGTTGTGTAACTTTAAACAACTTAGTCTCCTGCTCCCGGAGTACTCATCACTCTCCTGATCTTCTGAACTACTGTCTGTCAGTTTCTTTACTTTCCTGTACTGTTCCTTAGTAGTTCTTGTTGTGTCGGTTTTCTTTCCCGACCTGCAGACTCTTGCTATATGTCCCATTTTTCCGCATTGCCTGCATGTTTTGTCTTTAAACCAGCAGTCCTTCTGCTCATGGGTTGTTCTGCCGCAGCGATAGCACTTTTCTGCTCCATACGCCATTTCGTTAGCGCGGTATTCTTGTGGTTTCTGTTGCATTTCCGCAGCTCCCCGTGCTGCTGCTTCGTAGGATACTGCCACGCTGAAAGCCTGTTCTAGCGTCAGGTCCTTTTTTGAAAGTAGTCGTTTCTGGGTTTCTTCACTCTGGAGCCCGCAGTCAAACTTATCCCGTAAGGTGTCTGCCAGTCCTGCTCCGAACTGGCAGTGCTTCGATAACTTGCGTAGTTCTGTCAGATAGTCAGCATTGCTCTCATCTTTGTGCTGGTTTCTTTTATGGAACTTGAATCTTTCTGCTATCAGCAGTGGTGTAGGGCTTAGGTGTTCCTGTAAGATATGAACAATCTCCTCAAAACTTTTCTCCATTGGTTTAGCTGGTTTAGCTGGGGTAATTAAATTCCGCAATAGGCCGTACGTACTCGCACCCATCAGATTTAATAATACCGACGCCCTCTTTCCATCGGCCACCTCATTTGCCTTGCAGTGCACTTCAATTCTTTCCACATACGGGGTCCAGTCTTCTACCTCGTTGTCGAAAGCAGTGATACTGCCACTTTTCGGCATCTTGGGTGACTTAAAATGGCGCCTCCCACGCTTTTGCTTCTTCCCCAACGGGATAAAATGGCGCCTCCCGCGCTTTTGCTTCTTCCCCTTGCTGCCACGCTGCTCCTAGCATTCTACGGGGTAATGGCGTCTCGCTTTCCTTCCCCCCCGTTCAGTTTCTCTCCGCTGCCCTGTTCTTGAGCACCGACCGTGCCCTGTGCGCTCCACCCGCTCTCTCTCTTGTTTTCTCTTCCCGGCGATGCTGCGCGGCCCGTTTTGTAGAGCCGCTCGATCGAGCTTGAGCCCGCCGCAGTCCGGAAGGGTCAGCGCGCTACCTGCTACCAGCACGATTTGCTGGAACACCTTAACTGCACAGCTCTCCACAGTCTCCCGCAATTTCCTGAACACCGATGACTTCTTTGGGCGGTTGCCCTCAGTCGACGCCCGTTGCTCAGACTACGACCTTCCAGAACCCTCCTCTCAGGGCGAGATCCCCGTGAGATGCCATCACACTGCCGGTGCGTTCGTACTTACTCGTCGCCACTGTAAAGTCCGCGCCTCAATAATACACGGACTTCGGGAGAACAGTTTAACAGGTACTTTACTTGAACAGGAGGCAATGTCAGACTGAAATACAGAAGCCTGCTAGGGCCTTTTATACAGGGGTGGTCACTGCCGGTACTGCAGTCTAAGACCAGTTATTCCCTTAAAGGTACATGCACAACAGTAGCCAGTAAATTCTGCTGGAAAAGCTTGTTTATAGACATGCATTGAGGACAGGATTAGATTCATTTTGGGATGAGAGGGTTGTCCTATGAGGAGAGATTGAGTAGATTGGGCCTATACTCTCTGGAGTTTAGAAGAAAGAGAGGTGATCTCATTGAAACATACAAGATTCTGAGGAGGATTGACAGGGTAGATGCTGAGAGGTTGTTTCTCCTGGCTGGTGAGACTAGAACTAGGGGTCACAGTCTCAGGATAAGGGGTCGGCCATTTAAGACTGAGATGAGGAGGAATTTCTTCATCAGGAGGGTTGTGAATCTTTGGAATTCTCTACCCCAAAAGGCTGTGAATGCTGAGTCTTTGAGTATATTCAAGGCTGAGATAGATAGATTTTTGGACTCTAGGGGAATCAAGGGATATGGAGATCGGGCGGGAAAGTGGAGTTGAGGTCGAAGATCAGCCATGATCTTATTAAATGGCGGAGCAGGCTCGAGGGGCCGTATGGCCTACTCCTGCTCCTAATTCTTATATTCTTATCCACAACACTAATCCAAGCGCTAACAAGGAATTTATAGTCAGAAAGTCCAAACATACAAGGGACAACCCACCCACCCCACGCCTGGTAGCAAAGCACTTGAAGTGCACGCCACCTGCAATGACCTGAACCCAGCAGTATTTCCAGCTTCAGTTCATCAACAGAGGCCGGACACGCACCCTTCTAGGGTTGCCAACGCTCCAGGATTGCCCTGGAGTCTGCAGGAACTTAAGACTAACCTCCAGGACACTGTGAGCGAGCCAGCCAGGAGAAAAGTCACAAGGGCAAGGAAGAGCTGTCTTTTGAAGAACATTTTCTTTGAACCATTTTTGTCTATTAATTATAAGGAGGTCACCTCCAGGAATATGCCCAACCAGAGTTGGGAACCCTAGCACCTCCACCCCCGCGCCCCCCCAGGAATGCAGGGCCACTTATTAAAAAGATGGGGCTGATAACCCGAATTACACTTTACCCTAAAACCGGAGTTATCCTAAAGCAAAATAGGGGCTGACCATTCAATCGATGAAGTTGACTGGAAGTGTGTCAAAACCAAAGTATTACGGAAATGGGGGAAAAAAATGCTCGAATGCTTTAAGCAAAAAAAGATATAATTTCCCTCGACAAAGGTAGAGTCATAGTCATAACGGCACAGAAGGAGGCCATTTGGCCCATCGAGTCCGTGCCGGCTCTCTGTAGAGCAATCCATTCCCCCGCTCTATCCCCGTAGCCCTGCAAGTTTATTTCCCTCAAGTGCCTATCCAGTCTCCCCTTGAAAACATTGAGTGTCTCCGCTTCCACCACTTCCGTCGGCAGCAAGTTCCAGGTCATCACCACTCGCTGTGTAAAAAAGTTTTTCCTCACATCCCCCTGTATCTCTTGCCCAAAACCTTAAATCTGTGTCCCCTAGTCCTTGTGCCGTCAACTAGTGGGAACAGCCTTTCCCTGTCTAGCCTATCCAAGCCCGTCATAATCTTGTACACCTCTCTCAAATCGCCCCTCAACCTCCTTTGCTCTAATGAAAACAAATCCAGCTTGTCCAACCTGTCCTTGTAGCTAAGATCTCCCATCCCCAGAAACCATTCTGGTAAATCTCCTCTGCGCCCTCTCAAGGGCCTTCACATCCTTCCTAAAGTGCGGTGACCAGAACTGGACGTAATACTCCAGTTGTGGCCTAACCAGCGCTTTATAAAGATTCAGCATAACTTCACCAATCAATCGTCAATCCGGGAAGCAACCAAAACAGAAAAGGAAATGCTGTTCTGATGGGAACTTGTACAATGGGCTCATCTTCACAAGAGCTTCCTTTTTCAAAAAGTGAGCAGGATATTAAACAGGCTGAAAAAGATGCCCGCTTTGACTAACTGAGAAACAGTTGACTGCTAGATTTTGGGGGGGGGGGGGGGGGGGGGGGGGGGAACGACGACCCAGAGTGTGACTGTGGCCACGAGTCCCAGACCATGGAACACATCGCACCAACCTTCCCACTGAGATCTGTTGCGAGAGGCACCTCATTTCTCCACTCGGCATCTCAGGAGGCCATCGGATGGACAGCCAAAGTAGACATCCCATAATAAGCTTTTTCCGTCGTACGAAACAACAAGTCGACTGTGATATAAAATGTCTGGGGGAGCAAGCTATAATTTGGAAGTTAATGGAATATGGATGTGGGGAACATATGTTAGGAGCGCGCAGTCTTACAGAGAGCGAGGGTGTGATCAATCTTATTTGCAGTCCTAATTTGCTCCTTTCCAGTTTAAGGCTCACAGCGAGCTATATGGACATGCATTTTTAATATGAAGTTGTAGAGGGAATGGCAGTCAGAGGATTTAGATAAAGGGAAGTACGGATCAGAATGTATTGATGCTCAACACACTGACCCAGGTCGAGTTATCTGGGAAATAAAATGCCACATCCTCTGCAGGCCTAATTAGCAAGAGTGTCATGGATAGACGCAATCTAAAACAGGTTATTCCTTGCAGCAAAACTCTCGAATATTTGTAATGTGTCTATAAAACATATTCATATTAAACAGGCTCTACATTGATATTACAAATATATTTATTGCCCCCCCCCCCCCCGCAATCACACCCCGCCTTGGATGCTTTTCAACATTAAAGGCGCTATGTTAGCGCAAGTCGTTGGAACATAAATATAAGACCTATCCATAATTAATGACTTCATATAGACCAAATGCAACATTAATTACCACGGAGGATTAATCATTCTTTTGTACATTGGCACGGACTTGTGTGAAACGTTGGGGGGGGGGGGAGCAGAACACAGGCACAGCCCCGATTTTAACTCCAGGTGGATTCCCCGCTCAGGCCAGAGTTAAAATCAGAGTCGGGTCTCAACGAGGTCATTGAGCCGCAACCTGTATATGTAAAGAAGGACCCTGTTGGCTCCGGGCGCTCCCACGCAGCCGGATCACCGGCTTTTAAATAGGAAAAAAAAACGTGCGTTATTTTGGGGCCGCTCACCCAAAAAAATAATTGAAGGGAACGTTGGCTGCGATCATGGCGGCTTTTGGACAGGCAAGAGCCAGGGAGATTTCAACTGCCCACCCACCAGGTTTCTGTTGAGTGAGTAGGGTTAAAATCGCCCCCAATGTGTCTACGCAGTCAGACCTGTGCCATCAATGGGTGAGTCTCAATAGGCAGGGCTGGCCATTTTTATCCAGAGTTCAGATATAGACAGTACTGGATATAAAAGTAACACGCTCATTCTTGTAGGCTGAACTTTCAACATCAGGGCTAGCAAGCCTGTTCTAAAATCTTACTTTCACTCGATTAGTTTCCAACAGATCGACCGCTAATATTGCAGAATAAATTACTCGCTAAATTTCATCTGTAAGACAAAGACGTTGACAATGACAGACAAAGATTTTGTGATGTCTGTTGTGTATGTACCTTTAAGGGAATAACTGGTCTCAGACTGCAGTACCGGCAGTGACCACCCCTATCCTTTGCTCCAACCATCTCTTTGTCTGATACCTTATTAAAAGTTTTGTTGAAAATCCATATAGATCACTTCTACTGAATTTCTCATCTATTCTCTACAGAACTCTTTAAAGAAATTAAACAAAGTTGGTCAGGCACGACCTGCCTTTCAGAAATCCGCACCGACTGGCATTTATCAGCTCATGTTTCTCCGAGTGCTTAGTAACTTCATCCAGTATTAGCGAGACTAGCAATTTACCAACAACTGAAATTAAGGCTAACTGGGCTATAATTTCCCGGCTTATTTCGATCTCCTTTTTCCAAACAGGGGTGTCACACTTTCTACCTTCCAGCAACATTTTCCTACCTTATCTGGATTCTAAGGGAATCAAGGGATATGGGGCTAGTGCAGAAAGGTGGGGTTGAGGTCGAAGATCAGCCATGATCTTACTGAATGGCGGAGCAGGCTCAAAGAGCTGTATGGCCTACTCCTGCTCCTAATTCTTATGTTCTTACCCAACTTCCCTCAGGATCACCCCATATAAACCTCAGGTCCTATAGCTGCAGTTTCCTACATATGATAACATTGGTTTGTATCACAAAAATGCCACAGTCATGGGAGCAGTATTGTTCGCTTTAAGATACCGAGGGGGGCTCGACAAGATAGATGCAGAGAGGATGTTTCCCCTCGTGGAGAAATCTAGAACACGGGGGCATAGTTTCAGAATAAAGGGGTCGCCCTTTTAGAACTGAGATAAGGAGGAATTTCTTCTCT
This sequence comes from Somniosus microcephalus, assembly GCF_052327205.1. Taxonomy (NCBI): domain Eukaryota; kingdom Metazoa; phylum Chordata; class Chondrichthyes; order Squaliformes; family Somniosidae; genus Somniosus; species Somniosus microcephalus. The sequence continues at coordinate 27,303,858 of NC_140993.1, read as the reverse complement.
CAGAGGGTCGTAAATCTGTGGAATTCTCTGCCCCAGAGAGCCGTGGAGGCTGGGTCATTAACTACATTTAAGGTGGAAATAGACCGATTTTTGCAAGATAAGGGAGTGAAGGGTTATGGGGAGCGGGCGGGGAAGTGGCTTTGAGCCCAAGATCAGCCATGATCTTGTTGAATGGCGGAGCAGGCTCAAGGGGCCAAGTGGCCTATTCCTGCTCCTATTTCTTATGTTCTTAGTACTTACGATGCTCTTTTTATAAGCTTAGGTCTCGGACTCTGCTGTTCCCACCCTCACCAGAAGTACAAAGCTTGGTACTGGGAGGCAGAAAGGGGATTGGTTTATTGACAGATGTGGCTGGCTGGTGCGTGGTACTCAGAATGGGGCACTGGCTTGTTGCTTGTTGAAACTCTCTTGAGTCTAAAAGTCTAAGTCTGGATTTCCTACAAGAGGAGCAGCGGGACAGGACTTCTGATTACCCGCTCCAACCCCACTGTAAGCCTGTCCCGTTTTCCTGGGTCAGGAGCCGTTTGCCATGCAGGACGGGCTCCTGGCACGACACCGGCCACCCAGTGCCAATGCAACACACAGAAATCGGGGCGGTGCTGCAACAGGACCATCGCTGCAGCAACCAAAACAGGCGGCGAGGGAGGCTCAAGGGGTAGAAAAGCCTTGAAGATGAGCAAACCAAGCAAGACCGTGACCTACAAAGCTAAATGCTCGAATTCTCTTCCACTCCCTCCACTTAGAACATTCACGGCTGCCTCGTCACTAATCTGGGCCTACCGCAACCTATTACAACCGGGCTGTCCGAGGGAGGGGAAATGGGCCAGGTAGCCTGGTTTGCCCTCCCCGCTGGCATTTACATGCAACTGATTTGGGGGGGGGCCAGCAGATGTCATGTCCCAGCGGACCGGGAAACGGAGCACAAGGTTGGGAGTCAGTGGTCAGCCTCGCTGTCGGATTAAGCTCCATTTTCCATTGTTGGTGCCCCAACCAAAATTGGGCAGGATCACAGAGGGGAAATCCAGCCCCAAGACCGTCACCTTTTACATCGCTTGGCCATCAGACTGAGTTCTGGTAGAAACAAACACACGCTCTTCTTTGCCGTTCCCACAAATGAAGCACTCTGCTGCTACACAGTAAACCATTCAGTAGCCCAGCCAAGACCTGGTAAAAAATCCAGCCAAACTAAAAGGGCAGCTGCATTGGAATGTTAGTCAAGGCTGTGAATTGAAGCTCCCAGACCCTTGTTCTTTTTGTCCAACAAAAGCCAGCAGGCACCACATAACAATGGCCCAAATGTTTCCGAGAGTAGCGGGGTAGCAATCAAGGAAGATGGGTGACATGAATCTTGTCATTCATGTGGAAATGACTTATGAAATGATACTGGGCAGCCTGCTGGTGGCGCTGTCTAGGGAGAGTATAAATACTCGGGCATGGGCCCAGCTTGCTCAGGACATTCTTTAACAGGAACTAGTGAAGGACACAACTAGATCTCCATGTTGTAAAACAGTTGATTAAAGCCTTGTTTAATACTCAGACCAAGTGCCTAGTAGTTTCCTTACGTCAATGGGTTTAACGTCTTCAAAAAAGAAAAAACAACTGGCGTAATCAAGCAACAGAACAACTGGAAATGGAAAATCAAGAGAGCCATATATCCAAGTTTGCCGAAGACACAAAGATTGGTGGTATTGCAAGCAGTGTAGACGGGAGCATAAAATTACAAAGAGACATTGATAGATTAATTGAGTGGGCCAACACTGTGGCAGATGGATTTCAACACAGGCGAGTGGGAGGGTCATCCATTCTGGACCAAAAAAACACAGATCCGAGCATTATTTAAATGGTGAAAAGCTAGGAATAGTGGCAATCCAAAGAGACTCAGAGGTCCGTGTACAAAGATCACTAAAATGTAGCAGTCAGATACAAAATACCATCAAAAAAGGCTAATGGAATGTTAGCCTTTATAACTAGAGGGCTAGAATATAAATAGAGAGGAAGTTTTGTTCCAGCTATACAAAGCCCTGGTTAGACCACATCTGGAGCACTGTGTATAGTTCTGGGCACCGTACCTTGGAAAAGATATATTGGCCTTGGAAGGAGTGCAGCGCAGATTCACCAGAACGTTACCACGGACCCAAGGGTTACATTATGAGGAGTGATTGCATAAACTAGGCTAATAGTCCCTGGAATATAGAAGGTTAAGGGGTGATTTGATTGAGTTTTTTAGGATTTTTAAAGGAATTGGTAACACCATTTGAATGGAAAAGGTAGGTAGAGATATAGAGAGAAACTTTTCCCTTGGTGGTGGGGGGGGGGTGGTGGTGGGTTGGGGGAGTCTAGGACAGGGGGACATAACCTTAAAATCAGAGCCAGGCCATTCAGGAGACAAGTTAGGAAACACTTCTTCATGCAAAGAGTGGTAGAGGTGTGGAACTCCCACAAAAAAACAGTAGATGCTCGCTCAATTAATAATTTTAAATCTAATAGCAATAGTTTTTTGCTGGCCAAGGGTATTAAGAAATTAAGAAATAGGAGCAGGAGTCGGCCATTTGGCCCTTTGAGCCTGCTCCGCCATTTAATAAGATCATGGCTGATCTTCTACCTCATCTCCACTTTCCTGCACTATCCCCATATCCCTTAATATCCAAAAATCTATCGATCTCGGTCTTGAATATACTCAACGACTGAGCCTCCACAGCCCTCTGGGGTAGAGAATTCCAAAGATTCACCACCTTCTGAGTGAAGAAATTTCTCCTCATCTCAGTCCTCAATGGCCGACCCCTTATTCTGAGACTGTAACTCCTGGTTCTAGACTCCCCAGCCAGGGGAAACATCCTCCCTGCATCTACCCTGTCAAGCCCTGTAAGAATTTTGTATGTTTCAATGAGATCACCTCTCATTCTTCTAAACTCTAGAGAATATAAGCCTAGTCTACTCAATCTCTCCTCATAGGGCAATCCCCCCATCCCAGGAATCAGTCTGGTGAACCTTCGTTGCACTCCCTCTATGGCAAGTATATCCTTCCTTAGGTAAGGAGACCAAGGGATATAGTGCGGAAAATTCAGTATTGCCCCGTTCGGGGCGTGATTATCGGCCGTGCGCAAAGTTTAGCGCCTGGCGCTAATTATTGCCTCCAATGTCAAACTTGGCTTTTATCGCCCCTGGAGGTGATTGGAGCGCTAAATCAGGCGCTTCACATCTGTCTTAAGGCGCAAAGGCCGAGGAGTGAGGCGCTACCTCAGAGCGCTGGCGAAGTAAGGTAGGGCAAATCAAAATGAACCCGCAAAGTGCTGCTCAGTACCCAAAACTCCTTCACACAGCGTTGAATCTCTCCAGAAGTCTCTCTCTCTCTCTCTCTCTCTCAGAATGCGTGGTGCAAAAATGTCACCAACAAAAAAAGGCAGGAAGCGGTCGCCTTTAAATAGCGCTCCCCCAGTCCCTTTCTGACTGCAAAACGCTCCCCTCAACCTGTCGTTGCGAGAGGCAGGCGGGGGGGGGGGGGGCGCCACTCAATATCCGGTCCGGGGCGCTACCGGTGCGTTGCGCACTATCTGCCGGCGCAGGAGATCGTGGTGGTAGTGTTTAGCGCCGCCGCAAAATGTCTAGTTAATTTCACGAGCGGCGCAAACATCGCCGCACCCAGGCGCTAGTTGCTTTGCGCCCCATTAGCGCCCTATTAAGGCGTTAACGGGAGGCGCAAACAACGGAATTTTCCCCCATAGAGCCAATGTGGGTAAATGGAGTTAGGATACAGATCAGCCATGATCTCATTGAATGGCGGAACAGATTCGAGGGGCCGAATGGCCTACCCCTGCTCCTATCTTCTATGTTTCTATAATGGGCGGCTGATTTACACGATCAACCAAATTCAAAATTAACCCCAATTTTTCTGTTTCCTTCTGATATGGGGAAAGAAGTCTTTGCCCTTTGCAATGGATTCAAAAATCTGCAAGCAGATCTACGGAGTAAGAGTTGGAGTTCAGATTTAATCAAGTTAGGAAAGGAAAAGGAGGAAAAAGGAGGAAATTGTCCGTAGGTCCTCCTGCACAAGATAATCAGTAACAGTTTGAGCACTTCAGCAAATGCTTACCTCTGGTTCGGTGCAGCGGATTGCTTCCCCTTTATCTAGAAAAGAAAAATAAAGTTAAACAAGATAATTTTACAATAATAGATGTTATCAAGACATTGCAGTAATGCTACAAGGCACAGCTTTCATTGCAAGCAACAAAATAACAGAGTTCAGTGTTGCACCCAAAGAAATCTATTGTACAATCCTTGCTCAAATCAGTCAAGCCAATGTTAATCACACCATCGGAATCAAATCACTTCATTTAAACTCATCTTCTTCTTAGGCAGTCCCTCGGAACCGAGGATGACTTGCTTCCACATTAAAAATGAGTTCTCAGGTGACTGCTGAGTCCAATGTGGGATCTAGTCTCTGTCACAGGTGGGGCAGACAGTGGTTGAAGGGGCGGGTGGGTGGGGTGCTTGGGTTGACGTGCGCTCCTTCCGCTTGCTCCCGACGAAGAGACTCAACACAACATCTTGCATTTATATAGTGCCCTTATCAAAAGGAAATGCCCCCCCCCCTCCCCAAGGCACTTCAGTAAGGCTTAAGGAAAAAATGAATGTCAGCTAAAGGAGGAGATATTAGGAAAGGTAACCAAAAACTTGGCTGAAGAGATGGGCTTTAAAGAGGGTCTTAAAAGGAGCAGCAGGAGGTGGAGAGGCAGAGAGATTAATGGAAGGACTGTTGGACCCAGGCAGCTGAAGGCATGGCTGCACAAGAGGCCCGAGTCGGAGGAATGGAGAGCTTGTAGGGCAGGAGGAGATTACAGAGATAGGGTAAAGCAAGGTCCTGTTGGAATGCAAGCACAAGTGTGAGAATGTTAAATTTCAGGCATTAGGGGGCTGGGAGCCAAAGTAGATCAGCGAGGACAGGACTAATGGGTGAGCGGGACTTGGTGCTGGATAGGATACGGCACGCAGAGTGTTGGAGGAGCTGAAGTTTACAGAGGGTCGACAATGGGAGACCGGCCAAGAGAGCATTGGAATAGTCGAGTCTGGATGGGACAAGGCACGGATGAGCTTCAGCAGCTGAGGGGCAGAGGCGGACCATGTTACGGGGGTGGAAACAGGCAGTCTTGGCGGTGGAGAGGATGTAGGAGCGGCTCGCCACCACCTTCTCAAAGGCAATTAGGGATGGGCAATAAACGCTGAACTTGCCAGCGACATTCCGTGAATGAATTTTTTAAAAAGATCAGCTCAGGGTCGACTAGGGAGCAGCGATTGCGAACATTCTGGTCAGCTTGCGACAGTGGCTAGGGAGGGGGGTTGGAATTGGTGGTAACAACAACTTGTATTTATATAGCGCCTTTAACATAGTAAAACGTCCCAAGGCGCTGCACAGGAGTATTTTAAGACAACAAGTTTGACACCAATCCGCATAAGGATAAATTAGGGCAGGTGACCAAAAGCTTGGTCAAAGAGGTAGGTTTTAAGGAGTGTCTTAAAGGAGGAAAGAGAGGTAGAGAGGCGGAGAGGTTTAGGGAGGGAATTCCAGAGCTTAGGGCCCAGGCAACAGAAGGCACGGCCGCCAATGGTTGACGATTATAATCAGGGATGCTCAAGAGGGCAGAATTAGAGGAGCGCAGATATCTCGGGGGTTGGGGCGGGGGGGGGGGGCGCGGGGCTGAAGGAGATTACAGAGATAGGAAGGGGCGAGGCCATGGAGGGATTTGAAAACAAGGATGAGAATTTTGAAATCGAGGCGCTGCTTAACCGGGAGCCAACGTAGGTCAGCGAGCACAGGGGTGATGGGCGAACGGGACTTGGTGCGGGTTAGGACACGGGCTGCCGAGTTTTGGATGACCTCACGTTTACGTAGGGTGGAATGTGGGAGGCCAGCCAGGAATGCGTTGGAATAGTCAAGTCTAGAGGTAACAAAGGCATGGATGAGAGTTTCAGCAGCGGATGAGCTGAGGCAGGGACGGAGACGGGCAATGTTTCGGAGGTGGAAGTAGTAAGGATACGGAGTTTGTGGTGGGGGCCAAAGACGATGGCTTTGGTCTCCCTCATATTTAGTTGAAGGAATTGTGGCTCATACAAGACTGGATGTCAGATAAACAGTCTCAAAATATAAATGATGTGGCGATGCCGGTGTTGGACTGGGGTGGACAAATGTGAGAAGTCACACAACACCAGGTTATACTCCAACAGCTTTATTTGAAATCACAAGCTTTCGGAGCGCTGCTCCTTCATCAAGTGACTTCACCTGACGAAGGAGCAACGCTCCGAAAGCTTGTGATTTCAAATAAAGCTGTTGGACTATAACCTGGTGTTGTGTGACTTCTCAAAATATAAAGGCAGTGGAGGGATCGAAAGAGATTGTGGAGCGGTAGAGCTGGGTGTCATCAGCATAGATGTAGACGCTGACTCCCTAGGGTTGATTTTCAGTGTGCCGTGAGGCGGGCTTTTAGGCGTGCGGGGGGGGGGGGGGGGGGTGCGGCTGGGCTAAAATCCCGAATTCGGGGGTCCTGACACCATCCCGCCCAAAACCCGCCTCCATGCAAGTTTCAAAGGGGGCGGGTACCCGCCCCGCACTGGGACCCGCCGACCCGAGGCGGGAAGGGATTAGTGCCAATTAACTGCCTGTTAATAGGTAGTTAACAGGCAGTTTTTAGCCTAATCCCCATTTTGAAGGGTGTCATGTGGGATTCCCAACGGCTCCAAACCACGCCAGGTTAGAGTCGTCGGGCCGTCGGGTTGAAGGACTTGGAGGGGTCGAGATGTCGGTGTTCAGGTGAGTGATGGGTGCATGAGTGCAAAGGTAAGTGTGTTTGGTGTGTCTAAAGAAGTTTAAATTACCTGTACTTACCTTTACAGCCTTCCTTCCTCTAGGTTTCAGGAGTCCATCATTCAGCCGGCACAGAAAGCAGAACGGCTGCGATCTGTCAAAAGTGACAGCCTGCAGCTTTCAGTGCCGGCGAGATTTCTAACTGAGTCTGCGTAGAAGGACTCAGGTTAGAAGTAAGACTGTCAGTGTTTGACAGCTTCAAACAGCTGTGAAACACTGATATTTCATCTGTCAACACGTCTTGACAGATGAAATTTCAGTCTGTGACGTCATCTGTTGCCGGGTGGCCCTTAATTGGCCTGCTGAGCCCACAGGCCGGGCTCAACAAGGTCAATCAAGTGAAAATCGCGTGGATTGGCCGCATCTCGATGGAGGCGGGACTACAACCCTGAAAGTTGTAGTCCCGCCTCCTTCCCGACTTCTGAATGAAAATCCAGCCCCCCCCCCCGTCCACAGATGATGTCGCCAAGTGGCAGCATGTAGACGAGGAAGAGGAGGAGGCCAAGATCCTTGCGGGGGACTCCAGAGATAATGGGCAGGAGTGGGAAGGGAAGCCATTGCCGGAGATATTCTAGTAAAAGTAGCACCAAGCGAGGATAGTCCCACTGAGCTGGACATTGGAAGGGAGCTGTTGGGGGAAGGAGGGCATAGTTGACCGTGTCAAAGGCTGCAGAGAGGTTGAGAAGGGCTCATGCACCATGGTCATAGTCACAGAGGATGTCATTTGTGACTTTGGTTGGGGCCATTTTGTTGCTGTGGCAGGGGCGAAAACCTGATTGGAGATTCAAATATGGAACTGCAGGAAAGATGGGCTCGGATTTGGGAGGTGACAACATGTTCAAGGACGTTGGAAAGGAAATGGAGATTGGGTAGTAGTGCACATGGGCAGAGGGGTCAAGGATGGGTAGTTTGCAAGTGCAAGAAAAGAAGAAACTTTGGAATGGGAAAAGGACATTTAGCCCCGGGAGCCTGCTCATTCAGCAGTCTGTATCTACTCCATTCTACTTATTAAATCTCCTATCAATGTGACTCAGTGAAATGGGTTCTCTTGCTCCTGAAGGAACAGAGTGGGGAATGACAGCAGTTCTTTCACAAGAGTGAATGAAGCGGAACTCATGAGCAGCGTTCACACAAGCCAAAGAGTCTCTTACTCATAATCACCGGGGAGACATCCTGCCTCCTCTCTATGTACACAGCTCCTACTGCAACCTTAAAGGGCGTCTTTAAAAGGCGACACTAAGCAATGATGCTGAATAATTAAATGGTTGGCATGTATGATAATAGGTTTTGAGTTCTGTATATTGTGCAAGACATCTCTATGGTGCTTGAAATTGCGAGCCACACCTGCAGATTCATCTGCAGAATAGCACAATTATAAAAGAGGAATTATATTAAATCTAATCAACTGAGCTACCAAATGGAATGCTTATATTAAATCACACGCATTCTGTAAAGGACTCTAATTAACAACTGCATAAAACGTTCCCTCTAGTGCAGTATCCAAATTATTTCCTATATCTACACAGAAGGATCCCATAGAACCCATTCACCCAGCAGCAGTGCCGCACACTTGATCGCAACTACTAAGTTATGTCAGGAGAGCAGTGTGACAACTGCCCACATGGTGAGTTCCCTGTTTTTTGCCCGGGCCGTCATGTGGCGGGCAGGAAATTAAATACCACAGAAACCAGGCCAGGAATATTCCAAACAGCGGGCAGCAAAAACCACAAGGAAGAGTCGGTCACTCGAGCCTTCTTATAACACATGGTTCATGAGCAGCGCTGCGAGGCAGGCAAACAGCGCATGGGCGAGATGCTCAAAATTAGAAAAAGAGTCGACCTAAATCAACTGCTGAAATATTATGCAACAGGGACCATTGGGTTAAAGGATTAGTTAAAATACCAGAGCAATTCACATAAGAATTAGGAGTAGGCTATACGGCCCCTTGAGTCTGCTCCGACATTCAATAAGAGCATGGCTGATCTTCTACCTCAACTCCACTTTCACGCTCCATCCCTTGATTCACTTAGTGTCCGAAAATCTATTGCTCTCAGCCTTGAATAAACTCAACGACTGAGCATTCACGGCCCTCTGCGGGAGAGAATGCCAAAGATTCACAACCCTCTGTGTGAAGAAATTTCTCCTCATCTCAGTCCTAAATGGCCGACCCCTTATCTCGAGACTGTGATCCCTGGTTCTAGACTCCCCAGGCAGGGGAAACAGCCTCTCAGCATCTATCCTGTCAAGTCCTGTAAGAATTTTATATATGTACATAATGTGTAATGATCTCATTACTAAGATTTCTATGCTTTTTATAATCCTCAGAGGGGCATTCATCCAACTTATAGTCTACGTCAAGGCAGCTGAACAGCAGCTTGCTTTCTTTTTTTTTAATGAGTTAAAATGACATTAAATACAAAATTTAAACAAAAATTACATTTTTTGAAAAAAAAACATTTTTACAGAGCTAAAAATAAACTTACCTTATTTATAATTTAAAAATACTTTTAAATGAGTGAAAAAACATTTTTTTTAAAACTTTTTTAAAACTCTTATGCTGGTAAAAAGCAGGCCTTACGCAGACGTAAGATTTTTGAGGGATTTCAGAGGGCGGAGGTTCTACAGAAAGTGGAACGCCCCCCTGCAGAGGCCCTTCTCCAGGGCAGCCGGAGGATCTGTCGAGAGAATTCCTGACAGGTCGAAAGTGCCGGTTTTCAGCGCATGCGCTTCGCATGCCTGAAACCAGTACTTGCGAGGCGTCGGAAAATATGGGCCAATATTGTCTAGTTTGGAGAGAAAAGCATCTTTTCCACTAGTCGTGCCTTTAGAAGTTCAGGTGCAGAGTCAGCAAGGCTGGATGGGGAACGCGGGCTCTCTCTATCAGCTTGCATTTGCTTTAGCTGTGGCCGGCTCAGATGGTCTAACCTAGATTCAAAAAACATTACGATGACAGACTGGTTTAAGTAGGACAGAAAATATGAGATTCATTGCACAGCGATGATGTGGGGATTTAGAATTCTAAAAATTGCCACAAAAACAGATACAATGGTAAGAGGCATCACTGGATTTCCAACTGTTCAGACAGGCTGATTTTCCGTACAGGTGGCAGACCAGCCTCCTTAAACAAAAAGACACTTTTAGTGCGTTCATTTTAAATACTAGCTAATCTCCCGGTGTCACTGCTCACAGGTAGTTTGAATTCTGGAGCATGGTTCTGATGCGGAGGAGGCTGGCCTGTTCCCTTTAAGGCCTTTGTTCAGGAACTCCATGTGTGAAAGTTGTTTAAATAAAGACATCCCGAGATCAATTGGAGGGCAGTCGCTGAAGGACATTTCTGTAGATTGGAAGCTTTCCTGGGATTCCTGCCCCACCCCTTGCCCTGCAGGGACACCAGGTTATCACCATGACAACAGCGAGGACACTTCAAAAGCACTTCGGTGGCTGAAAAGCGCATTGGGACGGCCGGAGGTCGAGAAAGGCGCTATAGAAATGCAAGTTCTTTCTTTATCAAGAGGCAAAAACAGCACAAAATGACTCCATTTTTTTGGTAACCACTTTGAAATGTGACATCTGAATTTAGAGGGATGGATGACTTTTATACATACATGTACGAGCAGATATCCTGTGACATTGCTCACAGCAAGTTAGAAAATGCAGATTGCTGATGAAAGTTCATTGACCTGAAACTTTAACTCTGTTTTTCTCTCCCTCTCTCTATTGAGGCAGATGCTGCTGGACATGTTGAGCATTTTGTTTTTATTTCAGAGGATTCACTGCTTTATTAGGACTTAAATGTTATATAATGTAAAACAAAATGTATCATTCTTCTGTTAAATATGTAGGTACGTGCTTGTTTAAAGCTACAAAGTTTGACAGCTGATTATTAAACATTGGGCAAGTTAATATAGAGGCTGCAGACATTCTGGCACCAGAGAGTTGTTCTGCTTTTTTATACTGTTTTGAAGTATGATATAGGAATTTAAATGTGATATTTGAAGTGTGATGAGCAAGAAATGAGTGCCAAATATGATGTTTTAAATTATCGATAGAAGATTAGTTCTGAAGGAAAGTATTGATTATCGACTAAGGGAGTGGACTGGCACTATAAAAGCATTCTTCAAAAGTGTAGGTAAGTGCGAGGTGGTGCATTTTGGTAGGAAGAATAAAGAGGCCACATATTTCTTGGAAAATAAGTGTCTAAATGGGGTAGAGGAACAAAGGGATCCAGGGGTGCAGACACACAAATCACTAAAAGTAGTGACGCAGGTTAAGAAGGCCAGAAAAAAAAGCAAGCAAACCACTGGAGTTCATTTCTAGAGGGATAGAATTGAAAAGTAGTGAAGTTATGTTAAACTTGTATGGAACCTTGGTTAGACCACACTTGGAGTACTGTGAACAGATACAGAGGCACTGGAGAAGGTGCAAAAAAAATGACTAGAATAATATCAGAACAGAGAGGTTATATCTATCAGGAATGATTGAACAGGCTGGGGCTCTTTTCTCTAGAAAAGAGAAGACTGAGGGGTGACCTGATAGAGATCATTAAGGTTATGAAAGCGTTTGATAGGGTAGACGTAGAGATGTTTCTAGTTGCAGAACTAGGGGCCATAAATATAAGACAGTCACAAATAAATCCAATAGGGAATTCAGGAGAAACTTCTTTGCCCAGAGAGTGGTGAGAATGTGGAACTCGCTGCCACATGGAGTGGTTGAGGCGAATAGCATAGATGCATTTAAGGGGAAGCTAGATAAAAACACGAGGGAGAAAGGAATAGAAGGGTATGTTAATAGGATTAGATGAAGGAGGGTAGGAGGAGGCTCGTGTGGAGCATAAACACCGGCATGGACCTGTTGGGCCGATCGGCCTGTTTCTGTGCTGTAAATACTATGTAAAGTATTCTTCAACTGCACAGTAGAGCCTATTGGAGAAGAACATTAGTGCCAATAGTCAGGAGGGATGTGGATTTGACGCTCTTACTTGGCTGAGTTCCCTATCTCAGCTACAAAAGGCATTAAGTGAAAGGTCTAAACTCTCCTGAGAAGTGCAAGGAATATCAGAGGAAGAGTCATCACCAGGCTGCCATCATATGTTGACTTGTGACAGACCAAAGAGGGGGCGGTCTAGGAGCAGCAGGGAGCAAACATTGTCCATATTATATTAAACCCAAGCTTTCTTGCTGGTGCCTACCTACCACATTGTACAAGAATTAAATGAATTCACCGTAGCACCTTGAATACCTCAGTGGGGCAAGGGATTACCCAGTGTGAAACGGAGATGTTTAGGCCATGAAGCTCCCGGGTTGAATGCCCAGTGATGGGTTAGGTTAGGTGATCTCAGACAAGACATCTCCAAGTGCCCTACAAGCTGGCTTTAGTGCTCCTGCCCTGGAGGCCTCAGTGCCTACCCCTGATGCCCATGCAGTGATTCCTGCTAATTCAGCACAGACCAGGGATCGACCTTGGCATCTTCCAGGTCCGACTGGCTGAGTTCCATTAGCAAAACCTTTCACGTTATTCTATTAGGAGGACAGGAAGGCTGGGAATGTGTCGAAAGTCAGAACACAATTGAGGGGTTTGATGAGAACAAACTGAGAGTCAAGTTTGAACAGTTTACAGACTCATTCAAACCCAAATGTGTTGCTGCAGTCTTTAACACATCCCAGATGCATGATTATTATTTTTTAAATAACTAGTTTCCTTAGCAATATATTTACAACACAATGCCACCACATAACCAATAATAGACTACACAACTAACCAATATTATGCAACTTTCCCATAAAATAAGCAATGGCCTCTGCTCCAACCACTCCCTATGAAAAAGCATCCCACGTGCCAACAAACTTGTGTAAAGAAATTTCCCCTCACCTCTCTTCTCACTCGCTTCGTGATAACTTTATACTGATGGAACCTCATCACTGACTCCCCAACCAGAGAGATAGTCTTTCCTTAGTCACTCTATCAAAACATCAGCCTTCTCTGCGCCAGTGGAAATAGTCCCAGTGTCTCGAGTCTCTCCTCATAACTACAGTTTCTCATCCCTCACATCATCCTGGTGAATCTATGGCCTTAATGTATTTTCCACAGTGGGGTTTCCAAACCTATAAACAATAATTTAACTGTGGCTTAATCTTTTGTACAAATTCATCATTAAACTTTGGCTCTTGTACTCTATGCCACTATTTATAAAACCCAAAATTTTATTGGCCTTTTTATGCCTTTGTCTACCTGCACGCACACTTTCAGAAAATGATGATTTTGAACTCTCTTTGTTCATCAACAACCTTTATTGCCTTTCCATTAAGTGTATATTCTCATTCTTGTTTTTTCCTCTAATAATGTATTACTTCACACTTATGCACATTTAACTGCATCTGCCACCTGTCTGCCCATCCATTCCATTTGCTTCCTAGCAAGAGACTAGGAACTGTGGAGGAGCAAAGGGATTGGAGTGTCCATACACAGAAATCACTTTCACTGAAGCTGGATTATTCACACCCTCGGCATCCTATTTGACCCTGAGCTGAGCATCCGACTCCATCTCCTGTCCATCACAAAGACCACCCATTTCCACAGCATACACCGTTTCTACTCTTGAAAGACAACACTGTAAAATTCCTCATCCATGCTTTTGACTCAACTATTCCAATGCTCTGCCGGCTGGCTTCACATCCGGCACCCACCATACACTTCAACTCATCCAAAACTTTGCCGCCCATATCCTTACCAGCAGCAAGTCCCACTCATCCATCACTCCTGTGCTCTTCGACCTACCCTGGTGTCCGGTTCCCCCAACCCCTCCAAATTCTCATCCTCGAGTTCAAATCCCTCCTTGACCTCACCTCTCCCCATCTCTGTAGCCTCCTCCAGCCCTGCTGCCTTTATCACCTCCAGACTTGCTTACTTCAAAGCTCACCTTGCCAGCATTCTGAAACTGCCATTTGTAGGGTTTACATGTAATCTTATGTATGTAAACCCTACGAGTTGTGTTTGGAGGTGACAAAGGCAGCAGGACGACACAGTAAAACAGAAACTTGACAGAGGTTTCTGTTCCCCAAAGGCCTCCTCTTTAAAATTCTCATCCTCGTGTTCAAGTTCCTCCGTGGCTTCGCCCCTCCCTATCCGCCTCCAGCCCGTGTAACCCTCAGTGAACTCTGTGATCCTCCAACTCTGGCACCTTGCACATCCCCTACTCCCTTCACCCCACCACTGGCGGCTGTGCCTTCAGCCATCTAGGCCCCAAACTCCAGAATTCCCTTCCTAAACCTCTCCACCTCTCTCGCTTCCTGCGAGACCCTCCTCAGAACATAAGAAATAGGAGCAGGAATAAGCCACTTGGCCCCTCCAGCCTGCTCCGCCATTCAATAAGATTATGGCTGATCTGATCTTGGGCTCAAAGCCACTTCCCCGCCCGCTCCCCATAACCCTTCACTCCCTTATCTTGCAAAAATCTGTCTATCTCCACCTTAAATGTATTTAATGACCCAGCCTCCACGGCTCTCTGGGGCAGAGAATGCCACAGATTTATGACCCTCAGAGAAGAAATTCTTCCTCGTCTCAGTTCTAAAAGGGCGACCCTTTATTCTGAAACTATGCCCCCGGGTTCTAGATTTCCCCAGGAGAGGAAACATCCTCTCTGCCTCTACCTTGTCGAGCCCCCCCTCAGTATCTTGTATGTTTCAATAGGATCCCCTTTCATTCTTCTAAATTCCAATGAGTATAGGCCCAGCCTGCTCAACCTTTCCTCATAAGTCAACCCCTTCATCTCAGGAATCAACCGAGTGAACCTATCTCTGACCAAGCTTAGTCACCCTCTCTTATAAAAGCTTGTTCTTTGGCTAGGTGTCAATTTTTGTCTGATTACGCTTCTGTGAAGCTCCTTGGGATGTTTGTCTTGTGTTAAAAGGCGCTATATAAATGCAAGTTGCTTTTGTTGTTGGGCAAAATTTCATCTAGGACCTGCGCGCAATGAACGTACTGCGTTTTCCCACTCTCCCAAACAGACAACAGGGGACCCTTCAAGTCTACCTCCTTGTCCTGTAGATACAAACCTTAGAAGCCAAGGCACTCCACATTCATTGCTATGGAAGCCTATTCTGTTTAAGTTTAACAAGACAGCGATGATCAGAGTGCATAGTCTTACAATCCATTCACGATCCGTTTAATTTAGCAGCAGGTTAACTGAACCATCATTCTCACGTTTACTCGGAAGGGATCTATTTTATTGATAGCCAAGAGGACTAGCAGATGAGACGTTAAACCAAGGCCCCGTCTGCTCTTTCAGGTGGACGTAAAAGATCCCATGGGCGCTATTTCGAAGAAAAGCAAGCGAGTTCTCCCTGGTGACCTTGTGCCAATATTTATCCCTCAATCAACATCACAAAAGAAAATAAGATTATCGGGTCATAATCACATTGCTGTTTGTGGGAGCTTGCCGTGCGCAAATTGGCTGCCGTGTTTCCTACATTACAACAGTGACTACACTTCATAGAAACATAGAAGATAGGAGCAGGAGTAGGCCATTCGGCCCCTCGAGCCTGCTCCGCCATTCAATGCGATCATGGCTGATCATCCAAATTCAGTACCCTGTCCCTGCTTTCTCCCCATATCCCTTGATCCCCTTAGCCTTAAGAAATATATCTAACTCCTTCTTGAATATATTTAATGAATTGGCCTCAACTGTCTTCTGTGGTAGAGAATTCCACAGGTTCACCACTCTCTGGGTGAAGAAATTCCTCCTCATCTCAGTCCTAAATGGCTTACCCTTATCTTTAGACTGTGACCCCTGGTTCTGGACTCCCCCGCCATTAGGAACATCCTTCCTGCATCTAGTCTGTCTAGTCCTGTTAGAATTTTATAAGTTTCAATGAGATCCCCTCTCATTCTTCTAAACTCTAGCGAATATAAGCCTAATCGACCCAATCTCTCTTCATACGTCATTCCTGCCATCCCAGGTATCAGTCTGGAGAATCTTCGCTGCACTCCCTCCATGGCAAGAACATCCTTCCTCAGATAAGGCGACCAAAACTGCACACAATACTCAAGGTGCGGTCTCACCAAGGCCCTGTACAACTGTAGTAAGACATCCTTGCTCCTGTACTCGAAACCTCTCACTATGAAGGCCAGCATGCCATTTGCCTTCTTAACCGCCTGCTGCACCTGCAGCGACTGGTGCACAAGGACACCCAGGTCTCGTTGCACTTCCCCTTCTCCCAATCTATAGCCGTTCAGATAATAATCTGCCTTCCTGTTTTTGCCACCAAAGTGGATAACCTCGCATTTATCCACATTATACTGCATCTGCCATATCGCCCAACCTGTCCAAATCGTACTGGAGTTTCCCTGCATCCTACTCACAGCACACACGCCCACCCAGCTTTGTGTTGTCTGCAAACTTGGAGATATTACATCTAGTTCCCTCCTCTAGATCATTAATATATATTGTGAATAACTGGGGTCCTAGCACCGATCCTTGCGGTACCCAACTAGTCACTGCCTTCCACTCGGAAAAAGACCTGTTTATTCCAACTCTTTGCTTCCTGTCTGCCAACCAGTTTTCTATCCAAGTCAGAAAGTATCAAAAAGTACTTCATTGGCTGCAAAGCGCTTTGGGAGGTCCGGAGGTCGTGAAAAGCGCAATATAAAACGCAAGTCCTTCTTTCTTTCTAGCTACCCATAAATTTTTTTTCCAAAGAAACAGCCCCAGCCTCTCCAATCTTTCCTCATAGCTAAAATTCTCCAGTCCAGGCAACATCCTTGTAAATCTCCTCCATACCCTCTCTAGTGCAATGACATATTTCCTGTAATGTGGTGACCAGAACTGCACGCAGTATGCTAGCTGCGGCCTAACTAGTGTTACTTGAACACTATCAGAAAATCGAGACTCTAGTGTCTCCCCACAAAGGAAAAATCAGACAGCTGGTCATCCCAGGCTGCTCATTCCCAGCACACATGTCCTAGAAGGTTTCCAGCCACTTTGTTTCGCCCATGTAAAGTGTATGGTCCCGAGAGACCGGGCGATAAAAAAGAGAGTTTAAAAAATAAAAGATGTTCACACTTTACATCAGTTCTCTAAAAACCGAAACGAGCCGATTCCCGCTGCTGGCAGACAGCCTGACCCGCCAGCCACACACTAAATCGGGAAAATCTCAGCCAGGCAATCATCAATTTCCCATCCATTAAATGGAAAAATCACGGGCAGCGTGAGCACAACTTCGCCGACGCACACATCGCCGGGCAAGGCTAGCTGTCGCCAGCACAAACTCAAAGTTACCCACATAATTCAGCTCAAATATTTCAGATTCTTCAGCTACGTTCTCTGTCTCTGGGGGCCCCCCTCAATGTGGTATAAAAAGACCAGGCTAGTGCGAGCAAGCACTGAGTGCGAGTCAGCAGAGAGTGCTGTGAGTTTCGGTAAGTGTGAGTTAGGGTAAGTGGGGTGTTAGGTGCTCTTTTCAAACTTTAACTCTGTGGGTTGTAGTTAATAAGGCCTTTCTGGTGCAGAGTGACTGTTGGTAAACCATTTAACTGGTGTAATTAGAGGGATTGATTTAACTTAAATCCAATTAATTAAAGGGGATATTAGCATCTAAAATCGGGCAGAGGGTGTCCATAACTAACAATAAAAAATTTAATTAATTACATAGAATGGAGCAGGTGATGTGTTACTGTTGCGAGGTGTGGGAGCCGGTGGACCCCATTGAGGCTCACGGTGATTACGTCTGTGACAAGTGTCTGCTGCTACAGGAACTCCAGCTCCGTGTTGATGAGCTGGAGTCTGAGCTTCAGACACTGCGACACATCAGGGAGGGGGAGAAATACCTGGACTGTGTATCAGGAGGTGGTCACACCTATGAAGTTAATTAATTCAGATGTAGCCCATGGTCAGGGACAGGACGGTGTGACTACGAGTGAGGCAGGTACGGGGATCCAGGAGGTAGAGCTGGAGGAGCTGCAGCCCTTGCTCTTGTCCAACAGGTTCGAGGTTCTTACTCCCTGTGGGGACAGGAGCAGGGACTGCAGGGAGGATGAGCAACCTGGCCACAGCACCGTGGAACAGGGGGCCATTCAAGAGGGGGGAGTAAATAGAAATGTTGTAGTGGTAGGGGATAGTATTATTAGGGGGATAGATAGAGTTCTCTGCAGCCGAGAGCGAGAGTCCCGAAGGCTGTGTTGTCTACCCGATGCCAGGGTTAAGGACATCTCCTCTGGGCTGGAAAGAAACTTGCAGTGGGAGGGGGTGGATCCAGTTGTCGTGGTCCATGTTGGTACAAACGACGTAGATAGGACTAGGAAGCCGGTTCTGTTAAAGGAGTATGAGCAGCTAGGGGTCAAATTAAAAAACAGAACCTCAAGGGTAATAATCTCTGGATTATTACCTGAGCCACGAGCGAATTTGGCTAGGACAAATAAAATTAGAGAGTTAAATGCGTGGCTCAAAGACTGGTGTGGGAGAAATGGGTTTTGCTTCCTGGGACACTGGCACCAGTACTGGGGCAGGAGGGAGCTGTTCCGTTGGGACGGGCTTCACTTGGCCAGTGCTGGGACTAGAGTCCTGGCGGATCATATAACTAGGGCTGTAGAGAGGGCTTTAAACTAACTAGTGGGGGGGACGTTCCTAGAGAGCAAATAATAAAAATGACAACAGAGAAGGTCATAGACTTAGGTAGCAGTGGGGAAATTAAAAACCAGAGCGTGTCAGGAAGGGGCAGAAGGTATGGAGTAAAAGGTAAAGTAATAAAAAGGGCAAAAGCAGGAACTAAGTGTCACAAAACATATTTGAAAGTTCTCTATCTGAATGCACGTAGCATTCATAACAAAATAGACGAGTTAATGGCACAAATAACTACATATGGGTATGATCTTGTGGCCATTACAGAAACATGGCTGCAGGGTGACAATGCCTGGGAATTAAACATACCAGGTTATTTAACGATCAGGAAGGACAGGCAGGAAGGAAGGAAGGGGAGGTGGGGTGGCTATTAAAGGACGGAATCACTAATACAGGAGAAATGATATTGGGTCAAAAGATCAGGATAATGAAACAGTTTGGGTGGAGATAAGGAATAATAAGGGGAAAAAAACACTAGTGGGCGTAGTCTATAGGCCTCCGAACAGTTGCAACTCTGTTGGACGGAGTATCAATCAGGAAATAGTTGAGGCTTGTAATAAGGGAACATCTATAATTATGGGGGATTTTAACTATCATATTAATTGAACAAATCAAATTGGGCAGGGCTGCCTTGAGGATGAGTTCATTGAGTGTATTAGGGATGGGTTTCTTGAGCAGTATGTAACTGAACCGACCAGGAGGCAAGCAACCTTAGATTTGGTCCTGTGTAATGAGACAGGATTAATTAAAAATGTCCTACATAGATACATAGATACATAGAAGATAGGAGCAGGAGTAGGCCATTCGGCCCTTCGTGCCTGCTCCGCCATTCGATGAGATCATGGCTGATCCTTTAATTCAGTATCCCGTCCCCGCCTTCTCTCCGTAACCCTTAACCCCTTTTGCCCGTAGAAATATATCTAATTCCCTCTTAAATATATTTAATGAGCTGGCGTACACTGCCCTCTGTGGCAATGAGTTCCACAGGTTCACCACTCTCTGAGTGAAGAAATTCCCCCTCATCTCTGTCCTAAATGGTTTAGCCCTTATCCTTAAATTATGTCCTCTAGTTCTGTTCTCACCCGCCAAGGGAAACATTCCTTCTGCATCCAGTCTGTCTAGACCTGTCAGAATTTTATACACTTCTATGAGGTCCCCTCTCAATCTTCTAAACTCCAGTGTGTACATCCCTAAACTACATAGTCTCTCCTCATAGGTCATTCCCGCCATTCCTGGTATCAGCCTGGTGAATCGCCGCTGCACCCCCTCCATGGCAAGAACATCCTTCCTCAGATGAGGCGACCAAAACTGTACACAGTACTCGAGGTGTGGTCTCACCAGTGCCCTGTACAGCTGCAGCAAGGTATCCCTGTTCCTGTATTCTAACCCTTTTGCTATGAAGGCCAGCATACCGTTTGCCTTCTTGACCGCCTGTTGCACCTGCATGCTCGCCTTCAGTGACTGGTGTACAAGAACACCCAGGTCTCTCTGTACTTCCCCCTCTCCCAATCTATTGCCATTTAAATAATAATTTGCCCTCCCGTTCCTGCACCCAAGGTGGATAACTTCGCACTTGTCCACATTATAGTGCATCTGCCATTTATCCGCCCAATCGCCCAGTCTGTCCAAATCGCTCTGGAGCTTCCTGGTCTCTTCCTCTGAGCCCACCCCCCCTCCTAGTTTAGTGTCGTCTGCAAATTTGGAAATGCTGCATCCGACTCCCTGATCCAGGTCATTAATGTAAATTGTGAACAGCTGGGGGCCCAGGACAGATCCCTGTGGTACCCCACTTGTTACTGCCTGCCATTCAGAAAATGAGCCGTTTATTCCAACTCTCTGTTTTCTATCTGACAGCCAGTTCCCTATCCACGCCAAAACTTTCCCCTTTATCCCATGAGCCTCAATTTTCCATGCTAATCTTTTATGTGGGACCTTATCGAAGGCCTTTTGGAAGTCCAGGTACACCACATCTACTGGCTCTCCCCCATCTATTCTACCAGTTACTCCCTCAAAAAATTCCAATAGATTAGTCAAGCACGATTTACCCTTTGTAAATCCATGTTGACTCTGTCCTATCCTGTCCCCATTTGCTAAGTGCTCCGCTATTTCATCCTTAATGATGGACTCCAGCATTTTGCCCACAACTGATGTAAGGCTTACAGGTCTGTAATTACCTGCTTTTTCCCTACCCCCCTTTTTGAATAGTGGGCTAACGTTAGCTACCCTCCAATCCATCGGCACTGTTCCCGAGTCTAATGAATTCTGAAAAATCATCCTTAGTGCATCCGCTATCTCTAGGGCCACCTCCTTCAGTACCCTAGGATGCATGTTATCAGGCCCTGGGGATTTGTCCACCTTCAATCCCTTTAGCTTCCTTAACACCATATCCTTAGAGATATTGATTTGCGTCAGTTCCTCCTTTGCCAATGTCCCTATTTTTCCCGATATCCCAGGGAGGTTTTTTGTGTCTTCCTTCGTAAAGACTGACCCAAAGTATGCATTTAGTTGATCTGCCATTTCCTTATTTCCCATTATATATTCCCCCGTATCTGACTGCAATGGACCAACTTTGGTTTTCACCAGTCTTTTCCTTTTGATATATTTATAAAAGCTTTTGGAGTTAGTTTTTATATTTTCCGCCAGCTTGTTTTCGTAAGCTATTTTGCCCCTCTTGATCATGCCCTTTGCCCTCCTTTGCTCTATCTTAAACTGTTCCCAATCTTCCGCTCTGGCGCTTTTTTTGGCTATTTTATACGCCCTATCTTTGGATTTTATGCTGTCTCTAATTTCCCCTGTTATCCACGGTTGAGTCACCTTTTTAGATTTCCTTTTATGCCAGATTGGTATAAACAATTTTTGCAATTTTGTCATTCTATCTTTAAATGTTTGCCATTGTTTATCTACCTCCAGTCCTCCCAGGAACGTTGTCCAATCAGACCTACTCAGTTCCCGTCTCATGGCATCATAATTCCCCTTGTTTAAATTCAGGACCTTAGTCTCTGAGTCAATTTCTTCGCTCTCCATTTCGAGTGAGAAATCGATCATGTTATGATCGCTCTGACCCAAGGGTCCCCGTACAACAAGATTACTGATTAGTCCCTTCTCATTGCACAGTACCCAGTCCAATATAGCCTGTTCCCGAGTTGGTTCCTCGACATATTGATCCAGATAACCATCCCTTAAACACTCAAGGAATTCCTCCTCCTCATTATTTTTACTGATTAGGCTAGTCCAATCTATATGTAAGTTAAAGTCACCTATGATGACAGCTGTGCTCTTATTGCACGCTTCTCTAATTTCCCTCGTGATGCCCTCCCTAACCTCTATTTTACTATTTGGAGGCCTATATACCACTCCTATTAATGTTTTTCGCCCCTCGCTATTTCTTAGCTCCACCCATATAGATTCTGTATTAACTGAGTTAATATCCTTCTTTTCAATTGCATTTATCCCCTCTTTTACTAGCAATGCTACCCCTCCTCCCTTTCTTTTTTGTCGATCCTTCCTAAATACTGAATACCCCTGTATGTTAAGCTCCCAGCCCTGCTCACCCTGCAACCATGTTTCCGTAATCCCAATTAGATCATAATTATTAACCTCTATTTCCACAGCTAATTCATCTACCTTGTTCCTGATGCTTCTCGCATTAAGGTATAAAACCCTCAGGCTTTTTTTATGCTCACATTTTTTATGAATTAGTTTGGCCCTTTGTTTTTTGTTCCTCACCCTTTTACCATTTATTTCTGTCTGCCTTTCACTTTCCTCTATTTCACTACATAGGTTTCTAGCCCCCTGCCATACTAGTTTAAATGCTCCCGAACTGCTTTATCAAAAATTACCCCGAGAACATCAGTTCCATCTCTGCACAGGTGTAGACCGTCCCTTTTGTATAGGTCACACCTACCACAAAACTGGTTCCAATGCCTCAAAAATTTAAAACCCTCCCTCTTACAAAAGGATCCCCTTGGAATGAGTGACCATAACATGGTTGAATTCCATATTCAATTAGAGGGTGAGAAGGTTGGATCTCAAACAAGCGTGCTAAGCTTGAATAAAGGAGACTATGAAGGTATGAGAGCGGAATTGAGTAGAGTGGATTGGGAAAATAGATTAAAGGGTAAGACGATACATGATCAGTGGTGTACATTTAAGGAGTTATTTTACAACTTCCAAAAAATATATATTCCACTGAGAAGAAAAGGGTGTAAAAGAAAAGACAGCCATCCGTGGCTAAGTAAAGAAATTAAGGATAGTATTCGACTAAAAACAAGGGCATATAAGGTAGCCAAATCTAGTGGGAGGATAGAGGATTGGGAAAACTTTAAAAGACAGCAATAATAACAAAAAGATTGATTAAGAAAGGGAAGATAGATTATGAAAGTAAATTAGCAAAAAATATAAAAACAGATAGTAAGAGTTTTTATAGTTATATAAAAAGAAAAAGGGTGGCTAAAGTAAATGTTGGTCCCTTAGAGGATGAGACCGGGAAATTAATGGTGGGAAATATGGAGATGGCAAAAACACAATGAATATTTTGTATCAGTCTTTACAGTAGAGGACACTAAAAATATCCCAACACTGGACAAACAGGGGGCTATGGGGGGGGTGGGGAGGAGCTAAACACGATCAAAATCACTAAGGAAGTGGTACTCGGTAAAATAATGGGACTCAAGGCGGATAAATCACCTGGACCTGATGGCTTACATCCTAGGGTCTTGAGGGAAGTGGCGGTAGGGATTGTGGATGCATTAGTAATAATTTTCCAAAACTCCCTGGACTCAGCAAAGGTCCCGGCAGACTGGAAAACTGCTAATGTAACACCCTTATTTAAAAAGGGCAGTAGACAGAAGGCTGGAAACTATAGACCGGTTAGCCTAACATCTGTGGTAGGTAAAATTTTGGAGTCCATTATTAAGGAGACAGTAACAGGACATTTGGATAATCATAATTTAATAGGACAAAGTCAGCATGGTTTTATGAAGGGGAAGTCATGTTTGACAAATTTGCTGGAGTTCTTTAAGGAAGTAACATATAGGGTGGATAAAGGGGAACCAGTGGACGTAGTGTATTTAGACTTCCAAAAAGGCATTTGACAAGGTGCCACACAAAAGATTATTGCTTAAGATAAAAAATCACAGGATTGGGGGTAATATTCTGGCATGGATAGAGGATTGGCTATCTAACAGAAAGCAGAGAGTTGGGATAAATGGTTCATTCTCAGACTGGCAATCAGTAACTAGTGGTGTTCCGCAGGGGTCAGTGCTGGGTCCCCAACTCTTTACAATCTATATTAACGATTTGGAGGAGGGGACCGAGTGTAACATATCAAAGTTTGCAGATGATACTAAGATGGGAGGGAAAGTAGTGAGTGAGGAGGACATAAAAAAACCTGCAAGGGGGCATAGGCAGGCTAAGTAAGTGGGCAGAGATTTGGCAGATGGAATACAATACTGGAAAGTGTGAGGTTATGCACTTTGGCAGGAAAAATCGTAGAGCAAGTTATTATCTTAATGGCAAGAAACTTGAAAGTACTGAAGTACAAAGGGATCTGGGGGTCCTGGTGCACGAAACTCAAAAGGTTAGTATGCAGGTGCAGCAAGTGATTAAGAAGGCCAATGGAATGTTGGCTTTCATTGCTAGGGGGATAGAATATAAAAATAGGGAGGTATTGCTTCAGTTATACAAGGTATTGGTGAGACCGCACCTGGAATACTGCATGCAGTTTTGGTGTCCATACTTAAGAAAAGACATACTTGCTCTCGAGTCAGTACAAAGAAGGTTCACTCGGTTAATCCCGGGGATGAGGGGATGGACATATGAGGCGAGGTTGAGTAGATTGGGACTCTACTCATTGGAGTTCAGAAGAATGAGAGGCGATCTTATTGAAACATATAAGATTGTGAAGGGGTTGGATCGGGTGGATGCGGGGAGGATGTTCCCGATGATGGGTGAAACTAGAACTAGGGGGCATAGTCTTAGAATAAGGGGCTGCTCTTTCAAAACTGAGATGAGGAGGAACTACTTCACTCAGAGGGTGGTAGGTCCATGGAATATGCTGCCCCAAAAAGCTGTAGAAGCTACATCATTACATAAATTTAAAACAGAAATAGACAGTTTCCTAGAAGTAAAGGGAATTAAGGGTTACGGGGAGCGGGCAGGAATTTGGACGAGTCTAGGTTCGGATCGGACATGGCCCTGTGGGTAGCGGAGCGGGCCCGTGTAGCCTGATCCTGCTCCTATTTCGTGTGTCTAATTCTGTTAGATTCAGGAGATGGTTATGTGATAGTAGATTGGCAGTTAGGATCAGATCAGCCATGATCTTATTAAATGGCGGAGCAGGCTCGAGAGGCCGATTGGCCTACTCCTGCTCCTATTTCTTACGTTCTTATGTTCAACATTTTCCAGGAGTCAAGGGCGAGATGCCACAGGCAAGATTATCCGAAGTGGATTTCTGCCTTCCTCAAACAAAGCGCTTCATCGCTAAAAAAAAAACCCGCAGATTACCTGGGCATTGTCGTGCTGCTGTTCGTGGGATCTTGCTGTGTGTAAAATTGACTGCCTACATTACAACAGTGAGTACACTTTGAAAAGTACTTCATTAGCTGTAAAGCACTTTGAGAACGTCTTGAGGTTGTGAAAGGCGCTATGTAAATGCAAGTTCTTTCTTTTCTTGAGGGGGGGCGGGGGGGGGGGAGGTCTTTGGTAGCCCCGGATTAAAATATCACGACAGAACACAAGGACACAGAGACCTAAAGCTCTGGTTGGCTCCTACGCACTAGCTCGTGAGGTGAGTCATGCCTGAAACATGAGGCGAATTTTACGAGATTCAGTCTACAGCTGGTACGTGGCCAGTGTTGACCGTCAGTAAATACCACTTGTGCCTGGTTCCACCAGCACATTCCAGGCACCGGTTACGAGGTACAAATCTATCCTAATGTTTACAGATAAGGTCACAGGATTGTAATACACCCGAGACACACCTGTATGTAAGGTAAAGTTACTGTACAGAACAACAATATACCTGTTAGAGAGGACTGAGACTGCAACTTCAAATGGGTAGCAAGATCGTAGATTGTGCCTATACTCTCTGGAGTTTAGAAGAATGAGAGGTGATCTCATTGAAACATAAAAGATTCTGAAGGGGATTGACAGGGTAGATGCTGAGAGGTTGTTTCCCCTGGCTGGAGAGTCTAGAACTAGGGGGCATAGTCTCAGGATAATGGGTCGGCCATTTAAGACGGAGATGAGGAAGAATGTCTTCACTCAGAGGGTTGTGAATCTTTGGAATTCTCTGCCCCAGAGGGCTGTGGATGCTCAGGTCTTTGAGTATATTCAAGGCGGAGATCGATAGATTTTTGGACTCTAGGGGAATCAAGGGATATGGGGATCGGGCGGGAACATGGAGTTGAGGTCGATGATCAGCCATGATCTCATTGAATGGCGGAGCAGGCTCGAGGGGCCGTATGGCCTACTCCTGCTCCTAATTCTTATGTTCTTATGTATTTGTTCAGAGAACAGAATGGAGATGAGAGCATAACAACATAAGAAATAGGAGCAGGAGTCGGCCATTTGGCCCTTTGAGCCTGCGCCGCCATTCAATGAGATCAAGTCTGATCTTCTACCTCATCTTCATTTTCCTGAACTATTCCCGTATACCTTGATTCCCTTAATATTCAAAAATCTATCGATCTCTGTCTTGAATATACTCAACGACTGAGCCTTCACAAACCCCTGGGGTAGAGAATTCAAAAGATTCACCACCCTCAGAGTGAAGAAATTTCTCCTCATCTCAGTCTTAAATGGCCGACCCCTTATTCTGAGACTGTGACCCCTGGTTCGAGACTCCCCAGCCAGGGGAAACATCCTCCCTGCATCTACCCTGTCAAGCCCTGTAAGAATTTTGCTGGGAGCACTGGTTAGGAAACTGGCTGAGCAGCAAGAGACAGAGAGTGAGGATAATGGTCAGGTACTCTAATTGGCAGGATGTGGCTAGTGGTGTCCTACAGGGATCTGTTTCGGGACCTCAACTATTCACCATATTTATTAACAACTTAGACAATGGGATACAGAGCCACATATCCAAGTTTGCCGATGACAAAGGTAGGCGGCATCGTAAGCAGTGTAAATGGAAGCATAAAATTACAAAGCGATATTAATAGATTAACTGAATGGTCAAAACTGTGGCAAATGGATTTCAATATAGTCAAGTATGAGATCATCCACTTTGGACCTAAAAAAGATAAATCGGAGTACTTTCGAAATGGTGAAAAGCTAGAAACAGTGGAGGTCCAAAGAGACTTAGGGGTCCAGGTACATAGATCATTAAAATGACATGGACAGGTACAGAAAATAATCATAAAGGCCAAATGGAATGCTAGCCTTTATATCTAGAGGACTAGAATACAAGAGGGTAGAAGTTATGCTGCAGCTATACAAAACCCTGGTTAAACCACACCTGGAGTACTGAGCGCAGTTCTGGGCACCACACCTTAGGAAGGATATATTGGCCTTGGAGGGAGTGCAGCGTAGGTTTACCAGAATGATACCCGGACTCCAAGGGTCAAATTATGAAGAGAGATTACACAGGAGTGAAGTTAGGAAACACTTCTACACACAAAGGGTGGTAGAAGTTTGGAACTCTCTTCCGCAAACGGCAACTGATCAATTGTTAATTTAAAAACGGAGAGTGATAGCTTTCTGTTAACCAAAGGTATTGAGGGATACGGGGCAAAGGCGGGTATATGGAGCTAGGTCGTGGATCAGCCATGATCTCACTGAATGGCGGAACAGGCTCGAGGGGCTGAAAAGCTAGTATCAGCAATGGTGACCATGTAACTGCCGGATTGCCTTTAAAAACCCTAAAAGGACGTTAGTATTTTGCCCTTATTATGTGACTTCAGATCCACAGCAATGTGGTTGACTCTTAACTTCCCTAGCAAGCCATTCAGTTGTACCAAAGTACCTTCGCCACACAGACCGCAGCTTACCACCACCTTCAAGGCCAATTAGGGATGGGCAATAAATGCTGGCCTCGCCAGCATCGCCCACATCCCCCGAATGAGTAAAATAAAAATTTGACAGAGAGAGTAGAAGGTTAGCTTCTATAATAATCCAGAGGCTAATGCTTCTATACTTGAATCCTGGATAGTGCGCTGCCTCAAAGTGCCAGAGATAAAGGATATAACGGAATGAGTAGAGGGCGGAAGGAGAGGAATTAGCCAAAACTCAGGTCCTCAAAAAGAGGTAGGAAATAGATTACGACACAGAAGAGATGATTTTAAGTCGGGTCTGACTGGTGGAGTGGTAGCAGAGTTAAAAATTGCATTCCTGTTACCGCTCCGCTGCCATATTTACTGGGCCATTCCATTGGGTGGCCAAGGCGCCCGCCTGAATCAGGCAGGAGCCTCATTGCTGTACACAAGTCGGGGTCCTATAGGCGTACGTAGCACCCCGATGCAATTTAGAAGAAGAACTGGGTGGATCGTGTGCCGTGCATACTCTTGTTGGACATCGGAAGAAACCGCCCCCCCCCCCCGCCGCCATCCCCCCCACTCTCCTTCAAAAAGAAAAAGCGCCATGGGATCTTTTACATCCATCCGAGCAGGCCAATGGGGCCGCAGCGTAACGTCTTATCCAAAAAGCTGGCAGCTCTGACAATACAGTACTCCCTCGGTACTGCACTGAAGTGTCTGCCTAGATTATGTGCTCAAAGTGCAGTTTAGCACTAAGCCGCACAGCCTGGTCACTTGGATTAGAGGTCTGTATGACTAGGAGTATGAGTGTGTGTGTGTGTGTGTGTGTGTGGTGTGTGTGGTGTGTGTGGTGTGTGTGTGTGGTGTGTGTGGTGTGTGTGGTGTGTGTGTGTGTATGAGTGTGTGTGTGTGTGTGTGTGGTGTGTGTGGTGTGTGTGGTGTGTGTGTGAGTATGAGTGTGTGTGTGTGTGTGTGTGTGTGTGTGTGTGTGTGGTGTGTGTGGTGTGTGTGTGAGTATGAGTGTGTGTGTGTGTGTGTGTGTGAGTATGTGTGTGTGGTGTGTGTGGTGTGTGTGGTGTGTGTGGTGTGTGTGGTGTGTGTGTGTGTGTGGTGTGTGTGGTGTGTGTGTGGTGTGTGTGTGAGTGTGTGTGTGTGGCCGTGGCCAAGTGAGAGTCTGATTCTTCCGACATATTCCCTGCTGCCACTGACGAGACAAATCCCATCAGTCTGCGCCGTACAGCAGCCGTGCTTCCTGCAGCACACGTGATGGGACTCATTTATCGGCAAGCACCATTCATCCCCGACGGAAGTACGAACGAAGAAGGCCCTTCAGCCCATCGTTTCACATCCTTCCAGGAGCGCCAGTGCAACGGTCTTCCCATTACAGCAGTTTTAACATCCAAGGGAACAGGCCAGCAACGTCCTTGGTTAAATTCCATGCCCATGGCAAAAGGCCAATGTTCTTAAAATCACAGCCTGCAGAAATGGGATATTGTATTTAAAGTCACTGGAATTTCCATTACAGGTTTAATTACGTAATGATAAATGTATGATCACTTGTCACTTCTGATTTACAGCTCCTCCCATCACACATTATGAGTGGTTCAGCGCACACAGTCGGTATATTATTCTCCAGCTGCTTCTGTGACCCACTGAATACATAGAATTACATGGAATCTAGGTTGCCTCGTCTCCTGTACAGTTACTGTCACAGTCTGCATTCCTGTTTTAGACTTTAAGCAGATCAGATAACATGCAATGTACCTGGTGCTCATCGTCCAGAGCTGGATTTACATCTGACAGCATCTCATTCAGGATTTGACAATATAACCATTAAACACATCAGCAGGAACTCCCACAATGGCCTGGGAATAAATGTATGGTGTGATGTGATGTGATGTGGTGCGATGCGGTGTGCTGTGATACGGTACAGTGAGGTGTGATGTGGGTGTGCTGTGATACGGTGTGGTATGGTACAGTGTGGTGTGATGTGGGTGTGCTGTGATACGGTGTGGTATGGTACAGTGTGGTGTGATGTGGGTGTGCTGTTGGTGTGGTGCGGCATGCTGTGATACGGTGTGGTGTGATGTGATATGTTGGTGTGGCACGGTACAGTGTGGTGTGGTGTGGGTGTGATGTGGGTGTTGATGTTATGTGTGGTGTGGGTGTGGCGTGGCGTGGGTGTGGCATGGTGCGCTGTGGTGTTGGTGTGGTGTGGGTGGGGTGTCGTGTTGGTGTTATGTGATGTGGGTGTTGGTGTTGGCGCGGTGTGTTGAGAGATGTGGGAATATACAGAACAGAGGTCCCAGGTTCAATCCCTGGTCTGTAATGAGATAGCTGATCGGAGCTCGGGCAACAGTTGGCCATTCATGCCCTGGGTTGGGAAAAATCCGTTAGGATTACTCGTGCCAGAATGTGTGTGGATGTTGCCCGAGGGTGGGATCTAATTTGAATATGATGCTTCTGTTGTCTTTTGGTGGGCTATTTGACACGATCTAGATTAATGAACAAGGAAGAGTATTTGGGTCAAAAGCAACTGGATAGGCCGCCGTTTCCTGTGGGACTATAACCCAGTTAACAGCATCTTCAGGAGAGGGGGAAGTAATGAAACATGCTGAGATGTCACACTTGCATAGTCCTGATGTACGACAAATAATAGTGTGTCATCCAGCAGGGTAGACATTCTGTGAATCACATTCAGAGTAGCTGTTCGGCCCATCGTGCCTGTGCCGGCTCTTTGAAAGAGCTCTCCAATTTAGTCCCACTCCCCCTGCTCTTTCCCCACAGCCCTGCAATGTCTTCCTTTTCAAGTAAATCACTGGTTAGGCCTCAGCTGGGGTACTGTTGACGATTCTGGGCGCCACACTTCAGGAAAGATGTGCAGAGGAGGTTTACCAGGATGTTCCCAGGGATGAGGGACTTCAATTACAAGGAGATGTTGGAAAAGTTAGGACTTGGAAGAGAGAAGGTTAAGAGGTGACCTAATAGAGGTTTTCAAGATGATGAGGGGTTTTGATAGAGAAAGGCCGTTCCCTCTGGCGAGTGGGTCAATAACCAGAGGACACAGATTTAAAATCATTGGCAAAAGATCTAGACAGGAGGTGGAGAATTTCTTTCACTCACGAGACTTGTCGGGATCTGGAACGCTCGACCTGAACAGGTGGCGGAAGCTGATTCCATCAATGATTGTAAGAGGGAGTTGGACGGGTCCTGGAGGATGAGGAGCTCACAGGGTTACGGACAATAAGCGGGGATGTGGGACTGAGCACGACTGCTCTTTCAAAGAGCCAGCACAGGCACGACGGGCCGAATGGCCTCCTTCTGTGCTGTGAATTTCTATGATCCTATGAAATCTTTAACCAATTCACTTTTGAAAGTTACCACTGAATCTGCTTCCCCCGCCCTTTCAGGCAGCGTGTTCCAAATCATCAGAACTCACTGCATAAAAAATATCTCCTCACCTCCCCCTGGTTCTTCTGCCAATTACCTTAAATCTGTGTATAAACCAGAGTGTTCCATATAAATCACGTCAACCAATGCTCACTTAGCGAAGAGCCTCCATATAGAAGAAGCTGCCGCGTGACATTTTAAACCAGTTTCCATAACAACACAGAATCTACATACCCAACTCAGGAGAAAGTCACAAGTCGAGGCTTAAGAGCTGTCTAATATCATCTTAGCCACGAGATTGGACTCCTGCTTCTTGAAGCCCTTTCCCACTAACCACCTGACCACTGAACCTCCCTCCCCGACCCCCATGTCAGCCAACGTTCAAAATGGTTCCCTCTCCTCAGTCGCTCCGCGATCATTGCCCCCTCATCAAAAAAAACCCACCCTTATCTCCTCCGTCCTTTGCTAACTGCTGCCCATCGCCAGTCTCCCTTTCTTCGCCCAAGAATATGTTGTCACCTCCCAGGTCCATGCCCGACTCTGTGCGAATCCCTCCAATGAGTTTCCTTCCCTCCCCTGTACTGAAATGACTCCAAGCAAAGTCGCAAGCAATATTCTCTGTGACAATGACCGTGGTGCATTATCCTTTCCTGTTTGACCTCTCTACAGCTTTTGACCCGATCAATTACACCATCCTCCTCCGGTAAGTGGTGGGACTCCCCTCGCTTGGTTCCACTCTTACCTAGATGATCGTGCCTTGAGCATCTCTACAACAACAACAGCTTGCATTTATATAATGCCTTTAATGTGGTAAAACATCCCAAGGCGCTTCACAGGAGTGTAATCAGACAAACACTGACACCGAGCCAGAGAAGGAGACATTAGGACAGGTGACCAAAAGCTTGGTCGAAGTGGTAGGTTTTTAAGGAGGGTCTTAAGGGAGGCGAGAGAGAGAGGTGGAGAGGTTTAGGGAGGGAGCTCCAGAGCTTGGGGGGCCTAGACAGCT
This sequence comes from Somniosus microcephalus, assembly GCF_052327205.1. NCBI lineage: Eukaryota > Metazoa > Chordata > Chondrichthyes > Squaliformes > Somniosidae > Somniosus > Somniosus microcephalus. The sequence goes on along the minus strand of NC_140993.1, from coordinate 27,272,023 downwards.
GAAGGCACGGCTGCCAATGGCGGGGTGAAGGAAATGGGGGATGGACAAGAGGCGAGAGTTGGAGGAAAGCACAGATCTCAGCGGGCTGAAGGGCTGGAGAAGGATACCAAGACAGGGAGGGTGCGAGGCCATGGAGGGATTTGAACGCGAGGATAAGAATTTTTAAATGGAGGTGTTCGGGGACCAGGAGCCTGGGCCTCTGTCCAGTGTCTATTTAATTGTGTCCTACTGCTGCCTTTGTCACCTCCAGACTTATTTACTCCAAAGCTCTCCATGCCCGTCTCCCAGTTTTTACCATTCACAAACAGCAACTTGTTCGAAACTCCACTGTCCAATACTCCATCAGTACTCAGTCCCGCTACCCAATCACCCGGTCCTCATCAACCTTCATTGGTTCTACATCAATTTGAAAATCCTTGTCCTCAACTACAAGTCCCTCCATGGCCTTGCCCTTCCTTACTTCTGTAACCTCCTTTCCCCTCCCAAGGGTAAATAGGGCAGTGGGGTAAGAGTTAAACTAGTTGGGGGGGGGGGGGGGGGGGGGGGAAGAGGGAAAATCCTCACTTTAAGTCAAAATGTGTGATAAAAACGACCAGCAGCAAATACGAGCAGGGTGGGAACAGTTACCCAGATAAGGGCTCTGTACACAAATGCACGTGGCATAAGAAATCAAACAAGTGAGTTAGAAGCCCAAATTTGGCTTAAAAGGTATGATGTAGCAGTGATTCCAGAGACCTGGCCACAACTTGAGCATGATTGGAAGCTAAGTATTCCAGTCGCTAAGATCTTTAGAAAGGACAGCGATACTGACAGCAAAGACAAAGTGGTTATAATGGGAGATTTTAATTTTCACAAAGACTGGGCGAAGCAGCATAGCACAAGTAGTAAAGAGAATTTAAAAAAAAAAGAAGAACTTGCCTTTCACAGCCTCAGGATGTCCCAAAATGCTTTACAGCCAATCCTTCTTCTTAGGCAGTCCCTCGGAACAGAGGATGACTTGCTTCCACATTAAAAATGAGTTCTCAGGTGACTGATGAGTCCAATGCGGGACCTACAGTCTCTGTCACAGGTGGGGCAGACGGTGGTTGAAGGGGCGGGTGGGTGGGGGTGCTTGGGTTGACGTGCGCTCCTTGCGCTTGGCTTCCACTTGTTCCCGGCAAAGAGACTCGAGGTGTTCGGCGCCTTCCCGGATGCTTCTCCTCCATTTTGTGCGGTCTTGGGCCAGGGATTCCCAGGTGTCGATGGGGATGTTACACTTTTTCAAGGAGGCTTTGAGGGTGCCCTTGAAGCGTTTCCTCTGCCCACCTGGGGCTCTCTTGCCTGAATTTAAATAAAAGGAAACTACGATGGTCTGAGGAGCGAGTTGGGTAGGATTGATTGGGGAATGGCACTCAAAGGGATGACGGTGGATAGGCAATGGCAAACATTCAAAGACCGAATGGATGAACTACAGAAGTTGTTCATCCCAGTTTGGCATAAAAATAAAACAAAAAAGGTGATTCAACCGTGGCTAACAAGGGAAATTAGGGATAGCATAAGATCCAAAGAAAGGACATATAAATTGGCCAGAAAAAGCAATAATCCTGAGGATTGGGAGCAGTTTACGATTCAACAAAGGAAGACAAAGGGATTAATTAAGAAAGGGAAAATAGAATATGTGAGTAAGCTTGCAGGGAACATAAAAACTGACGGTAAAAGCTTTTATAGATATGTGAAGAGAAAAAGATTGGTGAAGTCAAGCGTAGGTCCCTTGCAGTCAGAATCAGGGGAATTTATAATGGGGAACAAAGAAATGGCAGACCAACCAAATACATATTTTGGTTCTGTCTTCACAAAGGAGGACACAAATAACCTCCCAGAGATGCTGGGGAACATAGGGTCTGATGAAAGGGTGGAACTGAAAGAAATCAGTATTTGTAGGGAAATGGCGTTAGGAAAATTGACGGGACTGAAGGCCGATAAATCCCCAGGGCCTGATAATCTACATCCCAGGGTATTTAAGGAAGTTGCCCTAGAAATAGTAGATGCATTGCTGGTCATCTTCCAGAACTCGATAGACTCTGGAACAGTACCCATGGATTGGAGGGTAGCTAATGTTACCCCACTATTCAAAAAAGGTGGTAGAGAAAAAGCGGGGAATTATAGACCGGTAAGCCTGACATCGGTAGTGGGGAAAATGCTAGACTCCATTATAAAAGATGTAATAGCAGAGCACTTGGTAAGCAGTGACAGGATCGGACAAAGTCAACATGGATTTACAAAAGGTAAATCATGCTTGACTAATCTACTGGAATTTTTTGAGGATGTAACTGGTAAAATAGATAAGGGAGAACCAGTGGATGTGGTGTATTTGGACTTCAGAAGGCTTTTCATAAGGTCCCACATAAGAGATTAGCGTGCAAAATTAAGGCACATGGGATTGGGGGCAAGGTATTGACTTGGATAGAGAACTGGTTGGCGGACAGAAAGCAAAGAGTTGGAATAAACGGGTCGTTTTCCGAGTGGCAGGCAGTGACTAGTGGGGTACCGCAAGGATCGGTCATAGGACCCCAGCTGTTCGCAATATATATTAATGATCTGGACGAGGGAATTGGATGGAATATCTCCAAATTTGCAGACGACACAAAGCTGGGTGGGAGGGTATGCTGTGAGGAGGATGTCGTGAAACTCCAGTACGATTTGGACAGGTTGGGTGATTGGGCAGAAACATGGCAAATGCACTATAATGTGGATAAATGTGAGGTTATCCACTTTGGTGGCAAAAACAGGAAGGCAAATTATTATTTGAATGGCAATAGATTGGGAGAAGGGGAAGTGCAAAGAGACCTGGGTGTTCTTGTGCACCAGTCGCTGAAGGTAAGCATGCAGGTGCAGCAGGCGGTTAAGAAGGCAAATGGTATGTTGGCCTTCGTAGCAAGAGGGTTCGAGTACAGGAACAAGGATGTCTTGCTACAGTTGTACAGGGCCTTGGTGAGACCACACCTTGAGTATTGTGTGCAGTTTTGGTCGCCTTACCGGAGGAAGGACGTTCTTGCCATGGAGGGAGTGCAGCGAAGATTCACCAGGCTGATACCTGGGATGGCAGGAATGACGTATGAGGAGAGATTGTGTCGATTGGGCTTATACTCACTGGAGTTTAGAAGATTGAGAGGGGATCTCATCGAAACCTATAAAATTCTGTCAGGCCTGGACAGACTAGATGCAGGAAGGATGTTTCTGATGGCTGGGGGGTCCAGAACCAGGGGTCATAGTCTAAGGATAAGGGGTAAGCCATTTAGGACTGAAATGAGGAGGAATTTCTTCACCCAGAGAGTGGTGAACCTGTGGAATTCTCTGCCACAGAGGGCGGTGGAGGCCAGTTCATTAAATATATTCAAGAAAGAGTTGGATATATTTCTTAAGGTTAAAGGGATCAAGGGATATGGGGAGAAAGCAGGGACAGGGTACTGAATTTGGATGATCAGCCATGATCTCATTGAATGGCGGAGCAGGCTCGAGGGGCCGAATGGCCTACTCCTGCTCCTATCTTCTATGTTTCTATGTTTATGTTTGCCGTGCCGGAGCTCCGAGTGGAGTGCTTGTTTTGGGAGTCTCGTATCGAGCATGCGGACAATGTGACCCGTCCATCGGAGCTGATCAAGCGTGGTCAAAGCGTCGATGCTGGGGATGTTGGCCTGAGCAAGAACACCAACGTTGGTGCGCCTATCCTGCCAATGGAGTCGCAGAATCTTGCGGAGGCAGCGTTGGTGGTACCTCTCCAGTGCTTTGAGGTGCCTGCTGTACATGGTCCATGTCTCTGAGGCATACAGCAGGGCGGGTATCACTGCTGCTCTGTAGACCATGAGCTTAGTGCCGGGTTTGAGGTCCTGGTCTTCAAACACTCTCTTCCTCAGGCGACCGAAGGCTGCACTGGCACACTGAAGGCGGCGTTAGACTTCATCGTCGATGTCTGTCCTTGTTGACAGTAGGCTCCCGAGGTATGGAAAGTGGTCCATGTTGTCCAAGACCTTGTCGTGGATTTTGATAATCGGGGGGCAGTACTGTGTGGCGGGGGCAGGTTGGTAGAGGACCTTTGTCTTACGGATGTTTAGTGTAAGGCCCATGCTCTCGTACGCTTCGGTGAAGGTGAATGAAGTACTGTTGTAACATAGGAAACACAGCCTCCAATTTGCACACAGCAAGCTCCCACAAACAGCAATGTGATAATGACTGGATAAACTGCTTTAGTGATGTTGGTTGAGGGATAAATATTGGCCCCAGGACACCGGGGAGAACGCCCCTGCTCTTCTTCGAAATAGTGCCATGGGATCTTTTACACTCTGCTGAGAGGGCAGACGGGGCCTGGGTTTAACGTCTCATCCAAAAGGCAGCACCTCTAACAGTGCAGCATCCCCTCAGCACTGCACTGGAGCGTCAGCCTGGATTTTTGTGCTCAAGTCTCTGGAATGGGACTCGAACCCACAGCTTTCTGACTCAGGAGAGAGAGTGCTACCCACTGAGCCACTGGCTGACACATTTGAATTTCTTGAATGTATTCAGAATAGTTTTTTGGAACAATATGTTTTAGAACCAAAAAAGGGATTGGCCAGACTGGATTTAGTGATAACGAAATAGAATTATTTAACATTCTAACAGTGAGGGAGCATCTTACAAATAGTTACTGTAGCATATGTACCTTTAAGAGAGAACTACTTTTACAGCTCCTGTATACTGTAGTACCGGCAGTGACCACACCTGTATATAAGCCTTGAGCATGCCTCTGTACTGTCAGTCTTTAGACTACCCTCCTCCAGTAAACACCTGTTGATTGTTAAGTTACAGCCTCCGTGTAGTTATTGGAAAACATCATACTTTAAGAATCACAGATTCAACAGTGGCGACGAGGTCGATTCGAATCTACCTGCAACTCTGCATTTCCCTTCAAGGATTCGCTCTCGGAGGGCGGTGGAAGAAAGTCGAGGCCAGAAGCACGGGCGTCGACCACGAGCAACCGCCCAGTCATCCGGCAGAGAGTGAACATCGCAGGGGAGGCTGTTGAGAGCCAGGCTTGGTTCCCCAGCCACGACGATCCAGCAACAGACTGGCAACAGGTACAGCGCAGACCCTTCCCGGACAGCGGCGGCTGGAGCCGACCGACGGCATAGAAAAAGCCGAGCAGCGTAGACGGGGTAAGAGAGAGGGTGAAGCGCACAGGGCGCGGCCGGGGGTTGAAAACCGAGCGGCATCAAGGAAAAACAAACAGAGAGAGAGAGGGTAAAGCAGCAGCCGGGTTCAGGACCGAGCGACGGCAACGGGAAAGATGCACAGGAGAACGCGCAGAGCACAGCTAGGGCTCAAGGGCTGAACCGCGTCCGCGGGGAGAAGAAGGGAGAGCACGGGAGACGCCATTGAGCCGCGGAGAAGAAGGGAGAGCACGGGAGACGCCATTTTAGAAGCCGCAGCGGAGAAGAAGGGCGAGCGCGGGAAGAAAGGAAAGCGCAGGAGACGCCATTCTGTGCCAGCGGAGAAGAAGGGAGAGCGTGGGAGACGACATTTTAGACAGTTAAATCACACCCAGGGATGCCGAAGAGTGGCAGTATCACTGCGTTCAACAATGAAGTCGATGATTGGGCGACATGTGGAACGCATTGAGGTGTACTGCAGGGCGAATGCCAGATGCTAGGAAAGCACTGGTTTTGTTAAATTCCATGGGTGCAAAAACTTATGGCTTACTGCGAAACCTAATAACCCCAGAGAAGCCCGTGGATAAGAATTTCGAAAGCATAGTAGAAATCCTACAGGACCACTTAAACCCCACACCGCTGCTGATAGCAGAAAGATTTAAGTTCCACAAAAGGAACCAGCATAAAGATGAAAGTAATGCGGAGTACTTAACGGAACTGCGCAAGCTATCGAAACACTGCCAGTTTGGAGTGGGACTAGCAGATACTTTAAGGGACAAGTTTGTGTGTGGGCTTCAAAGTGAAGGAACCCAGAAACGGCTTCTATCAGAAAAGGATCTTACGCTGGACAAGGCTTTCAGCATGGCAGTATCACACGAAGCAGCCGCACGGGGCGCTGCAGAGATACAACGGAGACCGCAAGAATATAGCACCAATGAAATGTCATATGGAGCAGGGAAGTGTTATCGCTGCGGCAGAATAACACACGACCAGAAGGATTGTTGGTTCAAGGACCAAGTGTGCAGACAGTGTGGAAAAGCAGGACACATAGCAAGAGTCTGCAGGTCAGGGAAGAAAACCAACAGCAAGAAATCTCCACAGGAGAAGTACAAAAAGGTACATAAGGTGATGGACAGTAGTTCAGACGAACAGAAAAGTGATACAGACTCCGGAAGCAAGGAGCTGGGTTGTCTGAAACTACATAAGGTAACCAAAATGGAGGATCACCAGACTATCTGGGTCACACTCAAGATAGACGGAGTCCAAGTGAAAATGGAATTGGACAGTCATAAACCAAAGGGACTACAAGCGGCTATTTTCACATATACCCTTGAAAGCTACACAGATTGTCTTGAAGACGTATATGGGGCAAAAAGTCTACCCCAAAGGAAAAATAAGGGTGAAAGTGATATACAAAGGCCAGGAAATACCTAAAATGGAACTATATGTATTGTCAGTTGGAGGACCACCACTACTAGGACGTGAATGGATCCGGAAGATACAATTAGATTGGCATTCCATACAGGCACTGAAGGTTGAGGCCAAAAAGGATGACGACGTCACACCTGGACAACTGTCAAAAATGCTAACTGACACACAAGTGTTCCAGGAGGGACTCGGAACACTAAAAGGCATAACAGCAACGATTAAAATAGAGGAAAATGCAAGCCCAAAGTTTTTTAAGGCCAGACCGGTGCCTTATGCGATCCGACCAGCCGTCGAAGCAGAGCTGGAAGGGTTGGAACGTTCAGGAGTACTGTCCAAAGTAGACTGGAGCGAGTGGGCTACACCCATCGTTCCTGTAATGAAGAGGTCGTTGAGTAATACGCCTGGGGAACCAAAGAAGGTCCGCATCTGTGGGGATTTTAAGGTGACAGTGAACCCAGTCCTTCACACGGTACAATATCCGCTTCCACGGATTGAGGATATTTTCACCTCGCTATCTGGAGGTAAACGCTTCACCAAAATTGATCTGGCCCAGGCATACTTGCAAATGGAGGTAGAAGAAGCCTCGAAACAATACCTCACGATCAACACTCATAAAGGTCTCTATCAATACAACCGGCTGGTGTTCGGGGGTAGCATCGGCTCCGGCTATTTGGCAAAGGGCAATGGATCAAGTCCTGCAAGGGATTTCAGGGACCCAGTGTTATTTGGACGACATCCTGGTCACGGGCGAAAATGACAGTGATCACCTCACCAACCTGGAGAAGGTGCTCACTAGATTAAAGGAATATGGGCTACGAGCTAATCGCCACAAGTGCGAGTTTTTCCAGAAGCAGATCTCGTATTGTGGCCACGTTATTGATGAAGAGGGGTTACATAAGTCCCCTGAAAAGATTGAGGCAGTAGTCAAGGCTCCAGCACCGGAAAATGTGTCACAACTGAGGTCGTTCCTCGGGCTGGTAAACTACTACCATAAGTTCTTACCAAATTTGTCTACAGTATTACACCCACTGAACACCCTACTGCAAACGGGGGTATCATGGAAGTGGAATGACGAATGTAAACGAGCTTTCCAGAAGTGCAAAGAATTGATCACATCAAAAGAGGTGTTGGCCCATTTCAACCCAGCACTACCAATTCGGTTGGCATGTGATGCATCACCCTATGGTATTGGAGCGGTGCTGTCGCACAAATTCCCAGACGGGTTGGAGAGGCCAGTAGCCTTTGCGTCTCGGTCACTAACCTCAGCCGAGCGCAACTACGCCCAGATTGACAGGGAGGCCCTCAGCCTAGTATGGGGAGTAAAAAAATTCAACCACTATCTGCATGGGCAGAAGTTCACCTTGCTGACCGACCACCAACCACTTGTCTCCATCTTCAATCCAAAGAAGGGCGTGCCAGTAATGACTGCACAGCGGTTACAAAGATGGTCCCGGTTTCTAGGGGCGAACCAATATGAAATAGAATATAAAGGCACGAAACAGCATGGAAACGCTGATGGGCTATCATGCCTGCCACTGCCTACTGTGGAGGAAGCACCAGCAGTGGACCCTATCGAGATATATTATTCGTCAATAATTGACCGATTGCCAGTAACTAACGCGGATATAGAGAAGGAGACCCGCAATGATCTGACACTGTCTCGGGTATATGATTTGACGGTGAGGGGATGGCCAACACATGGCGACTCACTGTTGCCAGCATTCTCATCCAGAAGAGAACAGCTGTCAGTATGCCAGGGGACAGTGATGTGTGGATCCCGAGTGGTAATTCCACCCAAGTTAAGGGAGAGAGTGCTCAATGAGCTTCACGAAGGTCATCTGGGAGGGGTGAAAATGAAAAGCCTTGCTAGGGCTTATGTGTGGTGGCCGGGGATCGATCAACAAATCGAGGACCTAACCAAGAGCTGCTCAGGATGCCAGAAGGTCCAAAATGCACCACCACATGCCCCTCTACACCCATGGGAGTGGCCCTCCTCTCCATGGCAACGGGTGCATATTGATTTTGCTGGTCCATTCATGGACTCAATGTTCTTAATAGCAGTGGATGCTCACTCGAAATGGCCTGAGGTGATAAAAATGTCCTCAACCACTACAGAGAAAACGATTGCAGTTCTACGGACCATATTTGCCAGAAACGGCTTGCCAGAGCAGATTTGCTCTGATAATGGACCACAGTTTGTGTCCGAAGAGTTTCGGAAATTTATGAGAAGGAATGGGGTAAGGCATTACACATCCGCCCCGTATCATCCAGCCACAAATGGATTGGCTGAGAGGTTCGTACAAACCTTTAAAAAGGCGATAAAGGCCATGTGCGATGATGAAATTCCACTACAGCATAAGGTGGACAATTTTCTGTTAGCCTACAGAAATGCGACACATGCAGTTACCAACCAGACCCCGGCCATGATGTTCTTTAACCGAAGGTTGAGATCTCGTCTGGATTTGCTCAGACCAAATGTGCGAAGAAATATTGAGGATAAACAATTCCAGCACATCAATGAGAAGCCGACAAGGAGCTTCAATGTAGGACAACCAGTCTTGGCCCGTGACTACCGAACAGAGAAATGGCAACCCGGAACGATATGCACACGGCAGGGGCCATTAATGTACACAGTGGATGTCGGGGAGAACATTGTGAGACGCCACGTCGACCAGATCTTAGCGTCACAGGAACGAGTCAACCCCATGTCTCGCGTCCCTGGGGATGAACCCGACATACCGGTAGCATCTACCTCAGAAACAGTAGCAGTGGAAACTGATGAAATAACCGACGAAAAAGGGCCAGAATCGCCTTCGCACCAAGAACAAGAACCTCAGGAAAGGCGCTATCCAGAAAGGATCAGGAAGCCGCCCCAAAGACTGAATCTATAAATGGACTATTTCAGTTTAATGTGCATGTTAAAGTGTTAATTGTTATTTGAACATTATGGGTACTACTAATCTAAAAGGGGAGGAATTGTAGTGTATGTACCTTTAAGAGAGAACTACTTTTACAGCTCCTGTATACTGTAGTACCGGCAGTACCACACCTGTATATAAGCCTTGAGCATGCCTCTGTACTGTCAGTCTTTAGACACCCTCCTCCAGTAAACACCTGTTGATTGTTAAGTTACAGCCTCCGTGTAGTTATTGCAAAACATCGTACTTTAAGAATCACGGATTCAACAGTTACCATAAAATGACTGAATTTGCTGTTAGGTTTGAGAGTGAGGAGGGAGACTCAAAAACCAAGGTGTTAAATTTAAAGTAAAGTGAACTAGAAATAAACTGACCACAGTAAACTGGGCTAAACTGTTAATGGGTAAACCTGCAGACAAACAGTGGGAAGTATTCAAAGAAGTATTTGCTATGATACAAAAGTAGTACATACCCCTAAAAAGGCAAAGGCTCTACTTGTGTGGTTAAGCAACTATGGTCAACAAACGAGGCAAGAGACAGTAATCGAGCTAAAAGAAAGCGCTTAAACAAATGCAAGGAAAAGTGGAAACCCAGCATACTGGGAGAGATGGAAAAAAGCAACACAGGGATACAAAGTATCAGAAGTGCAAAAAGGAATATGGAAAAAACATTGCCAGGGATATCAAAGCCAACAGCAAACGTTTTTATAAATATATTAAGAGAAAGAGAGCGGTAAAGGGAAACGTGGGCCCATTGAAGACAGATGCCGGCAAGATTATAATGGCTAATAAGGAGATGGCGGACTTGTTAAATGTGGACTTTGTATCCATTTTCATAGTGGATGAAGGGGGTAAAATACTAGCGGTACAAAGAAAGAAAGAATTGTATTTATATAGCGCCTTTCATGACCTCAGGACGTCCCAAAGCGCTTTACAGCCAATGGCGTATTTTTGAAGTGTAGCCACTGTTGTAATGTAGGAAACGCGGCAGCTAATTTGCACACATCAAGGTCCCGCAAACTGCAATGAAATAAATAAACAGATCATCTGTTTTCAGTGATGTTGGTTGAGGGATAAATATTGGCCAGGACACCGAGAGAACTCCCCTGCTCCTCTTCGAATAGTGCCGTGGGGATCTCTTGCGTCTGCCTGAGAGGGCACACAGGGTCTCGGTTTACGATCTTATCCAAAAGACGGCCCCTCAGACAGTAGCACTCCCTTAATATTGCACTGTAGTGCCAGCCTAAATTATACAGTCAAGACTCTGGAGTGTGGCTTGAACCCACAACCTGCTGATTCAGAGGAGAGAGTACTACCCACCGAGCCATGGTTGACACCAAAAAATAAGTGAAGGGGAGGAACTTAGTGGATTTAACATTAAAACAAATGGTAATGGAGAAAATAATGGGACTTCAGATAGACAAAGCTCCAGAACTTGATGGTTTTCATCCCAGGGTATTAAAAGAATACAACGCCGATTCACCAGAATGATACCAGAGCTTAAAGAGTTAAATTATGAGGACAGGCTGCATAAACTTGCCTGTGTTCTCTTGAGTTTAGAAGGTTAAGGGTGATCTGATTAAGGGATTCCATAGGGTCGATACAGAGAAACTATTTCCTCTGATGGGGAAATCCAGAACAAGGGGCCATAATCTTAAAGTTAGAGCTAGGCCATTTAGGAGTGAAATTAGAAATAGTTTTTCCACACAAAGGGTAGTGGATCTGGAACTCGCTCCCCAAAAGGCTGCGGATGCTGGGGGGTCAATTGAAATTTTCAATACAGAGATAAGATTTTTGTTGGGTCAAGGTATCAAGTGATGTGGAACGAAGGCGGGTAAATGGAGTTGAGGTACGCGAGGTAAATGAACGACGGAGCAGGCTCAAGGGCCTACTCCAGTTCCCATATTCCAATTCTGTTCCTTCCAACTCTGCCCTCCTTTACATCATTTCTCCTGTCACTCCACTACCTTCCTTCCAAGACTCCTTAAAACCTATCTCTTTGAGTTTCGCTTCAGTCACCAACACCCCACCCATCCCAAGACTGCTCCTTGTCCAGTTATTTCTTTCCCCACTTCTGTGAAGCACTTTGCGACATTTTACTATGTTAAAGATGCTATAAAAGTACAGGTTGTAGCTATTGTAGCCGGGGAGTTCTCCCCGGTGTCCTGGCCAATATTTATTCCTCAACCAACATAGATTATCTGGTCATCGCATTGCTGTTTGTGGGGCCTTGCTGTGCGCAAATTGGCTGCAGCATTTCCACAACACGTCAAAAAAAAACGTATTTCATTGTCTGTAAAGCACTGAGACGTCCGGTGGTTGTGAAAGCCGCTATATAAATGCAAGTCTTTCTTTTATTATGTTCCTACTTCCGGCTGCCTTGTGGCGGCCTGTTGTTAATAATTATGTTCCGAGCTAGTCATTTACCAAGTCAAATTCCGATTTTATTACAGGGAATTCCAGTGTTTGGGGGAGGGAGATCCACTCCTGCATTCAGGTTTGTTTTTCTCATGAAAACGAGTGGCTTTACCCATAATACACACAGGGGGCTATTGTTACCTAGAATCAGGATGACTGAATAATAATAATAGGTGTTTTTATGTCATTTGTCGATTCAGTCCTATGCTTCTACATGAACTGAAAACCGATGGATTAGCTTATTATTTCTGAATTAATTTTTTTGGAAAATAATTGAATTAAAGCCGGATGATTAGATGATTGGTATTTCCCCCACTTATTACTGGTCCATTTATCAGTCTTTGTTTTTTTTTTATGAATGATTATTATTTTATTGTTCCCTGCCCATCTCTCGAGTTCCCAGCTTGTTTACCGAGGCGGGACTGATATTGCTGCGGTCTCAGGAATAATCTTGCTGTCACAATGAAAGCTGGCAGCCGGTTGACTCTCCCTTGTGCTGTGTGCTGCCTAGACCAATTTATTCCGGCTTTGTTGATTGTTCTTTTGGGGTTTATTTTTCAATACTTCACTTTCTTTTTTTCCCCCCCAAAAAAGATAATATTTTTAAATTTCACCTCCCTGCGAGGTGATGTCTTTTGCTCCCGGACCAGGCACAGGGTTAATTTCACAGGCCTCTTCTTGTTAATGCTGATTCTGTCGCCTTTCAAACCAGCCACTCTTGTCTCCCATCTGTTTTGCCCCCTTTAAACACTGGCACTTGGGGAATTTGCCGAATAAATCCTGTCTATTCTATACCTACTATATATTTACAGAACCCATTTCCTACAGTACCTTATCCCAACTTATTTAATTCTGGGTTTAAATCAAACCTTTCTTACAGTAGAGGCATTGATGCGGATTCCTCTTGTTTAATGGTTAAATTAATAAACATTTCTAGAAATAAAATAATTATTTCTAGAAATAAATTAATAAACATTTCTAGAAATAAATTAGTAAACATTTCCAGAAATAAATTAATAAACATTTCTTGAAATAAATAAACATATCTAGGGATACATTATTTCTTATTTCTCTAAATGTTTATTAATCTATTTCTACACAGATTTCTTATGTAACTGGCGCGCCTGAGATGCTAACCCTGCCCCTCTTGTCAAGACCAGCCGGGGGGTTTTATTGAACACTCATCTCTTTATTAACACTCAGCTCTTCTTACCTGAAGCGGCTCGGATGCTGATGTTGCCGTCCCGGTGCAGGATGACCGCCCTGGCCCCGCTCAGCCTGCCCCAGAACGGGTGCCAGTCCCCGGCGGGCTCGGGGGCTGGGCGCCGCCGCCGGTGCCGGCGCAGAGTGCCGCAGCACTGGTAGCAGACGGCCCACGCCTGCTCCTCGTTCAGCGGCTGGTTGTAGAGCTTGAGAATCTGCTCCAGGGACAGCTCCTGCGCGTCCGGCTCCACTGCTGCCGCCGGGCTCTGGGCGCATTGCTCTGCCATGGTCTAGCAGCTCTGGCTGGGATGGAAGGGGATTGTAACACCGGATCAATCCTAAACCATCGGGAGGAGGAATAAGAGGAAAATCATCATCTTCTCCAACCGCAGCAGCATCATCATCATCGCCTTCACCACACTGTAATCTCCACAATTCACACACCAGCCTCTTGCAGCGGCTTCTTATTAAATCCAATCATATGACTCGCTCTTCAATGCCTGGGAGAAAGAGACAACGTGGTCCAAACGCCCGTCGATCATTTGCTACACTGCATAATTTGCAACATTCTCTCTATTTGCTACACTGCAGCGTTTGCTACATTCTCTCATAACACTGTGATTGCACTAGAGAAGGAACAGAGAAGATTTACCAGGGTGTTGCCAGGACTGGAGAATTTTAGCCATGAGGAACATAAGAATGTAAGAATTAAGAGCAGGAGTAGGCCGTTCGGCCCCTCGAGCCTGCTCCACCATTCAATAAGACTGTGGCTGATCTTTGACCTCACCTCCGTTTTCCCGTCCGATCCCCATATCCCTTGATTCTCCTGAGAGTCCAAAAATCTATCCATCTCAGCCTTGAATATACTCAATGACTCAGTGGCCACAGCCCTCTGGGGCAGAGAATTCCAAAGATTCACCACCCTCTGAGTGAAGAAATTCCTCCTCATCTCAGTCTTAAATGGCCGACCCCTTATCCTGAGACTATGGCCCCTAGTTCTAGACACTCCAGCCAGGGGAAACAACCTCTCAGCATCTACCCTGCCAATCCCCTTCAGTATCTTGTATGTTTCAATGAGATCACCTCTCATTCTTCTAAACTCCTCATAGGACAACCCTCTCATCCCAAGGATCAATCTAGTGAACCTTCGTTGCACCACCTCCAAGGCAAGTATATCCTTCCTCCGATAAGGAGACCAAAACTGTGCACAGTACTCCAGGTGTGGTCTCACCAAAGCCCTATACAATTGTAGCAAGACTTCCTTACTCTTATACTCCAACCCCCTTGCAAGATTGGATAGGCTGGGGTTTGGAACAGAGTGTGGTGTATGTAACCTGTTCCACCTTAAGAGAACTACCTTAAGAGATGTACTACTTTCTCTTGGCTGCTGTATACTGTAATACCGGTGGTGACCACACCGGTATATAAACGTTGTATAGTGATTTGCTGGGCAGTTCAGCCCTGACCTCTGAATAGTAAAGACCTGTTAAAGTTATTCTTGTTGTCTGTGTCCAGTGATTTATAATAAGCATAACTGGGACACACAGACTCAACAGTGGCGATGAGTCCGATCTTACCCTGCGGCAGTTTTACATCCAAGGCAGCTTTGTCCTCAGAACGGGCGTCGAGAAGAGGCATCCGCCCTCATCATCCTGCTGAGCACCACATCGCACGGGAGGCATCGAGAACCCGGGTTAAAAAGAAAAATTCTGACCACGAAGCCCTCCATCAGCGACAGGCAGTGATCATCCCTTCTACCACGGTGGTGGGTAAGCCGATCAGCGACACGAGCAGAAAGTCGGCCGCGTTGGCTGTGGAGTAGGGGAGGGAAAACGGAGGAAAAAGGGCGGAGAACTCGACCGCGGCCGGTGAAAAGGGCCGGGCTGCAATTGGGGCCGAGAGGCACAACGACTGGGGCAGCGTTAAGGCCACGAGAACCGTGGAGAACTCAACCGCAGCCAGTGTAAAGGACCGGCCTGCAAGCGGGGCTGAGAGGCGCAACAGCAGGGGAAGCGTGAATGCCCGCGGGAACCGCGGGGGAGCAAAAAGCAGCGTCGGGGAATTGAGAACCGCTGGGGAGGCGAGAACGGCAGCAGCACGGCAATCGCCATTGCAGCCAGCGGGGGAAGAAGGCAAACGCGGGAAGCCGCCATTGTAGTCGGCGGGGGAAGAAGACGAGCGCGGGAAAAACCGCCAAGCGTGGGAAGCCGCCATTTTAGTAGGCGGGGGAAGAAGACAAGCGCGGGAAGCCGCCATTTTGGGAAAAAGAAAATTTAAAGAAACTTGCAAGGATGCCTAAACATGGTAACATCAATGCTTTTGATAGCGATGTCGAAGATTGGGCCACGTATGTAGAACGCATTGGAGTTTATTGTACAGCAAATGAAGTACCAGATGATAAGAAAGCAATAACATTATTAAACTCAATGGGGGCGAAGACGTACGGGTTATTGAAGCATCTGATAACACCAGATAAACCGGCGGATCAGACTTTCGCGAAAATTGTTACGATCCTGCAAGAACATTTAAACCCCACGCCGCTGATGATAGCGGAACGATTTAAATTTTACAGCAGAACGCAGCTGAAAGAGGAAAGCAACGCTGAATTCTTAATTGAACTGCGTAAGCTATCAAAGTACTGTCAGTTTGGTACAGGACTAGCAGATGCTCTGAGAGATAAATTCGTGTGTGGATTATTAAAAGAAGGAACACAAAAGCATCTGCTAGAAGAAAAGGACCTTACGCTTGAGAAAGCTGTCACCATTGCAGCATCGCACGAGGCCGCAGCAAGAGGCACCGCGGAAATGCAACTAAGGTCATCGGAACTCAGCACCAATCAAATGGCATTGGGTGTAGTAAAGTGTTATCGTTGCGGAAGGACAACGCACGATCAGAATCAGTGCTGGTTCAAAAATCAGGAATGCAGAAAATGTGGCAAGCTCGGTCACATAGCTAAAGTATGCCGGTCAGGTAAGAAGACCAGCAGCAAAAAGTCACCGCAGGAAAAGTGCAAAAAGGTACACAAGGTGACAGAGAACAGTTCGGATGAACAGAAGATGGATTCAGACTCCAGCAGTAAGGAACTGGGTTGTCTAAGAATACATAATGTGGGTAACACAGCAGACCACCAAACTATCTGGGTCACACTTCAGATAGCAGGAGTCCAAGTGAAGATGGAATTGGACACTGGATCGGCATTGACGGTCATGAATAAGCAAGATTACAAAAGGTTATTTCCACACATTCCCTTAAGGGATACGGAGATTGTTTTGAAAACATACACGGGGCAAAGAGTATACCCCATTGGAAAGATAAAGGTAAAGGTGGTCCACAAGGATAAAGAAAGCCGAGGAATGGACTTATATGTGTTACCTGAGGGAGGTCCACCATTACTGGGACGGGAATGGATCAGGAGAATAAATATGGACTGGCATTCCTTAAAAGCACTAACTGTAGATTCCGGCAAAAAGGAAGATGCCAAACCTAAACGACTGTCCAGAATATTGGACGGTGCTAAAGAGGTGTTCCAGCAGGGACTGGGAACACTGAAAGGAATTACGGCAAACATCAAAGTTGAAGAACATGCAAACCCGAAATTTTTCAAAGCCAGACCGGTACCTTATGCGATACGACCTGCTGTGGAAGCTGAGCTGGAAGGACTAGAACGGTCCGGAGTGCTGTCAAAGGTGGACTGGAGTGAATGGGCCATGCCCATTGTTCCCGTCATGAAGCGTTCATCGAGTAACAAATCGGGGGAACCGGGGAAGGTTCGTATCTGTGGCGATTTCAAGATCACTGTTAATCCAGTGCTTCACACGGTGCAATATCCGCTTCCACGGATTGAGGATATCTTCGCTTCGTTGGCTGGCGGGAAACACTTCACCAAGATAGACCTGGCGCAGGCGTATTTACAGATGGAAGTTGATGAAGCGTCACGCCAGTATCTCACGATCAACACGCATAAGGGCTTATATCGGTATAATAGACTGGTTTTTGGAGTGGCATCGGCTCCAGCGATTTGGCAAAGGGCCATGGAGCAGGTATTACAGGGAATTCCAGGCACACAATGTTATCTGGCCGACATTCTGAGTACAGGAAATGATGATGAGGAACACCTTGCAAATTTGGAACAGGTGCTCAACAGATTGAAAGAATATGGACTTCGAGTTAATCACCAGAAATGTGAGTTCTTTCAGAAGCAAATCTCGTACTGTGGTCACGTCATTGACCAGGAGGGGCTTCACAAGTCACCTGACAAGATCGAAGCTGTTGTGAAGGCTCCCGCTCCGGAGAATGTATCCCAGTTGAGGTCGTTCCTAGGGTTGATTAACTATTACCATAAGTTTCTGCCAAATTTATCCACGGTGCTACACCCGCTGAACGCTCTTTTGCAGAAGGGAGTGCCATGGAAGTGGAGCGAGGACTGTAAGCGGGCCTTTCACAAAGGCAAGGCATTGATCACCTCTAAGTGTTGGCTCACTTTAACCCAATGCTGCCTATTCGGTCAGCTTGTGATGCTTCTCCATATGGTATTGGGGCAGTGCTCTCACGTAAGTTGCCAAATGGCTTGGAAAGACCAGTCGCATTCGCATCCAGATCATTGACCTCCGCTGAGCGCAACTATGCTCAGATAGATAGGGAGGCTCTCAGCCTTGTGTGGAGAGTAAAAAAATTTAATCATTACCTGCAAGGGCAAAAGTTTACGCTGCTGACAGACCACCAGCCGTTGGTTTCCATTTTTAACCCTAAGAAGGGTGTTTCGGTGATGACAGCGCAGAGGCTCCAGAGATGGTCCCTTTTCCTAGGGGCACATCAATATCAGATCGAATTCAAAGGTACAAAGCAACATGGTAATGCTGATGGGCTGTCGCGCCTGCCACTACCTACAGCGGAAGAGGCACCGACAGTTGACCCTGTTGAGCTATTTCACTCGACCATCATCGAATGTTTACCAGTCACCAATGCAAGTATTGAGAGAGAAACCAGGAACGACCCGACACTGTCTCGGGTCTACGAATTGACAGTGAAAGGATGGCCAGCTCATGGTGAACCACTATTACCGGCATTCTCAGCCAGACGAGAACAGCTGTCCGTCTGTCAAGGAACATTGATGTATGGAACACGGGTGATTATTCCTCCTAAATTAAGGGAGAGAGTTCTAAAGGAACTGCATGAAGGTCATCTGGGGGGAGTCAAGATGAAAAGCCTTGCTAGGGCTTATGTGTGGTGGCCGGGTATCGACCAACAGATAGAGGATCTGACGAAAAGCTGCTCGGTGCCAAAAAGTTCAAAATGCACCTCCGATTGCACCGCTGCATCCATGGGAATGGCCTTCAACCCCATGACAACGTGTACATATTGACTTTGCTGGTCCATTCATGGACTCCATGTTTTTAATTGCGGTGGACGCACATTCTAAATGGCCAGAAGTGATTAAGATGACTACCACTACCTCGGAAAAGACGATCGCGGTGCTAAGAACGATATTTGCAAGAAATGGATTGCCAGAACAAATATGTTCAGACAACGGACCGCAGTTCGTGTCAGAAGAATTCCAGAAATTCATGAAGAAGAATGGGGTGAAACATTATACCTCTGCCCCATATCATCCGACTACAAACGGGTTGGCCGAGAGATTTGTACAAACGTTCAAAAAAGCAATAAAGGCCATGAGCGAAGATCAGATTCCACTACAACACAAGGTGGACAATTTCCTGCTTGCATATCGAAACGCCACTCATGCAGTGACAAACCAAAGTCCTGCCATGATGTTCTATAACAGGAGGTTGCGGTCCAGGTTGGACTTGTTAAAACCAAATGTGCGGAGGGAAGTCGAAAACAAACAGTTCCAGCATATAAATAACAAGACCACTCGGAGTTTCGAAATAGGACAACCAGTGTTAGCCCGGGACTATAAGAATGAGAAATGGCAATCTGGAACAATTCGGGCCAGACAAGGACCCCTGATGTACACGGTAGATATTGGTGAAAATGTAATAAGACGTCATGCTGACCAACTGGTAGAATCGAGAACAAGGGTCGAACCCATGGTTACGGCAGAGACAACCGTGGAAGAAGTTAGTGAACCTGAAGCATCTACCTCAGAAGTGAATGTACCTGATGATGATGTCCAATCCATAAGAGATCAACTAGATGAGTCACCCCAGCAACGAGAATCAGAGACCCCTGAAAGGCATTATCCAACTCGGATCAGGAGGCCTCCTCAGAGACTGAATCTTTGAACTGTTTTGCATGAAGTTGTATATATATATATATATATATATGTTATTATGTTATGTTAAATGGGGATATAACTGTTAAGCTAAAAAGGGAGGATTGTGGTGTATGTAACCTGTTCCACCTTAAGAGAACTACCTTAAGAGATGTACTACTTTCTCTTGGCTGCTGTATACTGTAATACCGGTGGTGACCACACCGGTATATAAACGTTGTGTAGTGATTTGCTGGGCAGTTCAGCCCTGACCTCCGAATAGTAAAGACCTGTTAAAGTTATTCTTGTTGTCTGTGTCCAGTGATTTATAATAAGCATAACTGGGACACACAGACTCAACACAGAGGAAACTTAATTGAGGTGTATAAAATTATGAGTATTGCCAGGTAGAGTGGATAGGAAGAACCTATTTTCCTTAGCAGAGAGGTCAATAACCAGGGGGCATAGATTTAAAATGAGTGGTAGAAGGATTAGAGGAGAGTTAAGGAGAACTTTTTTCGCCCAGAGGATGGTGGGGGTCTGGAACTCACTGCCTGAAAGGGTGGTAGAGGCAGAAACCCTCCTCACATTTAAAAATTACTTGGATATGCACTTGAAGTGCCGTAACCTACAGGGCTACGGACCAAGAGCTGGAAAGTGGGATTAGGCTGGATAGCTCTTTTTCGGCTGGCACAGACATGATGGGCTGGATGGCCTCCTTCTGTGCCGTAAATGTCTATGATGCTATGATTTCTATAACTATTTGCTACACTGCCTCATTCTATTTAATTTATTCATTCACGGGATGTAGGCATCAGAGGCAAGGCCAGCATTTATTGCCCATCCCTAATTGCCCTTGACAAGGTGGTGGTGAGCCGCCTTCTTGAACCGCTGCAGTATGTGTGGTGAAGGTACTCCCAGTGCTGTTAAGGAGGGAGTTCCAGGATTTTGACCCAGCGACGATGAAGGAACGGTGATGTATTTCCAAGTCAGGATGGTGTGTGACTTGGAAGGGAACTTGGAGATGGTGGTGTTCCAATGCGCCTGCTGCCCAGTAGAGGTCGCGGGTTTTGGAGGTGCTGTCGATGAAGCCTTGGTGAGTTGCTGCAGTGCATCTTGTAGATGGTACACACTGCAGACACATTACATCGGTTGTGGAGGGAGTGAATGTTTAAAGTTGGATGGGTGCCAATCAAGCGGGCCGCTTTGTCCTGGATGGTGTCCAGCTTCTTGAGTGTTGTTGGAGCTGCACTCATCCTGGCAAGTGGAGAGTATTTCATCACACTACTGACTTGTGCCTTGTAGGTGGTGGAGGTGAGACAGGAGGTGAGTCACTCGCCGCAGAATACCCAGCCTCTGACCTGCTCAGTATTTGTGTAGCTGGTCCAGTTAAGTTTCTGGTCAATGGTGACCCCCCAGGATGTTGATGTTGGGGGATCTGACGATGGTAATGCCATTGAATGTCATGGGGAGGTGGTTAGACTCTCTTTTGTTGGAGAGCTACATTCTCTCATACCTATTTGCTGCATTGCTTCATTTGCTACATTTTAACAGAAAGTGACTTCCCGCACCTGGGTTAAGGAGGAAATATGAGTGCAAAAAAGGGGAGGGGAGGGGAGGGGGCATGTGGGGTGAATGAAACAAAACAATCTATTCTCCCCTCCTGTCAGCCGCAACTCAAGTTGTTGTTAGAAATCCAAAATGAGAACCGCAAATGCTGAAAATAGTTGGCAGGTCCGTCAGGATGTGAAAGGGATTACATTATTGTTTTCTTTCTGTTGCAGCCGATCTGCTGAATTAATGAGTCAGGCACAGCTTTCAGGGCCAGAAATGAGAGGCTCGGCTACTAACAAAGTGAGAGTATTCTTACATAGGAACAGGAGGAGGCCATTCAGCCCCTCGAGCCTGTTTCGCCATTCAGTGAGATCATGGCTGATCTGTGACCTAACTCCATATACCCGCCTCTGGCCCATATCCCTTAATACCTTTGGTTAACAGAAAGCTATCAATCTCCGATTTAAAATTAACAATTGACCTAGCATCAATTGTCGTTTGCAGAAGAGAGTTCCAAACTTCTACCACCCTTTGTGTGTAGGAGTGTTTCCTAATTTCACTCCTGAAAGGTCTGGCTCTAATTTCTAGACTGTGCCCCGAGTCCTAGAATCCCCGACCAGCGGAAATAGTTTCTCTCTATCTACCCTATCAGTTCCTCTTAATATCCTGAAAACTTCGATCAGATCACCCCTTAACCTTCTAAATTCTGGGGAATACAACACTAATATAGAGGCCAGCATTCCATTAGCCTTTTTGATTATTTTCTGTACCTGTTCATGATATTTTAATGATCTATGTACCTGAACCCCCAAGTCTCTTTGGACATTCACTGTTTTTAGCTTTACCATTTAGAAAGTACCTTGTTCTATCCTTTTTAGGTCCAAAGTGGATGACCTCACATTTGCTTACATTGAAATCCATTTGCCAGTTTTGCCCATTCGCTTAATCTATCGATATCCCTTTGTAATTTTCTGCTTTCATCCACACTGCCTAGAATGCCGTCTATCTTTGTGTCATTGGCAAATTTGGATATATGACTTTCTATGCCATCATCTAAGTCGTTAATAAATATTGTGAATAGTTGAGGCCCCAACACAGATCCCTGCTGTACACCACTAGTCACATCCTGCCAATTATCCCTACTCTCTGTCTCCTGCCGCTCAGCTAATTTCTTAACCAGGTCAATAATTTGCCCTCAATTCCATGGGCTTCTACCTTAGATAACGGTCTCTTATGTGCGACTTTATCAAATGCCTTCTGGAAGTCCATATAAATAACATCCATAGACATTCCCCTGTCCACTACTTTAGTCACCTCTTCAAAAAATTCAATCAGGTTTGTCAGGCATGACCTACCTTTCACAAATCCATGCTGGCTCTCTCTGATCAAGTGAACATTTTTGAGATGTTCAGTCACCCCATCCTTAATTATACACTCTAGCAATTTCCCGACAACAGATGTTAGGCTAACTGGTCTATAATTCCTTGGTTTCCCTCTCTCACCATTCTTAAAAAGCGGAATGACATGCGCAATTTTCCAATCTAAAGGGATGGTTCCTGAATCTAGAGAACTTTGGAAGATTATAATTAGGGCATCGGCAATGTGCTCACCGACTTCCTTTAAAACCCTGGGATGGAAACCATCTGGCCCTGGGGATTCGTCACTCTTCAGTGCCATTATTTTCTTCATTACTGTACTGTTATTTTACTTACGGTAATTTTATGAGTCCCTGTCCCTGATTCAATATTAGTTTCTTTGGGATTTCCGGCATGTTATCCTCTTCTTCTACTGTAAGCACTGACGCAAAGGTAGATAAGGTGGTTAAGAAGGCATATGGGATACTTGCCTACATTAGCCGAGGCATAGAATGTATGAACAGGGAGGTTATGATGGAGCTGTACAAAACGCTAGTCAGGCCACAGCTGGAATACCGTGTGCAGTTCTGGTCGCCACACTATAGGAAAGATGTGATTGCATTAGAGAGGGTGCAGAGGAGATTCACCAGGATGTTACCTGGGCTGGAGCATTTCAGCTATGAAGAGAGATTGGACAGGCTGGGGTTGTTTTCCTTAGAGCAGAGAAGGGGGGACCTGATTGAGGTGCACAAAATTATGAGGGGCATAGATAGGGTAGATAGAAAGGAACTTTTCCCCTTAGTAGAGGGGTCAATAACCAGGGGGCATAGTTTCAAGGTAAGGGGCAGGAGGTTTAGAGGGGATTTGAGGGTGGTTGGAATCTGGAACTCACTGCCTGAAAGGGTGGTAGAGGCAGGAACCCTCACAACATTCAAGAAGCATTTAGATGAGCATTTGCAACACCATAGCATACAAGGCTACGGACCAAGTGCTGGAACATGGGATTAGAATAGATAGGGCTTGATGGCCTGCGCAGACACGATGGGCCGAAGGGCCTCTTTCTGTGCTGTATAACTCTATCTATGACTCTAAAGTAATTATTCAACATGTCCACCATTTCCCTATTGTCATTGACAATATCACCACTTTCAGTTTTTAAGGGGTCAACATTGCTCCTGACTACCCTCTTTTTCCTAATGCAACTGCAAAATTTCTTCATATTGATTTTGATATCCCTTGCAAGTTTCTTTTCATACTCCCTTTTTCTTTCTTTCTTTCTTTTTTTTCTATTTCTTAAAAAAAAATTAACTTCCTTTAAGCTTACTCCAACTTACATATTGAATTACATAGAATTTACGGCACAGAAACAGGTCATTCGGCCCAACTAGACTATGCCGGTGTTTATGCTCCACACAAGCCTCCTCCCACTCTAATTACTTCATCTCACCCTATCAACATATCTTTCTTCATCACGTACCTATCCAGCTTCCGCTTAAATGCATCTGTGCTATTTGCCTCAACCACTCCCTGTGGTAGTGAGCTCCACATTCTCACCACTCTGAGTAAAGAAGTTTCTCCTGAATTCCTTATTGGATTAATTGTAGTGTATGTACTTTGCAGAAGGAACTATATTCTGCAGCCCCTGTATACTGCAGTACCAGTAGTGACCACCCCTGTATATAAGCCTGCGTAGTAACTTTTGCATAGTAGTTCCAGGTTGTCTCCACTCAGTAAAGACCTGTTATAACCAACTCCTGCAGTCCGTGTCTCAATTACACATGGACATAATACTGGCGACGAGCAGATCCGAACTTTCCTACAGTCTGCACCACCTCATGGGGATACATCCCTGAAGCGAAGTTATCAGAGGTCGAGACCAGAAGGAAGAAAAAATAAATAAATAAATAAACGAACAGAAGAAACGGGCGTCGACCGTGGGCATCCGCCTCTGATTCATCGGAGTTGAAGATTTGCAGGAGAGGCTGTCGAGAGCGGGGCTTGGTTATCCTGTCGATGGTGTGTCAGCTAATCGGGCTGGTGGCAGGTAGTACACTGATCCTTCCTGGGCTGCGGCGGTCTAGAGCTCGATCGGGTGGCTTTTCAACAGGGCCGAGCAGCGTTGTCGGGAAGAGGAGAGAGAGAGAGGGTGGAGCACACAGGGCGCGGCCGGTGCTACGAAGCCAGGCAGCGTACAGGCCTGAGAAGAGGGAGGCAAGTGTCCCACAGGGTTGCTCCGACGACGGGGAAATAATAAAAATTAGAAGCGCAGAAAGCCGCGAGGAGCTGCAGTTTGCCACGGGAACCGCGGAGAACGGCGTTAGCAGCAGCGCGGGGGGGAAGTGCGCGAAGACCATAGGGCGTCGCCATCAAGGCATAAAACGCCAGCAACAGCGCTAGCAGCAGCGGAGAAGACAGAAAGCGCGGGAGGCGCCATCTTAATCCAGCGGGGAAGAAGGCAAAGCGCGGGAGGCGCCATTTTGTTAAATCGGGGAAGAAGGCAAAGCGCGGGAGGCGCCATCTTAGATTTCCAAGATGCCGAAGACTGGCAATATCGCTGCCTTCGATAATGCAATAGAAGACTGGACCACGTATGTGGAAAGAGTCGAGGTATATTGCGAGGCAAACGAAGTAGCCGATGAGAAAAAGGCATCGGTACTACTAAACTTAATGGGCGCAAGAACGTACGGCCTATTGCAGAACCTGATTACTCCAGCCAAACCGAAGGTGAAGAGTTTTAACGAAATTGTTGATATCCTACAGGAACACCTAAATCCTACACCACTGCTGATAGCAGAAAGATTTAAATTCCACAGGAGAAATCAGCATAAAGATGAGAGCAATGCTGATTACCTTACGGAACGACGCAAGCTATCAAAGCACTGCCAGTTCGGAGCAGGACTGGCAGATACCCTACGGGACAAATTTGTCTGTGGACTCCTGAGTGAAGGAACCCAGAAGAGGTTACTCTCAGAGAAAGAGCTGACGCTAGATAAGGCTTTCAGCGTGGCAGTATCGTACGAAGCAGCAGCAAGGGGAGCTCCAAGGACAAAATATGCAGGCAATGCGGAAAGATGGGACACATTGCACGAGTTTGCAGGTCCGGGAAGAAGACTAACGACAACAAAAAGGCTACTAAGGAACAGTACAGGAAAGTACAAAAGATGACGGACAGTAGTTCCGAAGACCAGATGAGCGATAGTGAATCCGGGAACAAGAGACTAAGCTGTCTCAAACTTCACAACGTAATCGCAAAAGAGGATCACCGAACCATTTGGGTCACCCTCACGATAGCAGGGTCCCAAGTCAAAATGGAATTGGATACAGGATCAGCTCTGACCGTAATGAATCGACGAGACTACGAGTGGCTATTCTCACACATACCCTTGAAAGAGACATCCATTGTCTTGAAGACGTATACGGGGCAAAAAGTATACCCCAGAGGAAAAATAAGGGTGCCTGTCGAATACAACAGCAAGGAAATACAGAAATTGTATCTGTACATACTGCAAGATGGTGGACCACCGTTATTGGGACGTGAATGGATCAGAAAGATAAGTTTAGACTGGCACTCCATTCAGGCACTGACGGTGGCTGGTAAAAAGGATGACGACGTCACTCCTGGACGATTGTCAACAATCTTAGCTAACGCCAAAGAGGTATTTCAACAAGAACTGGGAACTCTTAAAGGCGTAACCGCCTCAATAAAAATAGAAGAGAATGCAATTCCCAAGTTTTTCAAAGCAAGACCGGTACCATATGCAATTCGCCCAGCTGTCGAGGCAGAGCTGGAGAATCTGGAGAATGCAGGCGTGTTATCTAAGGTAGACTGGAGCGAGTGGGCGACACCCATCGTTCCTGTCATGAAGAAAACGTTAAACAATAAGTCTGAGGAGCCAAGGAAGGTTCGCATCTGTGGGGACTTCAAGGTGACGGTGAACCCAGTCCTTCACACAGTACAATATCCTCTTCCGAGGATAGAAGATATTTTCGCCTCACTATCTGGAGGGAAGCGTTTTACAAAAATTGACCTAGCACAAGCATATTTGCAGATGGAGGTTGAAGAATCCTCTAGGAAGTATCTCACGATAAACACTCACAAAGGTCTTTACCAGTATAATCGACTGGTATTCGGAGTAGCATCAGCTCCGGCGATATGGCAAAGAGCGATGGAACAAGTCCTGCAAGGGATTCCGGGGACTCAGTGTTACTTGGACGACATCCTTGTGACAGGTGAAGATGACAGTGAACACCTTGCCAACCTAGAGCAGGTGCTCACTAGACTAAGAGAACATGGGCTACGAGCCAATCGCCCCAAGTGCGAGTTTTTAAAGAAACAGATATCGTATTGTGGCCACGTGATTGATGAAGAGGGGTTACATAAGTCCCCTGACAAAATTGAAGCGGTAGTTAAGGCTCCAGCGCCTGAAAATGTGTCGCAGCTGAGGTCATTCCTCGGATTGGTGAATTACTACCATAAGTTTTTGCCAAATTTGTCCACAATTCTGCACCCACTGAACGCCCTACTACAAACTGGAGTAGCATGGAAATGGAGCGATGAATGTAAGCGGGCCTTTCAGAAGAGTAAGGACCTAATCACTTCAAGAGAAGTATTGGCTCACTACAACCCATCACTACCGATAAAACTGGTGTGTGATGCGTCTCCCTACGGTATTGGAGCGGTACTGTCACATAAATTCCTTGATGGTTCAGAGAGGCCGATAGCTTTTGCGTCACGCTCGTTAACTTCAGCCGAGCGTAACTACGCCCAGATTGACAGAGAGGCCCTCAGCCTGGTGTGGGGGGTGAAGAAGTTCAATCGCTACCTGCACGGTCAGAAATTTACTCTACTAACTGATCATCAACCTCTTGTCTCCATTTTCAACCCTCAGAAGGGCGTACCGATAATGACAGCACAATGGCTACAGAGGTGGTCCCTTTTCCTAGGGGCACACCAATATGACATCGAGTACAAAGGAACTAAACAGCATGGGAATGCTGATGGATTGTCGCGCCTACCGTTGCCGACGGTGGAAGAAGCACCTGCAGTAGATCCAGTGGAGATATTCCACTCGACCATAGTCGAATGTCTCCCTGTGACGAATGCAAACATAGAAAAGGAAACACGAAATGACCCAACACTCTCCTGGGTCTATGATTTAACGGTGAAGGGATGGCCAGCACATGGCGAACCACTGTTGCCAGCATTCTCGCCGAGAAGAGAACAGCTGTCAGTGTGCAGAGGAACCTTGATGTGTGGATCCAGAGTAGTAATTCCACCCAAATTGAAGGATAGAGTGCTCAATGAGCTTCATGAGGGTCATCTGGGAGGGGTAAAAATGAAGAACTTAGCCAGAGCGTTTGTGTGGTGGCCGGGAATCGATAGAGAAATCGAAGAGATGACCAAGAGCTGTACAGGATGCCAGAAGGTCCAAAACGCTCCACCACAAGCCCCTCTACATCCATGGGAGTGGCCCTCATCTCCATGGCAAAGGGTGCTCATTGATTTTGCTGGTCCATTTATGGACTCGATGTTTTTAATTGCGGTGGATGCACATTCAAAGTGGCCAGAGGTAATAAAAATGTCCTCAACCACCACAGAAAAAACTATCACAGTCTTACGAACCATATTCGCCAGAAATGGGCTGCCTGAACAGATTTGCTCCGACAATGGACCACAGTTTGTGTCTGAAGAGTTCCGGAAGTTCTTAAAGAACAATGGTGTTAAGCATTACACATCCGCCCCATATCATCCAGCCACCAATGGATTGGCTGAGAGGTTCGTTCAAACATTCAAGAAGGCTATCAAGGCAATGTGTAATGAAGACATACCCCTACAACACAAGGTGGATAACTTCTTGTTTGCCTACCGGAATGCGACACATGTGGTTACCAACCAAACTCCAGCCATGATGTTCTTCAATCGAAGACTACGATGCCGCTTGGATTTGGTTAAGCCAAACATCAGAAGAGATGTGGAGAACAGGCAGTTTCAGAATATGAATGAAAGGCCGACCAGGAGTTTTAAGATAGGTCAACCAGTTTTGGCCCAGGACTACCGCACAGAGAAATGGCAGCCAGGAACGATCTGCACACGGCAAGGACCTCTAATGTATACCGTGGACGTTGGAGAGAGCATTGTAAGACGCCATGCTGACCAGATTCTAGAGTCACTGGAAAACGTCAATTCCACACCACGATCCGATACACCTGGTGATGAAACCGAAGTACCAATTGCATCTACCTCAGAATCGGTGACATTGGAAGCAGATGAACCAAACAACGACGTTGATCACGAATCAACTTTGCCAAAAGAACCTGATACCCCAAAGAGGCGTTATCCAGACAGAATCAGGAAGCCTCCTCAAAGACTGAACTTATAATTGCTTAACTTCAACTAATGTATATAGCAACTGTAATTGTAAATATGTTATTTAATTATTAATCGAATGTTATGTACTGTTTAGCTAAAAGGGGAGGAATTGTAGTGTATGTACTTTGCAGAAGGAACTATATTCTGCAGCCCCTGTATACTGCAGTACCAGTAGTGACCACCCCTGTATATAAGCCTGTGTAGTAACTTTTGCATAGTAGTTTCAGGTTGTCTCCACTCAGTAAAGACCTGTTATAACCAACTCCTGCAGTCCGTGTCTCAATTACACATGGACATAATATTTATTAGTGACTATCTTATATTTATGGTCCCTAGATTTGGTCTCCCTCACAAGTGGAAACATCTTCTCTACGTCTACCCTAACAAACCCCTTCATAATTTTAAAGACCTCAATCAGGCCAGCTCTCAGTCTTCTCTTTTCTCGAGAAACATGCCCCAGCCTGTTCAGTCTTAGTCACTTAAATCTAGGTTTTACTACTTTCCTTCGACATTTCTTCCTGACTTTCTCCTGCATATCCTTAAAAACATTATGGGCTAGATTTTCAGTTGCTTGCGCCAGCAGTTAGCGCCTTAAGAGAAGTGATTTCCGGGCGCTATGCGTGTAGCGCCCGGGCGCAGCGCAGTTTGCGCCCCGCCCCAAATTAAGTTGCCCGTTAGCGCCGGCGCAAAGTTTAGCGCCCGCCCGGATGCGCGCGCAGAAAATGACGTCACATCCTCGTGCAACGCCCTTTGGCCGCCCCGATTGCAAACTTCAGTCGGACCGCCCCATTGTGTGGCGGGCGGCCGGAGCGTTTGGAAAAAGGAACGCAACACAACCAGCGCGGGCCCCGGGGGGCGCTAATTAAAGGGAACGTCCTCTCCAGTATAAAGGCCATCCATTATTTCAGAAAACAGTCTTGTGCAACGCATTTCTGGAGACACAACAAGGAGGATAGCTAACTGGTTTCAAGCAGCAAGAGCCAGGTATTTTTGGACTCAGGCAACAGCGCTGCAAGTGGCCATTTGGAAATTAGAGTGTTTGCCAGGATTTGATGGGGGTTGCATGGGGTGCCAACGCGGAGCTGCAGCTCCATGTCCGTAGGGCTCGCAGACGTATTGTGAGAGGGGCAGCCCTGGCTAGAGGCAGAGGGGGCTACAGGCGTCGGCCACGTAGGCCTTACCCAGTCAGGCTATACCGCCAGCAGCGCTCCTACCTAAACATGAGTGCCGCGCGATGTGTTAAAAGGCTCCGATTCCGGAAGGGGGTGATTGCAGAGATCTGCCACCTGCTTCGCCGAGATCTGCGGCCAAAGCTCAGGTGCAGGACGTCTCTGTCGGTGGAAGTGAAGGTGACGGTGGCATTGAACTTCTATGCCACCGGCTCCTTCCAATACGCTGCTGGGGACATAGCAAACATCTCCCAGTACGGCGCGCATCGCTGCATCCGCCAGGTGACCGAAGCACTGTTCAGAAGGAGAAGCCAATTCATCTCCTTCCCCATGGCCCTGGAGAGCCAGCATCAGCGCGCATTGGGATTTTCCAGACTCGGGGAATTCCCCTTGGTGCAGGGCGCCATTGACTGTACGCATGTGGCTTTGCGGGCCCCTCTGGAGCATGGCGAGCAGTATCGCAACAGGAAGGGCTACCATTCTCTGAATGTGCAGCTGGTCTGTGACCACAAGCAGCGCATCATGGCAGTCAATGCCAGCTTCCCAGGCAGCAGCCACGATGCCTTTATCCTGCGGCAGAGTACTGTGCATGACATGTTCCAGGCACAGCCTCCCCCAAGAGGATGGCTACTCGGGGACAAAGGCTATCCTTTGTGCACCTGGCTCATGACCCCGCTCCGCGCGCCCAGGACCGCTGCTGAAGAGGCCTACAACGAGAGCCATCAAACCACCCGCAACATCATCGAGCTAACTATTGGGGTCCTCAAGCAGCGGTTCCGCTGCCTTGATCGCTCCGGAGGAGCTCTCCAGTATTCGCCGGACCGGGTCTCCCAATTTGTGGTGGTTTGCTGCATGCTACACAACCTGGCTATCCGCAGGACTCAGGCACTGCCACCTGACGTTGGACCAGCACCTCAGGAGGAGGAGCAGGAGGAGCATGAGGAGGAGGAGGAGGAGGAGGAGGAGGAGCAGGAGTACGTTCCCAGGAGGGAGCGACCAGGGCCAAGGGCCGCACGACGCCACCTTATTACACGGTACTTCTAAGCCCCCTGTCAGGGAATGGCCAGGGGCCATGAGGGAAGATGAATGCAGCCGCTCCGCAAGCCCTCAGCCGGCGAAGCCAACAAACACTAAGAAGAACAACCATGGAGACTGCATGAATAAAGATAATTTTTTATTAAACAAAAATGAAAAGCCCTTCCCACATGAATCCCCAAAAACAATAAACGGGCCCCACAAAAAGCCCAACAAACGACTCACTCCCACAAACTGGGGAGGAGCCACTCCACCTTTATTGAAACCGGGCCTCAACGTCGGCCTAACGCAAAAAAAAAGCCCTCCAAAAACACAACCATGGGCAAAATAAAGATGGCCACCGCCATATTAAAGGAAAGCTGGCCACACCCTCTACTGAGTGGCCCGCGAGGGCGAGACCTTGGCCAGCATTTTGCCTCCCCTGCCCTGCCTGCTGCTCCTTCGCAAGCTCTGCCCAGTGGCTGCTGCGAGGCTGGGGGAAGGCGCCTGAGGCTCAGATGCCCTTCCGCCAGATGCCGCTGGGGGGCGGCCTACACGGCGTTTGGGCCTCGAGGGGCCGTCTCCTGAGTGGCGCGCCTGAGCCTGGCCACCATCAGCTGCAGCCGCTTGCCCTTGACGCCCCAGAGGGGGAATGGCGGCGACGGATGGTGCAATGTGGGCCAGCTGGCGTCTGGGATGCGCTGGCTGGTGCTGTGGCGCGGTGGCACTCGGCCGGGCCCGCACTGCAGGATCCGCAGCAATCAGCCGACGGCCGGCTTGCTGGGATGGTCCAGCGCGGCGCCTGCCCTGGCGATGCCTGCCTGAGACAGCGCGTGTGGCAGCAGTGAGTGGCCCTCTGGTCCTGGTGTGCGCGCGCATCACATCCGCCAGGGTCTTGACGGCATCAGTTAGCATGCGGCCAGTCGCGGCAGTTGCTGCCCCGAACTCGCGCACACTGGTCGCCAGCGACTCGATGGCCTCAGGCATGCGCCCCACCACGCTCATGAGCTCCGTGTGGCGCCGGTCCGAGTCGTCGGCCATCTGATCGAGCTTCCGCACCTCCTCCGAAGTGAAGGTGTCCGGACTGGAGTCGCGACTCTCCCGCTGGGGAGGAGGGGGCCGAACTAGGGGACCCTTGCCGCGTTGGTGACGGCGAGTGTGCCGAGCAGCAGCACTCCCCTCTGATCCTTCCCCCCTTTGGGGGGAAGGCCGCGGGCCACGCGCACGGCTGCTGGGTGGCTGGACGCCACTGGTCCCAGAAGCTGCATTGCCCTGCGACAGTTCCTCCAGGCACTCGTCCAGTGAGGAGGTGTCGAGCATTTCCTCCTCTCCTGCGGGACGTGACTGTTCCCCCGAAGGTCCGGCTTGCTCCTCCTCCTCCTCCTGGTTGGAGGTGCTGTCACTGGCAGCCTCAGGGTCCTGGTCGTCACCAGCTGAAAGCAGGAATGCACAAGAGTAGCTTCAGAGTGAGGAGACGGCGTCAGCGAGGGAGTTAGGACTGGTGGGATTCAGCGCATTGGTGGGACAGTGGCAAAGGAGGTAGCTCGGATGGGCCAGTGCGACGCGAGAGGGCCAAAAGGCGAGGTCCTTACCATTGCCGGGCAGTGGAGGGTCGGATACACCGCACGCTGTGGGGACAATCACACGTGCTCCCATGAGCACACACACGCGCTCCTCCAGCCGAGTGAGCTTCTGCAGCTTGGCGCGGCCACCCCTGGCACGGGCCTGGCGATTAAACGCTACTTTAGCCTGCAAGAGAAAGGACGGGCTGTAAGGGCGCAGTGAAGCCCTGATGTAGTGTGCACTGCCTCCCATGGTGGAATAGCTTGGACAGAGTGAAGCCCTGATGTAGTGTGCACTGCCTCCCATGGTGGAATAGCTTGGACAGAGTGAAGCCCTGATGTAGTGTGCACTGCCTCCCATGGTGGAATAGCTTGGCCAAAGTGTAGAGTGCCGAATGGCCATTTGATGCTCATGACTGTCCCAATGCTGCTGGCTGAGGGCTGGCCAAAAGGACTTTCAGGTCCCTTTGCCCATCATGTCAGGTGTACATGCAAGAATGAGGAGGAGACTGGAAAGGCTACTCACCCTCACAATCCTGGTCAGATCGTTGTACTTCTTACGGCATTGTGTGTGGGTCCTGGGGGCCTCGCCGGTGAATGTCACCCTCTGGGCGATCTGCTTCCAGGCTTTGGTGTAGTCGTGGTGGGTTGGATTCCTCCCACTGTCTGGAAACAAGATCTTGCGCCTCACCTCCAGAGCTGTGAGCATGATGTCCAGATCACCCTCTGAGAAGCGCAGGGCACGCTGACGGGCCTTCTCTGGCGTTGCCATGACTCCCTGGGGCTGAGCAGTAGTGTTGAGGCCTCTTTGCAAGGCTGCAGTGTGCAGGGCGTGGCAGCAGACTAATTCGTCCCTTCCCCCTTTAAGAGCTGGTCGGCACCACGGGGTCTGCTGTCAGTGCAAAAATGACCGCACCCGTGCTGCGCCCCGCCTGGGCGCTATCCCTCTGGACCGCCGGCTTAGCGCCTAAAGAGAGTAGTGGAACGCCTCTTTTAGCGCTCCACCAACCTCTTAGGGCGAAGCCACTGAATTCCCGGCAACGGGGCGCTACTTTGGGGCGGGCGCTAACTTCGGGCGGGCGCTAAAGCTAGCGCCCCAAAACTGCCTAAACTGAAAATCTAGCCCTATATTTTTACTCACGTTTATGGCCAGTTTTATTTTTCCACAGTTTATTGCATTATGAATCTTAAAATTAAATATCTTAAAACTGGGACGAGCGATCATCCTGAAACGTACAAAATTCTTAGAGGGCTTGACGAGGTAGATGCTGAGAGGTTGTTTCCCCTGGCTGGAGAGTCTAGAACCAGGGGCCATAGTCTCAGGATAAGGGGTTGGCCGTTTAGGACTGAGATGAGGAGAAATTCCTTGGCCTAGAAATTCGGTTGGTTGCGCCAGGGATTAGCGCCTAAAGAGGGCAATAACTGGGGCGATAGCCAAATTCCGGTGGGGCGCAAGGCGTTTAGCGCCTCGCCCCATATTGAGCATGCATTTAGCGCCGGCGCTAACGCTTAGCACCCGCTCATGGGCGCAGGCTAATTATGATGTCATCTGAGTGTGCAACGCCTTTTCGGCGCCCCAGACGGGAAATTCAGTGGCGCCCCCCTCCGTAGCGCCTGGCGCTATTAGTGACAGTTTTCCTGGGCCTTACCGAGTCGCTTTCGGGCTGGAGGAGCGTTATTTAAAGGGGACTGGTGTGGTTTAAAAACGGCACGCTTTTCTGGTGCACAACTTCCTCGAGAGCTACAAAGAGTTGCTGACCTGCACACTGAGAGCCATTTGACCACTGGGCCCACGCTGGCAGAGGAACAGCAGCCTTCTGACCATCGCCTTGCTGTTGGTGAGCCTTGACAACGGGGAACCTTCCTGTGGGCACTTATTATGGGGCCTGCATTGGAGGGGAAGGTCCTGCTGCTGCATCATCTGCAAAGGTCACTGAGACGCAGGGAGAGGGGGTGCAGGCATGGCCAGACGGAGCTGGCCCAACAGACGTCACCACACCAGACCTTATGCTGGCAGGGTTTCCCAACAGCAGCTTTCCTACATGGACATGCCGGAGGAGCACTGTGTCCGAAGGCTGGGCTTTAGAAAGGAGGTGGTGACTGAGCTGTGCCACCTGCTTTGGACAAATCTGCAGCCTCAGAGAAGGTCCAGGACATCTCTGCTGGTGGCTCTGAAGATGACTTTTGTCCAGAACGTCTACACGAGCGGCTCTTTTCAGGCTGCAACTGGAGACATAGCCAGCATCTCCCAGTTTGCGGAGCATTGCTGCATCCGTCAAGTGACTTATGCCCTGTTGAAAAGGAGGCGGCAGTACATCTCCTTCCCAATGACCCCGGACAAGCACCGAAAGCGCACAGAGGGCTTCGCAGAGATAGCGGGCTTCCCCATGGTGCAGGGTGTGATTGAGTGTACGCACGTGGCTTTGCGGGCGCCTGTATTCAATCCGGAGGAGTTCCGCATCCGCAAGGGGTTTCATTCGTTGAATGTGCATCAGGTCTGTCACCACCGACAGCTGATCCTCGCAGTGAATGCGCAGTTCCCAGGCAGCAGCCAAGACGCCTTCATCCTGCGCCAGACTACTGTTGCAGACCTTTTCGAGTCCCCGAATCACCCAGAAGGCTGGCTTCTCGAGGACAAGGGCTAACCTCTGTGGCCGTGGCTGATGACCGCGCTCCAGATGGCCAGTACCCCTGCTGAAGAACACTGCAAAGCGAGCCGTCAGCCCACGAGGAACATTGTGGAACACACAATCGGCGTGCTGAAGCAGCGGTTCCGCTGTTTGGACCATTCCGGAGGAGCACTGCAGTACTCGCCTGATCGAGTCTCACACTTCGTGGTTATTTGCTGCATGCTCCAGTACCTCGCTATCCTACGTTCCCAGCCAATGCCACCAGACATTGCCACCCCAGCAGAGGAGGAGGAGGAGGAGGATGGGAGGTACTAGCTGGAAGGGCCGTGCATCTGAGGCTGAGCAGAAATCGCTTCTAGGCCCCTCTGACGGAGTGATTGTAGCCAATCCAAGAACAGGAATGGAACTGACCTCATACCCCCAAGCCTGGGAAGGGCAAGATGCATGTAAAGAGCAGGCATGGCCATTTTAAATGAACAAAGTGTTTATTACAACAAAAGTGCTCCCTTCCAACATGATTAAACAAAATGAACAGAAATCAGAACTCACACAGAAACATTTGTCTCTCCCTCCCGTGAGACTGGTGAAATAAAACATTACATTCAGCAGAAATATTTGTCTGGGCTTGCGTCAACCTGGACAGGGGCTTCAGGGGCACCCCTCAGTTCTTGCCCCCTGATGGGGATCGTGGTCTTTTACTACTCTGGCCCCTGCCCACCCTGGAGCTCCTCCTTAAGGGGACCCCAGTGGCTGCGGCAAGGCTGGGGGAGGCCTGCTGACTGTCCCTGAGCGCAGATGCCCCTGAGGTGCGTCCTGGACGACCTCTGGGCCTAGAGGGCCCAGCAGCTGACTGCTCCACCTGTGCATGGGTGGAGGCAGTCTGTCCTGCAGGTGCTGGCAGCTGCAGTGGTGAAGTGCCAGTGGTGGCAGCAGGCATGCTGTCATCCTGAGAGAGGACAGCACCTCCCTGCTCCACCAACACACTGGCACTCCCATGGGGCAACACCTCAGCATCCGGAGCAATCTGTGGGAGCACAGATTGCTGGCCTGCTGTGGTGCTGTGAGGGCCCCAGGTAATCATGCCTGAGCCATCGAGGGTGGCAGCAGTCACTGGTTGCGTGGCCTCCATTTGCGTCTGTCGGAGACCAGCAAGTGACTGCGTGGCAGCACTTAGCACTTGCATGGCAAGTCCCATTACTTAAGCGAAGCCCTGGACAGTCCTTTCCATTGCCTCGGCCAAGCCCTGGACACTCGTTTCCATTGCTCCGCTGAAGCGCTGGACACTCGTTTCCATTGCTCTGCAGAAGCGCTGGACACTCCTTTCCATTGCTTCGCTGAAGCCCTGGACAGTCCTCTCCATTGCTCCGCTGAAGCCCTGAACAGACCTTTCCAATGCTGACCCAAAGTCCTGCGCACTCCGGGCCTGTGCTGCACCGATGTCTTGGACACTGGTCACCAGTGTCTCGATGGTTTCAGGCAACCTGGCCACTGCAGCCATGAGCTCAGTGTGCCTCCGGCCAGCCTGGGTGCTTATCTGCGAGAGGGCACGCACCTCCTCTGCACTCTGTGCAGCAGTCATCGTCACCTGACTCGCCCTCCGGGGAGACGGCCCCCGAGCTTCCCTACTCCCCCTGCGTTGCTGCAGCCCGCTGGTGCCCGCAACTGGCTCCTCGTCCGAGCCGGCCCCCCCGCTCCCCTCCCGGGAAGGTGTGCCCCCAGTCCGCCGCTGCGCTGTCTCGCCTGAGGCTTCTTCAGATGGTCCGGCTTCCTCGTGATCCTCGCCTCCAGACTCACCCATAGTTGCAGCTTGAGGGCCCGCCTCCTCCTCGGACGAGTCAGCAGCTGAAAGGAGGGAGGAACAGGAGTGCCTTTAGCGTGAGGTCAGGGTGGCAGCGAGGGAGGCATGAGTGCTGCAATGTACTGGAGTGGATCGACAATCAGAGATCATGCTGGTGGGGGGAACAAGTGGTAGGGGAGAGATCCAAAAGGTGAGAACCTTACCATCGTAAGCCACTATGGGGTCGGCAGATGCAGAGGTGACAGGAGCACTCAGCCGGGTCCCCATGATCGTCCGGACCCTCTCCTCCAGTTCGCTGAGGGCCTGGATGTTAGGCGCGCCTCCTCCATGGCGCCTTTGCTCGCGCCTCATTTGGCCCAGCTTCGCCTGCAAGAGAAAGGATGGGAATTGCTGTAGCATGCTGTTCTGAGCACACATCACCTGTCCCCCATGGTTGAATAGCCTTACATCATGCAGTCAGCACACATCACCTGCCCCCCATGGTTGAATAGCCCTTACATCATGCAGTGAGCACACATCACCTGCCCCCCATGGTTGAACAGCCCTCACATCATGCAGTGAGCATACATCACCTGCCCCCCATGGTTGAATAGCCCTCACATCATGCAGTGAGCATACATCACCTGCCTCCCATGGTTAAATAGCCCTCACATCATGCAGTGAGCATACATCACCTGCCCCCCATGGTTGAACAGCCCTTACATCATGCAGTCAGCACACATCACCTGCCCCCCATGGTTGAATAGCCCTCACATCATGCAGTGAGCAGCATGTGCATGTGTCTTTCCAGAAAGGGCTACGGGTGCTGGCTGACAGATGGCCTCTGGGGGTTCGGACACCCTCTAGCCATAAAGTCAGATGCACGTGGAGGGATGAATAAGATCATGGAAAATGCACTCACCCTGACGACCTGAGTGAGGTCATTGAACTTCTTTCTGCACTGGACCGCACTCCTATGGACCACGCTTCTGGATGCCACTCTGGTAGCCACTTCCCTCCAGGCGCGCCGGTATTCAGCAGGTGGCACCCTCCTGCCATCCTCAGGGTACAGTGTCTGACGGTGGCGCTCCACAGCGCCAACCAAAGCCTGGAGGGCCACCTCATCAAAGCGCTCACACCTCTGCCTCACCCTCAGCATGTCTGCACAGCCTGGAGTACCTCTGGTAAGTCTGAACCGAATTTAAGGCGTGCCAGGAAGTGCTTTGTCTGGTGATCCTAATTGACCCGCCCCTTTAAGAGCTGTCCGGCGCCAGTGTGTCTCGGGATCAGAGATTATTGACCGCACCTGCGCTCCGCCGCGCCGCAGCGATATTGGGTAGCGCCTTAAGAGTCGCGTGCAGCACCTGATTTACCGCCGCAAACACCATCAGGGGTGCAATGACCCAATATCGCGCCAGGTGGCGCTAAGTCGCAGCTGGCGGTACTCTTTGCGCTTCGCCAGATCTAACGCCCCAAACGGGGCTATACCGAATTTCTAGGCCCTTATATTCAGAGGATTGTGAATCTTTGGAATTCTCTACTCCAAAGGGCTGTGGAGGCTCAGTCGTTGAATATATTCAAGACAGAGATCGATAGATTTTTGGACTCTAGGGGAATCAAGGGATATGGAGATTGGGCGGGAAAGTTGTGTTAAGGTTGAAGATCAGCCATGATCTTATTGAATGGTGGAGCAGGCTCGAGGGGCCGAATGGCCTACTTCTGCTCCTATGTCTTAAATTCTTATGAAATTCCCTATGTGAGATTAAGTTCTAAATTTACAAGGCACCTCAGCCTAAAGTGTTGGTTTTTATACCATTGAATCATCGACCTAATATTTCTTCCCTCTTCTGAAGGTGCTGACTCCCTCACTGGAGAGCTATTCCACAGGTGGCACTCAGTTTCTTGTTACTCACCCAAGTGGCCATTATTCATGTCAGAAGTTTGAGATTGCAAGTCACCAGGTTGTGGGAGCCAATGCAATTAAATCTGAGCCTGGCGACACCCACTCTTCACGTACGTACATTTTCATTGGTGTCACCGGGAGTGGGAACATTGGGTGGTTTCCTTCGTATAGACAGGACGATATAGGCGGGTTGGTTAGATGGGCAGAAGAGTGGCAAATGGAATTTAACCCTGAAAAGTGTGAGGTGATGCATTTTGGGAGGACCAACAAGGCAAGGGAATACACAATGAATGGTAGGATCTTAGGGAGGACAGAGGATCATAGGGACCTTGGTGTGCATGTACATAGATCCCTGAAGGCAGCAGGACAGGTAGATAAGGTGGTTAAAAAGGCATATTGGATATACTTGCCGAGGCATAGCATATAAGAGCAGGGAGGTTATGATGGAGCTGTACAAAACACTAGTTAGGCCACAGCTGGAATACTGTGTGCAGTTCTAGTCACCACACTATAGGAGGGATGTGATTGCATTGGAGAGGGTGCAGAGGAGATTCACCAGGATGTTACCTGGGCTGGAGCGCTTCAGCTATGAAGAGAGACCAGACATACTGGGGTTGTTTTCCTTGGAGCAGAGAAGGCTGAGGGGGGACCTGATCGAGATGTACAAAATTATGAGGGGCATAGATAGGGTAGTTAGAAAGGAACTTTTCCCCTTAGTAGAGGGGTCAATAACCAGGGGGCATAGTTTCAAGGTAAGGGGCAGGAGGTTTAGAGGGGATTTGAGGAAAACCTTTTTCACCCAGAGGGTGATTGGAATCTGGAACTCACTGCCTGAAAACTGCCCAACGCATTACCGGCACCCGGCTACCGACCATAGAACATATATATCAGAAACGCTGCCTACGGAGGGCACGGTCCATCATCAAAGACCCTACCCACCCCAGCCACAGTCTGTTCACCCTCCTACCATCTGAAAGACGCTACAGATGCATTCGCACCCGTACGACCAGATTTAGGAACAGCTTCTTTCCCAGGGCTGTCATCCTACTGAACTCCACAAATAAACACTAAAGCCTGCACATCTGCCGATGCACTTTATTATGGTCATATTTATGCTAATATATATGTACAAATGTATGTTGAAATGTTTAAGTGTCCTAATCCAAATTGTACACTCTCGGGAGCCGCAAGCCTACATTTCGTTGTACTGCACTTGTGCACTAACAATGACAATAAAAGTTGATTTGATTTGATTGATTTTGATTTGATTTGATTTGATAGAGGCATGAACCCTCACAACATTCAAGAAACATTTAGATGAGCACTTGAAACGCCATAGCATACAAGACTACGGACCAAGTGCTGGAAAATGGGATTAGAATAGACAGAAGGGCTTGATGGCCGGCGTGGACACGATGGGCCGAAGGGCCTCTTCCTGTGCTGTATAACTCTATGACTCTATGTTTAACTCAGGAATGCTGTGTCCAACCGTATCACAGTTACCTCTGCCTCAGCTAAGATCAGCTTAACACCAGCACAGCATCAGTCTTTCGGATGAGACGTTAAACCAAGGCCCTGTCTGCCCTCTCAGGTGGACGTAAAAGATCCCATGGCACAATTTCGAAGAAGAGCAGGGGAGTTATCCCCGGTGTCCTGGCCAATATTTATCCCTCAATCAACATCACAAAAAACGGATTATCTGGTCAAGATCACATTGCTGTTTGTGGGACCTTGCTGTGCGCGAATTGGCTGCCGCGTTTCCTACATTACAACAGTGACTAGACTTCAAAAGTACTTCATTGGCTGTAAAGCGCTTTGGAACGTCCTGAGATTGTGAAAGGAGCTTTATAAATACAATTCTTTCTTTCTTTGTTCCCTTGTACTGCTAGTATTTTATCCTCTTCATCCACTATGAAAATGGATACAACGTCCACATTTAACAAGTCTGCCGTTTCCTATCCACTAGATCGTGAAAGGCGCTATAGAAATGCGAGTCTTTCTTTCTTTCTTTAAATGACATGCCCTGGATTCAGAGTTTTGTTGCACTGGCATCAGCTCTGCAGCTTAACGGAAACACAGCTAAACATTCACGCACAGCTTTTCCAGGGTCAGGCTATTTTGAACAATTTTTGGTGGAATGTCCGGGCTCTGCTGGGCAGACCCTCTGGGAATGGTCAGAGAACGGCTGGAATTACACTGGGCAATCAATGTAACTCCAGCAGAAACTTTTGCCTCCAGCTTTTGAGTGATTCTTTTAAAAAAATTTCCTCAGGATGTGGGTCTTGCTGGCAAGACCGGCATTTATTGCCCATTCATAGTTTCCCTTGAGGTGGTTGTGGTGGTGGGCCCTCTTCCATGATGCTGTTCGGTAGGGTGTTTCCATCATTTTGAAGGAATGGTGATACATGTCCAAGTCAGGATGGTGCGTGACTTGGAGGGGAACTTGGAGGTGGTGGTGTTCCCAAGAACCTGCTGCCCTTGTCCATCTCGGTGGTAGAGGTCGTGGGTTTGGGAGGTGCTGCCACAAGGTGGGGTGCCCAACCTGAATACCTAAATGACTCGGTCTTTGCAGTTTTGGACAGGACCATGGGCTGGCCAAAGCAACGGTGGGTGTCCCACCGATTGTCTGCAGCGGTTTCAGGCTATTGTGAAGAAAGAAAAGGAAAAAGGAAAAAGGGAAGGGAAGTCCAAAGATGTGCGGGTTAGGATGATTGGCTATGATAAATTGACCCTTAGTGTTAGGGGGATTAAATACGTGGGGTTACGGGGATAGGGTGGGATATGTGTTGGTGTAGGGGTTACGGGGATCGGGTGGGATATGTGTCGGTGCAGGCTCGATGGGCCGAAATGGCCTCTATCTGCACTGTGGGGTTTCTGTGATTACATTTATCATTCTTCTTAGGATGTCCCTCGGAACCGAGGATGACTTGCTTCCACATTAAAAATGAGCTCGCAGGTGACTGATGAGTCCAATGCGGGACCGACAGTTTCTGTCACAGGTGAGACAGACGGTGGTTGAAGGGGCGGGTGGGTGGGGTGCTTGGGTTGACGTGCGCTCCTTGCGCTTGGCTTCCGCTTGCTCCCGGCGAAGGGACTCGAGGTGTTCGGCGCCTTCCCGGATGCTTCTCCTCCACTTTGTGCGGTCTTGGGCCAGGGATTCCCAGGTGTCGGTGGGGATGTTACACTTTTTCAAGGAGGCTTTGAGGGTGTCGTTGAAGCGTTTCCTCTGCCCACCTAGGGCTCTCTTGCCGTGTCGGAGCTCTGAGTAGAGCGCTTGTTTTGGGAGTCTCGTATCGGGCATGCGGACAATGTGACCCGCCCATCGGAGCTGATCGAGCGTGGTCAAAGCTTTGATGCTGGGGATGTTGGCCTGAGCAAGAACAGGGACATTGGTGCGCCTATCCTGCCAATGGATTTGCAGGATCTTGCGGAGGCAGCGTTGGTGGGACCTCTCCAGTGCTTTGAGGTGCCTGCTGTACATGGTCCATGACTCTGAGGCATACAGCAGGGCGGGTATCACTACTGCTCTGTAGACCATGAGCTTAGAGCCGGGTTTACATTTATACAGCGTCTTTCATGACCTCAGGATGTCCCAAAGAGCTTTACAGCCAATGAAGTACTTTTGAAGTGTCGTCACTGTTTTTTTAATGTAGGAGGTGGCCCAGTTTTGGGCCCCTCTGCCTTCGTAGTGCTATGGTGAGAATAAGAGATTTGCTATGATGATACCAGGGGTGAGCGGCTTTATTTATGAGAGGAGACTAAAATAAAATGGAGCTCTTTCATTGAAACTGAGAAGGTCAAGAGGCGATCTGATAGAGATGTTTAAAACTGAGGGATTTTGATGAGGTAAATAGATTTAAAAAACACTATTTCCATTGGTCAGTGAGTTGGTAATTATAGGATGTAAATTTAATATCATCAATAACAGAACAAAGGGAAAATAGGAGAATGTTTTAATGCAGAGTCCTTAGGGCATAGTATGTTCTACTAGAAGCAAAAAGAAAAGAAAGACTTGCATTTATATAGCACCTTTCACAACCTCAGGACATCCTAAAACATTACAGCCAATGAAGTACTTTTTGAATTGTGGTCACTGTTGTAACGTAGGAAATGCGGCAGGCAATTTGTGCACAGCAAGGTCCCACAAACAGCAATCACCAGATTATCTGATTTTAGTGATGTTGGTTGAGGGGATAAATATTGGCCAGGACACTGAAAAAGCTGACGGGGCCTTGGTTTAATGTCCCATCCGAAAGACGGCACCTCCAACAGTGCAGCGCCCCCCTCAGTACTGCACTGAGGTATCAGCCTCGATTATGTGCTCAAGTCCCTGGAGTGGGAATTGGACTCATAACATCCTGACTCAGAAGTAAGAGTGCTAATGACTGAGCCACAGCTGACGCCTTTTAGAGAGGCGTGCCGTATTAGAGTCATAGGGGGAGAAATTCGGTATCGCCACGTTTGGGGTGCAATTATCAGCCGGGCACAAAGTTTATTATCGCCTCCGACTGCAAACTTGGCTTTTATCGCCCCTGGAGGTGATTGGAGCGCTAAATCAGGTGCTACACACCTGTCTTAAGGCGCAAAGGCCGAGGGGCGAAGCGCTACCTCAGAGCGCTGGCGAAGCACAGGTGATGTCAGTCAGCAATGGAACACAGACACACTGGCGCCGGCCAGTTCTTAAAGGGGAGATTCGATCTTGCTCTCCACCCACACCCTGCTCATTGCAGCCTTGAATCTCGTCGTGGAGAGACCTGTGCCTAAATTTTCCAGCCAAGGACTATGGAGAGGGTGAGAGAATGAGCTCAGCGCTTCAGCAACCGGGCCTTGGAGGCTCTGGTTGGCGTGGTGGAGCGCAGAATAGCTATACTGTACCCTGAGAGTGGCAGGAGGCCTTTGCCGCGCAACTACAGAAGAGTGTGGAGGGAGGTGGCTCAGCACATCTCCTCCAGGAGCATGGTGCCCAGGACTCATATCCAATGTAGAAAAAAGTTCAACGACCTCAC
The DNA here is from genome assembly GCF_052327205.1 of Somniosus microcephalus. Taxonomy (NCBI): domain Eukaryota; kingdom Metazoa; phylum Chordata; class Chondrichthyes; order Squaliformes; family Somniosidae; genus Somniosus; species Somniosus microcephalus. Next base: position 27,228,344 of record NC_140993.1, on the reverse strand, counting down.
TCGGGTCGTCAGGGTGAGTGGCTATTTTTCAATACCTCTCCATCTCAACCTCACTCTATGGCCAGAGGGTCTTAAAACCCCAATGCCCAACACTCATCTATGGCCATCTCATAAAACACACACGCACATTCCACACCTTGCATACAGTAAGGGCTATTCAACTATGGGAGGCACATCAGGCAAGACCATGGCTGTATATTTACTCAGACGCCGTCCTTTTTCTTGTAGGCCAAGCTATCTCATAACAGGAGACAGCAGCAACGGACGGGTGGAGAACTGCCTCAGCTGCAACCCCTCAGCGATCTTGAGGCGCGCGTCCACAGGATTGTGGCAAGCCAGGTGATCGGTCCCGTCGCCCCTGGAGAGGTCGACCCCATTCGGAACAGCAATGGTAAGGTCATCAGCTTTCTCTCCTCTCTCATTCCACTTGTCCCTCACAACACCAGCCTTTTACACTTTCAATCCAACTTACTAAATCGCTCCACTCCTTCCTCCCTTACTGTCCCCCTGTCCTCATGCTAAAGCCACTCTTGTACCTCCCTGCTTTCAGATGGTGATTCACCAGCTGAGGAGATGGGCCCTCAAGCTGCCAGTGGGAGCGAAGCCGCAGGCGAGGAGGAAGAGGAAGCCGGAACCTCAGCGCCACCCTCTCCCGAGGAAGCCCATGCCCACACTGGGACCACGTCTTCCCTGGAGGGGAGCAGGGGGGAAGGGTCTGATGAGGGTGAAGCTCCGGGATCCAGCAGGCTGCAGCAATGTGATGGGGATAGGGAAGCTCACGGGCCTTCTCCCCGGAGGGAGAGTAGGCCAGCGAGTCCTGCTGCACTGGACGCAGAGGAGGAACGGGCCATTGCTGAAATGAACACCCAGGCGGTGGACATGCACACTCAGCTCATGGGTGAATCACAGAATCCCCACAGTGCAGATAGAGGCCATTTCGGCCCATCGAGCCTGCACCGACACATATCCCACCCTATCCCCGTAACCCCACGTATTTAATCCCCTAACAATAAGGGTCAATTTATCATAGCCAAATCAACCTAACCCACACATCTTTGCAGTGGGAAGGGTGCCCGAAACCATTGATGCACTGGCATGGAGTGTGCAGCACTACGCTGCAGCACAGGCGGATGCTACGCAAATGCTTAGTGCTGCAATTCGGTCACTGGCTGCCGTGATCCAATCTCAGACTGGTCTGATGCAGACTCAGATTGAGGCCACACAAGCACTGACTGCTGCCATTGTCGCTGGTTTGGATACATTTCCCGAGGGCTCTCATGGCACCGGAGCAGACCAGCAATCTGTGCTCGAGCAGATTGCTCTGGATGCTGAGGTGCTGCCCCGTGGGAGTGCCAGTGTGTCGGTTGAGCAGGGAGGTGCTGTCCTCTCTCAAGAGGACAGCATTCCTGCTCCCAACACTGTCACTTCCCCATTGCACTTGCCACCGCCTACAGCCCAGGCTGGGAGGAGCTCTTCGGCCACTGGGAGAAGGCGATTGAGGAGGATTCTTGCAATGACTTTCCCTGTGGCAGGCAGCAGGGAAATTCCTCTGTAATTACCACAATCGGACTTGTCACCTTTCCTGAAGATGGTCACAATTACGGCGTCTCTGAGATCCCCTGGCATGCTCGCCTCCTTCCAGATAAGAGAAATGAATTCATGAACTCACGCCAGTAGTGCTTCTCCGCTATGCTTTAGTGCCTCGGCGGGGATTCCATCTGCTCCTGAGGCCTTGTTGTTCTTCAGTTGTCGGATGGCCTTTTCAACCTCATGCCTGGCTGGGGTTGTGCTGAGATGGTGGCGGGTAGCATGCTGTGGGATGGAGTTGAGGACACTCTTGTCGAAGACAAGAGTCGTGGTGAGCCTACTGTCAACGAGGGCAGACGTCGACGATGAAGTCCAACACCGCCTTCAGTGTGCCAGTGCAGCCTTCGGTCGCCTGAGGAAGAGAGTGTTTGAAGACCAGGACCTCAAACCCGGCACTAAGCTCATGGTCTACAGAGCAGCAGTGATACCCGCCCTGCTGTATGCCTCAGAGACATGGACCATGCACAGCAGGCACCTCAAAGCACTGGAGAGGTACCACCAATGCTGCCTCCGCAAGATCCTGCAAATCCATTGGCAGGATAGGCGCACCAACGTCAGTGTTCTTGCTCAGGCCAACATCCCCAGCATCGAAGCTTTGATCATGCTCAATCAGCTCCGATGGACGGGTCACATTGTCCGCATGCCCGATACGAGACTCCCAAAACAAGCGCTCTACTCGGAGCTCTGGCACGGCAAGAGAGCCCCAGGTGGGCAGAGGAAACGCTTCAAGGACACCCTCAAAGCCTTCTTGAAAAAGTGTAACATCCCCATCGACACTTGGGAATCCCTGGCCCAAGACCGCACAAAGTGGAGGAGAATCATCTGGGAAGGCGCCGAACACCTCAAGTCTCTTCATCGGGAGCAAGTGGATGCCAAGCGCAGGCAGTGCAAGGAGCGCATGTCAACCCAAGCACCCCACCCACCCGTCCCTTCAACCACTGTCTGCCCCACCTGTGACAGAGACTGTAGGTCCCGCATTGGACTCATCAGACACCTGTGAACTCATTTTTAATGTGGAAGCAAGTCATCCTCGGTTCCGAGGGACTGCCTAAGAAGGAGCCGAGACTGCTGCCGCCCATGCAGAGTTGGTGCAATCTGCAGCCGGGCCCTCCAAGCCCAGAGCTGGTCGAGGCCGTCCTTCAAGGGCATCTGTAGTCTCAGGATCTGACATTCAGCAGCCTTCCAGCAACCTTGCTGCAGCCACTGGGGCCCCATTACGGAGGAGCAGTAGGGTGGGAAGGGGGCAAGTGGGCAAAGGGAAGGAGATCACCCTTGAAGGGCAAAAAGTAGGAGGTGTGACGAAATGTTGGGAATGTTTTTATTAAAGGCCGAGGTTCGTGTTAAAACTTTTGTTTAGTGTTTTGGCCATTATCTCCAGGTTGTGAGAACCAGTTTATGTTAATTAATTATTTTTTGTGTTTGTTTCCATTAGTTTGTCATGAATAAATGACACACACAGTTTGTAAAATAAAAAAGTTTTTGTATTGAAAATGTACATTTTGGAATCATTGCTGCCTTGGCCGGCTATCGGGGTTGCAGGTTGCTTCCCATCATGTTGTTCGCTATGCCAGAAGCCATTTCCTCAGTAGGGGCCTAGAAGTGGCTTGTTATCAGTCTTTGATGGACGGCCCTTGCAGTTTCAACATTGTGGGCCTCCCTCCCGCCTTGGTGCTGCTGCTGATCATCCTCCTCTTCTTCCTCCTCCTCCAGCCTGGTGGCATTGGCTGGGTCCTGAGGATTGCAAGGTTATGAAGAATGCAGCAAACAACTATGAAGAGGGAGACTCGCTCAGGCGAGTACTGCAGGGCTCCTCCAGAGTGGTCCGGACAGCGGGACCGTTGCTTGAGCATGCCGATCATCTGCTCAATGATGTTCCTGGTGGCAAGATGGCTCTCATTGTATCACAGCTCGGCAGGGGTGTTGGGGTTACGGAGCAGTGTCATCAGCCAGGTGCAGGGTGGATAACCCTTGTCCCCGAGGAGCCAACCATTTGGCTGATGCGCTGCCTGGAAAAGCTCTGGCACACCAGTCTGGCGCAGGATGATAGCATCGTGGCTACAGTGAGTATCAGCTGTCTGTGGTCTCACACCAACTGGACATTTAAGGAGCAGAACCCCTTGCAGTTTCGGAAAACCTCTGCATTCTCCTGCGGTGCCTGCAATGCCACATGCATGCAGTCAATGGTGCCCTGCACCATGGGGAAGCCCGCTATCCTCACAAACCCCAATGTGCATTCATGCTGTTTGGCCCGGGTCATCGGGAAAGAGATGTACTGGCGTCTCCTTTTATAAAGGACATTTGTGACCTGCCAGATACAGCAATGGACTGCGAACTGTGAGATATTGGCAATGTCCACAGTAGCTGCTTGAAAGGAGCTGGTGGCATAAAAGTTCAGAGCCACTGTGACCTTCACTGCCGCCGACAGAGACGTCCTGGTCCTCTGTTGAGGCTGCAGATCTGGCTGCAGCACTCAGTGACCACCTCCTTGCTGAAGCACAGCCTGCGCAAACACTGCTCCTCAGACAAATTAATGTAGGAGAATTGTTCCCGGAATAGCCTGGGAAGGTACGGTCTCCTGTGTGTTGTGTCCATCAGTAATAAGACACAGACTGCGGAGAACGGTACAACAGGTGTTTACTCAACGTGGCTCACTCTGGAACTGAACTGTACAGATTACTACTCAGTGCTATATACAGGTGTGGTCACTGCTGGTACTACAGTATACATGAGCTGTAAAAAGTAGTTCCCCCCTTAAAGGTATATACATTACAATTCCTCCCCTTTTAGATTAACAGTACCATAACACTCATTTAACAATTAAATATCAAACGAATTACAATTAACACTTTTAACATACAACGTTAGCTGAAAATAGTCCATTTATATATTCAGTCTTTGGGGAGGCTTTCTGATCCTTTCTGGATAGCGCCTTTCCCGAGTGTCTCGCTCTTGGTGCGGAGGCGATTCTGGCACCCTGTCGTCGGTTGGGTCATCAGCTTCCGATGCTACTGTTTCTGGGGTAGATGCGACCTGTACGTCGAGTTCCTCACCAGGTATGTATGGGCGAGGCATGGGGTCGACTTGTTCCTGTGACTCTAGGATCTGGTCAGCATGGCGTCTCACGATGTTCTCCCCAACGTCCACTGTGTACATTAGTGGGCCCTGCCGTGTGCATATCGTTCCTGGCTACCATTTTTCTGTTCGGTAGTCGCGGGCCAAGACTGGTTGCCCTACATTGAAGCTCCTTGTTAGCTTCTCATGGATGTGCTGGAATTGCTTACTCTCAACATCTCTTCGTACGTTTGGTCTGAGCAAATCCAGGCGAGATCTTAACCTTCGGTTAAACAACATCCTGGCCGGGGCTTGGTTGGTGGCTGCATGTGTCGCATTCCGGTAGGCGAACAGGAAATTGTCCACCTTATGCTGCAGCGGAATGTTGTCATTGTACATAGCCTTTATTGCCTTCTTAAGGTTTGTACAAACCTCTCAGCCAATCCATTTGTGGCTGGATGATATGGGGCGGATGTGTAATGCCTTACCCCATTCTTCTGCATAAACCTCCGGAACTCTTCGGACACAAACTGTGGTCCGTTATCGGAGCAAATCTGTTCTGGCAAGCCATTCCTGGCAAAAATGGTCCGTAGGACTGCAATAGTTTTCTCCGTGGTGGTGGAGGACATTTTGATGACCTCAGGCCATTTCGAGTGCGCATCCACGGCTATTAAAAACATTGCGTCCATGAATGGACCAGCAAAATCAATATGCACCCGTTGCCATGGAGATGAGGGCCACTCCCATGGGTGTAGAGGGGCATGTGGTGGTGCATTTTGGACTTTCTGGCATCCTGAGCAGCTCTTGGTCAGGTCCTCGATTTGTTTATCGATTCCCGGCCACCACACATAAGCCCTGGCTAGGCTTTTCATTTTTACCCGTCCCAGATGACCCTCATGAAGCTCATTGAGCACTCTATCCCTTAACTTGGGTGGAATTACCACTCGTCCGTCTGTAATTGAGACACGGACTGCAGAAGTTGGTTATAACAGGTGTTTCCTGAATGGAGACAAAACTGGAACTACTATACAAAGTTACTACACAGGCTTATATACAGGGGTGGTCACTACTGGTACTGCAGTATACAGGGGCTGCAGAATATAGTTCCTTCTTCAAAGTACATACACTACAATAGCCCATCAGCATTTCCATGCTGTTTCGTGCCCTTATATTCAATCTCATAGTGGTGCGCCCCAAGAAAGAGTGACCATCTTTGTAGTCGTTGCGCAGTCATCACCGGAACGCCCTTCTTCGGATTAAAAATGGAGACAAGAGGCTGGTGGTCAGTCGGCAAGGTGAATTTCTGCCTGTGCAGATAGTGATTGAACTTTTTCACTCCCCACACTAGGCTGAGGGCCTCCCTGTCAATCTGGGCGTAGTTACGCTCGGCTGAGGTTAGTGATCGTGACGCAAAGGCTATTGGCCTCTCTGAGCCGTCCGAGAATTTGTGTGACAGCACCGCTCCAATGCCGTAGGGTGACGCATCACATGCCAACCGAATTGGTAATGCTGGGTTGAAATGGACCAATACCTCTTTCGATGTGATTAGTGTTTTGCTCTTCTGGAAAGCTCGTTTACATTCATCACTCCACTTCCATGGTACCCCCGTTGGCAGTAGGGTGTTCAGTGGGTGTAGTATTGTAGACAAATTTGGCAAGAACTTATGGTAGTAGTTTACCAGCCCGAGGAACGACCTCAGTTGTGACACGTTTTCCGGTGCTGGAGCCTTGACTACTGCCTCAATCTTTTCTGGGGACTTATGTAACCCCTCTTTATCGATAACGTGGCCACAATACGAGATCTGTTTTCTAAAAAACTCGCATTTGGGACGGTTAGCTCGGAGCCCATATTCCTTCAATCTAGTGAGCACCTGCTCCAGGTTGGCGAGGTGATCACTGTCATTTTCGCCCGTGACCAGGATGTCGTCCAAATAACACTGGGTCCCTGCGATCCCTTGCAGGATTTGTTCCATTGCCCTTTGCCAAATAGCTGGAGCTGATGCTACCCCGAATACCAGCCGGTTGAATTGGTAGAGACCTTTATGGGTGTTGATTGAGAGGTATTTTTTTGATGCTTCTTCTACCTCCATTTGCAGATACGCCTGGGCCAGATCAATCTTAGTGAAGCGTTTCCCTCCAGATAGCAAGGCGAAAATATCTTCAATCCGCGGAAGTGGATATTGCACAGTGTGAAGGACTGGGTTCACTGTTACCTTAAAGTCCCCACAGATGCGAACCTTCCTTGGTTCCCCAGGCGTGCTGCTCAACGACTTTTTCATCACAGGGACGATGGGTGTAGCCCACTCGCTCCAGTCTACCTTGGACAGTACTCCTGAACGTTCCAAACTCTCCAGCTCTGCTTTGACAGCTGGACGGATCGCATAAGGTACCGGTCTGGCCGTAAAAAATTTTGGGCTTCCGTTTTCTTCGATTTTAATTGTTGCTGTCATGCCTTTTAGTGTTCCGAGTCCTTGCTGGAACACTTCTTGCGCGTCGGTTAGGATCTTTGACAGTCACCCAGGTGTGATGTCGTCATCCTTTTTGACAGCCAGTCAGTGCTTGTATGGAATGCCAATGCAGCTGTATTTTCCGGATCCATTCACGTCCCAGTAATGGTGGTCCTCCATCTTGCAATACATACAGGTCTAGTTTTGGTGTTTCCTTACCGTTATATATAACGGTCACCCTTATTTTTCCTTTGGGGTAGACTTTTTTGCCCCGTGTACGTCTTCAAAATAATTTTTGTGTCTCCCAAGGGTATGTGTGAGAATAGCCGCTCGTAGTCCCGTCGGTTTATGACTGTTAGGGCTGATCCTGTGTCCAATTCCATTTTTACCTGGACTCCTGCTATCTTGCGTGACCCAAATGGTTCGGTGATCCTCCGTTTTGATCACATTATGTAGTTTCAGACAACTCAGCTCCCTGTTTTCGGTGTCGGTATCACTCTTTTCTTCGTCTGAACTATTCTCCGTCACCTTATGTACCTTCTTGTACTTTTCTTTTGGAGATTTCTTATTGCTGGTTTTCTTTCCCGACCTGCAGACTCGTGCTATGTGTCCTACTTTTCCACACTGTCTGCACACTTTGTCTTTGAACCAGCAATCATTGTGGTCGTGTGTTGTTCTGCCGCAGCGATAGCACTTCTCTGTTCTGTATGACATTTCGTTTGTGCCATATTCTTGCGGTCTCTGTTGTATCTCTGCAGCGCCCCGTGCTGCTGCTTCATATGATACCGCAATGCTGAAAGCCTTGTCCAGCGTAAGGTCCTTTTCAGATAAAAGCCGTTTCTGGGTTCCTTCACTTTGAAGCCCACACACAAACTTGTCCCTTAGGGTATCTGCCAGTCCCGTTCCAAACTGGCAGTGTTTCGATAGTTTGCGCAGTTCTGTTAAATATTCAGCATTGCTTTCATCCTTATGCTGGTTCCGTTTGTGAAACTTGAATCTTTCTGCTATCAGCAGTGGTGTGGGGTTTAAATGTTCCTGTAGTATCGTCACTGTCTCCAAAACTCTTTTCCACTGGCTTCGCTGGGGTTACTAGATTTCGTAATAAGCCATACGTCTTTGCACCCATTAAATTTAACAATACCGGTGCTTTCTTGTCATCTGGCACCTCATTTGCCTTGCAGTATACCTCTATTCGTTCGACATATGTAGTCCAATCTTCGACTTCATTGTCAAATGCGGTGATACTGCCACTCTTCGGCATTTTGGGTGTGGCTTAAAATGGCGTCTCCCGCGCTTTCCTTCCTCCCCCGCTGCTGCCAATGCCGCTCTCGGCGGTCCTCGTGGCAATGGCGGCGCCCTGTAGGTTTCGCGCGCTTCTCCTGCGCTGCTGCCAACGCCGCTCTCGGCGGTCCTCGTGGCAATGGCGGCACCTCGCGGGTTTCTGCGTGTCTCGCTCCCTCTCCTCGACGCTGCTCGGCCCCTGAACACCGGCTGCGCCCTGTACGCTCTACCCTCTCTCTCCCGTCGACGATGCTCGGCCCTTTGCTGTGCCGCTCGGTCGGGCTCTAGCCCGCCGCTGTCCGGGAAGGGTCTGCGCACTACCTGTTGCCAGCCCGTTTCGCTGGACCACCGCGACTGGAAAGCCAAGCCTGGCTCTCAACAGCCTCCCCCGCAATTCTCGAGTCTCTGCTGGATGACTGGGCGGTTGCCTGTGGTCGACGCCCGTGTCTCTGGCCTTGACCTCCAATCTATTGGTCTCCAGGAACGAATCCCTGGGAGGTGATGCAGAGTTGTAGGTAGGATCGAATTTACCTCGTCGCCAATGTTGTGTCCGTCAGTAGTAAGACACAGACTGCAGGAGAACGGTACAACAGGTGTTTACTCAATGTGGCTCACTCTGGAACTGAACTGTACAGATTACTACTCAGTGCTATATACAGGTGTGGTCACTGCCGGTACTACAGTATACATGAGCTGTAAAAAGTAGTTCCCACCTTAAAGGTATATACATTACACTGTGCAGAGGCCTGTTGGCCCTCCTCCGTCTGGCCATGATTGCCACTCTCTCTCTGCGTCTCTATGCCTCAGATTCTGCAAGTGCAGGACGACACCCCGAATCAGTGCAGCCCCCACAGTCTCTTGACAATCGAAGTAATGAAGGTCAAATCCAAAAGAACCTGCAACGTGATGCTCAATAGCCAAAACTACTTCACACAGCGTTGACTCTATGCAGAAGTCTCTCTCTCTCTCAGGATCTCTGTCAGAATGACTGGTGCAAAAATGGCTCACATAAAAAAAGGCAGGAAGAGGCCGCCTTTAAATAGCGCCCCCCCAGCCCCTCACCGACTGGAAAACGTTCCAGTCTCCCTGTCGTTGCTTGCGGCAGGCGGAAAGGAGGGGGGCGCCACCGGAGCGTTGCATGCTCGACTGATGACACGATCTGCCGCTGCAAAAACTCTGGTCAATTTCGTGAGCTGCGCAAACATCGCCACGCCTGGGCACTAGTTGCGTTGCACCCCATTAGCGACCTCTTAGGGTGCTAACGGGAGGTGCTAAGCAAACTAATTTTTCCCCCATAGAGTCATAACGGCACAGAAGGAGGCCATTCAGCCCATCGAGTCCGTGCCGGCTTTCTGTAGAGCAATCCAGTCAGTCCCATTCCCCCGCTCTATCCCCGTAGCCCTGCAACTTTATTTCCCTGAAGTGCCTATCCAGTCTCCCCTTGAAAACACTGAGTGTCTCCGTTTCCACCACTTCCGTCAGCAGCGAATTCCAGGTCATCACCACTCGCTGCGTAAAATTTTTTTCCCCCTCACATCCCCCTGTATCTCTTGCCCAAAACCTTAAATCTGTGTCCCTAGTCCTTGTACCATCAACTAGTGGGAACAGCCTTTCCCCATCTAGCCTATCCAAACCCGTCATAATCTTGTACACCTCTATCAAATCACCCCTCAACCTCCTTTGCTCTAATGAAAACAAATCCAGCTTCTCCAACCTGTCCTTGTAGCTAAGATCCCCCATCCCCGGAACCATTCTGGTAAATCTCCTCTGCACCCTCTCAAGGGCCCTCACATCCTTCCTAAAGTGTGGTGACCAGAACTGGATGCAGTATTCCAGTTGTGGCCCAAGCAGCGCTTTATAAAGGTTCAACATAACTTCTCTACTTTTTTTAAGTCACTCGTGAAAGCAAAAAAAAAAACCCTACATCACCCAGAGCTATTTCTATTCAGTCACAAATGAAAGATCAGTAGCATACTCTAAGATGCAAAAACCTATGTAAAATGGGACTCAGCAAGAGACCTGTCATATCACAGAAATCACAGAAACCCCACAATGCAGATAGAGGCCATTTCGGCCCATCGAGCCTGCACCGACACATATCCCACCCGATCCCCATAACCCCTACACCAACACATATCCCACCCTATCCCCGTAACCCCACGTATTTAATCCCCCTAACACTAAGGGTCAATTTATCATAGCCAATCAACCTAACCCGCACATCTTTTGGACTGTGGGAGGAAACCGGAGCACCCGGAGAAAACCCACGCAAACACGGAGAGAATGTGCAAACGCCACACAGACAGTCACCCGAGGCCGGATTCGAACCCGGGTCCATGGCGCTGTGAGGCACAGTGCTAACCACTATGCCACCGTGCTGCCCTATTCTATGAATAGAAATAACTTCTTATTTCTTCTCTTTGGACCTGCAGCACTTTCCCGCTATGCCACAGGCACAAATAGGGAAGCTGTTAATTTATGAAAGGACAAGTTTATTTTCCATAGCATATTTATTTGTTGTAAATAAACTAGTAGGTAAAGAGGAACGTCAACTTAACTGACTTCTGCTACTCTCCCAACAATTTAAAATGTAATACTGTATTAGGGTTAATCTTTCTAAAAACCTCTCAAGAACTTGTATTTATACAGCGCCTTTAACGTAATAAAACGTTCCAAGGCGCATCACAGGAGCGTTATCGGACAAAATTTCACACCGAGCCACAAAGAGGTATTAGGGCAGGTGACCAAAAACTTAGTCAAAGAGGTAGGTTTTAAAGAGCGTCTCAAAGGAGGAAAGCGAGGTAGCGAGGCGGAGAGGCTTAGGGAGGGAATCCCAGAGCTTAGGGCCTCGGCAGCCGAAGGCACGGCTGCCAATAGTGGAGCGATTAAAATCGGGGAAGCTCAAGAGGCCAGAATTGGAGGAGCGCAGATATCTCAGGGGGTTGTAGGCTGGAGGAGATTACAGAGATATCTAAAAAAACATTGAAAGCTTTCAATGATTTCACTTTGAAACCCAGTGGGAAGCTTCAGGGCTAGAATTTCTGTCCAACGACTATGATTATACAGAAATCTGGCGTATAGGTGTTGGAGGGAATTTCCTCCATGTCCTTGCTTGTCCGTAAATTACAATCAAGTATAGTTAGAGTGAAAATCACATCTAACACAATTGGCAGTGATGATATCTGAATGGACAAGTGAAAGAACAAACAGTATGCACAGAGGAGGCTGCTGAATGCCATCTCTATTCCAGCACTGTAGGATAATCCACAACCTACAAAGAACTAGTTAGTTAAATTATAGAATCATAGAATGGTTACAGTACAGAAGGAGGCCATTCGGCCTGTGCCGGCTCTCTGCAAGAGCACTTCAGCTAGTCCCATTCCCCGCCCTTTCTACGTAGCCCTGCAAATTCTTTTCCTTCAGGTACTTATCCAATTCCCTTTTGAAAACCGTGATCGAGTCTGCCTCCACCACCCATTCAGGCAGTGCATTCCAGATCATAACCACTCACTGCGTAAAAATGTTTTTCCTCATGTCGCCTTTGGTTCTTTTGCCAATCACCTTAAATCTGTGTCTGTTATGTTCATAAATAAATAAATAGACGTTTTTATCATGAACAGCTAGCTTGTGCTAGTCATTTATTCAGCCATGTTGACTTGTATACAGTAGCCATGTTGACTCTCTCGACCAGTGCCTCGTGTTAAACAAGACAATCCATATAGATGTAGCCCACTACTAAAACATACAGCTACACCTAGTGTACCATTCTAGAATGACATGTTACTGCATATCATTACATCCCCCCTCCTTTGAGGTTAAACAAAATCAATATCAATCAACTTTCAAGAAAAACGATAAAGATGATATCAGTAACACTTTTGTTACTGGTCTATAAACCTTCGAATGAACTTGTTTTTTTTTAACATCTTCACAACAGTCAACACATCTTCAAAGCTTTACTTTATGAACTCTAAACTTTTCATTCTTTTATTATAGTTTTCTTTATACTCAAAGATTAAGTCTATCAGGCTTTTTTACTTCACGTGTGGATCTTCTCAGCACAGGTAAGTCTGATGTGTTTGCATGAGAGCCTGTATGTGTGTTTGTGTTAGATTGTTCTGGTGGTGAGTGACAAGATTCAGTTGCGGCACTGTCATCGATTTGCTCTTGGATAGTTTCTTGTGTTTTCAGGAGGGAACGGCGGTTCCTCCTGAGAATCTGTCCTTCCTCAGTTCTAACAGTGTATGACCTTGGTCCTACTTCAAGAACTGTAGCTTTCCTGTTCCATGCATTTGGATCCTCAATCCTGACAACATCATCCCTTGTCAATGGTTTCATAGTTTTGGATGACTTGTCATAGTGTGATTTCTGTTTCAGCTTTAACAGTTGAAGTCTCTGTCTCAGTTCCTTACTCTGCTTTTCTTTTGCACAGCAGGGTAGCGTGGTGCGCAACTCGCGACCCATTAGGAGTTCAGCAGGTGAAGAACCACAGTCTAAAGGGGAGGCTCGGTAGCTTAGCAGGGCGAGATAAGGATCAGACTTGCTTTCTGTTGCTTTCTTCAGTAGCTGTTTGAGAACTTGAACACCTTTCTCTGCCTTAACATTCGACTGAGCATACAGAGGACTGGATGTGATGTGCTGAAAGTCATAATGTGCTGCAAACTGTTGCCACTCCTTACAGTTGAAGCACGGACCATTGTCGCTAACGGCAATCCTGGGAATCCCATGTCTGGCAAAGATGGATTTAACATGCATTATGACACTGCTTGCTGATGTGCTTGAGAGCAGCGCCATCTCAGGATAGTTAGAATAGTAGTCAATCACTAATAGATAGTCTTTACCATTCAAATGAAAAAGGTCCATACCAACCTTTTGCCATGGTGCTGTTGGTAAGTCAGCTACTATCATTGGTTCCTTTGCTTGTTTGTTTTGGTGTTTCTGACATGTCTCACATTTGCCTATCATGTTATCAATGTCCTTATTTATGCCAGGCCAATAAACAGTGTCTCTTGCTCTCCTTTTGCATTTTTCAATTCCGAGGTGTCCCTCAGGAATCCTTTTGAGCATGTCTCAACGTAGAGCCTGTGGAATGACTATTCTGTTCTGTCTTAGTAATAGTCCACTTGCGACACTCAACTCTGACCTGATGTGATAGTACTTTGGACAGGAACCTTTTGGCCAACCATGATGAATGTTCTCTATTACTGTTTGTAACACTGTATCTTTTACTGTTTCTTCTGCTATTTGCTTTGATTTTGTGTCTGACACGATCAGCGCAACACTGACCATACTCACATGAACATCCACGTCTTCCTCAGTAGAGCTCACATGACTCATTGTGGGTGCTCGGGATAGTGCATCTGCTAACACTATGTGTTTGCCTAGTGTGTAGATCAGTTCAAAGTCATATCTTTGCAGCTTCATCATGAGTCGTTGAATCCTTGGAGACATCTCATTCAGGTTTTTTTTTACGATGGCAACCAGTGGGCAGTGGTCTGTCTCAACTGTGAAGGTGGGAAGTCCATATGTGTAGCCATGGAACTTTTCTAGTCCAACTACCAAGCCTAGACATTCCTTTTCAATCTGGGCGTATCGACACTCAGTATCAGTCATAGACCTGGAGGCATAGGCAACAGGCTTCCAATCTTCACCCTCTGCTTGTAGCAAGACCGCGCCTAGGCCATCTTTTGATGCATCCGTTGACACTTTGATTCTCTTTGTTGGGTCAAAGAAGGTGAGTACGGGTGTGGTTGTCAGCACTGTTTTGAGGTTTTCCACTCTTGTTCATGTCTTTCTGTCTATGCGAACTCATTTGTTTTATGTAGCAGGTCTCGCAGACAGGCTCTCTTTGCTGACAAGTTAGGAATGAACTTTCTAATGAAGTTTATCATCCCCATGATGCGTAGCACTCCTTTTTTGTCAGTGGGTCGGGGCATGTTGAGTATGGCGTTTACTTTTTCCATATCTGGTTCTATTCCTTTACCAGATAGATTATCTCCTAGGAAAGTGACTTCCTGGATGCCAAACTGACACTTGGCTTTGTTGAGCTTCAGTCCATTCCAGCGTATGCTCTGAAGCACTTTAGTCAGTCTCTCATTGTGTTCATTCAGTGTGGCGCCCCAGATGATGTCATCAACATAGACCCAAACTCCTTCCAGACCTTCAATTATGTGTTCCATCGCTCTATGAAAGATTTCAGATGCAGATATTATCCTGAAAGGCATTCTGAGGAAACAATACCTGCCAAATGGTCTGTTGAAGGTACAGTATTTGGTGCTCTCTTCATCCAGTTTTAGTTGCCAAAATCCTTGTGAGGCATCGAGCTTTGTGAAGTATCTGGCACCTGACATTTCACTGGTGATTTCTTCTCACTTGGGAATCTGGTAGTGTTCACATTTTATGTTTGCATTTAAGTCCTTTGGATCCATGCATACTCTTAGATCATTGTTCTTTTTCTTTACACATACCATGGAGTTAACCCAGTCTGTTGGCTCCTCGACTTTCCTGATGACTCCTAGTGTGGTCATTCTGTCCAGTTCTTTCTTGAGCCGGTCACGCAGGGGTGCTGGAACTCTCCGTGGAGCATGTACCACTGGCTGAGCATCCTCCTTTAGCTGGATCTTGTAAGTGAATGGTAGAACTCCAAATCCTTTGAACACATCCTGGAAATTACTCACTACAGAATCCACTGAGTCATCTGGTCTGCTTATGGCACAGTTTATATGGTAGACTCTCTTGACCAGTTCTAAGTCCTCACAAGCTTTGTCACCTAGCAGTGAATCAAGTCCTTCAGCCACAACAGAAAACATGAGATGATGCACTTTGTCTTTGACTGTCACTTTAAGTCTGCATACACCTAAGCTATTTTCTGTCCATTATAGTTCTTCAGTAGTACTGACTTTTTCTGTATTTTGGGCTTTTCTTTCATATTTTTAATGTCACTCATACTGATTAAGTTTGCTTTTGCCCCAGTGTCTAGTTTCAATGTAACTAATGCTCCATTTACCTGCAGTGGCATCATCCATTTGTCCTCTTTTACTGCATTAACTTTATGTTCAGCATTGTCCATTCCTGAGGGCTGCACATTTTCTATATCCTTTTCTATATTGTCACATGACACCATTCCTACAAAAAATGTCTCACTTAAATCAGTGTCCTCAATCACATTGACTTGTTGCCCTTTCTTTGTTTTTACTTTTGAAAAGCATTGTTTGGCAAAGTGATTCTTTCCATTACATTTTGTGCACATTTTCCCAAACGCTGGGCATTGTCTTGACTGGTGCTGGTAACCACAACGTTTACAATTGAAAGTTCCATCCTCCGATTGCTTTGCATTCCTGTTCTGCCCACGTTTCTTCCCCTTGCAGGACACAGCGCTGACAGCTGCACCGTCACTCACTACAGTCGCACCATTATTAATTTCACTGAAAGTCTTTGCGTGCTGCTGAGCTAGCTCACTGGCATGGCATATTTTCACAGCATCCTCCAATGTTAGTTCGGTTTCTCTCAACAGACGTTCCCTGACCTTTTTTATCATGAATATCAAACACAATCTGGTCACGAATCGTGGATGATTTCAGTTCAGAGAAATTACATGTCTGTGCTTTCAGTTTCAGATAGGTCACAAAGCTATCAAAAAATCCCATTTTGCTGCTGTGTCCGTGAACGGAACACGTACCTCTCATAGGTCTCTTTCTTTTTGGAAGAACAATGTGTATCAAACTTGTTTAGCACGTCGTCCATTTTTTCTCTGTCCTCCTCTTGATCAAATATAAACGTATTAAATACCTCTATCGCCTGCGGGCCTGCAACCATGAGCAGCAACGCTATTTTCCTAACCCGATGGCGGCAATGTAGAGTTCGAATCGTTGTTTGAAAATCTGCCAATTGCAGTCGACATTCCCCATGAGTTTCAAACCCTCCGGTGGCTTCAAATTCTCCATGTCGCGTTTCGCAATATTCAGCAGATATTACCACTCCTGGTACCATGTTATGTTCATAAATAAATAGACGTTTTTATCATGAACAGCTAGCTTGTGCTAGTCATTTATTCAGCCATGTTGACTTGTATACAGTAGCCATGTTGACTCTCTCGACCAGTGCCTCGTGTTAAACAAGACAACCCATATGGATGTAGCCCACTACTAAAACATACAGCTACACCTAGTGTACCATTCTAGAATGACATGTTACTGCATATCATTACAGTGTCCTCTGGTTCTCGACCGTTCTGCCAATGGGAACAGTTTCTCTCTATCTACTCTGTCTAGACCCCTCATGATTTTGAATACCTCTAACAAATCTCCTCTCAACCTTCTCTGCTCTAACATAGAAACGTAGAAGATAGGAGCAGGAGTAGGCCATTCGGCCCCTCGAGCCTGTTCCACCATTTAATGAGATCATGGCTGATCATCCAAATTCAGTACCCTGTCCCTGCTTTCTCCCCATATCCCTTGATCCCATTAGCCTTAAGAAATATATCTAACTCCTTCTTGAATATATTTAATGAATTGGCCTCAACTGCCTTGTGTGGTAGAGAATTCCACAGGTTCACCACTCTCTGGGTGAAGAAATTCCTCCTCATCTCAGTCCTAAACTGCACACAATACTCAAGGTGTGGTCTCACCAAGGTCCTGTACAACTGCAGCAAGACATCCTTGCTCCTGTACTCGAATCCTCTCGCTATGAAGGCCAACATGCCATTTGCCTTCTTAACCGCCTGTTGCACCTGCATGCTTACCTTCAGCGACTGGTGCACAAGGGCACCCAGGTCTCGTTGCACTTCCCCTTTTCCCAATCTATTGCTGTTCAGATAATAATCTGTCTTCCTGTTTTTGCCACCGAAGTGGATAACCTCGCATTTATCCACATTATACTGCATTTGCCATGCATCTGCCCAATCACCCAACCTGTCCAAATCATACTGGAGTTTCTCTGCATCCTCCTCACAGCACACACGCCCACCCAGCTTTGTGTCGTCTGCAAACTTGGAGATATTGGCCCAGAAATTCGGGTCGGGGGCTTCCCACGGGTGCAAGCCTCCGACCTGCACTTACCTAGCACGGCGGCCGTTGAGCTGTGGGCCCACGTGGGATTCCGATCCTGGGCCTCCTCCAACTGCCGGGATCACGTGGGCCATGGAGAGTCAATGGTAGCAGGGAATGCTTTATTCATGAGTTTGACAGGAAGAGCTGTCAAACCTATAAATACTATAAGCCCCAAAACATCACTAAAACTTCAAATAAAAATTTTTTAAATCACATTTTTAAAATAACTATAAATTACATGAAATAACTATTTTAAACAATAATTAAAATTTTTGAAAAAATTAATTACATTTTCTAACGGGGCTAAAAATAAACTTACCTTTCTTTAAAGTATTTAAAAATAATAAACCTGTGGAAAAAATGTTTTAATTTTAATTAATTCACCACTTACCTTGTTAAAAGCAGGCCTTGCGCCTACTTTTTAAAAGTGTAACTGCTGGAGACTTACCCTCCCGGAGAAACCTGCAAAAAAAACGTAAGTTCAATGCGCACGCTCTGCCTCTCCAGCGCACGCGTTAGACCTCTGAACCCCTTCTTTCAGGGGAACAGAAGTGTCGGTTTACCGCGCATGCATGAAACCGGCACTTTCGTTGGGCCTACGCGTGAGTACCCCGTGCGTACTCACGCGTTGGGACCCGAATTTCTGGGCCATTACCTCTAGTTCCCTCGTCTAGATCATTTATATATATATTGTGAATAGCTGGGGTCCTAGCACCGATCCCTGCGGTACCCCACTAGTCACTGCCTGCCACTTGGAAAAAGAGCCGTTTATTCCAACTCTTTGCTTCCTGTCTGCCAACCAGTTCTCTATGCAAGACAGTACCTTACCCCCAATCCCATGTGCTTTAACTTTGCACGCTAATCTCTTATGCGGGACCTTATTGAAAGCCTCCCTTATCTATTCCACCAGTTACATCCTCAAAAAATTCCAGTAGATTAGTCAAGCATGATTTACCTTTTGTAAATCTAAGGAGAACAGCCTCAGCCTCTCTAATCTATCCACATAACTGACGCCCTTCATCCCTGGAATCATTCCCGTAAATCTTTTCTGCACCCTCTCTAAGGCCTTCACATCCCTCCTAAAGTGCGGTGCCCAGAATTGGACACAATACTCCAGTTGAGGCCAAACCAGTGTTTTAGAAAGGTTCATCATAACTTCCTTGCTTTTGTACTCTATGCCTCTATTTATGAAGTCCAGTATCCCGTATGCTTTTTTAACCGCTGTCTCAAACTGCCTTGCCACCTTCAATGATTTGTGCACATATACCTCCAGGTCTTTATGTTCATGCATCCCCCTTAGGATTGTACCATTTAGTTTATATTGCCTCTCCTCATTCTTCCTACCAAAATGTATCACTTTGCACTTTTCTGCATTAAATTTCATTTGACACATGTCTGCCCATTCCACCAGCCTATGTGTTCTTGAAGTCTATCACTATCCTCCTCACTGTTCACTATACTTCCAAGTTTTGTCTCATCTGCAAATTTTGAAATTGCGCCCTGTACACCCAAGTCCAAGTCATTAATATATATCAAGAAAAGCAGTGGTCCCAGGACCGACCCCAGGGGAACACCACTGTATACCTTCCTCCAGTCTGAAAAACAACCGTTCACCACTACTCTCTGTTTCCTGTCACTTAGCCAATTTCATATCCATGCTGCCACTATCCCTTTTATTCCATGGGCTTCAACTTTGCTGGCAAGCCTAACATGTGGCACTTTATCAAACGCCTTTTGGAAGTCCATGTACACCACGTCAACCGCATTGCCCTCATCAACCCTCTCTGTTACCTCATCAAAAAACTCAATCAAGTTAGTTAGTTATAGAAGTCTACTTTCCAAATGGAATAATCATTGGAGTCAAGAACCTCCGGTGCTGTATTCTGTTAATAGGTCAGTTATAAGCATTATTTGTATCAATGCAAAAGCAAATCTGTTTCACATTGACAATATTTCACATTTTGGTAAGCACTGTGAGATCACCTTAAGATATAACTGCAAGCAAACCTCTTGGGAGATTTTTATAACCGTTTGAATGTTCAAGAGCCCGTGTCCTGTCAGTTCTCTACTAACATTGGAACTTAAACCATGGGAACACCACTGCCTGCAAGTTCCCCATCAAGTCACACACCATCCTGACTTGGCAGTATATCGCCGTTCCTTCATCGTCGCTGGGTCAAAATCCTGGAACTTCCTCCCTAACAGCGCTGTGGGAGTACCTTCACTACACGGACTGCAGCGGTTCAAGAAGGCGGCTCACCACCACCACCTTCTCAAGGGCAACTAGGGATGGCCAATAAATGCCGGCCTTGCCAGGGACGCCCACATCCCAGGAACAAATAAAAAAGGCAAGATCCTAATAGGAGAGTAATGTGGAGCTAGCAGTATAACCTTGGTCAGCCAGTCTGCATTGTTCTAAGCAAGTACCAAACTCAAACTGCTCCCTTCTATGTGTTCCAGTTTCATCCAACATTGGTTGGATGAAACTGTAACATTTTAGAATAAGCTTTCCTTTCAGTAGTGGAGTTTTGATTCAGTATGACTGTCTTCTTTCCATGTGCAGAACACAGTACTGCGATCCAGAGCAGTTGTTAGGGAGAGTTGCTATGGTTACAGCTGGTGCGAAGAGCCATCTGTCAAGTTGTTTCCTCATGGTACACGGGATGAATTCCATTTTCTATGTACGTGAGATAACTGTGTCACATGGTGTTACTGGGCATGCACAATGCAGGAAACAAAACTTCTGTTTCCTTCCAATTGACTCTAGACACTAAAATTGCCTCTGTCAAGCAGAACCTTGTAAAATCCCTATTATATCTTTTTCATATGAAGTTTTAGATAGGCCAATACACAGTGAATTTAAGAACATAAATAAGAACATAAGAATTAGGAGCAGGGGTAGGCCATACGGCCAGTCGAGCCCGCTCCGCCATTCAATAAGATCATGGCTAATCTTCAATCTCAACTCCACCTTCCCGTCCGATCTCCATATCCCTCGATTCCTCTAGAGTCCAAAAATCTATCGATCTCAACAACTCAGCATCCACAGCCCTTTGGGGTAGAGAATTCCAAAGATTCACAACCCTCTGAGTAGAGAAATTCCACCTCATCTCGGTCTTAATGAATATCTGTATTGTAAGAAAGTTTAAGAAAGAAAATACTTTAAAATATTGGTTAAATAGTGTAATACAGTTAATTTACCTGACTGACTTATTGTATTGAGAAACCCCCTATTTTCTTGTTCCAGTAGTATAGTCTGAGATACCCCCTTTATTATTGCTACAGTGGTACAGTCCTTAAGCTTGTCACATGGTATCCAGCCATTTTACAGTTCAAGCTCCACGAGGCTAGATAGAAAGTAAAAGCTTTGATGGCTGGAGCAATACAGTTTTTGACCGTGTTCGTTTAAACGTGTTTTGCTTTGTAATTCTGTTTGTAAGGTGTTACAGTAAACAGTTTAAAGACAAAGTTACGTTTTGGAACGTTTTATTTCGACACGCGTCTACTCGTTGCTAAAGCCTCAAAGCTCAGTGGCTGCATGTTTGGAAATTACGAAGCGCCACTACATTAGTCAAAAACTAGCTCCCGAAGAAGGAAAGGACGGAATTGTCGGCGAACGTATACATGAATGGTCACGGAGCCAGACGGCAATATAAGAAAGCGAAGGTACAGTGACTGTTACTTGCCTTGTTCATTCTATTGAGAAGCTAAATAAGAGCTGCGGGTAAAATGGCCGAGGCCTTATGGAGCTGTGAGGAGCTTCCCCCAGCCAGAAGGATTGTTGGCCAAAAGAGGGAAGTAAAGCTCACCCCAAAGGCAATGGAAGAGAAGTTACATAGAAGCATAGGTGCAAGGACGGCTAAATTAGCTCAGATAACTGGAAAAATGAAGATAATTGATTGTCTCATGGAAGATAATGCTAATATTAAGAAAGTTGAAGACATAATGCATTATGATTTCTCCAAGTTGCATGAAGAATTTAATGTACTCAATGAAGATGTATTAGCACTTCTGTCTGAAGAAGAGGGAAACGCTGATCAGCACAACTGGTTTGATCTTAAATCATCCAGCATTAAGGACTATGTCAAGGCCACAGAACAGTGGATGTTAAAGATTCGTCAAGATGCTGATACAGCAGAGAAAGATAAAGATGACGATGAAGTCGGACCAGATGATAGCATTTCAGAGACTTCAGCCAGACTGAGCAAAAATCGAAAAGACGGTAGCTCTGTTTCTGGACACAGGTCAGTCGCTTCTACCACATGCTCGTCGCGACGCATGAGAGAGGAGGTTGAACGGGCAGCGTTGATGGCGTGCGCAGCATCTTTAGTGGAGAAGCAAGCTCTTGAACAGGAAGAGGCCCAACTGCAGGCCCAACAGCAGGCAAAGAAAGAACAGCTGGAGCTAAAAACAGCTATTGCGGTCTTAGATGCCAAGTTGAGTGTGTATGAAGATTATGAAGGCTCACAGGATGGCATGAACGAATACTGCCAGTCAATGTTGTCACACAGAGTTGGATCCAAGGCACCTTCAAGAGTTAAAAGAGAGTCTGAAGGCCATCTCCTGGCATTACAGCGTGGAAGAGAGGCCTCTCCACTAACAGGAGCACGTGATGCTACCCCAGACGGTCTAGACTAGACCCTGCTGATGACCACCAGAGGCCTGAAGACACAGGGAGAAGCCTATACCGAGCGATGCAACGTCAGAACGAAATTACAGAGATGCTTGTAAAACAACAGAATCTGTTTCGACTCCCTCAAAGAGACATACCAGTGTTCCAAGGCGACCCACTCAAGTATAAGCCCTTCATCAGATCCTTCGAACAAGCCATTGACTCCAAAACAGAGAGCAGCAGTGATAAGTTGTACTACCTGGGACAGTACACCAGTGGTAAACCACAAGACCTGGTCAGAAGCTGTGAACACATGAGACCGGACCGGGGATACATAGAAGCCAGGAAGTTGCTGCAGGAGCACTATGGTAACGAGCTGAAGATAGCCACTGCATATATTGAAAAGGCTATCAAGTGGCCACAGATCAGATCGGAGGACGGGGAGGCATTGAACACATTGGGATTAGACTGGACAGGGATGGATGGGCGGCGCAGACACGATGGGCCGAAGGGCCTCTTTCTGTGCTGTAAAACTCTATGACTCTATGACATGTTCTTTTTCTCATAGGATGTCGCAACACCATGGAGGATGTTGAATTCATGGAAGAGATGGACAATCCTATGACTATGAGAATCATCATCTCTAAGCTTCCTTACAGGATGAGAGAACAATGGAGAAGAACAGCCTTTGAGATAATGGAGAGACGGAAAAGTAGAGCCAGGTTTGCAGACTTAGTGAATTTCATAGACAAACAGGCTAAAATTGCTAGGGACCCATTGTTTGGAAACATCCAGGATGTCAGCCCGACTACTGATGGAAGAGTGAAAGCCAAGCCTGCTGAATCAAAGACTCTCAGGAAAGGTGGTTCCAGGGGAAGCAGCTTTGCAACTATCGTCACTCAGGCTGGGGAAGAAAAGTCTCAGAACTCATCTCCCAAAAAGAGCAGCACAGTGACGCCTGCTAATGCCTTTCAGAAGCCATGTTTATTCTGCCAGAAGAATCATACATTGGATTTCTGCAGTGACATCAAAGCACAGCCACATAAAGACAGAATCGAATTTCTGAAGTACAATGGCCTATGTTTTGGATGTCTCTCTCAGGGGCACCTGAGTAGAAACTGTAAGCAAAGAACAACATGCAAAGAGTGCACTTGGAAACATCCCAGTCTGCTGCATATCCACAAAGAAGAACAAGTCTCTAAGAAGAGTGAAGAAAACAATACCGACGAGAAGGTTGTTTCAAGTGCTCTGGTGTCGCTAGAACCAGAGACTTGTGGATTCACTGGGGCCGGTGATAGTGATTGTATTCTTGCCATCGTACCTGTAAAGATCAAGTCTAAGAGGAGTGAGAAGTTTGTGGAGACTTACGCCTTCATGGATCCAGGTAGTTCAGCAACGTTCTGCACAGAATCACTCATGCGACAGCTGAACGTTAGAGGCAGAAGAACAGAAATCCTATTACGCACCATGGGTCATGAGAAGTCAATGCAAAGTTATATCCTGTCAGACTTAGAAGTGTGTGGACTTGAAGAGAAGGACTTCATAGACCTGCCTAATGTTTTCACACAGAGGGAGATTCCTGTTAAAATAGGGAACTTAGCCCTGCAGAAGGATATGGAGAGATGGCCTTACCTGGAAAAGGTGCGTCTCCCATATATTGAAGCAGAAATTGGCCTATTAATTGGAACCAATGCCTACAAAACTATGGAGCCATGGCAGGTGATAAACAGCAAGGATGACGGACCCTACACAGTCAGGACAGCCCTTGGATGGGTAGTCAATGGACCGGTAAGGAGAGATGATGGCAACAAGTCGAACAAGGAGCAACGACAAAATGTAACAGTTAATTGTATCTCTATCGCAAGCATTGAAGAGCTGTTGATACAGCAGTTCAACGCAGACTTTTCAGAACGCAGCTGTGAGGAAAAGACAGATGTCACAAGAAGACCATCAGTTCATGGATTTGATGACAAGGTCTACACAGTTCGTTGATGGCCACTATCACATTGGTTTGCCACTGAGAAGACAGACCGCGAAGATGCCGAACAATCGCTGCATAGCAGAGCAGCGCGCCATCAGTCTAAAGAGAAAGCTGAACAAGAACCCCGACCTTCACGAAGACTACAAAGGCTTCATAAGAAACATCATAGCGAAAGGCTATGCTGTAAAAGTGCCCGAGGAACAGTTGAACAGAGACGATGGAAGGGTCTGGTACATTCCTCATCACGGTGTGTATCACCCAAAGAAGAAAAAGATCCGTGTAGTGTTTGACTGCGCCACCTCATTCAGAGGAACTTCACTGAATGACCAGCTGCTTCAAGGTCCTGATCTTACTAATACCCTCATTGGCGTCTTGACGAGGTTTAGACAAGAGCTCGTTGCCATGATGGCAGACATAGAATCAATGTTCTACCAAGTCAGAATCCCTGATGAAGATGCTGATCTTCTACGTTTCCTTTGGTGGCCAGATGGCGACGTTAGTCAAGCTATGGTGGAATGTAGAATGGTTGTACACTTGTTCGGAGCCACATCATCTCCCAGCTGTGCAAGCTACGCTCTCAGAAAAACTGCAGAAGATGGCAAAGGCAAAGCACCATCAGAGGCTGTGAAGACAATCTTCAGAAACTTTTATGTCGATGACTGTCTGAAGTCCGTGTCAACAGAAGACGATGCCATTGCACTGTCAAGAGACCTTAGGACTCGGTGTTCGAATGGAGGATTCCATCTGACTAAGTGGATAAGCAACAGCAGAGCCGTTCTAGCTTCTATCCCAGAAAAGGAAAGAGCCACTGAAGTCAAAGATCTGGACCTGAGCCACGATGTCCTTCCTATCGAGAGAGCTCTTGGTGTACAATGGTGCATTGAGTCAGACACGTTCAACTTCAGAATAATGGTGAACGAAAGACCATCCACAAGACGAGGGATTCTCTCCGTGGTCAGTTCCATCTACGACCCTCTTGGATTCCTGGCACCACTCATTCTGCCGGTGAAGCTGATCCTACGAGAGCTGTGTAGAGACAAGAGAGGATGGGATGAAGATATCCCAGAAGGTCAAGCTCAGAGATGGCTCAGATGGTTGACAGATTTGCAACAACTTTCTAGCCTCAACGTCAGTAGATGCCTCAAGCCTGTGAGTTTTGGAGTTACAAAGACAGCTCAACTACATTATTTCTCGGACGCCAGTGAGGACGGCTATGGCACGGCTACTTACCTCTTGCTGACAAATCAACAGGGCCAGAAACATTGTGCCTTCCTCATGGGGAAATCCAGGGTGGCTCCGCTGAAGCAGGTCACCATCCCGAGACTGGAGTTGACGGCAGCGGTTGTTGCAGTTAAAGTTGACCAGGTGATGCGGAAAGAGTTACAGCTCCCATTAGAAGAATCTGTCTTCTGGACGGATAGCACGACGGTGCTGAAGTATATAGAGAATGAGAAGATACACTTCAAGACCTTCGTAGCAAACAGAATCTCATCCATTAGAGAAGCTACACAACCATCTCAATGGAGATATATAAACACCTCATTAAACCCAGCATCAGGGGGATTGAAGGCTGAAAACTTCATGAGGAGTGAAACTTGGATACAAGGCCCAAGTTATCTGCTGGAAACAGAGAGATCATGGCCAGAAAGACCAGATATGCCAAGTCAGATTGCTGAAGACGACGTCGAAGTCAAGAGATCAGTCACAGCAAATCTCATAACTACGACACAGTGAACAAGCTTGTTAACCATTTCTCAGGATGGCACCAGTTGAGGAAAGCAGTTGCATGGTTTCTAAGGTTGAAAGAGTTGCTGCTACACCTGAGCGGTAAGAGAAAAGAGTATCGAGCCACTATCCATCAGTCTGAACGTAACCCTGATAAGCAGAGAATGCTTCTACAGCAATATATGCACCAGCACAAGACCACATTGGGTAAGAATTCATTGACCGTGGAGGATTTGGCCAAGGCTGAGATGGGGATAGTTTGCTTCAGTCAAAGACAAAGATATCCAGAAGAAATCGAAGCTTTACAGCGAAATACTCCAATCAAGAAAGGTAGTCATATCTACAAGCTGGACCCTACACTGTAAGATGGAGTACTGAGGGTGGAAGGGCGACTAAACAAATCTGCTATGCCAGAGGAGGCCAAGCATCCTGCTATCCTTTCTAAGGACCTCCGGGTTGCTACTTTCATTCTTCAGCATATACACCAGAGTATTGGACACAGTGGGAGGAACCACGTGCTTGCGAAGCTAAGACAAAGATACTGGATTCCAGGAGCTAATTCTGTAATAAGAAAAATACTCTCTGAATGCATTGTTTGCAGACGGTTACACGACCCTGGAAAGACCGATCACAAAGCTCTGCCTGCTACAAGAAGCAGCGTGAAAGGTTCCTGAACGAAAAAAGTGGACATTTATATTGTAAATATGTTGAACTCATTAGTTTATGACTCTTAAGAATGTTTGAGTAATTGATATGCTTCATGTGTCTAGTCAATTAGGGGCCAGAATGTAAGAGTCATGAAAGTTTAAGAAAGAAAATACTTTAAAATATTGGTTAAATAGTATAATAGTTAATTTACCTGACTGACTTATTGTATTGAGAAACCCCCTATTTTCTTGTTCCAGTAATATAGTCTGAGATACCCCCTTTATTATTGCTACAATGGTACAGTCCTTAAGCTTGTCACATGGTATCCAGCCATTTTACAGTTCAAGCTCCACGAGGCTAGAGAGAAGGTAAAAGCTTTGATGGCGGGACAAAACAGTTTTTGAGTGTGTTCGTTTAAACGTGTTTTGCTTTGTAATTCTGTTTGTGAGGTGTTACAGTAAACAGTTTAAAGACAAAGTTACGTTTTGGAACGTTTTATTTCGACGCGCGTCTACTCGTTGCTAAAGCCTCAAAGCTCAGTGGCTGCATGTTTGGAAATTACGAAGTGCCACTACATGTATTTTTAAAAGAGTTTTTTTTATTTGGGATAAGAAACCAATTGATGCACAAAACCCTTTGAGAATATCCACACGCGATAAGTTGTCTGCAGGAACACAGGCAGGTTCTTTGATCAATAGGTGAGCTATGGTGCCTTGTCCTAGTTACTGATCTAATTATATTTAGTCAAAGCGTTAATATATATGTAAGATTGAACAAGGTGTGAACCGTGACTCATTAAGTGACCCTATGCATAGAATGAGATATTGGCCCGAATTTTGCTCTCAGCGGCAAAGGAACGGCATTCACCATTCAACAGTTGCCCAGAGTTTTCGCGGGCTCGTCAGCATAGATTTCCTCAAATCCGGCATCTTTTTCCACGCAGCGCCCTCTACAGGGGATCTGTGGCGTCTGTGAACAGGGCATGCACCAGCGAGGCTCTTCAACCAATCAGATTGAAGAATCCTCACTGAGCCATGCAGAGTCCAAACCAGGAAGTATAAAGCAGGATGTATAAATTAGTTTTAAATCATGTACAGAAAGCAAAATAAAGATTGGTAAATACAGATGAGATTAACGGAGAAAGATAAGAGAGACAGACAGAAAAATCTGTAAGATTAACTATCTTCTAAGGGAATGAGACTCCACACTTGTAAAATTAATTTTTCAGGGCCAGAGAGGTTGTTCAGCAGTATTATTACTCCGTTAAAAATTCACTCCTAAATGCACGAGTCCTAACTTTTACAGCCGTCTTTAGTGCGGAATTAGTGGGCAAGTACCCCAAGTTTACACTATTAGTGATTTTAGTGTCGAGTCTATCAGCGAGGATGGCTAAAACGCACCGTGAAGGAGTGGGGTATCTCTGACAGCAACTTCTGGATTTCGGCGTTTAACTGCGCATGTGCGGATGCTGGAAGTTGCTGTCAGATTTACCTTGTAATAATGGCAAGCGCCGGTGGCCTTGCCGTTATCATTACAGCAAAATCCGGACCATTGTGTCTTTGAACTTGCTTGATTGACAGCTGTTTTAATTCAGTGCTTTTCTGGACTAGAATGCATAATGGAGACTTTCTTCAGTATCTTTAATGTTCAATATATTGCATTCAGTTCAGACTTGGCTGAGTTTCTGGAACTGACACTTGGCCCGTGAAATTCTTCACACCTGCTCCCGCTCCGAGGGCGTTGCTTCGCTGGAAGCACGGTGGAAATCCCGTTTATCCGTGTAAACGGGGTTTCTGCCACACTTCCAGTGAAGTAACGCCGGCAGAGCAGGAGCAACTGTGAGGAATTTCCTATCCTTGGACCCTATGAAGTTTGCAGGAATATCATCTCCCCTAAGCCTAAACATTATGTGGGAAACTTTATGAAAGTCTGGTCTACCCAGAAGTAATTCTGATTAGAATCTGTGAGGAATACATTTTGAAAATATTTAAATGCTTGTAGACTAATTCAATCTTTATTGTTTTCTAAGTGTAGAGTACAAAAGCTGGTTCGGCCTCAGCTGGAGTGTTGTGTTCAATTCTGGGCACCACACTTTAAGAAGGATGTCAAGGCCTTGGAGAGGGTGCAGAGTAGATTTACTGGAATGGTACTAGGGATGAGGGACTTCAGTTATGTCGAGAGACCGGCGAAACTAGGATCGTTCTCCTCAGAGCAGAGAAGATTAAGGGAAGATTTAACCAGTGTTCAAAATTATGAATGGTTTTGACAGGAGAAACTGTTTCCACTGGCAGGAGGGTCGTTAACCAGAGGACACAGATAGACATTTTCCTAGCAGTTAAGGGAATTAGGGGTTATGGGGAGAGGGCAGGGAAGTGGACGCAAGTCTAGATTGAGATCAGCCATGATCCTATTGAATGGCGAAGCAGGCCCGAGGGGCCGTATGGCCTACTCCTGCTCCTATTTCTTATGTTCTAAGATAATTGGCAAAAGAACCGGAGGGGAGATGAGAAGAATTTTTTTTACACAGCGCGTTATGATGATCTGGAATGCACTCTCTGAAAGGGTAGTGGAAGCATAATCAATAATAACTTTGAAAAGGATATATACTTAAAAAGGAAATATTTGCAGGGCTATGGGGAAAGAGCGGGGGTGTGGGACTAATTGGACAGCTCTTTCAGAGAGCCGGCCCAGGCACGATGTGCCGAACGGCCTCCTTCTGTGCTGTATAATTCCAAGTATGAAAACCTGTCACAGTTAGCCACTGGGAAAGAGATGAAAATGGTTTCTTAAG
Organism: Somniosus microcephalus; assembly: GCF_052327205.1. Taxonomy (NCBI): domain Eukaryota; kingdom Metazoa; phylum Chordata; class Chondrichthyes; order Squaliformes; family Somniosidae; genus Somniosus; species Somniosus microcephalus. Next base: position 27,199,175 of record NC_140993.1, on the reverse strand, counting down.
GGAACTGGGCATTTAGCTCTTGCTTTAACCATTTTCATAATGCAGATTGACTAATAAGAGTGATGTTGCCAGTGGCACCTTGGAGTGATTTGGCAACATAGAAGTTTTTGGCCACTAGTCGGGTCATGCCTGTGAATGAGATTCTCTATTGATCACTTTGCAGCCTCTGGCACAGTACAATCACATCCGATGCAAGCACTGGTCCTCTGACCGTTGTTGGTCATATGCATATTAGTCTGTAAATGGGGAAGCAAGGGTACTAACAGGGCACAGCATCTCTGATCCAGTCTGACTTATCTAACACCATTCTGTTGCTCTGAAAGACACAAAATATGAGGAATTCCTGTTGTGGTAATAACAATGAGATTGGGACGATAATATCACTGACCCGAAGGCTGCCATAAAGGTAATAGAACACCTAAGTGAAAACAATAGGAAACAAAACAAAGGATAACAACAACTTGCATTCATATAGCATCTTTAACGTAGTAAAACATCCCAAGGCGCTTCACAGGAGCGTTATCAAAACAAAATTTGATACCGAGCCATATAGGAGATGTTAGGGCAGGTGGTCAAAGAGGTAGGTTTTAAGGAGTGTCTTAAAGGAGGAAAGAGAGGTAGAGAGGCGGAGAGGTTTAGGGAGGGAATTCCAGAGCTTAGGACCCAGGCAGCTGAAGGCACGGCCGCCAATGGTGGGGAAATAAAATCGGGGGATGCGCAAGAGGGCAGAACTGGTGGAGCGCGAAGATCTCGGAGGGGGTGTTGTGGGGCTGGAGGAGAATACAGAGATATGGGGAGGGGGCGAGGCCGTGGAGGGATTTGAAAACAAGGATGAGAATTTTTAAATCGAGGCATTGCTTAACTGGGAGCCACTGTAGTTCTTATTTTTTTATTATATAAATATTAATAAAGATAAATATTAATCAAGAAGTACATTTTCCTTAACAACAGAAAATGCTGGAAAAACTCAGCAGGCCAGGCAACATCCGTGGAGAGAAAATAGAGTCAACGCTTCGGGTAAATCCTTTGTCAAGACTCAGTATTAAGCATAGAGACAGAGTATTAAGCATAGAGTCTTGACAAAGGATTTACCCAAAACGTTGACGCTATTTTCTCTCCACGGATGTTGCCTGGCCTGCTGAGTTTTTCCAGCATTTTCTGTTGTTATTTCGGATTTCCAGCATCTGCAGTATTTTGCTATAGTACATTTTCCTTGCAGTCTTCAGCCAAAGCTCTTTAACAGCACTTCTGTCAATAGCCACCTTGGATACCTGTTTTATATGCGCATGTTGATGAAACAGCCGTGCGAATGCCAGAAAATGGTGCTAAGCACATGAAAGCTTCATTAGGACTCATTAACATATGCAAATTCTTAAACTTGTGGTGCCGCTGTCACCAGAAGGTAGTGCCGGTGGGAAACCGCATGGGGCACTAAATTGGCAGAGAACCAGTATTAGTTGTCTATCCTCATTTCTGCTTGATTTTACCCAATTTACAGAAATCTGGGCTTATGAACTACATTTATCATTTATGAAGCTGTTAGGGAATGGGTATTTTTACTTATATGTTGCTCCTCAAAGTAATAGGGTTCAAAAGCATTTATTGTTGATGTTTACAGAGTATTAAGCATAGAGTGAAAACTATTGGGCCGTATATTCCAATCCCTACGAGTGGGTACGCGCTGTATACAAACCCGTAGGGACATCGGAAATGCCAGTTTCAGGCATGCACAGCGCAGGCGCTGAAAACCGGCATTTATGATCTGTCAAGAATCCTCTTGACAGATCGGACGCCTGACCTGGAGAAGGGCCTCTGGGGTTGGGGGGGGGGGGGGGGGGGGAGGGGTGGTGGCGGGGAGAGTTTCGCTTTCTGGAGAACCTCCGCTCACAGGAACCCTTAGAAATCTTACGCCTGGTAAAAGCAGGCATACCAGCATAAGAGTTGGAAAAAAGTTAAAAAAAAAAAATTTTCCACACTCATTTATCATTAAAAAAAAACTTTTAAAAAGGTAAGTTTGTTTTTAGCCCCATAAAAAACGAATTCTTTTTTTCAAAAAATTAAGTTTTTGTTTCAAATATTTAATTTACTGTAATTTGAACTCATTTTAAAAAGTCTTTTTTTTTAATGTAATTAATGTTTTACTGTGTTTTTGGGGTGATCTCCATTCATATATTTGACGGGTCTATCTGTCAAGTGTATGAAGGGAGATTCCCTTCTCCTATTGGCTCCCCATGGCCCACGTGATCCATGGGACGCTTGCGAACCGCCTGCGCCCCTGGGATACGTGGGCCCTGCGCACTTGGAGTTTGGAGAGGCCCAGGAGCGGAAGTGTACGCACCTCGGGAGCCCTCAGGTAAATTCGTAGATTTTTTCCCCCCAGATCAGAGGCCTCCGCACGCAGGAAGCCTACGATCAGAAAATATAGCCCATTATTTGACAATAATTACTCACACACTTTAACAGGACACTTACAGCGATACCTTGAGAGCCTACCAGAGTATTCGCCCACGCTAGTTCCGAGCTCGAGGGGGAACGGCTGACCAGGCCTCGTCGAATTCTGACGTATCTATTTTAATCACACATCTTTTAAACCTTTTGTTCATTTAACAACAACCTGCATCCCAAGGCACTTCACAGGAGCATTATCAAACAAAATTTGACACCGAGCCACATAAGGCGATATTAGGACAGATGGAGGTAGATTTTAAGGAGCGTCTTAAAGGAGGAGAGGTAGAGAGGTTTAGGGAGGGAGTTCCAGAGCGTAGGCCCCAGGCAGTTGAAGGCACGGCCGCCAATGGTGGAGTGGTTAAAATGAGGCTGTGCAAGAGGCCAGAATTGGAGGAGCGCAGATTCTGCTTGCGTGAGAATTTGCATGTTTCCACATTTCCTCATCCAATGAGCTGCCATAACTCCAGCTTTAACAGAAATCGCTCCGCACACTTCATCATGGCTTCACCTTCGGCTGAGCGGGCACTCAAATCATTCAACTGGAGACAGCTACTGAGGCTCAATACTTGACCACATTCCTCAACCATGTTTTCGGAGGAGTTGGCCATCTTGGAGACAACTTCTCGAACAGGTGAGACCATTAACCTGTCAACTGTCTCGCAGCTGCAAGTCCGAGGGAGGTCGATGCAGCCACCTCACAAAGAAAGTCTGTTTTTGCCTCTGCTGAACTCTCATCAGCTATACTGGAACTGAAGCTGAAACCGACATTTCCAGCCTTCTAACAGAAACTTACTTAACAGGCAGAAGCTAATAGTTAATGTAAAGAATACGACAGTATTAGCCCTCTTTCACAAGGAGCTGTTTTTCTTTTGATAACTATCAGTGTTGCAACGATTTTAGTTCATGCAATGTTGCTCATTTCTGTCTTGTACAACACAAATGAGAAGATATGGGTCTGACTAATTTTCCGATTGTTTATCCCAGTTTCAGGACCCATGAAATTAAAAAAAGGCAAAACATTGCCCTCTACTGGTTAAAGCTGGTCAAACGAGAATAGAGTACTTACATATAAATGAATGAACTGAATGAGCTGTCTGATAAAGGATAAGACCTTCACCATTCAAAAAGAAATAGTCAGAAGTCTTTCTCTCATAGTGCACTGTTAGAATGACAGAACAATAAATAGAAGCACCATCCTAGTAGATTTCAAGACAGTCTGATTAACCCTCTCCTTACAATAGACAACTGTAAGGTGAACAGTACTTGCACAGGCTGTGATTCGCGATGGAGGTTCCCGGGATGTGAGCGTTGCTGGCAAGGCCAGCATTTATCGGCCATCCCTAATTGCCCTCGAGAAGGTGGTGGTGAGCCGCCTTCTTGAACCGCTGCAGTCCTTATGGTGATGGTCTTAGTATACTTCTTTGTACAACTGAGTGGCTTGCTAGGTCATTTCAGAGGGGCAGTTAAGAGTCAATCTGTGGCTCTGGAGTCACATATAGGCCAGACCGGGTAAGGGCGGCAGATTTCCTTCCCTAAAGGATATTTAGTGAACCAGATGGGTTTTTACGACAATGGTCACCGTTACTGATGCCAGCTTTTTAATTCCAGATTTATTTAATTAACTGCATTTAAATTCCCCAGCTGCCGTGGTGGGATTATGAACTCACATCTCTGGATCATTAGTCCAGGCCTCTGGATTACTAGTCCAACAACATAACCACTATGCTACCGTACCCGTGTTACAAAGTGACCAATAACCAAACTATTCACAGGCACACAAAAGGTGCTGGAAGAACTTGTTTGTAAGCTAGCAAAATACTGCAGATGTTGGAAATCCGAAATAACAACAGAAAATGCTGGAAAAACTCAGCAGGTCAGGCAACATCCGTGGAGAGAAATTTGAGTTGACGTTTCGGGTCGAACCCTTCTTCAAAACTGGAACGAAAAGAAACTGGATCGAAGGCAGGGCTGCGATCGGACAAAAGAATAAAAGAAACAAAAGAAGTAAAAGAGATTAGAAGCTAGACGAGATGGTAATAGGCTGAGATTAGGTGTAAAGTGTACTGGCAGGGCAAAAGATAGCTGCCAGGTGTGAGAGAGAAACAAAAGGAATGGGGGGGGGGGGGGGGGGGGAAAAGGAGTGGAAAAATTACAAGAAAAAATGAAATGGGGGCCGAGCTTATGATCTGAAATTGTTGAACTCGATATTGGGTCCGGAAGGCTGCAGAGTGCCTAATCGGAAGATGAGGTGCTGTTCCTCGAGTTTACGTTGAGCTTCCGTGGAACAATACAAGAGGCCAAGGACGGTGAGGTCCGAGTGGGAATGGAGCGGTGAATTAAAATGACAGGCGACCGGAAGCTCGGGGTCACCCTTACGGACTGAACGGAGGTGTTCCGCAAAGCGGTCACCCAATCTGCGTTTGGTCTCCCCAATGTAGAGGAGACCGCATCGTGAGCAGCGAATACAGTATACTAGATTGCGAGAAGTACAAGTAAATCGCTGTTTCACCTGGAAGGGGTGTTTGGGGCCCTGGACAGTGGGAAGGGGGGAAGTATAGGGGCAGGTGTTACATCTCCTCTGCTTGCACGGGAAGGTGCCAGGCGAAGGGGAAGGGCTGGGGATAGGTTATCGACCAATATTCACTACAAGCCCACTGACTCCCACAGCTACCTGGACTACACTTCCTCCCACCCCGCTTCCTGTAAGGACTCTATTCCATTCTCCCAGTTTCTCCGTCTCCACCGTATCTGCTCCGACGATGCCACCTTCCACACCAGTGCTTCAGACATGTCTTCCTTTTACCGGAACCGAGGATTCCCCTCGACTGTGTCAGTTCTATCTCCCGCACTTCTGCCCTCACCCCTGCCCCTCCCTCCCGGAACCACGATAGGGTTCCCCTTGTCCTCACCTTTCACCCCACCAGCCTCCACATTCAACGGATCATCCTCCAGCATTTCCGCTACCTCCAAAGTGATCCCACCACCAAACGTACCTTCCCCTCCCCTCCCCTTTCAGCATTCCGCAGGGACCGCTCCCTCCGAGACACCCTAGTCCACTCCTCTATCACCCCAAACAGCCCTTCCCCTGGCACCTTCCCGTGCAAGCGGAGGAGATGTAACACCTGCCCCTATACCTCCCCCCTTCCCACTGTCCAGGGCCCCAAACACCCCTTCCAGGTGAAACAGCGATTTACTTGTACTTCTCGCAATCTAGTATACTGTATTCGCTGCTCACGATGCGGTCTCCTCTACATTGGGGAGACCAAACGCAGATTGGGTGACCGCTTTGCGGAACACCTCCGTTCAGTCCGTAAGGGTGACCCCGAGCTTCCGGTCGCCTGTCATTTTAATTCACCGCTCCATTCCCACTCGGACCTCACCGTCCTTGGCCTCTTGTATTGTTCCACGGAAGCTCAACGTAAACTCGAGGAACAGCACCTCATCTTCCGATTAGGCACTCTGCAGCCTTCCGGACCCAATATCGAGTTCAACAATTTCAGATCATAAGCTCGGCCCCCATTTCATTTTTTCTTGTAATTTTTCCACTCCTTTCCCCCCCCCCCCCCCCCCCCCCTCCCTTTCCTTTTGTTTCTCTCTCACACCTGGCAGCTATCTTTTGCCCTGCCAGTACACTTTACACCTAATCTCAGCCTATTACCATCTCGTCTAGCTTCTAATCTCTTTTACTTCTTTTGTTTCTTTTATTCTTTTGTCCGATCGCAGCCCTGCCTTCGATCCAGTTTCTTTTCGTTCCAGTTTTGAAGAAGGGTTCGACCCGAAACGTCAACTCAAATTTCTCTCCACGGATGTTGCCTGACCTGCTGAGTTTTTCCAGCATTTTCTGTTGTTTGTAAGCTCCTATTTGCTGAGATTGTGCTCTCATGGCCCACTCCCAGGATGATATGCAGACAATCATGAACCACTTTGCAACAGCGTGGCCGTAAAAGATGGTGGTACTCTTCCAACCAGGCAAGGATTACACTCCACCGATCATCACCATCGGTGACCACACGCTTTAGGCCCTGGACAGAATCACCTACCTGGGTTGCACTGTGTCTAGAGGAGCTGGGTCAGTGGCTGTCGATCAAAAGCAGTTGACAGAAGTAACATATGCTGCCATTTTAGTGGCAGAAAAGTGCTGTACTTCTTTCCTGAAATTAAAAGTAGGTATATACCAACATATACTCCAGACTACAACCTGACAATATCTTCTCGCACCTTTAAGCTTCTGCAGGGCCTGTGAAAAAGGTCATCGATATGAAAAAGGGATAGGTTTGTGTCAATTTATTATATAACAGCTATTCATACTTTCAGAACTCATGTCACCTCACTAGACAGGAGTGAGTGACAATTCAATAAAAAGGTTAAATCTTATAAAGCAGTGGGAACGATTACCTCTGGCCGTAATGTGTAGACATCGCAAAAACAGGAATTCAGAAAGAACAGGTAAACGATTTCACTAGAAATACCGACCAGAGGAAATCCTCCAGTGTTTCTTTACAATGTTGCTACACAGAACAGCTACATGAAACCATCCTCACAGCTGGTAGCCAGTCCATGTATTTTGTAGAATTGTAACCTACAAGCAAAATTCATCCACATTCAAATGCTGCATAAAGTAGGACTACATCATTCAAATCAAGTCAGGTGCTCTCCTGCTCACATCAACAGCAAGCACAAGATTACAGCACAGACAACTTTAAAATCGTCATCTTACCTTATTTGCTTATGGAACGATGCACAGAATAGTTCAACGAGTGTGACTACCTGTGAAGCATCTACCACTACCCCCCTGCCCCCGGTACCCCAACTCCAAAGTGTGTAATGCCCAAGCAAATCTGCTTTAAGACCTTGGTCAATGTCACTTGTGATTTAAGCATTGCAAGGTGCACAACTTCAGCCTGCACCAAGCTGCAATTGCCTCGTCCTTCCTGTGGGGGAAGCACTAAGCCACTATCGAAGTCACCAGGTGACATCACTGGCGAGATCAGGAACACGCTGCATGGGGAATTTTGGGCAATGATTTATACCTCTGCTCTGTTATATTGCTATCTTCCAATTGTAAATTGATTTTGTTGGGCAAACAAGACAAGCCTTCAAAAGAAGGACAAATGTAAGAAGTCACACAACACCAGGTTATAGTCCAACAGCTTTATTTGAAATCACAAGCTTTCGGAGCGCTGCTCCTTCGTCAGGTGAAGTGAAGAGTTGCATAAAGACACAGCATATATAGTCAGAGTGTACTGCCAGATGATTACAGGTAATCTTTCTAACTGCCCTTTATCACACCTCGGCAGAGATAATCACAGGTGTGAATGGTGTCCAAACAGGTCAGTCAGGAAAACATTACATCAAAGAACAATGAGGTGGGGTCACAAGGGGTCAAATGTTGCAGATGCCCCCACCTGACGTAGTCATCCAGACTCCAGTCATCGTTGGCTTGTTCTCTCTACACAGATGCGGCCAGACCTGCTGTGATTTCCAGCAAAAAAAAAGTTTTTTGTTTTTCATACAGACCCCAGCATCTGCAACATTTGACCCCTTGTGACCCCACCTCATTGTTCTTTGATGTAATGTTTTCCTGACTGACCTGTTTGGACACCATTCACACCTGTGATTGCTGTGATTATCTCTCTGCCGAGGTGTGATAAAGGGCAGCTAGAAAGATTACCTGTAATCATCTGGCAGTACACTCTGACTATATATGCTGTGCCTATATGCAACTCTTCACTTCACCTGACGAAGGAGCAGCGCTCCGAAAGCTTGTGATTTCAAATAAAGCTGTTGGACTATAACCTGGTGTTGTGCGACTTCTCACATTTGTCCACCCCAGTCCAACACCGGCATCTCCACTTCAAAAGAAGGAATGGACTTTAGATTTGTAAATATAATCAGCTTTATTGCATAGTAAAATATTTTATACATTTTGTAAAAAAAAGCTTTTTTTTTAAACCATCTATACAGATTATTTTTCAATAAATATACACAATCACACACATGACAAGCAAGAGGTACAATCTGTCGGGTTCTGGGAATATTGGTCTGGTCTGTAAAGGCACTATCCTGCAGGAAGGTCTTTGTGGAGCAGCAACAAGAAACCAGTCCCTTACTGGGAGTCCACAAAAAGTGAAAGCAGCACCATATAAAAGCTCAGATGCATCACAGAACTGAACGGTACTTGCACGCAAACATCATCCAGACTGCGCAGGCAGACTCAGGGTAGGGATACACTCTCACACGGACGGCCAGTCGGACTTGGTCCCCTCGACAGCAAATTATTTCCTCACAGAATGGAGACCTAAAATGGAAGAGGGGGGGGGGGGGGAAAATGAAAGCCAGAGTTGTCAGCTGGGGATCAGTGGGTTGCACTCCTGCCTCGGAGTCAGAAGGTCGTGGATTCAAGTCCCGCTCCAGAGACTTGAGCACAAAATCTAGGCTGACACTCCCAGGGCAGTGCCGAGGGAGTGCTGCACTGTCGGAGGTGCAGTCTTTCAGATGAGCCGTTAAACCGAGGCCCTGTCTGTCCTCTTGGGTGGATGTAAAATAGTGACATGAAACACATAAGCAATAGTAAACAATTTCAAATATATTTTTTAATGGTTTAACCATATATCCACATCTCAACCCTGTAAATACTATTGAATTATGAGGCTGATGTAGAATTCACCATGGAAAGATCAGATGTGTCCATAGACGCAATGTCCCCAAACAAAATGCCCCCCCTATCTTGTTGTGCTGCTGTCAGGGGAAGTGGAACATGGAGCCAAGGGCTACCCCCTCGGGGGGAGGGGGGGGGAGTGGAGTACGGGGTCACTGCTCTCACATCTTCTAAAGCCTGGCTGAAGAGCAGCAGCTGGAGAAGGAAGGAAGCAAGCCATCTCTCAAGAGTGTGGATGGCAGGAAGCTGGTTTGCTTTAATTTAACCGAGTCCAAAATCAGCAGTTCTGCCCAATGGGACTTCTTTTAGACCGTTAGTGTGTCGCAGAATCCCAAGCGCCTGGCCATTATAAAAAGGGCCAGCAACAGTTTCAGACCTTTAAATGTCGAACCTTTTCCAGTTCTGACGAAGGGTCATTGACCTGAAACATTAACTCTGTTCCTTTCTCTCTACAGCTACTGCCTGACCTGCTGAGTATTTCCAGCATTTTCTGTTTTTATTTCAAATTTCCAGCATCCGCAGTATTTTGCTTTTGTTTAAATGTCACTGCCTTTTCATCAGACTTGTTGCATTCTCATCTACTGGTGTATGAGTGAGTGCACAAAATGTTAATGTATTGCAATCTAGCTCTGTTGTGTGTACATACGAGATACACTCTTAGCTGTGTAATCTACCCTCCCGACACACACACACACACACAAAAAAATCACAATTTGGAGAAGGCGATGGCTATAGATTTACCTTAAACATGTTGCAAATGCTCTCCTGGGATTTCGATGCACAAAGTGAATGGGGAAGCCTTTGAAGGTGTGCCCATCAGGCACGGCTCTCTTGATGGCATCCTGGAACTCTTCATTGCCTGTGGACACTCCAGTTGTGCGCTCAATCTCGTACGCGGCAAGTGCTGGTGACAGCAGGTAAGACAGGTGGTCATCCCACACCGTGTTCAGGCTGAGGTCCTATTGTGGTAGAAAGCAGTACAGTAAAAGGTTACAGGTGGCAGCATCTCAATTATTGATCAACATCTCAGTATGGTACATTCTACATCAGCCTGATAGTTCTATGGTATTTACAGGGGTGAGATGTGGATATATCGGAGGTGGCTCAGTGGGTAGCACTCTTACCTCCGAGCCAGAAGGTTGTGGGTTTGCAGTCCCACTCCAGAAACTTGAGCACAGAATCTAGGCTGACACTCCAGTGCAGTGCTGAGGGAGCGCTGCACTGTCGGAGGTGCCGTCTTTCGGATGAGACGTTAAACCGAGGCCCCGTCTGCCCTCTCAGGTGGATGCAAAAGATCCCATGGCACTACTTTGAAGAGGAGCAGGGGAGTTATCCTGGGCCAATATTAATTCCTCAATCACCATCGCTAAAACAGATTACAGGAAACTCTCTTTTAATCGGCACCTAAAATATCCGGAAATCTCTCTTAACCGGCAAAATTCAGGAGTAGGTTCAGGTAAGTTTTACTATATATTAGTGGCCGTGTAACCGGGGTTCCTGGATCTGTGGCCGTGTAACCGGGGCTCCTGCACCTGTGGCTGTGTACGGGGCTCTCGTACCTTGGTAACTATACCTCTGTGTAATCCAGACTTTTTGATCAACCGGCACCACGCCGGTCCCGTTGGTGCCGGATAAAAAAGAGTTTCCTGTATCTGGTCATTATTGCATTGCTGTTTGAGGGAGCTTGCTGTGCGCAAATTGGCTGCTACGTTTCCTACACTACAACAGTGACTACACTTCAAAAGTACTTCATTGACTGTAAAGCGCTTTGGTCGTGAAAGACGCTGTATAAATGCCAGTATTTCTTTCTTTTCACAGATGAAGCACTCTGCTGTTACACAGTAAACCATTCAGTAGCCCAGCCAAGACCTGGTAAAAATCCGACCAAACTAAAAGGGCAGCTGCATTGGAATGTCAGTCAAGGCTGTGAATTGAAGCTCCCAGACCCTTGTTCTTTTTGTCCAACAAAAGCCAGCAGGCACCACATAACAATGGCCCAAATATTTCCTAGCGTCGTGGAGTAGTAATCAAGGAAGATGGGTTTAACGTCTTCAAAAAAGAAAATCAACTGGTGTAATCAAGCAAGAGAACAACTGGAAATGAAAATCAAGAGAGCCATGGGTGGAGTCCTGCAGCAATAGTATCAGGGCTTTATCAATGATCTGGATGAAGGCATTGGGGAAACTGCCCACAAGTTCGCAAGCGACAAAAAGATTTGTGCAGGTGTTAGGACCTTAAATGAGAAAGCTAGGCTATTGGCAATCTAGGTGCAATGGATGGGCCTGCTTCTGACAGATATCATTTAATTTAGATAAATGCAGTGTTATGCACGTGGGTAGTAGGGACAATGCTAAACATGCGTACACCATGCGAGCTTAAAGTTTTTAAGTGGCAGAAAGACCTGGCTGTTCAGGTACACCAATCTCTAGCCTCCCGGCGCTGATCGTGGACCTTTACACTGCTAGGATGCATTGCCAGTAGGATTAAATATGAAACAAAAATATATACTATACTGTCCCTATATAAGGCCTTGGTTAGGCCTCATTTAGAATATTATGTCAAGGTTTGGTTCCCTCACATGGTGAGTGTTATAGAGGCCCTGGAAAAGAATCAGAGGAAGGCCACTAGATCGATGTCTAATTTAAAGGCACTTAGTTACCAGTTCAGCTGAGCGCTCTGGGCTTTTTACTCTAGAAAAGCATACATTTCTTGATTTGATTGAGGCCTATAAAATAATAAAAAGATTAGATTTGGTCCATGTAGATGGGCTATTTGAGTTAGATAGGTTAGGGAGGATCAGGGGATACGAGTTTCAAAGTTACATAAGTATAGAACTAGGTAAGATGTCAGGAGGGATTTTTGTTCATAAAGAGTCCTAGGAACATAGGAGCTATTCAGCCCCTCGAACTCATTCCGCTTTTCAATTAGATCGTGGTTGATCTAGAGCTCAACTTTTACCCACCTTCAATCCATTTCCCTTCAAGCCCTTACCTAATAAAAAATTGTCAATCTCAGTCTTGAAAATTTCAATTGACAAAAGCATCCACAGCCTTGTGGGGTGGGGGGGGGCGGGAAAGAGTGCCTGATTTCCCCCCTGAATGGCCTAGCTCTAATCTTAAGATTGTGCCCCCTTGTTCTGGATTCCCCACCAGAGGAAATAGCATCTCAGTGTCTACCCTATCAAATCCCTACCCTATCAAATCCCTTTACCATTTTAAACACCTCAATTAGATAATCCCTCCACCTTCTAAACTCAAGCCAATACAAACCAAGTTTATGCAACATGTCCTCATAATTTAACTCTTTAAGGGCGGGTATCATTCTGGTGAATCTGCGCTGCCCCCCATTCAAGGTCAATATATCCTTCCTGAGGTGTGGTGCCCAGAACAGAACGCAATACTCCAGATGGGGTCTGACCAAGGCGCTATACAACTGGAGCATAACTTTCTCCACTTTGTATTGCAGCCTCCTTGAGATAAAGGCCAACAGTCCATTAGCCTTTTTGATTACTTTTTGTACCCTTTGCTCAAAAATGCCCAAATCCCTTCGCTCCGCCACAGTTCCACCCAAACCCGCGACCTCTGCCATGTAGAAGGACAAGGGCAGCAGGTGCAATGGAACACCGCCACCTGCAAGTGCCCCTCCAAGTCAACTGCCATCCTGACTTGGTGAACTATTGCTGTTCCTTCATCGTCGCTGGGTCAAAATCCTGGAACTCCCTGCCTAACAGCACTGTGGGAGTTCCTTCACCACACGGACTGCAGCGGTTCCAAGAAGGCGGCTCACCACCACCTTTGCGAGGGCAATTAGGGATGGGCAATAAATGCTGGCCTTGCCAGCGACGCCCACATCCCATGAATGAATTGAAAAAAAGCTCCTAGCCTTTCACCATGAAGAAAATATTACGATGTGTTCTTTTTATCCAAAGTGGACGGCCTCACATGTTCCCACATTGAACTCCATGTGCCACAGTTGTGCCCACTCATTTAATCTTTCAATGTTCCTTTGTAATTTCCTGCTCCCATCTAGACAACTTACTGTGCCTAACTTTGTCACCTGGAAACTTGAATATACAACTCTCTATTCCTGCAGCCAAGTCATTGAGGATATATTGAAAAGCTGCAGCTCAGTGCAGAGCCCTGGAGTTACTAACCTATGGAACAAGTTGCTGCTTGTGCATCGGTTTGTTGCAAACAATCAAAAGGGAGCGGGATGGGTTCCTGACTTGAGAAATTAATTTTGCCTCTCCCGGGAGATTGTGTAGCTGGTTTGGTTGGGGGCCTGGGGGGGAAAAGAGGGGGTCATGGTGTGCAAAAGTCCATGATGGCCTCCTGCTGAGGTCCCCACCATCACAGAAGCCATTCTTCAGCCAATTCAATTCACTCCATGTGATATCAAGAAATGGCTGAGCGCACTGGATACAGCAAAGGCTATGGGCCCTGACAACATCCCGGCTGCTGTGCTGAAGACTTGTGCTCTAGAACTAGCCGCTAGCCAAGCTGTCCCAGTATAGCTACAACACTGGCATCTATCCAACAATGTGGAAAACTGCCCAGGTATGTCCTGTCCACAAAAAGCAGGATAAATCCAATCCGGGCAATTAACGCCCCCATCAGTCTACTCTCAATCATCAGCAAAGTGATGGAAGGTGTCATCGACAGTGGGTTCCGCCAAGACCATTCAGTCTCCCGACCTCATCACAGCCTTGGTCTAAACATGGACAAAGGAGCTAAATTCCAGAGGTGAGGTGAGAGGCAGCATTTGACCGAGTGTGGCATCAAGGAGCCCTAGTAAAACTGAAGTCAATGGGAATCGGGGGGGGAAAACTCTCCACTGGCTGGAGTCATACCTAGCACAAAGGAAGATGGTTGTGGTGGTTGAAGGTCAATCATCACAGCCCCAGGACATCGCTGCAGGAGTTCCTCAGGACACAACCATCTTCAGCTGCTTCATCAATAACTTTCCCTCCAACATAAGGTCAGAAATGGGGATGTTCGCTGATGACTGCACAGTGTTCAGTGCCATTCGCAACTCCTCAGATAATGAAGCAGTCCATGCCCGCATGCAACAAGACCTGGACGACGTTCAAGCTTGGGCTGATAAGTGGCAGGTAACATTAGCGCCACACAAGTGCCAGGCAATGACTATCTCCAACAAACGAGAGTCTAACCATTGCCCCATGACATTCAACGGCATTACCATCGCCGAATCCACCACCATCAACATCCTGGGGGGGTCACCATTGACCAGAAACTTAACTGGACCAGCCACATAAATACTGTGGCAACAAGAGCAGGTCAGATGCTAGGTATTCTGCGGCGAGTGTCTCACCTCCTGACTCCCCAAAGCCTTTCCACCATCTACAAGGCACAAGTAAGGAGTGTGATGGAATACTCTCCACTTGCCTGGATGAGTGCAGCTCCAACAACATTCAAGAAGCTCGACACCATCCAGGACAAAGCAGCCCGATTGATTGGCACCCCATCCACCACCTTAAACATTCACTCCCTCCACCACCGGCGTACCGTGGCTGCAGTGTGTACCATCTACAAGATGCACTGCAGCAACTCGCCAAGGCTTCTTCGGCAGCACCTCTCAAACCCGCAACCTCTTCTACCTAGAAGGACAAGGGCAGCAGGCGCATGGGAACACCACCACCTCCAAGTTCCCCTCCAAGTCACACACCATCCTGACTTGGAAGTATATCGCCGTTCCTTCATCGTCGCTGGGTCAAAATCCTGGAACTCCCTCCCTGACAGCACTGTGGGAGAACCTTCACCACACGGACTGCAGCGGTTCAAGAAGGCAGCTCACCACCACCTTCTCAAGGGCAACTAGGGATGGGCAATAAATGCTGGCCTTGCCAGCGACGCCCACATCCCATAAATGAATAAAAAAAGAAAAGTTGCACCCTGACAGTTTGGGACAGACTTGGTAGACCAGCTTGTCTTTTCCTCTCCTTCATTTTCATATGTTCCGATGACGACCCCCTATAGGTTGGCCATCCTGCAGGGCTGCTCTGGTGATCTAAAATCAGGGGAACTTCCCAGAGTGGTTCCCTTGCAAATAGTGAAGCTATGACCAGTTTCAGGGCTGCTCCTAATCTATAGACAAAACTATAGGCTGGGGAATTTGCATTCCTTTCCTCTATTAAACAAAGGAAAGTACTTTGAATAAAAAGTATTCAGTTTAGTTTCCTTCCTCTTACATAAAGAATGGTCACTCAGTGATATGGTTTACTGAATCACACCGTGTGCTTGGATACAGTAGAAGCTGTCACCTTACTGGAGACCTTTAAATACTTCTCACATCTGTCCGTCTCCTTACCTTTCTGTGCTCAGAAATCAGACTCCTCAAAACCAGCTCAATCTCATTGCTCGCAGCTGCAGCATCGGTCACTGGAGCACATAGAGGTGGAAATGGTGGCAGTGAGGTAGACGATCCGGGAGCGCACACAGACTTTATGGCCTCGGTGCTCATGGGCTTCCACTTTGATTCGTCAGTCAGGTCAAAATGACACAGTTCAACGGTGTCAGAGGGCTGGCAATTAGCATGAAAGCTCTGGTGATTGAAGAGGCAGCCTATCGAACAATAAGGATACGCTCGCTTTGGCTGTTCCACGAGTGGTGGGTCATCAGCATTAATGGGCTTGTGAACGTATCTAAATCAAAAAACAGAAACAGTCAACTTTAAACTTAGTGATTGCCAATAGTGTGCATGTGACATATACAGCAAATGCAATTTGATTTAATATCAGTTAAAGTGAGAGACTGGAAAAAAAATAGCAGTCTCGTGATATTTTGTCCTTCTCTTAAGATTTGGGATATAAAGCTTGTGCATCTACCATAGAACACGCTTTCTCAATATGAATAGTAAGCTCCAGTCTTTTTAATATACTTTATGACTTCCAAAAGGCAATGATGGAATCGTATGATTACCAGTATTAAGGCTAATAAATCTGGTTAGCATAACTTATCAGTTTCTCAAGGTTCTCAAAAGGAAACTGATCCTTTGGGATTAGTTCCAAACAGGAACGGTGACCAAGGATTGGAGCTGGGCAAAATTTATAAAGAGGGACATGAAGATAACTCTGGGAACTACAGGCCAGTAAATCAAACAACTACTTATTAGTAAAATTTTGTGGGGCAGGCCTGACGGTCCAGATGGTCTTTTCCTGCATGTCAGTTTTGTATGTTCGTATGCAAACATTATGCTGAAGAGAGGAATAATTAAGCACCTTCATATTGTCCTAAAAGAAAAGTCAACATGGCTTTCTGGGAGCAAAGTCGTGTCTGACAGATTATTGGATTTCAAGATAACCGACGTCGTGGCTAAGGGAAACTGTGTAGACATTATGGTCCCCAAAATTCACGACTGTGCTGCCGGACGCCTGCTTTAAGGCAGAGCTTCCTGATTGGCCTTGTCGGAGCAAGGAGAGGCTCTGCTTCATCAAGACTTCTGATGCAGGGGGCAGGGACTCCTTAAGCCATGAATTCCAACTGCTAGGCCCGCAGTTGGGACCTGCCATACAATTGGCAGCGCCTCACCAGGTGTACCTGGCCAAAAGGGGAGGAGGAAGTTGGGCCCACGTGAGGGGTCAGGCTGGAATTGGGGTCTGGACCTCCAAAAGATTAGGAGGTCGCGGGGGTGAAGAAAAAGAGACGAGGGGACCCCCAGGACAGGCCCTCTATTGTTGGTATATCCTAGGTTTTTTTGGTGGGGAAGAGGCGCTGCAGATACCAAAACACCAACAGCCTGCTCATATAGAGTCCTCACCCAGATCCCATGAACTTTGGCAGGATCAGTGTCAGGCATAATCCCAGAGTAACTACTGGCAATGGCCTCAGATGATTTCCTAGGCCTGTATATTTAGATTTTGACACAGCACCACAAAGAAGAAAGTCAGAAGAAACAGAATTGCAGGAGGGGAAGCTTCTGGAGTGGATCAGAAATTGTATCAGGGTGAGCAAAGGATTAGCTGGGTTCCTCAAGGAGTCAGTGCCTGGTCTATTATCTACATTTATCCCATTATGGCAGTTTTGAGAATTTGAATTCGGTTTAAGAAAGGAATCTGGAAATAAAAAGCTGGCAGCAGAGAAAATGACCATGAAGCTGTCGATGATTGTAAAAACCTAACTGGTTCACTGATGTCCTTCAGGGAAGGAAGCCTGTCCTCCTTACCCAGTATGTAACTCCAGTCCCAATGTGGTTGACTCTGAACTGCCCTATTAAGCCCCTCAGTTGCATCAAAAACCGTGACAAAGAATATGGAAGAGGTTCAAGAAGAAGGCCGGCCACCACCGTCGCAGGACAACTAGGGATGGTAATAAATGCCGGCCTTACCAGCGATGCCCACATCCCGAGAACGATTAAATAAAAATAAATTGGAAGAGGAGACAGAAATGAAGATAACCAAATTTTCTGATGGGTCGGATTGCAAATAACGAAGGACAAGTGAATCAAGTACAGAGGGATCTGGATAGTTGGGAGAATTGGGCTGACAAGTGGCAAGAGTTATTTAATGCAAGGTGATGAGACTGGGGAAGGGGAATAAGCAGAAAGAGCATAAGATGAATAGCAGCATTCTACAGAACACACAGGAGCAGCACATGGGATAACTTGTTAGAACACAAGAAATAGGAGCAGAAGTAGGCCCTTCGAGCCTGTTCCGCCATTTAATAAGATCATGGCTGATCTTCTACCTCAACTCCACCTTCCCGCACTATCCCCATATCCCTGGATTCCCTTAGTATCCAAAAATCTATCGATCTCTGTCTTGAATATACTCAATGACTGAGCCTCCACAGCCCCTTGGGGTAGAGAATTGCAAAGATTCACAACCCTTAGAGTGAAGAAATTTCTCCTCATCTCAGTCCTAAATGGCCGAGCCCTTATTGTTGAAGCCATCAAAGCAGTATGCAACAGCAGTAAAGAAAGCAAACAAGATTTTAGGGCATACAGTCAGAGGGATAGAATACAGGCCCCAGGGGTAATACTGAGTGTAGTGCACTGGTTTGGCCTGACCCGGACAAGTCATGTCACCATACGACCGTTGTGTAATCCCTGGTATTAGTTTAGATGCTCTCCTCTGCACCCTCTCCTGTCTGTGGAAAATGTACAGAGGAGGGCAACTAAACTGATTCCAGGTTACATGCCAAGGCTACGAGGAAACACTAAAGAAATGAGAAAAAACAGCTGGTAAGACATTAATCAAAGTTTAAGATTCCAGGGAGTAGAGGTAAACTGAACATATAATAAAAATTAAAACCATAAATTCTGCAAACAAAGGCCACAGACTCCAGCTCAGAACACAAGACAGTTTAGATTTAACTAGTTCACACAGAATTTCCCCGTGTCTCGATCGAACTCTACCAATGTGCTGGTCTACAAAAATTATTACGTCGTCCCGAGCTAGCAATTTTCTTTTGTGGCTTTCTCAAAACCAACAGACGTAGGCAGTCCAATTCAACAGGGCCTGGATCTGAAGGCTGCAAATCCACCAGTGGAACTGGCAGAGAGAAACTACAGTATGCTACCTGCACATCCACCCTCTCAGTCATAGAATAGTGCATATGCGGGCCAACATACCAGAAAGTGGGGTAGAAAAATGCACTGGCAATACCAAATGGTTGAATAATAGATCTGCTGTGTTTAAGAGATTTGATTTATTTATGGGTGGTTTCCAAACCACGAGCACTCTGATTTCACCTGTGTCCGGTTAAGCTCTCCCAGAAAACGACAGCTCCATCAGTTCCATAAGTCATCACCCAAGTGTGGGGCATCCTTTTTGCTTTCGTTCCAACGCACACGTAGGCGTCCAGTCCAAAGCCCAGCAGCAAACTGCACAGTAAGTTGGCATGATCTTCACAGTCTCCCTGCAGTTTACCAACAGTTAGTTACATTGTTTCTAGACAAGAGAAAGATTTTTTTTTATCCCATTGCAACAATATTTTAATATATAGATATGCCAGAGTGTTTTTCTTTCATTGCCCCTCTCTCATGTATCTTTCTCTCCGCGCCACCCCCACCCAACTATTGAAATATCAGAACACGCAATTTGCCTGCAGAACAACAAAGACTATCTGCCAATAAATAATTAATTGAATGTGAAGTGCTTTCAGACATCTTGTGAACGTGATGAGCTTTTTTTCTTTATAATTTACAAAAATCCTGAACAAGTCACTCGTGAATTAGTAAAACATTTAACCAGAAAGAAAGACTTGGATTACTATAGCGCCTTTCACAACCACTGGACGTCCCAAAGCGCTTCACAGCCAATGAAGTGGTCGTGAAAGGCGCTATATAAATGCAAGTCTTTTTCTTTTCTTTCAAACATATTGAAGCTTTAGCTTCCTGTAGGGAAAATGAGGACTCTGGGCAGGGCCATCAAATAAGCAAGAAATGGTTTGGGGTACAGGTGGTAGGCTTAACACACAAATGCAGTAGTGATGGGGGATTCAATAATTAGAGGGTCGAATACATTCATTGCAGTCCAGTCACTATTGTAATGTAGGAAAAACAGCAGCCAATTTGCGCACAGCAAGCTCCCACAAACAGCAATGTGATTATGACCAGATAATCTGTTTTAGTGATGTTGATTGAGGGATAAATATTGGCCCCAGGACACTGGGGATAACTCCCCTGCTCTTCTTCTAAACAGGGCCATAGGATCTTTTACGACCACCTGAGCGAGCAGATGGGGCCTCGGTTTAACGTCTCATCTGAAAGACGGCACCGCCGACAGTGCAGCACTCCCTCAGTACTCAAGTTCCTGGAGTGCATTGCTTTGGTGCAATGGGATTTGCAACCTTTCAAAGAATCAGTGATGCACATCCCATGAGAATTATGGTGGTTAATACTGTTACCGGGAGCGGAGGAAAGGGACTAAGTGCTAATCCTGGGCACAGCACATATAAGGGCACAGGTTTAAGATCATAGGAGATTGTGTCTTATTATTATGGAGGAAACAACCTTCATGCTGTGAACACAAGATACAAGTTTTGGGAAATAGCCTGAATTGTAACAACCATCTTTACACATTACATGCAAGACAGCATCTGTCATGATCTATAAATTGAACTACACCATGGTAAAATCTGAATAGTAACAGATTGTGCACTGCATGGGGACAAGGAGAAAAGAATATCAGAACGAGGATTCAGAATTCTGAAAACCAGAAGCCAAGAAATCCATTTCTAATTTTGATTCAAAAGACCTTGTTTAGCCATGATGCAAGAGCTATAGAGTAGTGATAATGGGAGACTTTAACTGCCCCAATATTGAATGGGGCAGTGATTGTATTAAGGGCAGAGAAGGGGGGGAATTTCTGAAGTGTGTTCAGGAGAATTTTCTTGATCCGTATGTTTCCTGCCCAACGAGGAAGGAGGCATTGCTGGATCTAGTCCTGGGGAATGAAGTGGATCAAGTGGAAAATGTCAGCGTCGGGAAGCATCTCGGGAATTGTGATCATAAGGTTTAGATTAGTTATGGAGAAGGACGAGGAGCAATCTAGAATAAAAATACTTAACTGGAGGAAGGCTACTTTCAGCGAACTGAGGGGGGATCTGGCCCGGGTAAATTGGAGCCAAAGACTGCCAGCCAGAAATGTAATGGAGCAATGGGTGTTCTTTTAAAGAGGAGATGGTTCGGGTGCAGTCCAGGTACATTCCCACAAGGGGAAAAGGGAGGGCAACCAAAGCCAGAGCTCCCTGGATGACGAAGGAGTTAGAGAGTAGGATGAAGCAGAAAAAGGGGGCGTATTATAAAAAAGTACAGAGAAGTGAAAAAGGAAATAAGAGCGGCAAAGAGATTGTACGAGAATAAATTGGCGACTAACATAAAAGGGAATCCAAAGGTCTTCTATAGGCATATTAACAGTAAAAGGGTTGTCAGAGGAGTGGTGGGGCTGATTAGGCCCAAAATAGAGATCTATTGGTGCAGGCAGAAGGCACGGCTGAGGTACTAAATAAGAATTTGCATCGGTGTTTACCAAGGAAGAGGACTTTGCCAAAGCTATGGTAAACGAGGAGGTCGCCAGGACACTGGATGAAATAAAAATAGATAAAGAGGAGGTACTAGAAAGGCTGGCAGTACTTAAAGCGGATAAGTCACCCAGTCCGGATGGGATGCATCCTAGGTTGCTGAGGAACCAACCAGAGATCAGGCCATCTTAGACTGGGTATTATGTAACGAGAAAGGATTAATTAGCAATCTTGTTGTAAGAGGCCCCTTGGGTCGGAGCGATCATAATATGATCGAATTCTTCATTAAGATGGAGAATGAAGTAGTTGACTCAGAAACAAGGGTCCTCAATTTAAATAAAGGAAACTACGATGGTCTGAGGAGCGAGTTGGGTAGGATTGATTGGGGAATGGCACTCAAAGGGGTGACGGTGGATAGGCAATGGCAAACATTCAAAGACCAAATGGATGAACTACAGAAGTTGTTCATCCCAGTTTGGCATAAAAATAAAACAAAAAAGGTGACTCAACCGTGGCTAACAAGGGAAATTAGGGATAGCATAAGATCCAAGGAGAGGACATACAAATTGGCCAGAAAAAGCAATAATCCTGAGGATTGGGAGCAGTTCAGGATTCAACAAAGGAGGACAAAGGGATTAATTAAGAAAGGGAAAATAGAATATGAGAGTAAGCTTGCAGGGAACATAAAAACTGACTGTAAAAGCTTTTATAGATATGTGAAGAGAAAAAGATTGGTGAAGTCAAGCGTAGGTCCCTTGCAGTCAGAATCGGGGGAATTTATAATGGGGAACAAAGAAATGGCAAACCAACTAAATACATATTTTGGTTCTGTCTTCACAAAGGAGGACACAAATAACCTCCCAGAAATACCGGGGAACATAGGGTCTGATGAAAGGGTGGAACTGAAAGAAATCAGTATTTGTAGGGAAATGGTGTTAGGAAAATTGATGGGACTGAAGGCCGATAAATCCCCAGGGCCTGATAATCTACATCCCAGGGTACTTAAGGAAGTAGCCCTAGAAATAGTAGATGCATTGCTGGTCATCTTCCAGAACTCGACTCTGGAACAGTACCCATGGATTGGAGGGTAGCTAATGTTACCCCACTATTCAAAAAAGGTGGCAGAGAAAAAGCGGGGAATTATAGACCGGTAAGCCTGACATCGATAGTGGGGAAAATGCTAGAGTCCATTAAAAAGATGTAATAGCAGAGCACTTGGAAAGCAGTGACAGGATCGGACAAAGTCAACATGGATTTACAAAAGGTAAATCATGCTTGACTAATCTACTGGAATTTTTTGAGGATGTAACTGTTAAAATAGATAAGGGAGAACCAGTGGATGTGGTGTATTTGGACTTTCAGAAGGCTTTCGATAAGGTCCCACATAAGAGATTAGCGGCAAAATTAAGGCACATGGGATTGGGGGCAAGGTATTGACTTGGATAGAGAACTGGTTGGCGGACAGAAAGCAAAGAGTTGGAATAAACAGGTCGTTTTCCGAGTGGCAGGCAGTGACTAGTGGGGTACCGCAAGGATCGGTCCCAGGACCCCAGCTGTTCACACTATATATTAATGATCTGGACGAGGGAATTGGATGTAATATCTCCAAATTTGCAGACGACACAAAGCTGGGTGGGAGGGTATGCTGCGAGGAGGATGCCATGAAACTCCAGTACGATTTGGACAGGTTAGGTGATTGGGCAGAAACATGGCAAATGCACTATAATGTGGATAAATGCGAGGTTATCCACTTTGGTGGCAAAAACAGGAAGGCACATTATTATTTGAATGGCAATAGATTGGGAGAAGGGGAAGTGCAAAGAGACCTGGGTGTTCTTGTGCACCAGTTGCTGAAGGTAAGCATGCAGGTGCAGCAGGCGGTTAAGAAGGCAAATGGTATGTTGGCCTTCGTAGCAAGAGGGTTCGAGTACAGGAACAAGGATGTCTTGCTACAGTTGTACAGGGCCTTGATGAGACCGCACCTTGAGTATTGTGTGCAGTTTTGGTCGCCTTATCTGAGGAAGGACGTTCTTGCCATGGAAGGAGTGCAGTGGAGATTCACCAGGCTGATACCTGGGATGGCAGGAATGACGTATGAGGAGAGATTGTGTCGATTGGGCTTATACTCACTGGAGTTTAGAAGATTGAGAGGGGATCTCATCGAAACCTATCAAATTCTGTCAGGCCTGGACAGACTAGATGCTAGAAGGATGTTCCCGATGGTTGGGGAGTCCAGAACCAGGGGTCATAGTCTAAGGATAAGGGGTAGGACATTTAGGACTGAAATGAGGAGGAATTTCTTCACCCAGAGAGTGGTGAACCTGTGGAATTCTCTGCCACAGAGGGCAGTGGAGGCCAGTTCATTAAATATATTCAAGAAAGAGTTGGATATATTTCTTAAGGCTAAAGGGATCAAGGGATATGGGGAGAAGGCAGGGACCGGGTACTGAATTTGAATGATCAGCCATGATCTCATTGAATGGCGGAGCAGGCTCGAAGGGCCGAATGGCCTACTCCTGCTCCTATCTTCTATGTTTCTATGTAAGGGGAGAAATTGCAGAGGTGCTGACCACAATCTTCCAAGGACTGGAGGATTGTAAATGTTTCACCTTGTTCAAAAAAGGGGAGAAGGATAAACCTTGCAATTAAAGGCCAGTCAGCTTAGCGTCGTTGGTGGGGAAGCTTTCAGAAATAATAATCCGGGAGAAAATTAACAGCCACTTGGACAAGTATGGACTGATAAAGGAGAGCTAACACGGATTTGTTAAGGACAAATTGTGTTTGACTAACTTGGTTGAGTTTTTTGATGAGGTAACAGAGAGGGTGGATGAGGGCAGTGCAGTTGATGTTGTGTATATGGATTTTCAAAAGGCGTTTGATAAAGTGCCATATATTAGGCTTGTTAGCAAAATTGAAGCCCATGGGATGAAAGGGACAGTAGCAGTGTGGATACAAAATTGGCTAAGGGATAGAAAACAGAGAGTTGTGAATGGCTGTTTTTGGGACTGGAGGGAAGTATACAGGGGAGTTCTCCAAGGTTGAGTACTAGGACCACTGCTGTTTTTGATGTACATTAATGACTTGGGGGTACAGGGTACAATTTTGACATTTGCAGAAGACACGAAACTTGGAGGTGTAGTAAACAGTGAGGAAGATAGTAATAGACTTCAAGAGGACATAGACAGGCTGGTGGAATGGGCGGACACGTGGCAGATGAAATTTAACGCAGAAAAGTGCGAGGTGATACATTTTGGCAGGAAGAATGAGGAGAGGCAATATAAACTAAAGGGTACAATCCTAAAGGGGGTGTAAGAAGAGAGCGACCTGGGGAGTTTGTGCACAAATCTTTGAAGTTGGCATAACAGGTTAAAAGGGCAGTTAATAAAGCATATGGGATCCCTAGGCATTATAAATAGAGGCATAGAGTACAAAAGCCAGGAAGTTATACTAAACCTACATAAAACAGTGGTGGTGTATTGTGTCCAATTCTGGGCACCACACCTTAGGAAGAATGTGAAGACTTTGGAGAGGGTACAGAAGAGATTTACTCGAATGGTTCCAGGGATGAGGGATTACTGCAGAAGCTGTGGTTGCTCTCCTCAGAGCTGAGACGGCGAAGAAGAGATTTGATCGAGGTGTTTACAATCATGAAGGGTTTAGATAGAGCAAATAAAGAGAAACTGTTTCCAATGGCTGAAGGGTCGATAACCAGAGGGCACAGATTTAACGTGATTGGCAAAAGAACACCCCAGATCTGACATGAGGAAATACTTTTTTACGCAACGAGTGGTTAGGATTTGGAATGCACTGCCTGATAGGGCGGTGGATACAGATTCAATAGTAGCCTTCAAAAGGGGAATTGGATAAATACTTGAAGGAGAAAAAATTGCAGGGATATGGGGAAAGACAGGGGGAAGTGGGACTAACAGGGTTGTTCTTCGAAAGAGCCGGCGCAGATTCAATGGACCGAACTTCTGTGCTGTACTATTCTATGCTTCTATGATCAGCTGGCTGTTGAAGACAGAATTCACTGTTGTCTTTGAAAATACAAATATATACAAAACAAATACCTTGCCGCAGCAGAGAAAAGGCAGCAGAGTGCACCACTGTTCCTGCTTGGATCCACCTCCAACCACAGCTGCTCGTTCGTAACCAAGAACATTGACAAACCGGGCTGCTTGTCTTGGTGTGTCCAGAAGCCTCCCAGCTCGCAAGGGTCTTATATAGGAGCACACTGGACGGTTCATACTATTCTCATCCTGACAGGGAAGGAGAACATTTAAAAAAAGTCAGCCCCTTCAGCTGAGAGCACTGAGTCAATTTATAAATATTTAATTCAGATATAAATAAATGAAGACCATCCTACAATCAGAAGTTGTTAAAAAAAAGGTATAATCAAACAGCTGAGCTTGTACCCAGTTGAACCTCCCAGGGAAGGCATCCCATGCAACTTAATGGACATTAAATTGAAACTTGTGGAAGGAATAGAACATAAGAGGAGTAAGCCATTCGGCCCTTCGAGCCTGCTCCGCCATTCAATGAGATCATGGCTGATCTTCTGCCTCAACTCCATTCACCGGCCCTGTTGCCATATCCCTTGATGCCCTTACTAGTCAGAAATCTATCGACTTCTGTTTTGAATATACCCAATGACTGAGCCTCCACAGCCCTCTGGGGTAGAGAATTCCAAAGATTCACCACCCTCTGAGTGAAGAAATTTCTTCTCATCTCAGTCCTGAATGGTCTACCCTTTATCCTGAGGCTGTGGCCCCTGGTTCTAGACTCCCCAGCCAAGGGAAACATTCTCCCAGCATCCACCCTATCAAGCCCTGTAATAATTTTGTATGCTTCAATGAGATCCCCTCTCATTCTTCTGAATTCAAGAGAATACAGGCCTAGTTTACTCAATCTCTTCTCATACGACAGTCCCGCCATCCCAGGAATCAATCTCGTGAACCTTCGTTGATTTAAAGTAATTGGTGGAAGGATCAGAGAGGAGTTGAGGAGAACTTTTTTCATCCAGTGGGTGGTGGGGATCTGGAACTCACTGTCTGAAAGGGTGGTAGAAGCAGAAACCCTGATCGCAATTAAAAAGTACTTGGATATGCACTGGAAGTGCCGTAACCTACAGGGCTACGGACCAAGAGCTGGAAAGTGGGATTAGGCTGGAGAGCTCTTTTTCAGCCGGCACAGACACGATGAATGGAATGGCCTCCTTCTGTGCCATAAATTTCTATTTAGAACATCAGAAGTCAAACACTTACAAAATATAAACAACACAGAAACAGGCCATTCGACCCAACCAGTCCATGCTGGCGTTTATGCTCCACTCGCGCCTTGTAACTCGAGCTTTATAACTCCACCTACCTATATTTTAGGTTAAAGTACTAAAGGATTTTGTTGATTGGGACATGCAACAAATCTAACTCAACCTGATTACTCAATGGTTACAGAAGTATTTGTCGGAGTTAATTCCACATTAAAAATAAAATGACACTTCAATTAAATTTAAAAGTTTAATAAAGGTGGCTCCCCCAGCTGGTTATGTAGCGGGTAGTTGAACCATGGTGGGCAAAGTGGCGGGTGAACAGAGGCCTTAAAGGGCGAGGCCAGGGCCTGGCGGCGAGGACCAGGGGCCTGGAGGAAAGGACCAGGAGCCCGGCGGCGAGGACCAGGGGCGAGGACGAGGACCAGGAGCGAGGTCGGGACCTGGGAGCGAGGAGGCGGCCCAGGAGCGAGGACCAGGAGTGGCGCGGCCGAGGACCAGTAGTGGCACAGCGTGGACCAGCAGCAGCGGGGTCGGGGCCCAGGTCCAGGGAAGGTGCAGCACGGGCCAACAGCGGGGTCGGGAGGATCACACGGCATCCGATGAAACGCAGGCAGAGAGGACCTGCGGGAAGGAGGGAGGACAGTAGGAGTATGTTTGTATGTGTGTGCAGAGCCTGGTCTCCAATCGTCTTGGATCTCCTTGCCATTGGACCAAGACCTTGCTCTGTCAAGCCCGTGAGGTAGCTGGTGTGCAACGGCCACCCCACGTTAAAAGAATTCACGCACAGGCATCTTCCACCCTTTAAAATGAAGTCTGAAACCTGGAACGTCAGGACCCTCATGGACAACCCCAACAGTGACAGACTGGAACGCCGTACTGCTATCGTTGCCCGCACTGGACTCATCAGTCACCTGGGAACTCATTTTTAGCACGGAAGCAAGTCATCCTCGGTTCCGAGGGACTGCCTAAGAGATAGAGAGTTGAACCATACAGACAAAAAAAATCCCAGGATCTATCTTCAGGCCCTGCAGTTAGCTGGGACAGCAGTAGGAGTATGTGGGGGGGGGGGGGGGGGGAGGGAAAAATTGGCCACTAATGGTTCCACAAAAAGGATTCGGCTCCTGATTCAATCACCCTCGCTGGACTGTGCATATGGATGGATGGTGACAGGAAGTGCATTAGGTTCATTTTCAATGTCTTTGCCGTTCAATAGCCTGCTGACACGCACTGTTTGATCGCATAATCAAATAGTAGTCACTTAGGTAAGGCACTGAAGAGTGCCTGCTCCATGTCCCCAGAGAGAAGTCAGTGCTCCCAGGGCAGGAGGGAAAATTGGCAGGTGAGAAAATATTACATTTTGTGCGTGCATATTTTATTTGTTTATCAAGCCAATTTTCTCTGCTCCTTTCTGAAGCCACTGACTTTTTGCAAGAATAGGGAATTTATGGGGCACACAGGTATCTGACACATCATCCAAGTGGCCATTCTTCTTGAGCAAGCCGAGGTGGCGAGATTCTGGTTTGCATTCGACCATGGACGATAAACTTGCGATCCTGTCCTTCTGTAACTTCCACGCACATTGGCCCAGTAGTTCCTGTCACAACGCGTGAGTACGGATGGGGTACTCACGCGTGTGCCAGGAGGAATTGCCGGTTTTCAGCATGCACAGCGCATGCGCTGAAAACCGGCATTTCCTGTCCTCTGACCCAAGGGGTTAAGAGGCTGAACGCATGCGCGGTATTGGGCAGCGCGTGCGACTTGGATTTCCTGTATTTTTACAGATTTGTGCATGTGTAAAGGGCTCCGGTTTTTACGCATTGAAAAACCACACGTAAGTACTTAGTTTTACAGGTAAGTGGTCTTTTAGTACAATTTAGAATTTTTTTTCCCCACAGGTTTATTATTTTTGAAGAATCTACAGTAAGGTAAGTTTAGTTTTAGACCCTATTTTTTAAAAATTTATTTTTTTCAAAAGTTTGATTGTTTAAAATAGTTTTTTAAAGTTATTCATAGTTAATTTAATTATTGGGATGCTTTTTAAAATTTTATTTAAAGTTTAAGTAGTGTTTTGGGGTGCCGTACTTTTCATGAGTTTGACAGTCTTTACTATCAAACTTATGAATGAAGTTTCCCCTCCCCTGATTGGCTGAACAGTGCTCACTTGATCCCAGCCGGCACATCGTACTAACTACGCCGCTGGGTCAGGTTAGCACAGCGCGCCGAGATCAGAACCTGGCCACTGACAGGAAATCCACTGCGGGCCAGGTTTCAGATGTCGACGCGCTAAGTGCACATCAGGGGCTTGCACGCGCGGCAAGCCCCCGACACCAAGTTCTGGGCCATTAACTTTTCAGGCACCGGAAAGCAAATCAGAAGCAGGAACTCTAACTGATATTTATCCCAAGCCCCCGTTCCTGGCTAAGAAGGCTGGGGGGGGGGGGGCGGGAAGCCAATTGTGGGGCCTCAACTGCTACCAAGCTGAGATCAACTAAATCACCAAAGTCCAGGAATCAAATATGTGACCTTCTGGTCCATACAGCCAAGCAGTATATTGGGCAGTGTCTTTTTTCACTGAGCCATTATGGTAGCTTAGGATGGCAACTGGTCTGGCGCAACCTTAACTCATCCAATTGGTTCATTTTTACCACGTCTCCAGATTACATCAGGCAGAACGGCAGGCATCACTGTTAGCCCATCATTCCATTACTCTACCCTAGGGGATATTCTACACACAACTAATACACTAGACATGACATATTGGGTGACGGCATTGTGATTGACCTTTCCTAGCAGTCCAATTAATCTATATAGCAGCCTAATGGATTAATAGGAATATAATGCAGATCCCTCTGTCTCAAAGAAATCAGCTACGAGCACCACAAAAATGAAATTGCATCAATCACTATCCAGGCCACGAACACCAGAGTTAATCGCAAAAATACAAAACACTGCGGATACGGGAAATCCGAAGCAGAAACAGAAAATCCTGGAAACACTCAGCAGGTCAGGCAGCATACGTGGATAATGGGGAAAAAGTTAACATTTCAGGTACAATCCTTCATCAGTAATACCTTCCAGTTCTGATGAACAATATACAAGGAGGAACAAGGCCGGAGGGCAGGGGGGGTTGAAAAGCCACATACACAAGAAAAAGAATGACTTGTAAAATGATTAGGTGACAAACAGGAGATTATTAAACGATAGAAGTGATCATAGCATAACACAAAAGGAAGCATGATGAAAGAAGTTGAGATATAAAAGACATATACAAGAACCAGAGAATATTTTTTCTCTGACCATTTTCTCTCCCAAAGGTGGTGACTGCTCTTCAATAACAATAACAACAGCCTGCATTTCTATAGCACCATTCAAGTAAAAAAAAAGCACCCAAGACACTTCCCAAACTGGGGTACAGTTGCACGGTCACTCCAGTACCTCGTCTAAAGAACCATTCGGCAAGATTAAGCCAACACAATGACTGTGGGAAGCACTGCAGATGAACCTTGCCCGATACCCACACACTTACTTTCCAGCAGGGAGCTTTAGACAATTATCTGGACTGGGAACTCTGGTGAATTATTTTCCCCCTTTGTCGCTCTGGGGTGCTGAGGCCAACTGTTGCGTCTCCATCATTGCCCCAGCCGAGATCAGCTAACTCCACAAAGACCGGTGATCAAATCTGGGACTTGCTGGTCTGAGTGGCTCAGTTACAGTACATAGCAAAAGGTGCATTTACTCACAGACTCATCTTTTATAATGTACTAGCACGCACTGCACATTTTCATTATAAATTCTTATTAAAAATTGATGTTTTAAAAAATCTCGACTTATAAATGTTGTAGCTACCTATATACTTACTGCATTACCTGGAGTGAAACGTGTGACTTTTTTTTTAGTTTTAGTAATTTAGAGCCATAATGAATCACAATTAATGTTCTAAACACACACAAACTCAATAGATACAAACCTGTGCAAAGATTTTCACAAGTCTGGTGTTATGTGAAGGTCTAATCTGAAGATACTCTCTCCACCACTGCTTGGCATATATGAGGTATAAGCGCTCCTTTTCTGCAGTCTTTTGATGTTCTAAAGCTAGCTGCAAATTTGAAGTGGTTAAACATGAAAAAATAAATGAATTTATGGACACTACAGTTGAACAAATCCTCACACAGAGCACTGGTACTGTGCCACACAAAGATAAGGGGTGGGTGTCACCATTGCCATTTCCCTTACGGCAGGTTTTAAATCTGACAGTACAGTCAGGGTGGTGGTGCTTCCCCACAGACAGGGAATTCTTTGGGGTTTTTTTTTTTTTTACTGTGCCAGTTTTCTTCCCTTTTCTGAAGGCAATGACTCATGCTGTAGTAGAGCTTCAAGACCATTGACAGTTCCTTGTCCAAATGGTTAAGCCTCGTGGGTTAGCCTCGAAAAAGAGTGTTAGCAGGTAATTTAACTACAGGGTGGGTGGGGGGTTAATCATAGCAGAGCTCCATTTTGTCTTCTCATGATGTCCGCACACAACAACTTATAGCGCCTTTAACATAATAAAACATCCCAAGGCACTTCACGGGAGTGTTATTAAAAAAAAATTGACACCGAGCTAAATAAGATGATGTTAGGGCAGATGACCAAAAGCTTGGTCGAAGAGGTAGGTTTTCAGGAGCGTCTTAAAGAAGGAAAGAGGAGAGAGGCGGAGAGATTTACAGAGGGAATTCCAGAGCTTAGAACCTAGGCAGCTGAAGGCACGGCCACCAATGGTAGAGCATTTAAAATCAGGGATGTTCAAAAGGCCAGAATAGGCGGAGCGCAGTGGCCTCGGGGGATTATAGGGCTGGAGGAGATTACCGAGATAAGGAGGGGCGAGGCCATGGAGGGATTTGCAAACAAGGATGAGAATTTTAAAATTTAAAAAACTTTCTATCGATAGCGATCAGGAGAGGGAATCCTGGCTGATATTGTTCCCCCTCTCCCTAGACCAGGGACATAAAGATGATGAACTCACACATGACAGAAATTAGAACTCGTTATCAGTGCTGCTTGTTTGATTCAAGCAAGTAGATAGTGTTCGGAGGTACATGCCCCACGACTAAGCCATTTCTTTTTCACCTGCCTAACGTACTTAGTTAACAAGCTTGGTCACCTAATGCACTTCGGATATCTACCTCCCACTGGTGCTCGCTGAGCTAGTCCTCTGAGGGAACGTTATTAAAAGTTAGGGCTATCGAAGTTTTACTACCAGTTTACTACCACTCCAGGTAATGAATACCGTCAACAATAAAAAAAAACACCACATACGGAACCGTGGTTGGAGTAAGGTATCAGAGGCACCAAGGGCAGGAGGGGCATGCCTGTATTGCAAGTTCCACATGTGTGGATCACATGATGTTGCTTTGTGTCTTTCCTGCTGAAGGGAAAGATGCATGAAGTCATTTTTTAAAAATTTGTTCCTGGGATGTGGGCATCGCTGGCAAGGCCAGCATTTATTGCCCATCCCTAATTGCCCTTGAGAAGGCGGTGGTGAGCCGCCATCCTAAACCGCTGCAGTCCGTGTGGTGAAGGTGCTCCCAGAGTGCTGCTAGGAAGGACATGCAAAGTCATCTGGCAGAGGGCGCAGCAAGCTGCTCATCAGGTGCGCTGCTTCAGCTTGGTGGTGGGGCAAATGAGCACAGCCACCGATGAACCAGAGTCACAGGCAAGGGACCATTTCTGAGGGAGGAAGTTAAGTAAAATTCCCAAAATGTTACCTATTTGGCCTGAAAGTGATTTTGGTTTAACTTATGCCAAATCATCGAGACAAGCTAAACCTGACTTTATATCGATGATAAGGCATAAATAAAACCAAAATCACTCAGGCCAAATAAGCCGGCATTTTTGC
Source organism: Somniosus microcephalus (assembly GCF_052327205.1). Lineage (NCBI taxonomy): Eukaryota > Metazoa > Chordata > Chondrichthyes > Squaliformes > Somniosidae > Somniosus > Somniosus microcephalus. Next base: position 27,166,944 of record NC_140993.1, on the reverse strand, counting down.
CCATCTCTTGCTGTCCTAAAGGTGGTGGTGGTGGGTTACAGTCAGTATCTGGGTCCTGCGAGAGGAGAGGCGGGAGAGGCCGATTTAAACCGAGCTCCGAGAGCGGGAGAGGCGGACTTGCGAGAGGAAAGGCGGGAGAGGCCGATTTAAACCGAGCTCCGAGAGCGGGAGTGGCGGACCTGCGAGAGGAGAGGTGGGAGAGGCTGATTTAAACCGAGCTCCGAGAGCGGGAGAGGCAGACCTGCGAGAGGAGAGGCGGGAGAGGCTGATTTAAACCGAGCTCAGAGCGGGAGAGGTGGACTTGCGAGAGGAGAGGCGGGAGAGGCTGATTTAAACCGAGCTCCGAGAGCGGGAGAGGCAGACCTGCGAGAGGAGAGGCGGGAGAGGCTGATTTAAACCGAGCTCCGAGAGCGGGAGAGGCGGACCTGCGAGAGGAGAGGCGGGAGAGGCTGATTTAAACCGAGCTCCAAGAGCGGGAGAGGCGGACCTGCGAGAGGAGAGAGAGAAGTAAAAAGTAATCGAAGTGTGACGTCACCAGAAAGCAGGTAAGTGATTGGTTAGTGAGTATTTCTCTCTTTTTCGCTTTTTTCCAAACTTAAATTTTGTGGTTTATAGTTTCCAAGGTCTCTGTTGTGTAGCGGGGGACTGCTGATAAACAAGGGCCCTTGAGTATATCATTTAATTATAGTGTAATTGGTGGGATTGATTTGATTTAATTTAATTTAAATTAATTAAAGGGTAAGTCATGGCAGTACAGCTCGGAGCCGTGGTATGCTCCTCCTGCTCTATGTGGGAAATCAGGGACACTTCCTGTGTCCCTGACGACCATGTGTGCGGGAAGTATATCCAGCTGCAGCTACTGGCAGACCGCATTGCAGCGCTGGAGCTGCGAATGGATACATACTGGAGCATTTGCGATGCTGAGGACGTCGTGGAAAGCACGTTTAATCAGTTAGTCACGCTGCAGGTAAAGGCTGCGCAGGCAGGAAGGGAATGGGCGACCGCCAGGCAGAGTAGTAGGCGCAGGCAGATAGTGCAGGGGTCCCCTGTGACCATCCCCCTCTCAAACAGATATACCGCTTTGGATATTGTTGGGGAGGATGGCTTATCGGGGGAAGGCAGCAGCAGCCAACTTCCTGGCACCATGGGTGGTTCTGCTGCACAGGACGGGAGGAAAAAGATGGGTAGAGCTATAGTAATATGGGATTCTATTGTAAGGGGAATAGATAGGTGTTTCTGCGGCCGCAAACGAGACTCCAGGATGGTATGTTGCCTCCCTGGTGCAAGGGTCAAGCGGCTGCAGAGCATTTTGGAAGGGGAGGGTGAACAGCCAGTTGTCGTGGTGCATATAGGTACCAATGACATAGGTAAAAAAACGGGATGAGGTCCTAAAAGCTGAATATAGGGAGTTAGGAAGTAAATTAAAAAATAGGGCCTCAAAAGGTAGTAATCTCAGGATTGCTACCAGTGCCACGTGCTAGTCAGCGTAGAAATAGAAGGATATTTCAGATGAATACGTGGCTAGAGGAATGGTGCAAGGGGGAGGGATACAAATTCCTGGGACACTGCAACCGGTTCTGGGGGAGGTGGGACCAGTACAAACTGGACGGTTTGCACCTGGGCAGGACCGGGATCGATGTACTAGGGGGAGTGTTTGCTAGTGCTCTGGGGGAGAGTTTAAACTAAAATGGCAGGGGGTTGGGTACCTGAGCAGGGAGACAGAGGAAAGGGAAACAAGGATAGAAGCAAAAGACAGGAAGGAGAAAAGCAAAGGTGGCAGTCAGAGAAATCAAGGGTTTAAATCAAACATGGCCACAGTAAATAATAATTCTAAAAGGTCTAAGAGTGTTAAAAAAACAAGCCTGAAGGCTTTGTGTCTTAATGTGAGGAGCATTCGTAATAAGGTGGATGAATTAGCTGCGCAAATAGAGGTAAATGGATATGATATGATTGGGATTACGGAAACATGGCTCCAGGGTGACCCAAGGCTGGGAACTCAATATCCAGGGGTATTCAATATTCAGGAAAGACAGGCAAAAAGGAAATGGAGATGTGGTAGCATTGCTGGTTAAAGAGGGGATTAACACAATTGTAAGGAAGGATATTAGCTCTGATGATGTGGAATCTGTATGGGTAGAACTGAGAAATACCAAGGGGCAGAAAACGTAGTGGGAGTGGTATACAGACCCACAAACAGTAATGCGGAGGTTGGGGATGGCATTAAACGGGAAATTAGAGACGCGTGCAATAAGGGCACAGCAGTTATCATGGGTGATTTTAATCTACATATAGATTGGGCCAACCAAATTAGTAACAATACTGTGGAGGAGGTATTCCTGGAGTGTTTACGGGATGGTTTCCTGGACCAATATGTCGAGGAACCAACTAGAGACCAGGCCATCTTAGACTGGGTATTATGTAATGAGAAAGGATTAATTAGCAATCTTGTTGTGCGAGGCCCCTTGGGGCGGAGCAATCATAATATCATAGAATTCTTCATTAAGATGGAGAGTGAAGTAGTTGACTCAGAGACTAGGGTCCTGAATTTAAATAAAGGAAACTACGATGGTATGATGCGCGAGTTGGGTAGGATGGATTGGAAAATGTTACTCAAAGGGTTGATGGTGGACAGGCAATGGCAAACATTCAAAGATCGCATGAATGAACTACAGAATTTGTTCATCCCTGTTTGGCATAAAAATAAAACAAAAAAGGTGACTCAACCGTGGCTAACACGGGAAATTAGGGATAGCATAAGATCCAAGGAGAGGACATATAAATTGGCCAGAAAAAGTAGTAAACCTGAGGATTGGGAACAGTTTAGGATTCAGCAAAGGAGGACAAAGGGATTAATTAAGAGGGGGGAAATAGAGTATGAGAGTAAGCTCGCAGGGAACATAAAAGCTTTTACAGTCAGTTTTTATAGATATGTGAAGAGAAAAAGATTGGTGAAGTCAAGCATAGGTCCCTTGCAGTCAGAATCAGGGGAATTTATAATGGGGAACAAAGAAATGGTTGACCAATTACAGGAAACTCTTTTTTATCCGGCACCGACATGTTGCCGGTTTATCAAAATTTCCAGATGATGGAGAGAGTTATCTACCGAGGCTATTTTTAACAAACAAAGAGGTGATCGGACTTCTGACAGTGCCAAGAAGCCGAGTAGTGGCAGTTTGGAAAACTACCCCCACTGACTAACTCGGCCACCACGGGAGACTCGGACTGGGAAACAATTCCGGTTATTGAGGTGTTTTCGGAGTGAGAATTTTGCCGGTTAATAGAGAATTCCGGATATTTAGGTGCCGTTTAAACGAGAGTTTCCTGTAAATACTTTGTTTCTGTCTTCACAAAGGAGGACACAAACAACCTCCCAGAGATGTCGGGGAACATAGGGTCTAATGAGAGGGAGGAACTGAATGAAATCAGTATTTGTAGGGAAACTGACGGGATTGAAGGCCGATAAATCCCCAGGGCCTGATAATCTACATCCGAGGGTACTTAAGGAAGTGGCCCTAGAAATAGTAGATGCATTGCTGGTCATCTTCCAAAATTCAATAGACTCTGGAACAGTACCCATGGATTGGAGGGTAGCTAATATTACCCCACTGTTCAAAAAAAGTGGTAGAGAGAAAACGGGGAATTATAGACCAGTAAGCCTGACATTGGTAGTGGGGAAAATGCTAGAGTCCATCCATTATAAAAGATGTAATAGCAAGGCACTTGGAAAAAAATGACAGGATCGGACAAAGTCAACATGGATTTACAAAAGGTAAATCGTGCTTGACTAATCTACTGGAATTTTTTGAGGATGTAACTGGTAGAACAGATAAGGGAGAACCAGTGGATGTGGTGTATTTGGACTTTCAGAAGGCTTTCGATAAGGTCCCGCATAAGAGATTAGCGTGTAAAGTTAAGGCACATGGGATTGGGGGCAAGGTACTGACTTGGATAGAGAACTGGTTGGCAGACAGGAAGCAGAGTTGGAATAAACGGGTATTTTTCCGATTGGCAGGCAGTGACTAGTGGGGTACATAGATACATAGATACATAGAAGATAGGAGCAGGAGTAGGCCATTCGGCCCTTCGTGCCTGCTCCGCCATTCGATGAGATCATGGCTGATCCTTTAATTCAGTATCCCGTCCCCGCCTTCTCTCCGTAACCCTTAACCCCTTTTGCCCGTAGAAATATATCTAATTCCCTCTTAAATATATTTAATGAGCTGGCGTACACTGCCCTCTGTGGCAATGAGTTCCACAGGTTCACCACTCTCTGAGTGAAGAAATTCCCCCTCATCTCTGTCCTAAATGGTTTAGCCCTTATCCTTAAATTATGTCCTCTAGTTCTGTTCTCACCCGCCAAGGGAAACATTCCTTCTGCATCCAGTCTGTCTAGACCTGTCAGAATTTTATACACTTCTATGAGGTCCCCTCTCAATCTTCTAAACTCCAGTGTGTACATCCCTAAACTACATAGTCTCTCCTCATAGGTCATTCCCGCCATTCCTGGTATCAGCCTGGTGAATCGCCGCTGCACCCCCTCCATGGCAAGAACATCCTTCCTCAGATGAGGCGACCAAAACTGTACACAGTACTCGAGGTGTGGTCTCACCAGTGCCCTGTACAGCTGCAGCAAGGTATCCCTGTTCCTGTATTCTAACCCTTTTGCTATGAAGGCCAGCATACCGTTTGCCTTCTTGACCGCCTGTTGCACCTGCATGCTCGCCTTCAGTGACTGGTGTACAAGAACACCCAGGTCTCTCTGTACTTCCCCCTCTCCCAATCTATTGCCATTTAAATAATAATTTGCCCTCCCGTTCCTGCACCCAAGGTGGATAACTTCGCACTTGTCCACATTATAGTGCATCTGCCATTTATCCGCCCAATCGCCCAGTCTGTCCAAATCGCTCTGGAGCTTCCTGGTCTCTTCCTCTGAGCCCACCCCCCCTCCTAGTTTAGTGTCGTCTGCAAATTTGGAAATGCTGCATCCGACTCCCTGATCCAGGTCATTAATGTAAATTGTGAACAGCTGGGGGCCCAGGACAGATCCCTGTGGTACCCCACTTGTTACTGCCTGCCATTCAGAAAATGAGCCGTTTATTCCAACTCTCTGTTTTCTATCTGACAGCCAGTTCCCTATCCACGCCAAAACTTTCCCCTTTATCCCATGAGCCTCAATTTTCCATGCTAATCTTTTATGTGGGACCTTATCGAAGGCCTTTTGGAAGTCCAGGTACACCACATCTACTGGCTCTCCCCCATCTATTCTACCAGTTACTCCCTCAAAAAATTCCAATAGATTAGTCAAGCACGATTTACCCTTTGTAAATCCATGTTGACTCTGTCCTATCCTGTCCCCATTTGCTAAGTGCTCCGCTATTTCATCCTTAATGATGGACTCCAGCATTTTGCCCACAACTGATGTAAGGCTTACAGGTCTGTAATTACCTGCTTTTTCCCTACCCCCCTTTTTGAATAGTGGGGTAACGTTAGCTACCCTCCAATCCATCGGCACTGTTCCCGAGTCTAATGAATTCTGAAAAATCATCCTTAGTGCATCCGCTATCTCTAGGGCCACCTCCTTCAGTACCCTAGGATGCATGTTATCAGGCCCTGGGGATTTGTCCACCTTCAATCCCTTTAGCTTCCTTAACACCATATCCTTAGAGATATTGATTTGCGTCAGTTCCTCCTTTGCCAATGTCCCTATTTTTCCCGATATCCCAGGGAGGTTTTTTGTGTCTTCCTTCGTAAAGACTGACCCAAAGTATGCATTTAGTTGATCTGCCATTTCCTTATTTCCCATTATATATTCCCCCGTATCTGACTGCAATGGACCAACTTTGGTTTTCACCAGTCTTTTCCTTTTGATATATTTATAAAAGCTTTTGGAGTTAGTTTTTATATTTTCCGCCAGCTTGTTTTCGTAAGGGATCGGTCCTAGGACCCCAGTTATTCACAATATATATTAATGATCTAGACAAGGGAACTAAATGTAATATCTCCAAGTTTGCAGACGACACAAAGCTGGGTGGGCGTGTGTGCTGTGAGGAGGATGCCGAGAAACTCCAGTATGATTTGGACAGGTTGGGTGATTGGGCAGATGCAGTATAATGTGGATAAATGTGAGGTTATCCACTTTGGTGGCAAAAACAGGAAGGCAGATTATCTGAACGGCAATAGATTGGGAGAAGGGGAAGTGCAACGAGACCTGGGTGTCCTTGTGCACCAGTCGCTGAAGGTAAGCATGCAGGTGCAGCAGGCGGTTAAGAAGGCAAATGGTATGTTGGCCTTCATAGCGAGAGGGTTTGAGTACAGGAACAAGGATGCCTTGCTCCAGTTGTACAGGGTTTTGGTGAGACCACACCTTGAGTATTGTGTGCAGTTTTGGTCGCCTTATCTGAGGAAGGATGTTCTTGCCATGGAGGGAGTGCAGCGGAGATTCACCAGACTGATACCTGGGATGGCAGGAATGACGTATGAGGAGAGATTGGGTCGATTAGGCTTATATTCACTAGAGTTTAGAAGAATGAGAGGGGATCTCATTGAAACTTATAAAATTCTAACAGGACTAGACAGACTAGATGCAGGAAGGATGTTCCCGATGGCAGGGGAGTCCAGAACCAGGGGTCACAGTCTAAAGATTAGGGATAAGCCATTTAGGACAGAAATGAGGAGGAATTTCTTCACCCAGAGAGTGGTGAACCTGTGGAATTCTCTACCACAGAAGGCAGTTGAGGCCAATTCATTAAATATATTCAAGAAGGAGTTAGATATATTTCTTAAGGCTAAAGGGATCAAGGGATATGGGGAGAAGGCAGGGACAGGGTACTGAGTTTGGATGATCAGTCATGATCTCGTTGAATGGCGGAGCAGGCTCAAGGGGCCGAATGGCCTACTCCTGCTCCTATCTTCTATGTTTCTATGTATGGTGAAGGTGCACCCTCAATGCTGTTAGGTAGGGAGTTCCAGTATCTTCACCCAGCAACCGTGAAGGAACGGCGACATATGTCCAGGTCAGGATGGCGTGCGACCTGGAAGGGAAATTTGAGGTGGTGGTGTTCTCATGCACCTGCTGCCCTTGCCCTTCGAGGTGGTGGAGGTCACCGTTTGGGAGGTGCTGCTAAAGAAGCCTTGGCGGGTTGCTGCTATACATCCTGTAGATAGTACACACTGCAGCCACGGTATGTCAGTGGTGGAGGGAAATGGATGTTTACTTAATGGACAAGTGAGTAAACATCCATCCCCCTACATGGACAATACTGGTGCCACAACTTCCACCCCAAAAGGAATGGATTTCCGTTCAACGTGGTAACTGTGAGTGGCTGCTCAGCAGACAGTCCTGGTCATAGAGGTGAGGGAGATGTCAAAGTCAGCCTTTGTTTCTCTATCTCTCAATGGAGAAGGTAGTCTAGGGTGGTCTGAGGCAATGAGAAACACAGAGGGTCTCGCTCTCCAGTCAGTCAATGAGGAGGCTGATATATTCCAAGCTAAGGCATGAACCTGTATAGCCTGCAAGAGAAAAGGTTATTGCCAATTAATCCAGGGATCACTGACTTGGGAGTTTAGCCTATAATAGAAACAGAGTGGCACATTTTGCTGTTTTATGGTACAAGGAGTGATAAGATATAGGTGTAACTCACTGGAAAATTACATTCACTTCATGAAAAATAAACCAGTTTGTGGTTTACAATCAGCCGAGGTCACTAGAGAGCTATTGACTCCACCGTCTGGAAAGACGAGGGAACACATGTGGCGGCATGTGAACGATCATAATATCTAGTATATGCCACCTGAAAATGGTCTCGCTCAAGACGAGTGGAATTCCTTGCTCCCTCCCAATCCATTACAAAAGGAGGAAATTGCACCCAAGATCGATTATAACAGATACAGTACCTGAGTATTTACTATTTCCTGGCCCAGTGTCTGCATCAGATGGGGATATATTTCAAGCTTTATATTTAAAACTCCAACAGGAATTTTAGACTCTGTGCCTGAAAGTGAAAGAATTTGTTTGAGTAAAGGTTTCATGACAAGTGCATTCAAAGCTTCTAGTCCCTGGTCTAATGCGACTTTTAGATCCATAAAGTATGCAATAAAAACAGAAAATACACAGTCGGTTAGCCAGCATCTGTAATTAAAATCATAGGTTTAGACGTTTCGAGAACACTTCAGAAAAGCTGGGATGCTGTTTTACAATCAGCAGAGACCAGGGGGATTGATACACCTGTGAAGTATGGGTAAACAAGCTTGGTAATGTTTACTTCACACTTTTCTCTTTTCAGTGTAAGTTTCAAATAGAGGTCATGCAGATTCACCCTAAAAATAATCCAACAAAAGGACAGGTAGGAAGTAAAAATCGCATTCAAGAGATTTTTTTTTTCTCCTTACAAGTAAAATGATTCTAAGCAGGATACACTTGTCCTCAATGCCATCGAACTAAGGACAAAATTGTAACACAAGAGATCACAGAATCGCACAGCACAGAGAGACCCACCGTGCCTATGCTGGCTCTTTGAAAGAGCTACTCAATTAGTCCCATCGAGCCCGGAATTTTTTTTCTGAAAATACGAGTGCTGTGTGAGCTGTGTACACAAGAAATAGGAGCAGGAGTCGGCCATTCAGTCGATCGAGCCTGCTTCGCCATTCAATAAGATCATGGCTGATCATCAACCTCAAACCCACCTTCCCGCCCTATCCCCATATCCCTCGATTCCCTTAGTAGCTAAAAATCTATCGATCGCTGTCTTGAATATACTCAACGACTGTGCAGCCACAGCCCTCTGGGGTAGAGAATTCCAAAGGTTCACAACCCTCTGAGTGAAGAAATTTCTCCTCACCTCAGTCCTAAATGGCCGACCCCTTATTCTGAGACTGTGACCCCTGGTTCTAGACTCCCCAGGCAGGGGAAACATCCTCCCAGCATCTACCCTGTCAAGCCCTGTAAGAATTTTAGATGTTTCAATGAGATCACCTCTCATTTTTCTAAACTCTAGGGAATAAAAAGGCATTTATAATGCAAAAGGAAGCTAGTCCAGTATGTGTTAAATTACTAAATCATCCAAAGCCACATTTACATTGATTTGCTGACATTTGTCTCAATAGTTCAATTGATTACAGCCTGTGGCAGCTCCGTTGACATCAAATCAATGCAGAGGCACTCGAACTGTTACTGCAGGTTTGCATCTGTTCACATTTAATTACAGGTTCAGAATTCAAAAACTTGAAATCTGCATTTCTGAAAGTTTTAATGTGAACACCAACATTGATCAGGTTTATAATGGCAGTAATGGAAATGCAGCAAGTCACGCAGCTCATCAGTGCTCCAGTATGCCTGCACACAAAACAAAATCTTAATCGCATTCGAACTTGGCTTGATGCGACGCTGGAGTTACACTTACTACTTCACTCCGGTCAGACCCAGACTTGGGGTTAAGATACAACTTTGCATTGATACAATGCCAAGGCCGCTTTGCACCATCACTAAACTTGCAGTATAGTGGACGGAAGTCTGGAAGAAGATACCTGTTACGTCCGTGTATAATCAGACACAGACTGCGGAGAACGGTACAAACGGTGTTTACTCAACGTGGCTCAGACTGCAACTGATCTGTACAGATTACTACTCAACGTTATATACAGGTGTGGTCACTGCCGGTACTACAGTATACATGAGCTGTAAAAAGTAGTTCCCCCCCCTTAATAAAAAGGTACATACATTACAATTCCTCCCCTTTTAGATTAACAGTACCATAACACTCATTTAACAATTAAATATCAAACTCATTACAATTAACACTTTTAACATGCAACATTAGCTGAAAATAGTCTATTTATATATTCAGTCTTTGGGGAGGCTTCCTGATCCTTTCTGGATAGCGCCTTTCCCGAGTGTCTTGCTCTTGGTGCGGAGGCGATTCTGGCCCCCTGTCGTCGGTTGGTTCATCAGCTTCCGATGCTACTCTTTCTGGGGTAGATGCCACCTGTACGTCGGGTTCATCACCAGGTACGTATGGGCGAGGCATGGGGTTGACTTGTTCCTGTGACTCTAGGATCTGGTCAGCATGGCGTCTCACGATGCTCTCCCCAACGTCCACTGTGTACATTAGTGGGCCCTGCCGTGTGCATATCGTTCCTGGCTGCCATTTTTCTGTTCGGTAGTCGCGGGCCAAGACTGGTTGCCCTACATTGAAGCTCCTTGTTGGCTTTTCATGGATGTGCTGGAATTGCTTACTCTCAACATCTCTTCGTACGTTTGGTCTGAGCAAATCCAGGCGAGATCTTAACCTTCGGTTAAAGAACATCATGGCTGGGGCCTGGTTGGTGACTACGTGTCGCATTCCGGTAGGCGAACAGGAAATTGTCCACCTTGTGCTGCAGCGGAATGTTGTCATTGTACATAGCCTTTATTGCCTTCTTAAAGGTTTGTACGAACCTCTCAGCCAATCCATTTGTGGCTCGATGATACGGGGCGGATGTGTAATGCCTTACCCCATTCTTTTTCAAGAACCTCCGGAACTCTTCGGACACAAACTGTGGTCCGTTGTTGGAGCAAATCTGTTCTGGCAAGCCATTCCTGGCAAAAATGGTCCGTAGGACTGCAATAGTTTTATCCGTGGTGGTGGAGGACATTTTGAACACCTCAGGCCATTTCGAGTGCGCATCCACGGCTATTAAAAACATTGAGTCCATGAATGGACCAGCAAAATCAATATGCACCCATTGCCATGGAGATGAGGGCCACTCCCATGGGTGTAGAGGGGCATGTGGTGGTGCATTTTGGACCTTCTGGCATCCTGAGCAGCTCTTTGTCAGGTCCTCGATTTGCTGATCGATCCCCGGCCACCACACATAAGCCCTAGCAAGGCTTTTCATTTTCACCCCTCCCAGATGACCTTCGTGAAGCTCATTGAGCACTCTCTCCCTTAACTTGGGTGGAATTACCACTCGGGATCCACACATCAAGGTCCCCTGGCATACTGACAGCTGTTCTCTTCTGGATGAGAATGCTGGCAACAGTGAGTCGCCATGTGCTGGCCATCCCCGTCAATCTGGGCGTAGTTAAGCTCGGCTGAGGTTAGTGACCGAGACGCAAAGGCTACTGGCCTCTCCGAGCCGTCCGGGAATTTGTGCGACAGCACTGCTCCAATGCCATAGGGTGATGCATCACACGCCAACCGAATTGGTAGTGCTGGGTTGAAATGAGCCAACACCTCTTTTGATGTGATCAATGCTTTGCTCTTCTGGAAAGCTCGTTTACATTCGTCACTCCACTTCCATGGTACCCCCGTTTGCAGTAGGGTGTTCAGTGGGTGTAGTACGGTAGACAAATTCGGCAAGAACTTATGGTAGTAGTTCACCAGCCCGAGGAACGACCTCAGTTCTGACACATTTTCCGGGCTGGAGCCTTGAGTACTGCCTCAATCTTTTCAGGGGACTTATGTAACCCCTCTTTATCAATAACGTGGCCACAATACGAGATCTGCTTTCTAAAAAACTCGCATTTGGGGCGGTTAGCTCGGAGCCATATTCCTGCAATCTAGTGAGCACCTGCTACAGGTTGGCAAGGTGATCACTGTCATTTTCGCCCGTGACCAGGATGTCGTCCAAATAACACTGGGTCCCTGGGATCCCTTGCAGGACTTGTTCCATTGCCCTCTGCCAAATAGCCGGAGCTGATGCTACCCCGAATACCAGCCGGTTGTATTGGTAGAGACCTTTATGGGTGTTGATTGTGAGGTATTTTTTTGATGCTTCTTCTACCTCCATTTGCAGATACGCCTGGGCCAGATCAATCTTAGTGAAGCGTTTCCCTCCAGATAGCGAGGCAAAAATATCTTCAATCCGCAGAAGTGGATATTGTACGGTGTGAAGGACCGGGTTCACTGTTACCTTAAAGTCCCCACAGATGCGAACATTCCTTGGTTCCCCAGGCGTGCTGCTCAACGACTTTTTCATCACAGGGACGATGGGTGTAGCCCACTCGCTCCAGTCTACCTTGGACAGTACACCTGAACGTTCCAGACTCTCCAGCTCTGCTTCAACGGCTGGGCGGATCGCATAAGGTACCGGTCTGGCCGTAAAAAATTTTGGACTTGCGTTTTCTTCAATTTTAATCGTCGCTGTCATGCCTTTTAGTGTTCCGAGTCCTTGCTGGAACACTTCTTTCGCGTCAGTTAGGATCTTTGACAGTCGCCCAGGTGTGACGTCGTCATCCTTTTTGTCAGCCACAGTCAGTGCCTGTATGGAATGCCAATCCAGTTGTATTTTCCGGATCCATTCACGTCCCAGTAATGGCGGTCCTTCATCTTGCAATACATACAGGTCTAGTTTTGGTGTTTCTTTACCGTTATATATAACGGTCACCCTTATTTTTCCTTTGGGGTAGACTTTTTGCCCCGTGTACGTCTTCAAAATAATTTTTGTGTCTCTCAAGGGTATGTGTGAGAATAGCCGCTCGTAGTCCTGTCGGTTTATGACTGTTAGGGCTGATCCTGTGTCCAATTCCATCTTTACCTGGACTCCTGCTATCTTGAGAGTGACCCAAATGGTTCGGTGATCCTCTGTTGTGATCACATTATGTAGTTTCAGACAACTCAGTTCCCTGCTTTCGGAGTCGTTATCACTCTTTTGTTCGTCTGAACTATTCTCCGTTATCTTATGTACCTTCTTGTACTTTCCTTTGGTCGGTTTCCCTTCCCGACCTGCAGACTCGTGCTATGTGTCCTACTTTTCCACACTGTCTGCACACTTTGTCTTTGAACCAGCAATCATTCTGGTCGTGCGTTGTTCTGCCGCAGCGATAGCACTTCTCTGTTCCATATGACATTTTGTTTGTGCCATATTCTTGCGGTCTCTGTTGTATCTCTGCAGCGCCCCGTGCTGCTGTTTCATATGATACCGCAACGCTGAAAGCCTTTTCCAGCGTAAGGTCCTTTTCAGATAAAAGCCATTTCTGGGTTCCTTCACTTTGAAGCCCATACACAAACTTGTCCCTTAAGGTATCTGCTAGTCCCGTTCCAAACTGGCAGTGTTTCGATAGCTTGCGCAGTTCCGTTTAATACTCAGCATTACTTTCATCTTTATGCTGGTTCCTTTTGTGAAACTTAAATCTTTCTGCTATCAGCAGCGGTGTGGGGTTTAAGTGGTCCTGTAGGATTGACACTATGTTTTCAAAATCCTTTTCTACTGGCTTCTCTGGGGTTACTAGGTTTCGTAGTAAGCCATACGTTTTTGCACCCATTGAATTCAACAATACCAGCGCTTTCTTGTCATCTGGCACTTCAATCGCCTTGCAGTATACTTCTATGCGTTCGACATATGTCGTCCAATCTTCGACTTCATTGTCGAACGCTGTGATACTGCCATACTTCGGCATTTTTGGGTGTGGTTAGACTGGCTTAAAATGGCGTCTCCCGCGCTTTCCTTTCTTCCCCACTGCGGCTTAAAATGGCGTCTCCCGCACTGCTGCCAGCGCTGCTCTCGGCGGTCCTCGTGGCAAATGGCGACACCCTGTGGGTTTCGCGTGCTGCTCCTGCGCTGCTGCCAACGCCGCTCTCTGCGGTCCTCGTGGCAATGGCAGCGCCGCGCGTTTTCCTGCGCGCCTCTCTCCCCCGTTGACGCTGCTCTGCCCTTGAACACCGGCTGCGCTCTGCTCTCTCTCTCCCCTGTTGACGCCGCTCGGTCCTGAACACCGGCTGCGCCCTGTGCGCTCTGCCCTCTCTCTCTCCCCCGTCGACGCTGCTCGGCCTTTTTCTGTGCCGCTCGGTCGGGCTCTAGCCCGCTGCTGTCCGGGAAGGGTCTGCGCAGTAACTGTTGCCAGCCCGTTTCGCTGGACCACCGTGACTGGAAAGCCAAGCCTGGCTCTCGACAGCCTCCCCTGCGATGCTCAAATCTCCGCTGGATGACTGGGCGGTTGCCCGTGGTTGACGCCCGTGCTTCTGGACTCGACCTTCTTCCACTGTTCTCCAGGAGCGAATCCCTGGGAGGTGATGCAGAGTTGCAGGTAGGTTCGAATCTGCCTCGTCGCCAATGTTACGTCCGTGTATAATCAGACACAGACTGCGGAGAACGGTACAAACGGTGTTTACTCAACGTGGCTCAGACTGCAACTGATCTGTACAGATTACTACTCAACGTTATATACAGGTGTGGTCACTGCCGGTACTACAGTATACATGAGCTGTAAAAAGTAGTTCCCCCCCTTAAAAGGTACATACATTACAATACCCTCAACTCATAGTCATAATCGTTCAGGGAAACACAAAGAGGAAAAGATAAAACTGGAGGACAAGAAGAAATGTATTTTCTACAGAACATTATTCACATGAAGAACAAGGAAGTTGGCTCGCAAGAGACGCATGTGGTGGTAGTTTCAGAATACAGGAAACTCTTTTTTATCCGGCAGACGGGACTGGCGTGGTGCCAGTTTATCAAAAAGTCCGGATTACAGAGAGTTATAGTTAAAAGATACGAGAGCTCGTACACAGCAACAAATCCAAGCTTCCCTGTTGCTTAGCAACAGCTGCAAGAAGCCCGACCACAGACCAAGCGTCCCTGTTGCTTAGCAACAAGTGCAGGAACCTCCGATTACACAGCCAAGAATCAAGAAACGGCCACTAATATGAAGAAAAACTTAACTGAACCTACTCCTGAATTTTGCTGGTTAACCGAGATTTCCGGTTGTTTGGGTGCCGGTAAATCGAGAGTTTCCTGTACATTATCATTCTAATCAAAGCCTTGGCTCAGTGGTATCAAGCTCTCAGCAGGGCCAGTAGGTCATGGATTCAAGCCTCACTCCAAGACTTGAGCACATTAACTAGGCCAACATATCAGTGCACCACTGAGGAAGTGCTGCATTGTTGAGAGGTGCTGTCTTTCAAACGAGACATTGAATGCCCCATCTGCTCTCTAAAGTGAATGTAAAAGATCCCATAGCCATTTTCTAAAGAGGAAAAAAAAAATTAACTGGTCATTCATCTCATTGCCCTTTGTGGGACCTTGCTGTGTGTAAATTGGCTGCCACGTTTCCCTACAAAACAGTGAACAGTGACCACGCTTCAAAAAGTAATTAATTGGCTATAAAGTGCTTTGAGATGTTCGGAGGACATGAAAGTCATTATATTTCTTTCTTTAAATATTAATAGCTAGATGGTGCTAAATTCATATAATTGCACAAGTAAATTGAGAGTTTACGTGAGTCCAAAACTCCCAGAAGAACACAGGTATTTAGGCTATTGCAATACACATAGTGCGAAACCTGAAAGAAAACATAGGCAAAGTTTGCTGGGATTAACTTTTTTTTGACTAGTACCATATCAGCTGTTATAACCAACCAAGATGGAAAACATGAGGTATTGATAAATGAAAACCGTAAAAAGATAATGATTAGCTATATTCTAGTAGTTTACACAGAGGATCAAAATGTGCAAATTTATACCAGATCTCTCTTCTGTTGAATAAACTAAGTACACATTAAAATCTGGTACTGTTCGATTCCATGTTAACCCATGCATCTACAGCATTTACAGGCTGCAAGTATAGTAAGTTGGATGTGTGCCAAAGTAGAGCAAGCAGCATTACAGAAGCTGCTACTAAAGAACATAAGAATTAAGAGCAGGAGTCGGCCATACAGCCCCTCGAGCCTGCTCTGCCATTCAATAAGATCACGGCTGACCTTCGACCTCAACTCCACTTTCCCGTCCGATCCCCATATCCCTTGATTTCCCCTAGAGTCCAAAAATCTATCTATCTCAGCCTTGAATATATTCAACGACTAGGCATCCACAGCCCTTCGGGGCAGAGAATTCCAAAGATTCACAACCCTCCGAGTGAAGAAATTCCTCCTCATCTCGGTCTTAAATGGCCTACCCCTTATCCTGAGACTGTGCCCCCTAGTTCTAGACTCTCCAGCCAGGGGGAAACAACCTCTCAGCATCTACCCTGTCAATCCCCCTCAGAATCTTATATGTTTCAATGAGATCACCTCTCATTCTTTTAAACTCCAGAGAGTATAGGCCCAATCTACACAATCTCTCCTCATAGGAGCGAAAGGGCAAGACAGATTGTGCTTCTAATAGCAATTTCTCCATTCAGTCATTGACAAAATAATCAACTAACCTCCAAATTAAAATATTTAATCAAGATAATATAATGGATACCTTACCTACACCCAATAGCTCTACAGACATGTTCATTTTTCCATCTGGTGAACTCAGCAGAGACCGCCATTCCAAGTAGTGCGATGCCATTAGTGTTGTTTCACCAGAGGTATCGGTCTTTATAAGAACCATGTGCACAGGATCACAGATTGATAATAAAGTCGTTGCATCAGCCATCTTACTGCCATCACCTAGATATGATCAACCAGGAAGAAAAGAAAAGTCCGGTCACCTAGCCTGCAGATCAAGTTCTTCGGGAGCCAGAATATGTTAATACGACACTAAATGATAATTGGAGAAAGCTCCATTTTGTGACTAAGGAGAAAGCAGACAACCGTTACAATCTGTTAAAGAAACCTGCTGCTTAACAGAGTTCTCCTGCCCTTATAATATCCAATGGCCCAGAACTACCAGCGGTCACCGTCATTACCTCTCTGAAACTGACGTTCAGATGAGCACGTGCTAAATCCTGAAGTTGCGGTGATTCAGTCACTGCTCCGACTCTGGCTCCACTGTGGAATAACGCCCCCCCCCCCCCCCCTCCATGGGAAATGAGAACCTGCTTTTATCTCCACTTTTAAAAAATGTTACTGAGAGCGAAATAAAGATTGGGACTCTCACACGGGGCCATAGCCAGCAATCAGTGGAACTAATGAAAACTTGGGCTTTTCCGCAGTAATATCGCTGTTAAATGCCCCATTACATGTTAAGCCTTGTTGGAATAGGAGTAACTAGGGTTTTAACAGACTGTGAAACAAATGTTTTGGCCCCGAAAAACTTATATTTCTATATTTGTGGAGTGTCAAATTTCTCCATTATGATAAAAATTACAATTAAAAAAAAAGTTTGGTCATGATATTTCAGCTTCTACCTTAGCCCCATGTGAGAGTCCCAATCTTTACTTCGCTCTCGGAAACATTTTTTTAAAAGTGGGGATAAAAGCAGGATCTCATTTCCTGGTTTGCGGCCTGTGAGAATTCTGCATTGTGATTGGCTGCTTAGACAGCTGGTTGGCGTCACAGCGGCTCGCACAAGGGATTTCCACGACAGAGCGCTGAACGTCGAAAAGATGCAAACTTCTCGTCGCAGAGGTCGCGGGATCTCTGCGGGCAGCTTTCTTCGGGGCCAGCGGTGAGCGCCTTTGCTTCGCCGCTGACCGCAAATTACCGGCCAACAGGTCCCGGGATTTTCCTCAGGGCTTCTGCCATTCCACCGCATTAAGTTTAGTGGAAACCCTGTTTTCGTGCATAAATAGGATTTACAAAGTTACGGCGGCAGAGTGGGAGAAACCCCCAAGGAAATTCCCAGCGATGGTCACTGGATTCCAATTATCAGGATACTATTAGTGCATTTATATTATAATGGAGTTCTGTATGTAGGGGGCAGTGTGTGCATGGGTTATTGTGGATTCCCTATTTTAAAATTGTTTCTCATGAGAATCTCAAAAGGAGGCAGTGTTTTTAATAGTGATGTAACTTTCTTTTGGTTGGTGCATCCCTACTTCACTCCCCCCACTGTCAGTAATGTGTTTTTTTTTTAGAAAAAGGATACTTTTAGAAAAAGTATTCAGAGTTTTCTCATAACAAAGAGCGCTGCTGCACAACTAACAGATTATAATTGTTCATAAATACTGTAACAACAAAGCTGATCCCCTTCCAATAACTCCCTATTCACCACAGTTCAAATATAATTTCCTCTAATCTTGCTGTTCCCCAGCCCCCAGTAGTGTGCTGCGCTCCGTATCATAAGAACATAAGAAATAGGAGCAGGAGTCGGCCATTTGGCCCTTTGAGCCTGCTCCACCATTCAATAAGATCATGGCTGATCATCTACCTCAACTCCACCTTCCCGCACTATCACCATGTCCCTTAATTCCCAAAAATTGATCGATCTCTGTCTTGAATATACTCAACGACTGAGCCTCCACAGCCCTCTGGGGTAGAGAATTCCAAAGATTCACCACCTTCTGAGTGAAGAAATTTCTCATCTCAGTCCTAAATGGCCGACCCCTTATTCTGAGACTGTGACCCCTGGTTCTAGACTCCCCAGCCAGGGGAAACATTCCTCCCTGCATCGACCCTGTCAAGCCCTGTGAGAATTTTGTATGTTTCAACGAGATACATTTCTCTAATTCTTCTAACAGATTGCACTCAGATTGCAGCCTCACAGGCAAACTTTCCTAACCCCCTTTGTCAACGTGCCCTAAACCACTCATTATGCCTTGCAGCTCCTGAGCTAACACACTACAGTTCCCTACTTTGTGAAGCAACACAATCTCTGGCAGATGTAGGAAAAGCACATTTGTTACTGCATTTCTCTCTTCCCCTCCAAATTCACCCTTCTCTCAGATGGCACTCACTCTTATTGGGGCTAAGGCTCACCAGGTAGCTGCAGTCCTCCAGTATCGTGATTGAAAACAGCAACCCTGACACATTTTCCCCATGGCTAGCTCAGGCGACCAAGGCCATTTCTGGAGCCCAACTATTACCTCAGTTGATACCACCTGACTCAGCAGAGATTCTGCATTGAGCCTGGGATGGTCAGTATGTCTGTATGGCACCACAGGGCCATGCACTTACCACCTAAGCCATTGAGGGAAGCCAGTTACCCCTTTTAAGATGTACCCGATGGATTGATTTTACAAACAAACCTGAAGTTACCTTCACCGTTCCTCACCTAAACTGTCTTTGTGAACTTCCAGCAGAAATCCATCCTGCAGGTCGGGCTCGCAGGCACATGGCACAGGCTTGGAGCGGAAACGCTGGTTTCGGAAATGTAAGAAGAGCGTCAGCGTAGAGCACACTTGTCCTGGTAAAGGTTGTGGTTCCTGCAAATGCTCCAGGAAAGCTTTACCACCCAAAACCTGAAGGTACATGTTTCTTCTGGTAGGATCAATATTTGCTGAAATGTGAATGGGAGAACATGAACGGCTTAACTAGTAGAAAGAACTTGCATTTCTATAGCGCTTTTCGCGACCCAAAGCGCATTACAGCCAATGAAGTACTTCTGAAGTGTAGTCACTATTGTAATGATGGAAACGCGGCAGCCAATTTGCGCACAGCAAGCTCCCGCAAACAGCAATGAGATAATGACCAGATAATCTGCTTTAGTGCTGTTTGTTGGGGGATAAATATTGGCCCGGACACCGGGGAGAACTCCCCTGCTCCTCTTCGAAATAGTGCCGTGGGATCTCTTGCGTCCGCCTGAGAGAGCAGACGAGGACTCGGTTTAATGCCTCATTCGGAAGACAGCACCTCCGACAGTGCAGCACTCCCTCAATACTGCACTGGAGTGTCAGCCTGGATTATGTGCTCAAGTCCCTGGAGTGGGACTTGAACCCACAACCTTCTGACTCACGAGATGAGAGTGCTGCCCACTGAGCCAAAGTTCGTAAGCACCAATATATCAAATATGTAGTGAAACAAGATTTTTTAATTTTCACTTGGCTTTGAGAGTCACGTTACATTTTATGCAAAACATTTATGGAAGGGGATGGCGGTATTATTTCAGTGCCTTTCAAAGCACATTCTAGCTTTTGTGATCTTCTAATCACTTCCTGCCAGGCTCACAGCGGGATATGCTCACCTCCTAACCTCTCCACCGTCTACAAAGCTCAAGTCAGGTGTTCCACACAATACTCAGTGCTCATTTGCAGCTGCGACATCACTCAAGTTGTTCGGAACCATCAGAACAGAGCAGTTTGCCTGATTAATGCACCTGCCACTAGACTCAATATCTACCCTCTCCATCGTCAGTACACTGACTGCAGCAGGTACGATCTACAGGATGCACTGCAGTAACTCACCAAGGTTAACTCAGAAGCACATCCCTACCCTGCGACCTCCAACACTTAGAAGCACAAGAGCAGCAACGTCATGGGAACACTCATCGCGAAATTCCCCTTCAAGTAACACATCATTCTGACTTGGACATACATAGAGTCATAACGGCACAGAAGGAGGCCATTCGGCCCATCGAGTCCATGCCAGCTCTCTGTAGAGCAATCCAGTCAGTCCCATTCCCCGCTCTATCCCCGTAGCCCTGCAAGTTTATTTCCTTCAAGTGCCTATCCAGTCTCCCCTTGAAAACATTGAGAGTCTCCACTTCCATCGGCAGCGATTTCCAGTTCCTCACCACTCGCTGCATAAAAAAGTTTTTCCTCACATCCCCCCTGCATCTCTTGCCCAAAACCTTAAATCTGTGTCCCCTAGTCCTTGTACCATCAACTAGTGGGAACAGCCTTTCCCCGTCTAGCCTATCCAAACCCGTCATAATCTTGTACACCTCTATCAAATCACCCATCAACCTCCTTTGCTCTAATGAAAACAAATCCAGCTTCCCCAACCTGACCTTGTAGCTAAGATCCCCCATCCCCAGAACCATTCTGGTAAATCTCCTCTGCACCCTCTCAAGGGCCTTCACATCCTTCCTAAAGTGTGGTGACCAGAACTGGACGCAATACTCCAGTTGTGGCCTAACCAGCGCTTTATAAAGGTTCAGCATAACTTCTCTACTTTTGTACTCAATACCTCTATTTATGAAGCCCAAGATCCCATATGCTTTGCTAACCACTCTCTCAATATGTCCTGCCACCTTCAGGGACCTATGCACATTAACTCTCAGGTCCCTCTGCCCCTGCACACTCTTTAAAACTGTGCCATTAAGTGTATATTGCCTCTCCCTGTTCCTTCTGCCAAAATGCATCACCTCACACTTCTCTGTATTAAATTCAATCTGCCACTTGTCTGCCCATTCTGCTAGCCTTTCTATGTCCTGTTGCAGTTGATTGGTATCATCATCACTGTTTGCCACACCCTCAAGTTTGGCGACATCGGCAAATTTAGAAATTCTACTCTGTATTCCAATATCCAGGTCATTTATATACAGTATATCAAAAAAGCAGTGGCCCCAGCACTGACCCTTGGGGAACACCACTGTCTACCATCCTCCAGTCAGAAAAATGCCATTTACCACAACTCGCTGTTTTCTGTCCTTAAGCCAATTCCTTATCCAAGCTGCCACTGACCCACCTATTCCATGAGCCTCAATTTTGTTAATCAGCCTTTTATGTGGTACTTTGTCAAACGCCTTCCAAAAATCCATGTAGACAGCATCCATTGCATTCCCTTCATCAATCCTCTCTGTTACTTCATCAAAAAATTCAATTGGATTAGTCAAACACGATCTGCCTTTTACAAATCCGTGTTGGCTCTCCTTAATTAGCTTAAACCTCTCCAAGTGCCCATGAATTTTTTCCTTGATTATTGTTTCTAAAACTTTACCCACCACTGATGTTAAACTGACCAGCCAGTAGTAACCAGGATTGTCCTTACACCCTTTCTTGAACAATGGTGTCACATTTGCCACTTTCCAATCCTCAGGCACCTCCCCCACATCTAGGGAAGATTGGAAAATTATGGCAAGCCCTTGCGCTATCTCCTCCCCCAAGTCCCTTAGCAACCTGGGATGCAAGCCATCTGGACCAGGCGACTTGTCCACTCTAAGCATACCCAGCCTTTCTAGTACATCCTGTCTAGCAATTTTCACCCCTTCCATTGCTTCTACCTTTTCCACTTCTACCGATATTTTGTCAGCATCCACCTCCTTAGTAAACACCGATACAAAGTACTCATTGAGTATTCTAGCCTTGCGCCTCTAAGCATATATCGCCATTCCTTCCTTATCACTGGGTCACTATCCTGGAATTTCCTACGGGGGCACTGCCAGCACAAGGACGGCAGCGGTTCAAGGAAAAGGCTCACTTCCACCATCTCAGAGCAACTAGGGATGGGCAATAAATGCAGCGTTTCCCACATCCCAAGAACAAATTAAAGAAAAAAACTCTTGAGCTCACCCTCTTAGCTACAAATGTTATGTGGCCCATGGAAATAATTTCCAAAAGGATGTGGGAGTCTTAACCTGACCAAAAAAAATGTTCATTACTTAACTTGCTTCATCTTTTCTGTAAAGATACACTGCACTAATAACACCACATTACTGGGTTTATTTCACTCATGAGAAAGACTCTGCCTGTAGCACTGCTGAATCATGGTATCGTTTCACGTGTAGTGTTCTGGGATTGGTTCAACATTCTCTAAGTGACAATTCAAGGACAATATTGTGATCACCAGCTAGTTAATCGGTGGGAAAACAGTGTCTTCAGTAATGGCCCAGAAATTCGGGTCTCCACGGGTGAGTACGCACAGGGTACTCACCTGCAGGCCCAATGGAAGTGCTGATGTCGTGCATGCACTGCGCATGCGCGGGAAACTGGAACTTCCGCTCCCTTGAAAGAAGGGGTTCAGAGTTTGAACGCGTGCGCATTGAAGTTACGTTTTTTTCCCAGGTTTATCCCGGGAGGGTAAATCTCCAGGAGTTACACATATAAAAAGCAGGCGCAAGGCCTGCTTTTAACAAGGTAAGTGGTGAATTAATTAAAATTAAAACATTTTTTCCACAGGTTTATTATTTTTAAATAAATACTTTAAATAAAAGTACATTTATTTTTAGCCCTGTTAGAAAATGTAATTAATTTTTTCAAAAATTTAAATTATTGTTTAAAATAGTTATTTTATATAATTTATAGTTATTTTAAAAATGTGATTTAAAAAAAATTTATTTGAAGTTTTAGTGATGTTTTGGGGCTTATAGTATTTATGGTTTTGACAGCTCTTCTTGTCAATTTTATGAATGGGCATTCCCTGCTAACTATTGGCTCTCCATGGCCCACGTGATCCCAGGGGATGCTTCGAACTAACTGCACCCCTGGGATACGTGAGCACTGCGCGCCGGCAGTTGGAGGAGGCCCAGGATCGGAATCTCACGCGGGCCCACAACACAACGGCTGGCGTGCAAGGTAAGTGCAGGTCGGAGGCTTACACCCGTGGGAAGCCCCTGACCCGAATTTCTGGGCCATTATATTCAGATTCTTGATGGAACCACACTCAATACGTTTAACCAGCAAATATTACCCCGGTCACCCAGTCCATAGATGCTTGTGATGGACACAGGCGCTCGAACCTGAAGAGAAGCAAGTTATTTCTGAAGAGATCACCTGCTCCCTTCCCTCCCCACTGTACAGAAGGTAAGAGACCAGCAAGGCGAAACCATAGCATGAATCCCATGGAGGGTTGAGCCCTAGAGAGTTGGTGCAGAACTTCTTTGCCTTTGCCCACTCAAAGGAACAGCTGGGCACATTGTTAAATTAGAGCGCGAGACACCTTGCACTCATTATTTATCTTCAATAGGCTCGAGATTTGGATCAGATGCAAAAGGAACTGTTTCAGTTGAAAACCATACTCCTATTTCTGAGAACAGAGAAGGACTTTGGGGGGTACAGGTTCGCAGAATATTAAAGGCAGCACCTCGGGTGGATAAGCCGATAAAGAACCCTAATAGAATTCTAGGTTTTATCTCAAGAGGCACAGAATATTAAAGGCAAAAGGTAATGACGAGCTTATATAAAACTTTATTAAGACCGCAGTTAGAGTACTGTGTGCAGTATCAGGCTGCATGCTACAGGAAGGGTCTTGAGGCTTTAGAAACATAGAAAAATAGGAGCAGGAGTCGGCCATTCAGCCCTTCGAGCCTGCTCCGCCATTCAATATGATCATGGCTGATCCTCTATCCCAATACCATATTCCCGCTCTCTCCCCATACCCCTTGATATCTTTTGTGTCTAGAAATCTAACTATCTCCTCCTTAAATATATTCAGTGACTTGGTCACCACAGCCTTCTGTGGTAGAGAATTCCACAGGTTCACCACCCTCTGAGTGAAGAAATTTCTCCTCATCTCAGTCCTAAATGTCCTACCCCGTATCCCGAGACTGTGACCCCTCATTCTAGACCGCCCCGCCCCCCCCAGCATCCAGTCTGTCTAGCCCGGTCAGAATTTTATACGTTTCAATTAGATCCCCTCTCATTCTTCTAAACTCTAGTGAATACAGGCCTAGTTTGTAGTGTATGTGCTTTAAGTCAGAACTACTTTTTACAGCTCCTGTATACTGTAGTACCGGCAGTAACCACACCGGTATATAAGCTGTGCGCATGCCTCTGTACCCCAGTCTAGAGATTGCCCTCCTCCAGTAAAGACCTGTTACTTGTTTATGTACAGCATCCGTGTAATTATTTATCCACTGAACCACGGATCGAACAGTGGCGACGAGTGTTGATGCGAATCTACCTGCAACATTAAACAAAAAAAAAAAAGTCGAGTCCAGGAACATGGGCGTCGACCACGAGCAACCGCCCAGCAGTCAGGCAGAGATCCAACTTCACTGGGGAGGCTGTGGAGAGCCGGGCTTGGTTCCCCAGCCACAACGAGCAGTAAGAGACCGACGACAGGTCCAGAGCAGACCCTTCCCCAGCAGCGGCGGCTGGAGCCGACCGACGGCAGAGAGAGAGAGAGCCGGGCAGCGTCGACGGGGTAAGAAAAAGGGTGACGAGAGCAGGGCGCAGCCGGGGGTTGATCACCGAGCGGCGTTGAGGAAAAATACTGCAAAACCGGAGAGAGGGTAAGAAACAGCCGGGTTCTAGGCTGAGCGGCGCCGACAAATATCAAGAGAAGAACGCGCAGAGCACAGCCAGGGATCACGGGCTGATCAGGGTCCGCGGGGCGAAGCAAGGGGAGACGCCATTGAGCCGCGGAGAAGCAGGGAGAGCGCGGGAGGCGCCATTGAGAAGGAAGAGCGTGGGAGACGCCATTTTGCGAAGCCGCAGCGGAGAAGACGGGCGAGCGCGGGAAGGAAGGAAAGCGCGGGAGACGCCATTTTGTGCCAGCGGAGAAGGGGAAGCGCGGGAGGCGCCATTGGTGATAGTTAACGCACAACCAAGGATGCCGAAGAGTGGCAGTATCTCTACGTTCGACAATGAAGTCGAAGATTGGGCGACATATGTGGAACGTATTGAGGTGTACTGCAGGGCGAATGAAGTGCCAGATGCTAATAAAGCACTGGTTCTGTTAAATTCCATGGGTGCAAAAACTTATGGGTTACTGCGAAATCTAATAACCCCAGAGAAGCCGGTAAACAAGAATTTTGAAAGCATAGTAGAAATCCTACAGGACCACTTAAACCCCACACCGCTGCTGATAGCAGAACGATTTAAGTTCCATAAAAGGAACCAACACAAAGACGAAAGCAATGCTGAGTACCTAACGGAACTGCGCAAGCTATCGAAATACTGCCAGTTTGGAGCGGGACTAGCAGACACGTTAAGGGACAAGTTTGTGTGTGGGCTACAAAGTGAAGGAACCCAGAAACGGCTTCTATCAGAAAAGGACCTTACGCTGGACAAAGCTTTCAGTATGGCAGTATCACACGAAGCAGCCGCAAGGGGCGCTGCAAAGATACAACGGAGACCGCAAGAATACGGCACCAACGAAATGACCTATGGAACAGGGAAGTGCTATCGCAGCGGCAGAACAACACATGACCAGAAAGATTGTTGGTTCAAGGACCAAGTGTGCAGACAGTGTGGGAAAGCAGGACACAAAGCAAGAGTCTGCAGGTCTGGGAAGAAAACCAACAGTAAGAAATCTCCACAGGAGAAGTACAAAAAGGTACACCAGGTGATGGACAGTGGTTCAGACGAACAGAAAAGTGACACAGACTCCGGAAGCAAGGAGCTGGGTTGTCTGAAACTACATAATGTAACCGAAATGGAGGATCACCAGACTATCTGGGTTACACTCAAGATAGACGGAGTCCAAGTGGAAATGGAATTGGACACAGGGTCAGCTCTAACAGTCATAAATCAAAGAAACTACAAGCGGCTATTTTCACACATACCCTTGAAAGCTAGAGATTGTCTTGAAGACGTATACGGGGCAAAAAGTCTACCCCAAAGGAAAAATAAGGGTGAAAGTGACATATAAAGGTCAGGAAATACCTAAAATGGATATATATGTATTGCCAAATGGAGGACCACCACTGCTAGGATGTGAATGGATCCGGAAGATACATTTAGATTGGCATTCCATACAGGCACTGAAGGTGCAGGCCAAAAAGGATGACGACGTCACACCTGGACGACTGTCAAAAATGCTAACTGACGCAAAAGAAGTGTTCCAGGAGGGACTAGGAACACTAAAAGGAATAACAGCAACAATTAAAATAGAGGATAATGCAAGCCCAAAGTTTCTGGCGACCAGACCAGTGCCTTATGCGATCAGACCAGCGGTTGAAGCAGAGCTGGAAGGGTTGGAACGTTCAGGAGTACTGTCCAAAGTGGACTGGAGCGAGTGGGCTACACCCATCGTTCCTGTAATGAAGAGGTTGTTGAGTAATACGCCTGGGGAACCAAAGAAGGTCCGCATCTGTGGGGATTTTAAGGTGACAGTGAACCCAGTCCTTCACTCGGTGCAATATCCGCTTCCACGAATTGAGGATATTTGCGCCTCGCTATCTGGTGGTAAACGCTTCACAAAAATTGATCTAGCCCAGGCGTACTTGCAAATGGAGGTAGAAGAAGCTTCGAAACATTACCTTACGATCAACACCCATAAAGGTCTCTATCAATACAACCGGCTGGTGTTTGGAGTAGCCTCGGCTCCGGCTATCTGGCAAAGGGCGATGGATCAGGTCCTGCAAGGGATTCCAGGGACCCAGTTTTATTTGGACGACATCTTGGTCACGGGCGAAAATGACGGTGATCACCTCGCTAACTTGGAGAAGGTGCTCGCCAGATTAAAGGAACATGGGCTACTATTACAAAGGGTAAATCGTGCTTGACTAATCTATTGGAATTTTTTGAGGGAGTAACTGGTAGAATAGATGGGGGAGAGCCAGTAGATGTGGTGTACCTGGACTTCCAAAAGGCCTTCGATAAGGTCCCACATAAAAGATTAGCATGGAAAATTGAGGCTCATGGGATAAAGGGGAAAGTTTTGGCGTGGATAGGGAACTGGCTGTCAGATAGAAAACAGAGAGTTGGAATAAACGGCTCATTTTCTGAATGGCAGGCAGTAACAAGTGGGGTACCACAGGGATCTGTCCTGGGCCCCCAGCTGTTCACAATTTACATTAATGACCTGGATCAGGGAGTCGGATGCAGCATTTCCAAATTTGCAGACGACACTAAACTAGGAGGTGGGGTGGGCTCAGAGGAAGAGACCAGGAAGCTCCAGAGCGATTTGGACAGACTGGGCGATTGGGCGGATAAATGGCAGATGCACTATAATGTGGACAAGTGCGAAGTTATCCACCTTGGGTGCAGGAACGGGAGGGCAAATTATTATTTAAATGGCAATAGATTGGGAGAGGGGGAAGTACAGAGAGACCTGGGTGTTCTTGTACACCAGTCACTGAAGGCGAGCATGCAGGTGCAACAGGCGGTCAAGAAGGCAAACGGTATGCTGGCCTTCATAGCAAAAGGGTTAGAATACAGGAACAGGGATACCTTGCTGCAGCTGTACAGGGCACTGGTGAGACCACACCTCGAGTACTGTGTACAGTTTTGGTCGCCTCATCTGAGGAAGGATGTTCTTGCCATGGAGGGGGTGCAGCGGCGATTCACCAGGCTGATACCAGGAATGGCGGGAATGACCTATGAGGAGAGACTATGTAGTTTAGGGATGTACACACTGGAGTTTAGAAGATTGAGAGGGGACCTCATAGAAGTGTATAAAATTCTGACAGGTCTAGACAGACTGGATGCAGAAGGAATGTTTCCCTTGGCGGGTGAAAACAGAACTAGAGGACATAATTTAAGGATAAGGGCTAAACCATTTAGGACAGAGATGAGGGGGAATTTCTTCACTCAGAGAGTGGTGAACCTGTGGAACTCATTGCCACAGAGGGCAGTGTACGCCAGCTCATTAAATATATTTAAGAGGGAATTAGATATATTTCTACGGGCAAAAGGGGTTAAGGGTTACGGAGAGAAGGCGGGGACGGGATACTGAATTAAAGGATCAGCCATGATCTCATTAAATGGCGGAGCAGGCACGAAGGGCCGAATGGCCTACTCCTGCTCCTATCTTCTATGTATGTATCTATGAACTAATCGCCACAAGTGCGAGTTTTTCCAGAAACAGATCTCGTATTGCGGCCACGTCATCGATGAAGAGGGGTTACATAAGTCCCCTGACAAGATTGAGGCAGTAGTCAAGGCTCAAGCACCGGAAAATGTGTCACAACTGAGGTCGTTCCTCGGGCTGGTAAACTATTACCACAAGTTCTTACCAAATATGTCTACGGTATTACACCCGCTGAACACCCTACTGCAAACAGGGGTACCATGGAAGTGGGATGACGAACGTAGACGAGCTTTCCAGAAGTGTAAAGAATTGATCACATCAAAAGAGGTGTTGGCCCATTTCAACCCAGCACTACCAATTCGTTTGGCATGTGATACATCACCCTACGGCATTGGAGCGGTGCTGTCGCACAAATTCCCGGACGGTTTGGAGAGGCCAGTAGCCTTTGCGTCTCGGTCACTAACCTCAGCCGAGCGCAACTACGCCCAGATTGACAGGGAGGCCCTCAGCCTAGTATGGGGAGTAAAAAAATTCAACCACTATCTGCATGGACAGAAGTTCACCTTGCTGACTGACCACCAACCACTTGTCTCCATCTTTAATCCTAAGAAGGGCGTGCCAGTAATGACTGCACAGCGGTTACAAAGATGGTCCCTGTTTCTAGGGGCGAATCAATATGAAATAGAATATAAAGGCACGAAACAGCATGGGAACGCTGATGGGCTATCGCGCCTGCCACTGCCTACTGTGGAGGAAGCACCAGCAGTGGACCCTATCGAGATATTTTATTCGTCGATAATTGAACGATTGCCAGTAACAAACGCGGATATAGAGGAGACCCGCAATGATCCGATGCTGTCACGGGTATATGAATTGACGGTGAGGGGATGTCCAACACATGGCGACTCACTGTTGCCAGCATTCTCATCCAGAAGAGAACAGCTGTCAGTATGCCAGGGGACAGTGATGTGTGGATCCAGAGTGGTGATTCCACCCAAGTTAAGGGAGAGAGTGCTAAATGAGCTACATGAAGGTCATCTGGGGGGAGTGAAAATGAAAAGCCTAGCTAAGGCTTATGTGTGGTGGCCGGGAATCGATCAACAAATCGAAGACCTAACTAAGAGCTGCTTAGGATGCCAGAAGGTCCAAAATGCACCACCACATGCCCCTCTACACCCTCTCCAAGGCAACGGGTGCACATTGATTTCGCTGGTCCATTCATGGACTCAATGTTCTTAATAGCAGTGGATGCTCATTCAAAGTGGCCTGAGGTGATAAAGATGTCTTCAACCACTACAGAGAAAACGATTGCAGTCCTACGGACCATATTTGCCAGAAACGGGTTGCCAGAGCAGATCTGCTCTGATAATGGACCACAGTTTGTGTCCGACGAGTTCCAAAAATTCATGAAAAGGAATGGGGTAAGACATTACACATCCGCCCCATATCATCCAGCCACCAATGGATTGGCTGAGAGGTTCGTACAAACCTTTAAGAAGGCGATAAAGGCCATGTGCGACGAGGAAATTCCACTACAGCATAAGGTGGACAATTTCTTATTAGCCTACCGAAACGCGACACATGCAGTTACCAACCAGACCCCGGCCATGATGTTCTTTAACCGAAGGTTGAGATCTCGTCTGGACTTGCTCAGACCAAATGTGCGAAGAAATGTTGAGGACAAACAATTCCAGCACATCAACGAGAAGCCGACAAGGAGCTTCAATGTAGGGCAACCAGTCTTGGCCCGGGACTATCGAACAGAGAAGTGGCAACCCGGAACAAGATGTACAAGGCAGGGGCCATTAATGTACACAGTGGATGTCGGGGAGAACATTGTGAGACGCCACGTCGATCAGATCTTAGCATTACAGGAATGTGTCAACCCCATGTCTCGAGTACCTGGGGATGAACCCGACATACTGGTAGTATCTACTTCAGACCCAGTAGCAGTGGAACCAGATGAACTACCCAATGAAAGGGGGTCAGAATCGCCTCTGCACCAAGAACAAGAACCTCCGGAAAGGCGCTATCCCGAAAGGGTCAGGAAGCCGCCCCAAAGACTGAATCTATAAATGGACTATTGTTGTTTAATGTACATGTAAAAATGTAATTGTTATTTGAATATTAAGGGGGTATTATTAATCTAAAAAGGGAGGAATTGTAGTGTATGTGCTTTAAGTCAGAACTACTTTTTACAGCTCCTGTATACTGTAGTACCGGCAGTAACCACACCGGTATATAAGCTGTGCGCATGCCTCTGTACCCCAGTCTAGAGATTGCCCTCCTCCAGTAAAGACCTGTTATTTGTTTATGTACAGCATCCGTGTAATTATTTATCCACTGAACCACGGATCTAACATAGTTGACCCAATCTCTCCTCATACGACAGTCCTGCCATCCCAGGAGAGTTAAATGCAGATTCACTAGAAAGCTGCCTAGTATGAGGAAATACAAATACAAGACTTGAAAATTCGGGTCTCTTTTCATTACAGAGCAATAGAATAGAAGTGCTTAAAATGATAAAAGACTGGGACAGGGTAAATAGAAGACTGTTTCCAGATATGAGGGGTCAAGGACGGTGGTCCATAGATACAAGATTAAATGTAAGAGGTTTAGAATAGAGTGCAGGAGAAACTTCTTTACACAGAGCTGTGAGAATGTGGAAGTCACTTCCAGGGTTAGTGGTTGAGACAGAAACTGTGTCAAGATTAGATTGGATAGGCGGATGAAGGAAAAGAGCTGTAGGAACAGGGTGGATTAATAGGATTAGAACTATTTGCTCGTGTGGAGGGTCAACGCCAGATATGGACTGGATGGGCCAAATGACCTTTTTCTGTATCGTAACTTCTATGTATTTCTAGCAATGATTAATGTTCTCACATCAGGCGGCAATCAGAGTAATCCAAAATTAAATCCGATTAGCATTATCAGAAAATGAAATACAGGTCTTCCCTCAATGGGTCAGGTGGGAGAGACAGTATGTTGCCAAGTCACAGGAACCTGAAGCTTCCAGGTTTAATTCCTAGTCTATGCTAATTCCTGAGCAACTCAGAGTTAGCTGATCCTAGGCTGGGAGGCAGTGGCCCTGGCGAGTGAGCTCAGTGGCCCTGGCGAATGAGGCAAAAATCAGCCATTGCTCTCACTCCCGATCACGATCCAGTGATCGCTGCTGGAAAGTTACCAAATGCGGACATTTGGTGAGGGCCATGCTCTTCACGATCAAATAACTTTCCAACCCTCACTGAAAAATAAACGCTTTTGTCCCAACGTATCCCATGAATTTGAAGCCAGTGCAGCTAATGTGGGGGAAAAACAACTCACCACACTGGATACAATTCCAGACACTGACGTGTATTTTCAACAGCAGGAAAATGCCATGTCAGAAAACATTGGGAAAACAAGGGACCAATGTTGAAACTGAAATAAATGAGCTTTTACTGGCGTCGTAGGGACTTACGTCTGTTCAGTTAACTTGCCAAGTGCTGGAGTGACACAAAAATGTCCATCCAGAAAGATTCTGAAGTACCTCCATTGTGGCATCCCATTGTTCCTTAAATGATTCCAGGGGTTTTGTCTCGACTATGTCTGGAGGTCTATTCCATGTATTGATATCAGCTTTAAATTTAACCATTTACTAGTTTGAACCCATGGCCTCTTGTCCTGCTCTCGCAATCTCATATAAAGTAAAATTCCTGATTTACTTTTTCTATTTGCTTATTTAACAATCTTAAATACTTCTATAAGCTTACCTCCCTGACACCACCTCCCCAGGCTGAAAAATCCAAGTTTCTTCAGTCTTTCCTCGAAACCCAGACCTTTCACACAAGGTTGTGGTTCTCTGCACTGCTTCCAGTGCTTAAAAGAAAGAAAGACTTGTATTTATATAGCGCCTTTCACGGCCACCGGACGTCCCAAAGCGCTTTACAGCCAATGAGGTACTTTTTTGAAGTGCAGTCACGATTGCAATGTAGGAAACGCGGCAGCCAATCTGCGCACAGCAAGCTCCCACAAACAGCAATGTGATAATGACTAGATAATTTGTTTTAGTGATGTTGATTAAGTGTCTCCATTGCATTTCAGCAACTAAAACTGGGCACATCATTCAAGGTGTGGTCTGACCCGAGTACTTGTACAGCTCCTCTCACTTGTATCCAACTGCTTTTTCTATGTAGTTCAACCTTTCCATTGGCTTTGCCCTTTGCTGTTCTGCACTGGTTAGTAATGTCGAGTGTCATTTCTACCAAGCCTCCTATGGCTCTTTCAGCTTCATTAGCTATTTCAATAGCATTCATGGAATATGTGCAGCACTTTGCACTTGTCTGCATTAAATGTCATGTCATTGTTTTGCCCATTTACATGTTACATGAATCCCATGTGCCACTTTGTTTTATATTACGCGTTTTTTTCTATCTGCACTCCCACCTTTAAAGATATATGTATCCACACCCCGACACCTCCCTGCTCCTCCAATCTGTTTTGAATTTCACCATTTAGGATATATTTCCTTTCACTGTTCTTTTTCTCAAAATGTACTACTTCACATTTTTCTGTATTGAACTGGATTTGCCACTTGTATGCCCACTTTGCTAATATGTCCATGTCCCTCACGGTTTGCCATGCCTCCTAATTTGGTATAGAAAAAAAACAACATAGTTTCTCGTGACTATGTCAAAATAATTAATAACGGAGGTCCGAACACTCTAGGATACTTGGCTTTGTAAATAGGGGCATTGAATACAAAAACAAGGTCATGCTAAACCTTTACAAATCACTGGTTAGACCTCAGCTGCAGTATTGTGTACAATTCTGGGCACCACATTTTAGGTGGGATCACGTTGGAGGTGGCGGATGAAGGGTCCCACCACCAAACGCATCTTCCCCTCACCTCCCCTTTCAGCATTCCGAAGGGACCGCTCCCTCTGCGACACCCTGGTCCACTCCTCAATCACTCCCAACGGCACCTTCCCGTGCAAGCGCAGGAAATGCAACAGCTGCCCTTTTACCTCCTCCCTTCCCACTGTCCAGGGCCCCAAAAACCCCTTCCAGGTGAAACAACGATTTACTTGTAGTTCTTGCAATTTAGTATACTGTATTCGCTGCTCATGATGCGGTCTCCTCTACAATGGGGTGACCAAACGCAGATTGGGCGACCGCTTTGGGGAACACCTCCGTTCAGTCCGTAAGGGTGACCCCGAGCTTCCGGTCGCCTGTCACTTTAATTCTCCGCTCCACTCCCACTCTGATCTCTGTCCTCGGCCAATGAAGCTCAACGTAAGCTCGAGGAACAACACCTCATCTTTCGATTAGGCACTTTACAGCCTTCTGGACTCAACATTGAGTTCAACAATTTCAGACTATAACCCCTACCCCCATTTTTTAGGCGGTGTATGATTCTGCCATCCCCATTTGCAACATTTTATCTCTCCTGCCTCCTACCCTAGCACAGAATGTTCCTTCCTCCCCTCCCTCTTTCCCTGCCTCTGCACCTGCTTAATATGTTACATCTCTAGCCTTTTCCAGTTCTGATGAAGGGTCCCAGACCTGAAACGTCAACTCTGTTTCTCTCTCCATGGATGCTGCCTGGCCTGCTGAGTGTTTCCAGCATTTTCAGTTGTTATTTCAGATTTCCAGCATCCGCAGTATTTTGCTAATGTACTAATTTGCAGGGTTATGGGGAGAAAGCTGGGATGTGGGACTAAATTGGACAGCTCTTTCAAAGAGTCGGCACAGGGACGACGGGCCAAATGGCCTCAGTGCTGTAAGATTCTATGAACACACATTCTATTTATTTCTTCATTTTCTCTTGAACCTGCAGTCAGAACAGATCTGACCTCACTAAAAATATTTAATTCGAGAAAACATAATGTAAATATTAACAAAAACATTCACTTTAAACCAGTAAAACTTACAGAAGCCAATAAAATGTTAGCGTGCTCAAATGAGTAAGATGACAGAAGCACTCACTTCTCCTTAATTCAGCCGGTTCCTTGTCTACAAAATGTGTGGCTGGTTTTGAACTGCACATAGCTTCTTTTTCCTCCACTTCCTGGAAATGAAAAACATCTTTATTCTATTTAATTTAAAACAAAGGAAACAGCACTGGTCGCATTAGAAGACAGAATTACAGGATTCCATGCTAGAGTGCAACATTTTAATTGCAGTCTTTGCTTTTTAAAAAAAAATTCATTCATGGGATGTGGGCGCCGCTGGCAAAGCCAGCATTTACTGCCCATCCCTAATTGCCCTCGAGAAGGTGGTGGTGAGCCGCCGCCTTAAACCGCTGCAGTCCGTGAGGCGAAGTTACTCCTAAAGTGCTGTATGAAGCAGAGAAAGGTGGTGATAAAGATTACAGACAAATGTGAACGTCGCGAAGATACACAACCTGAAAAGAAAATGAAAGTTTAAAGCTTGAGCTTGCCTGTACCATGTAGTGGCACAATACATAGGACAAAGACCATTGTGGGATCAAGACCACAATTCCCCATATTGTGGAGTTCCCAATCCCGTGAAGCACCATGTAGAGGTAATTTCTGAGCCATTCTCATGCAACTACTGGCAACCAATTCAGAGCAGGTTCGAGAGACTGGGGGGGGGGGGGGCGATGTCACCCTCTTGACCATAGGTGGGTGCGTGGCACAGGGAAAGCAAGCACAAAAGTATAGCAGAATGTTATCCATGCTACCCCGTCAGGGCTGCTGTTCTACACGTGGCTCACTGAGCAGACTCCGTCTAGACATTCCCATTCACCTTCATATGACTTTGTTTCCCAGGCAGCTGACATGGACACAAATTGCTTAAAATAGTATGCGTCGTTCCAGTTAATTTGTAGAATTAAATTCCCTCAGTTTTTTTTAAACAAAGGACCTTGTAAGGAAACATTAAAATCATAGAATAGCACAGCACGGAAGGATTCTCTTTATTTACTCTATCTAAAGTAAGTCGGTCGGTCAGTCAGTCTGTACACTCAAAAGTTATAGAGCGTACCTACACATATGTTATATCAAAAGAAAGCTGATGATCAGGGGAGTGTCATAGGCGTATTTACTTTTTGGTCAGACAAAAATTGTTCGGACAGTATACAAAAAACGTTAGAAAATCCGCTCATTAGCGGTTGACCAATCCTACCGCTCATTAGCGTTGAGTGACGTGATGGTTGACCAATCCTACAGTTCAGTCACCTGATGGTTGACCAATCGGTGCGTCACGGGCAGGACCTAATCCTGCAGCCTCCCGAAACTTCCCCGCTATTTTTTCCCCTGCTTTTCCTCAACAGCGAGCGGGGCAGCCGGAGCGGGAGGTGAGTTCGGGTCACTCGGGCCGGGCCTCACAACCGCTCGGCCCGAGACACAGAGCGGGGGAGCGGCAGCGGGCGGGCGGCCGCCAACCGTGCGGCCCGAGACAGAGCGAGGGAGCGGCAGCGGCCGGCCGTCAACCGCGCGGCCCTCTAAACTGCCCTAGCAACGCCGGGCCCCCCCAGCTAGTTTTAAATAAAACACAACAGTATTGTGGGAGAGGGATAAACCAGGAAACTACAGACCAGTCAGCCTAAGTTTCTATGATTCTATGAGTATTGCAATATACAGGATTAGGGTTGCAAAATTCCAGGAATTTTTAGAAGAGGAAACTTTCCATGGGAATTTTCAGGAATTTTCAGTTTTTTTGCACACTGATGGTTTTTGTCTCTGACCCTTATATTATCTTTGTCATCAAAATAGACATACTGTTCCATACAATTAAAAACAGGCTTTTAAAACTTTATTTAAGTTATAATTTTGAACTTTATTGAACCCCCACAAAAAAGACCCATCTAAAATAAAATGAGTGTCAGCTTATTTAGCCTGTAATTTGTCCTTATTTTGTCCCTTTGAGTCTTCTACTCATCATTGCTCCTCCTGATTCTCTGACTCTGGCGTGTCCATTTCCTCCTCTGTGTCACTGTCTAGCTGTGTGTTGGACACTTCTGTATCTGGCTCAATAAGTTGTAGGTTCGCCCGGATAGCCACCAGTTTCTCCACTCTCTTATTCATCAGCCTGTTGCGCACCTTTGTATGCGTATTCCCAAAAAGTGACCAGTTTCGTTCAGAGGCCACTGATGAAGGTGGGATTTGGAGTATCACCGATGCAATGGGTGACAGGGCCTCAGATGCACAGAGTCCCTTCCACCAGGTATGTGCACTGATATGCTTGCATGATTCCCATATCCCGTCCCCATTCCAAAGACCTTGCTTGGTAGAGAACTTTGCCCACGTCCAGATTGAGGTGGCGTGAGAGGGTAGAAATCACACTGTGAGCACTGTTGATCTGTTCTCCAGAAAGTATTGGTCTCCCAACATGCTTTGGGTCCAGCATGTATGCTGCAGCATGAATCGGCTTGAGACAAAATTCTTGATGCGTTTGTATGAATTGAACAATTGCCTTCTCCTCTGCTTTGAGCAGCAGGGATGTGGGTAGGGCAATGCCAATTTGTTCTTTTAAATCAGCAAAAAGCCTGAGAACATCTGACAAGACAGCGTCATCTCCTTCAATCTGAGCAATTGCAGATGCTACTGGTGAGAGTAGTTTAAGGCTGCTAACCACTCTCTCCCAAAACACATCATCCAGCAGTATTTTCTTGATGGTGGTTTCCATATCCCCAGACTGGGATATTGCCATTTCTTGCAGCAACTCCTTACCCTCCAGAAGGCTGTTGTACATTATGACAACGCCAC
The DNA here is from genome assembly GCF_052327205.1 of Somniosus microcephalus. Taxonomy (NCBI): domain Eukaryota; kingdom Metazoa; phylum Chordata; class Chondrichthyes; order Squaliformes; family Somniosidae; genus Somniosus; species Somniosus microcephalus. The sequence goes on along the minus strand of NC_140993.1, from coordinate 27,130,098 downwards.
CCCATCTAGTGTTGCTGGGCAGCTTCAGTGTGGTGTTCTTGTTCTTTGTCGTTTGCTTGGAGTTGTAGGTTGCTGCAACTACCTGTTTTCCCCTGACATACTTAACAACTTGCTTGGCTCTCTTGTAGTATTTCCATGGTTCTCAAACCCATGATGTCCTTGAGGAGCAGGTTGAGCCCATGAGCTGCGCACCCAATAGATGTAATATGAGGGTAGGCCTCCTCCACTTGAGCACAAGCAGCCTTCATATTCGCAGCATTGTCAGTAACTACTGCAAAGACCTTTTGTGATCCAAGATCGTTGATGACCGCTTTCAGCTCATCAGCAGTGTATGCGTCTGTGTGTCTGTTGTCCTTCGCGTCTGTGCTCTTGAAGAACACTGGGAGAGGAGTGGAGATGATGTAGTTTATGATGCCCTTCCCTCGTACATTTGACCACCCATCTGAGATAACTGCAACACAGTCTGCCATCTCTATTGTTTCTTTGAGCTTTCCTTGGACTCTGTTATACTCAGCCTCCAGCAAATAAGTAGACAAAGCATGTCTGGTGGGAGGACAGTATGCAGGGCGAATAACATTGAAAAATCTCTTCCAGTACACATTGGCTGTGAGCATGAGGGGCGAGCCTGTCACATATACAGCTCGAGCAAGGCACTCATCTGCATTCTTCTGGCTATGGTTATCCATTGTATCAAAGAACCTTCCAAGTGGGCCAGGAGTTGCTGAATGTGAACCATCATCTTCTTGAATGGAAGCAGAGGAACTCTGGGCTGACTGCTGTGAGCTTTGAGTGAAGTTGTTGCATTTGGATAAATGCTGCTGCATCTTTGTGGCATTCTTTACATATGGCTTTGTACAGTGTTTGCACATGTACACAGTCTTTCCATCTTTAATGCCTGGGGTAAAATGCTTCCACACATCCGACGGTAAACGTGGCATTGTTCTATGCAGAGAAATAAAGGGCATTCGTCGCTGTGTCGAACTGCGGTCGATCAGCACGATTGCAACAGGGTGAGTAAATTTTTCCTGATGCTCCATGTGATGGAAGCATGACCTGTGCACGCACAACACTACATCATCAATAGAGGGAGCTAATCGCTCATCCACCCATCCAACCAATCAGGACACATTTGTTCACAGTCACACACAAAACTTGTAATTATTAAAACAAGCCAAGTAAGAAGATAAACATACAGGAAACTTTGGTTTATCCGGAGGTTAACTGTCCGGAATGCTCGAGCCACCGGCAAAAATCAGGAGCCGTTTCGTTAGTTTTTTTTTCTTTTCGTTGCTTTTTTTTCCACCAGTCAGGCTCTGCAAGGTCTCGCTGTTGCTAAGCTACAGAGACACTTGCAAGGTACGGCCGACTGTTTAGAAGCTGTTAGCAACAGGGCTTGTTGCCAGATACGGAGCTCAAAATCTCCGTATGTTTCAACATTAGCGCTGGTTTGTCCGGCAGTTTTGATGGGACAGCAACAGCTCAGTCCCGTCGCTGCCGGATAGCACAAAGTTTCCTGTATATTGATTAAGAAATTCCTTAATAATTAAGATTCCATCTCTGTTAGTAATTTTAAGAGGACCTGTGGAAAAAAAATGAAATACAAAAAAAAACAATATTATGCTAGCATGTGCTTTTTTGGGCAAAATTCCCAAGCTAAACTTCCCATGGAAAATTTCCGGAAATTTCCCGAAAACTTTCCACCCCTTCACAACCCTATACAGGATTAATGGGATCATTCAATATTTTAACATCAAACACTTATTTTTCCATACTATGCAGCATTACCTTTTTCAGTAGAGCTGAAGTGGGTTTGTGAAGCTCTGTTCCATCAATATTGTGGTTTAGAAATACAGGGTTTAATACTCGGACTCATGTATACCACCGACACCCTACTCTGAATCAATCTGGGTTTCAGGCATTTTGTATCCTGGCTTGCTTGACTATCTTTAAAGTGGCCCAACAATAATGAGGATGTTAAGAGGCTGAACATTTCACGAATCAATACCTCACAGCACTTTAAGATGAACTAAATCATAACAGAATTGCCTTCAGCAGCCACCCATTTTGAAATCAGGCATTCCATTGTGAATAGGTGTGCACATTTGAGCACTGTTAGAAGTAAAAAAAAACAAATTATTTAATCAAACCCGATGCAATCGGACCATTTGCAGTACTTAGATTATTTGTGGCCTTTTAGAATCATCAAATTGTACAACATAGAAGGAGGCCATTTGGCGTACTGCCTCTGTGCCAGTTCTTTGGCAGAAGCATCCGCTTAATCCCGCTCCCCTACCCTTTCCTCGTAATTTTAGATGTTTCCTGTTTCAAATGTTTACCTACTTCCTTTTTACAAGCTGCACGTATTCTGCCTCCACCATTGTTTTAGGTAGGTAATTCCACGTCCTATTAACCACCCTCTGCATTAAAAATGTTCTCCTAACCCCTTCCTTTGTTCTTTTACTTATCGTCCTAAATTGGTGCCCTTTCGTCACTGTGCCAATGACCACTGGGAATAGTTGTTCCCAATTTATTTTATCAAAACCTTTCATAATTTTGAACACGAGAGAAGCTGGGGTTGGTCTCCTTGGAGCAGAGACGGCTAAGAGGAGATTTGATAGAAATGTTTAAAATCATGTTTTAATTTTTGTAAAAAGAGACCCATGTTACAGAAGTGGAAGTAGGCAGTCTTTGTGATGGAGTGGATATGGGGTTGGAAGTTCAGATTGCAATCAATTAGGACGGCGAGATTGCGAACAGTCTGGTTCATCAGCCTGAGGCAGTGACGAGGGAGGGGGACAGAGATGGTGGCCATCTGGTAGCCTGTGGTAGAGGCTGAAGAAAATGGCTCTGTTTTCACAATGTTTAGCTGAAGCAAGGTTCATTCCAAGACTGGATATCGGACAAGTAGTCTGGCAGCATAGAGGCAGTAGAGGATTGAGCTGACTGCATGACTGCAGATGATAGTTGACAAGGGACCGTGCGTGGATGAGGAAGAGGAGGGGGGTCATCCTTGGGGACTCACAAGGTAACTGTACAGGGGTGGGAAGAGAACCCATTGATTAGAGATGCTCTGGCTATACTTGGATATACAAGAGTGGAACCAAGTGAGGGTAGTCCCACTGAGCTGGAGAGGAGAGGCGTTGGAGGAAAATGGTGTGTTTAATCATGTCAAAAGTAGCCGCAGGTGCAGGAGGGATAATGCACCCTAGTCAGAGTCACAGAGAATGTCGTTCGTGACTTTGATTAGGGCTGTATTGGTGTCGGGAGAGGGGCAGATACCTGACTGGAGATTCAATCAGTGAGCTCAGATTTGGGGGAGACAGCATGTCCAAGGACCTTGCAGAGAAAAGGAAGGTTGGAGATGGGGCTGTAGTTTGTTATTAAAACAAATGATCTGACTGGCCATGACCAGGCATCAATGGAAGTTAGCAGTCTACATTCTTTAAACGAAGACAACAATGCCAATAGTTTCTCATCAATCTGTACACATCACTGGTTGAAGAACAAGCTTCAGATTTATTACTAAATGCTGAGGCAAAACACATCTGAAGGCTCATTAACAATAAACACACAAACTACATCTATATTTCACAACATATCCAAGGGCCCAATACCATAGCTCAGTTAATGTCCTTATAGCGCAGCCTCTTTAAAGAGGGAGTCTTGTGGGGGCTTTCCAGTGACAGCACTGACAGAGAAGAACCATCTGTGTGCTCCCCACTCCCATTCATGTCCATTTGTTTTAACGGGGGAGGGGGATCTCAACATTGGACTAACCTGAGGGCTGATCCAAAGCCACGTAAACCCCAGAAGAAAAGAATCAAGCCAGTGCCAAAGTATGGAGTGTCCCCAGTGTGGGCTCAGACATTTTAGGGTTCGCTGCACCTCATCAGAATTATGCCTTCAGCACTTCTCTCAACTACTGATTTTAGCAGCATTACCTTTTCAAGCCATAATTACTATATAATATATATTAGTTTGTTACCTGGTGTGTCATGGTCAAGAAGAGTGAGTGTGTGTGTGTGTGTAGGAATGAATACAATAGGGGCATGATTGCATCCCCAAGAGGTATTCTGTTCAGCAAAAAGGCATTTTTCCAGCTCATTAATCAAAGGAGATGTATGAATAGCGATTACATCTCATCGCGAGGACCATACTATTGTTATCGTGCTAAAACAGGGGGTGACAAGAATGTAACTAATGCAGTCCAAGACCATTTCTATATTTTAAATCAGCACAAGACAGTACTGACCTTCAATAGAAACCGATAATTTTTTTTAGTAAATGAGCTTTTGATGCTCTGATTTTAACATTGGAGAGCTTTTGGGAAATATGCTGTTCATTGCAATAAAATACTTACAGTTAAAAAACTGAGTTCCTTCATGACATCGTCGATAATGCCACGCCGTTGTAATGCTTTTATGAGGTCGGCCTCAGATAAACCTTGTGAGCCGAGTTCTTCCCGGACCGACTCTGCCAAGATTTCTCTGACCTTTCCATGGATATTCATCTGGTCAAGAAACATTCAGCAAGTTATTAACACTGGAAATTTGCTTTACAGGTTTAAACAGAACAAAAATACACACGTTATATCCTTCAAAGCTCTCACTCAAAAACTATTTACAACTTACCTCAGTTACGGGACTCATGGGAGCTTGCAAGATCACATTTCATTGTTCATGTACTTGTGCATTGTACAATGACAATAAAAGTTGAATTATTATTATTATTACCTGGGCTAAAAATAACCCCTCTACTCAGATGTACCACATGTGGGGGATGGCAAAATAATCTCCTTAATATATTTGTGGCATGTGTTGCCAATATAACTGCAATCGCCTAAACCTTAAAATCCTTCTCTGACTTAAATTTCAGATGCTTCCACAAATCCCTCAGATTGCACAAATGGTTTAAATACATAAGAGATTGGAGCAGGAGTCGGCCATTTGGCCCTTCGAGCCTGCTCCACCATTCAATAAGATCATGGCTGATTTTCTACCTCATCTCCACTTTCCTGCACTATCCCCATATCCCTTGATTCGCTTAATATTCAAAAATCTATCGATCTCTGTCTTGAATATACTCAACGACTGAGCCTCCACAGGCCCTCTGGGGTAGAGAATTCCAAAGATTCACCACCCTCTGAGTGAAGAAATTTCTCCTCGTCTCAGTCCTAAATGGCCAACCCCTTATTCTGAGCCTGTGACCCCTGGTTCTAGACTCCCCAGCCAGGGGAAACATCCTCCCTGCATCTACCCTGTCAAGCCCTTGAGAGAATTTTGTATGTTTCAATGAGATCACCTCTCATTCTTCTAAACTCTAGAGAATATAGGCCTAGTCTACTCAATCTCTCCTCATAGGACAATCCCCGCCCCCCACCATCCCAGGAATCAGTCTGGTGAACCTTTGTTGCACTCCCTCTATGGCAAGTATATCCTTCCTTAGGTAAGGAGACCAAAACTGTGCACAATACTCCAGGTCTACCAGGGTCCTATATATTTTAATGCAGGTCTGTAGATTCCTGATGTTTCTTAATTTTGGATGTTTGAAACTCATCTTAATTAACCTGCTGCTGAAAGACGAAATCCGCAATGTGTAAGAAAGCATATGGAAACCAAAAAAAAAGCACTCAACTCCAAAAAAGGGACTTGTACTAGAAAGACGAGTGCCAATATTTTCCTCTGTGCGTTAATCTGTATACGCTTTTACAAATTTGTTCGAAAGAAGAAAGCTTGAGGGGAGTACGTCTAGACAGCATGTTCCACCAGACCTCTAATACATGATCTGTTCCAGCAGGATGTAGCTACAGCCCTCAATTCCTTTGCAGCAAGTTTTTTTAAATCTCAAGGATATTGCTGTGGGAAGGCACCTAGATGACAGGTGCTTTACCCTCTCTTACTCCAAGTCAGACAGCCCTTCATTATTCTCACACACCTCCTAACGGCATCACAAGATAGATCCAGGGAGCTCTCCAGCTCATTCTCTTCGTAGAGTAGGCAGCCAATACAGAAGGGAAAAGAATTAAGAAAATACTAAAAATGCATTACTGAAAAAGAAAACTTTGTACTTTCACAGAAATCACAGAAACCCCACAGTGCAGATAGAGGCCATTTCGGCCCATCGAGCCTGCACCGACACATATCCCACCCGATCTCCGCAACCCCTACACCAACACATATCCCACCCTATCCCCGTAACCCCACGTATTTAATCCCCCTAACACTAAGGGTCAATTTATCATAGCCAATCAACCTAACCCGCACATCTTTGGACTGTGGGAGGAAACCGGAGCACCCGGAGGAAACCCACGCAAACACGGGGAGAATGTGCAAACTCCACACAGACAGTCACCCGAGGCCGGATTCGAACCCGGGTCCCTGGCGCTGTGAGGCAACAGTGCTAACCACTATGCCACCGTGCTGCCCTTTGGGATCATCCTTCTAATAGCACCGTGAAACTTATGTTATTGGTATCTTACATATCTACTCCAATTTTTGCTATTGTTCACTTAAACTCAGATCTTTAATCTTTAACACTATTTTACAGAAGAAGTGACTTTCAGCCCATCAGTCTAAGTTGGATTTAAAAGTCTGGTTATGGACTTCTGAAGTTCCATCAGGATTTTTGAGTTCCATTTAGCCGTGGCTCATTGAGTCAGAATGTCGTAAATTCAAGTCCCACTCCAGAGACTTCAGCGCATAATCTAGGCTGACAAGAGTTAGATATATTTCTTAAGGCTAAAGGGATCAAGGGATATGGGGAGAAAGCAGGGACAGGGTACTGAATTTGGGTGATCAGCCATGGTCTCATTAAATGGTGGAACAGGCTCGAGGGGCTGAATGGCCTACTCCTCTCATTAAATGGTGGAACAGGCTCGAGGGGCTGAATGGCCTACTCCTGCTCCTATCTTCTATGACACTCCAGTGCAGTGCTGCGGGAGTAGAAACAGAAAGTGTTGGAAATACTCAGCAGATCAGGCAGCATCTGTGGATAGAGAAAAACAGAGTTAACATTTCAGGTCGATGACCTTTCGTCAGAAGATCGACATGAAACGTTAACTCTCTTTCTCTCTCTCCACAGATGCTGCCTGACCTGCTGAGTATTTCCAGCGTTTTCTGTTTTTATTTCAGATTTCCAGCATCCGCAGTATTTTGCTTCAGTACTGAGGGAGCACTGCACTGTCGGAGGGGTCGTCTTTCGGATGAGACATTAAACTGAGGTGGACGTAAAAGATCCCATAGCATAGCATAGCCATCCAAGACAAAGCAGCCCGCTTGATTGGCACCCCATCCACCACCTTAAACATTCACACCCTCCACCACCGGTGCACTGTGACTACAGTGGGTACCATCTACAAGATGCACCATAGCAACTCGCCAGGGCTTCTTCGGCAGCACCTTGCAAACCCGCGACCTCTTCCACCTAGGACAAGGGCAGTAGATGCATGGGATCACCACCACCTCCAAGTCACACATCATCCTGGTTTGGAAGTATATCGCCAGTCCTTCATCGTCGCTGGGTCAAATTCCTGGAACTTCCTCCCTAACAGCACTGTGGGAGTACCTTCGCCACACGGACTGCCGCGGTTCAAGGCGGCGGCTCACCACCACCTTCTCGAGGGCAATTAGGGATGGGCCAGCGACGCCCACATCCTATCAACCAATAAAAAAAGGGAAGTTTTGGCCAATACTGATCCCTCAACCATATCACTAAAAAACATATCGTCATTTACCCGACTGTTGTCTGTGGGCGAATTGATTGCGGCAGTTTTCTACATTACAACAGTGACTATACTTCAAAAAATACTTAATTGGCTGTGACGCGCTTTGGGACATCCTGTGGTTACGAAAGACACGATATAAATGCAATGTTCTTGCTTTCTTCGATTATTTAATATAAAATGCATTTAATATGCAGAGCAAGCTCCCACAAACCGCAACGTGACAATGGCAAGATAATCTGTTTTAGTGATGTTGGTTGAGGGATAAATATTGACCAGAACTCCCCTGATCTTCTTTGAAATAGTGCCATGGGATCTTTTACATCCACTTGAGAGAGCAGACGGGGCCTCAGTTTAACGTCTCATCCGAAAGATGGCTCCTCTGCCAGTGCAGCACTCCCTTGGAGGGTCGGCTCACCTGGGCAAGCTGGTTGTGAATGATTTGCTTGAGTTCGGAAGCCTTGTCTGGCGGCAGCGACATGATGTTGGCGGTGGGAGGGAATATTTAACCGGATATTTCGGCTCAACTGCTCATCCGTCCGCCTGCCTTCACCCTAGGCAACCAGGCTCTGCCTCGTCTCCTCCTACAACGACCAATCAGCTCCGCCCCCTCCTCCCAACGGCCAGTCAGCTCCGCCCACCGACCCCCCACCCGAACAACGGCCAATCAGCATCGCCTCCTCCACCCACCACGGCCAATCAGCAACCGCCCCTCCACGCAACGGCCAATCAGCACCGCCCCCTCTCCCAACGGCGAAAAGGCCCCGCCACCTCCTCCTCCCAACAAGCTCCACCCCTTTCCTCCCAACGACAACCAATCCCTGGCCTCGCCTCCCAACGCGCACGAAGCTCCGCCTCTATCCCCACGCCCCTCCCCCTCCAACGGTCGCGCAGGCAGCAGCTTGAAACTTTTGGCGCGGAATTCCCCCAACCCGCCCGTTTCAACCACCTGAATTTTCTTTAAAAAAAATGTAAAAATTCCCGTCCAGCGGGGTGGCTCGGGGTGGATTTGGAAAGAAACAGCTGCAGCGAGCTTCTTCTAATTAAAATTTTACATTTTTTTTCAACAAAAAAATTAACATAAAGGCCTAAAGGGGCCTGTCGGTGACTGCATTAGTGCGCTGCTCGGAATGGAAGGACCCCGGCCCGCTTTTCACAAAATCAGCGACTGCGTCATCAGGAGGCGACAGCGGCGGTTGTCAAGTTGCTGCGCCCCGGGTCCCGCCATGGAGAACGCGCTGTTCATTCCTACCGGGCCTGCCTGTGGAAACCTGAGCGGTTACACGCTTATCATGGTAGGGATCCGCATTCGGAGAGCGTCAAGCTTTGTTTTCCCAGCGTGTGATTACACAAGAACATCAGGAGCAGGAGTCGGCCCCTCGAGCCTGCCCCGCCATTCAATAAGATCATGGCTGATCCAATCTTGGCCTCAACACCACTTCCTGCTCTCTTTCCCCCCCCCCCCCAATACCCCTTGTAGTTCAAATGTCTGTCAATCTCCGCCTTAAATATATTCAGTGACTCTGCCTCCACAGCTCTCTGGGGTAGAGAATTCCAAAGATTCACGACCTTCAGAGAAGACATTTTTCCTCCTCTCCGTCTTAAATGGGCGACCCCTTATCCTGAAACTATGCACCCCCCCCCCCTTAGTTCTAGATATCCCCATGCGAGGTTATCCACTTTGGTGGCAAAAACAGGAAGGCAGATTATTATCTGAACGGCAATAGATTGGGAAAAGGGGAAGTGCAACGAGACCTGGGTGTCCTTGTGCACCAGTCGCTGAAGGTAAGCATGCAGGTGCAGCAGGCGGTTAAGAAGGCAAATGGTATGTTGGCCTTCGTAGCAAGAGGGTTCGAGTACAGGAACAAGGATGTCTTGCTGCAGTTGTACAGGGCCTTGGTGAGACCGCACCTTGAGTATTGTGTGCAGTTTTGGTCACCTTATCTGAGGAAGGATGTTCTTGCCATGGAGGGAGTGCAGCGAAGATTCGCCAGACTGATACCTGGAATGGCAGGAATGATGTATGAGGAGAGATTGGGTCGATTGGGCTTGTACTCGCTGGAGTTTAGAAGAATGAGCGGGGATCTCATTGAAACTTATAAAATTCTAATAGGACTAGACAAACTAGATGCTGGAAGGATGTTCCTGATGGTCGGGGAGTCCAGAACCAGGGGTGACAGTCTAAGGATAAGGGGTAAGCCATTTAGTACAGGGATGAGGAGGAATTTCTTCACCCAGAGCGTGTTGAACCTGTGGAATTCTCTACCACAGAAGGCAGTAGAGTCCAATTCATTAAATATATTTTAAGAAGGAGTTGGATATATTTCTTAAGGCTAAAGGGATCAAGCGATATGAAGTGAGGGCAGGGACAGGGTACTGAATTTGGATGATCAGCCATGATCTCTTTGAATGGCAGAGCAGGCTCGAGGGGCCGAATGGCCTACTCCTCCTATCTTCTATGTTTCCTCTCTGCATCTACCCTGCCAATCCCCCTCAGAATCTTATACGTTTCAATAAGATCACATCTCATTCTTCTAAACTGCAACGAGTATAGGCCCAACAGAACAACCTTTCGTCATACGTCAACCCCTTCATCTCAGGAATTAACCTAGTGAACCTTCTCTATACTGCCTCCAATGCAAGTATATCCTTCCTTAAATATGCTGACCAAAACTGTACGCTGCACTCCAGCTGCGATCTCACCAGTGCCCTGTGAAGTTGCATCAAAACTTCCCTACTTTTATACTCTATACCCTTTGCAATAAAGGCCAACATTCCATTAGCCCCCCCCCCCCCCCGGCAAATAAAGTGCGAGTCAACTCGGCCGCTGGCCTTCTATCTGGCCGCCTTTAAGAAAATAAGAAATAGGAGCAGGCTGTACGACCCCCTCGAGCCTGCTCCGCTATTCAATAAGATCATTGGCTGAACATCAACCTCAACTTCACTTTCCCGCCCGATCCCCACATCCCTTGATTCCCCTAGAGTCCAAAAATCTATTTAGCCGACATTACGAGCCGTTCTGGTCACCACATTACAGGAAAAGTGCTTTGAGACATCCGGTGGTTGTGAAAGGCTCCATATAAATGCAAGTTGTTCTTTCTCGGCCTCTATCGTTTTATTTATCTCTCTCATGGCAGCTGTCGATCATTCTGCCATTGCCATTTATACCTCATCTCGCGTCATCTTTTGTTTCTTAACTTGTCCCATTACCATCTCCTTTTGCCTTGCACCATCATCCCTTTTGTCATTTAATCTCTCCTGCCTTCCATCCTATCACAGACCTTCCCTTTTGTTCTTTCCTCCCCTCCCCCTCTCCCTGCCCCTACACTTGCTTAAAAACCTCCAACTTTTTCCAGTTCTGACGAAGGGTCATCGACCTGAAACATTAACTCTGTTTCTCTCTCTACAGATGCTGCCTAACCTGCTGAGTGTTTCCAGCATTTTCTGTTTTTATTACAGGAAGGATGTGATTGCGCTAGAGGGGGTGCAGAGGAGATTTACGAGGATGTTGCCTGGCCTGGGGAGTTTTAGCTATGAGGAAAGATTGGAGAGGTTGGGGTTGTTTTCTTTGGAACAGAGGAGGCTGAGGAGATTTCATTGAGGTGCATAAAATTGAGGGACCTGGATAGAGTGGATAGGAAGGACTTATTTCCCTGAGCAGAGGTCAATAACCAGGGAGCAGAGATTTAAAGTAATTGGTTGGAGGTTTAGAGGGGATTTGAGGAGAATTTTTTTCACCTAGAGGGTGGTGGGGGTCTGGAACTCACTGTCTGAAAGGGTGGTAGAGGCAGAAACCCTCATCATATTAAAAAAGTACTTGAAGAGCTGTAACCTACAAGGCTACGGACCAAGAGCTGGAAAGTGGGATTCAGCTGGAGAGCTCTTTGTGGGCCGGCGTGGACACGATGGGCCGAATGGCCTCCTGTGCTGTAAATTTCGATGATTGTAGGATTACATAGGATATACGGCACAGAAACTGGCAATTCGGCTCAACCAGTCGATGTCAGCGTTTATGCACCATACAAGCCTCCTCCCGTCTTTCCTTATCTCACTCTTATCAGCGTAACCCTCTATTCCCTTCTCCCTCATGCTTGTCTTTAAATGCATCGCTTCAACCACTCCCTGTGGTAGCGAGTTCCACATTCTCACCACTCCCTGGGTGCAACATAGGAACAGGTGTGGGCCATTCAGCTCCTCGAGCCTCCTCCGCCATTCAGTGAGATCACGCTGATCTGAGACCTAACTCCATATACCCGCCTTTGCCCCGTATCCCTTAAAGCCTTTGGTTAACAGAAAGCTATCAATCTCCGATTTAAAATTAACAATTGATCTAACATCAATTGCCGTTGGCAGAAGAGAGTTCCAAACTTCTACCACCCTTTGTGTCTAGAAGTGTTTCCTAATTTCACTCCTGAAAGGTCTGGCTCTAATTTTTAGACTATGCCCCCTAGTCCTAGACTCCCCAACCATTGAAAATAGTTTTTCTCTCTCTCTCTCTCTCTCTCTCTCTCTCTCTCTTATCAGTTCCCCTTAATAGCTTAAAAACTTCGATCAGATCACCCCTTAACCTTCTAAATTCCAGGGAATGCAACCCTAATTTGTGTAATCTCTCCTCGTAACTTAACCCTTGAAATCCGGGCATGACACAAGACACCTGTTAATTATCGAGCTCTCTTGCTGGAAGTCCTATTAACGATTTCCTCGAGCAATGTGCCTTCAATCAATGATCACCAGGCTCTGCTGATGGGCTGAGAGGAAGAGGGGGTGGGTGGAGGCTGCTGTGGAGCATATTAACACCAGCACAGGCCTGTGGGGCCAAATGGCCTCTTTCTGTGCTGTTAATGTAATTCTGTATAAAATATGCCTGAAGTACTGGTTTAAAGCCTGGCCTTTCACTGATGGTGCTGGGCTTCACTGTAGTTCTATTTTGCAGGGCTACGGGGAAAGGGCGAGGGAGTGGGACTAGTTGAAGTGCTCTTGCAGAGAGCCGGCACGGGCTCGACGGGCCGAATGGCCTCCTCCTGTGCTGTAACTATTCTATGATCCTATGAACCCAGCTTTATGGTATGACAGTCTCCTCTATCTGATGTAGGGTACGGTAGCATAGTGGTTATGTTACTGGACTAGTAATCCAGAGGCCTGGACTAATGATCCGGAGACATGAGTTCAACTCTCACCACAGCAACTGGGGAATTTAAAATTCAGTTCATTAAATCTGGATAGATTGTCATTAGTGAAGGAAATCTGTCGCCCTGTGACTCCAGAACCACAGCAATGTGGTTGACTCTTAACTGCCACTCAGTTATATAAGGCAGCTCACCACCTCCTTCTCAAGGGCAATTAGGAATGGGCAATAAATGCTGGCCTTGCCAGCGATGCCCACATCCTGTGAATTAAAGGTCCACACCTAAAATATCTTGTCCTCTTCACAGATCTGCCTGACCTGACTTTGCAGCATTTTCTGTTTTTGTTTCAGATTTCCAGCATCCACAATATTTTTCTTTTTCACTCTCTTCTATTTGAAGGGCAACATACAGATGTGAAATAAGAGGGGGCCAAGGATAGATCCTTAAGGGATTCTGGAACTAACAGTGCAGGAGCGGGAAAAGAAGCCATTGTATGAGGTTCGCTGGCTGCCACTGGATAGATAAGAATGGAGCCGGGCAAGGGCAGTCCCACCCAGCTAGGCAACAGTGTGGTCAACCGTGTCGTGTCAAAGGCTGCAGACTGGTTGAGAAGGATGAGGATGTCATTTGTGAGTTTGATAAACGCCATTTCAGTACTGTGGCAGAGGTGGAAACCTGATTGGAGAGGTGCAAGCATGGAGTTGCGGGAAAGATGGGAAAGGATTTGGGAAGTGACAAGACATTCAAGGACTTTGGAGAGGAATGGGAGGTTGGACATTTGGTAGTTTGCAAGGACCGAGCGTTCAAGGGTAGGTTTTTTTTTTAAGGGAACTACATAGGAGCTACAACATGGAAACTCACTATTCGGTCCAACCAGTTCTTGTTGGTAATAAAAACAGAAAATGCTGGAGATACTCAGCAGGTCAGGCAGCATCTGTGAAGAGAGAAACAGAGTTAACGTTTCAGGTCGATGACCTTTCATCAGAACTGGAAAAAAGCTGGAAATGGAACAGATTTTTAAACAAGTGTAGGGGCTGGGAAACGGGGGAGGGGATGAAAGAACAAAAGGGAAGGTCTGTGATAGGATAGAAGGCAGGAGAGGTTAAGAGACATTAAGAGATATTCAAGGCAAAAGGAGATGGTAATGGGACAGGTTAAGAAACAAAGGATGGCTCTAGATGAAGTGTAAATTGCGCTGGCAGAATGAAAGACAGCGGCCATGTGGGGGAGAAGAAAAGACACAAACAAAAGGTGTGGATAAATAAAAAAATATATATATAGGATACGGGCTGAGGTTATGATCTGAAATTGTTGAGTTCTATATTGAGTTGGAAGGCTGTAAAGGACCTAATCAAAAGATGAGGTGCGGTTCCTCGAGCTTGCGTTGAGCTTCCATGGAACAGTGCAAGAGGCCGAGGACGGTGAGGTCTGAGTGGAGCGGAGAATTAAAGTGACAGGCGCCCGGGAATTCGGGGTCCCCCTTACCACTGAACAGAGGTGTTCCGCAAAGCGGTTACCCAATCTACGTTTGGTCTCCCCAATGCAGAGGAGACCACATCGTGAGCAGCGAATACAGTATACTAGATTGCAAGAAGTACAAGTAAATCGCTGTTTCACCTGGAAGGGGTGTTTGGGGTCCTGGAAGGGGGGGAGGTATAAGGGCATGTGTTGCATCTCCTGCGCTTGCACACAAGGTGCCAGGGGAAGGGGTGTTGGGGGCGATAGAGGAGTGGACTAGGGTGTCGCGGAGGGAGCGGTCCCTTCGGAATGCGGTGAGGGGGAGGTGCGTTTGGTGGTGGGATCACGTTGGAGGTGGCGGAAATAGCAGAGGATGATCCGTTGAATGTGGAGGCTGGTGGGGTGAAAGGTGAGGACAAGGGGAACCCTATCGTGGTTCCGGGAGGGAGAGGCATGGGTGAGAGCAGAAGTGCGGGAGATAGAATGGACACAGTCAAGGGCTGTGTCAACCACAGTAGAGGGGGATCCTCAGTTGAGGAAAAAGGAAGACATGTCAGAAGCACTAGTGTGGAAGGTGGCATCGTCGGAGCAGATGCGGCGGAGACGGAGAAACTGGGAGAATGGAATAGAGTCCTTACAGGAGGCGGGGTGGGAGGAAGTGTAGTCCAGGTAGCTGTGGGAGTCAGTGGGCTTGTAGTGAATGTTTGTCAATAACCTATCTCCAGAGATGGAGACGGAGAAGTCGAGGAAGGGAAGAGTCGGAGATGGACCATGTGAAGGTGAGGGAAGGGTGGAAATTGGAAGCAAAGTGAATGAAATTATCTAGTTCAGGGCGAGAGCAGGAAACGGCACTGATACAGTCATCAATATACTGGAAAAAGAGGTGAGGGAGGGGACCTGAGTAGGGCTGGTGTTGACCCTCCACATGAACAAACAGTTCTTCCATTTATCCACCCTGTTCCCATATCACTTAAACCAATTTTCTTTCATCCACTTATCCAATCTAATCTAATCTTGAATTTCAACATAGATTCTGCCTAAAGCACTGAGTAATGTTCCCTCTAAGCTGCGCGGCCGCGCAGTAATCTGCAAGGTCCCGCACAGGCCTCTCGAGCTTTTATATCGGAAATACCGCGCATGCGCAAAAATGTAAAGGGATCGCGCATTGAAATAAACAGACCGTGCAGAACATCACACAGCTTACAGGGAACGTTGACTGTAAGTACAAAATATTCCCTTAATTCCAGATCATGCCACCCCTGTAATCTAACTGCAGGAAACTTTCTGCTATCCGGCACGGACGGGACCGACGTGGTGCCGGTTCATCAACAATTCCGGATAACCGAACGCTATAGTAAAAGATACGGAGCTCAGAGCTCCGTATAAAGCAACAAACCCTGTTGCTCAAAACAATCGGCACAAGTTGCAAGCGTCTCTGTAGCTTAGCAACAGCTTCAGCTACACCCTTGCACAGCAACAAATGGAGTAAAAAAAAGTAACTCAAAGTAAAAAATAAAAAAAAAAGTTACCTGAACCGACTCCTGAATTTTGCCGGTGGATAGAGCGTTCCGGTTAATTAGGGGCCGGTTAATCGAAAGTTTCCTGTATAATTATCTTGGATACCTGAAGGGCTCCATTCAGTTACACTCGCCATACTGCTCTCGCTATCAGTCCCACATTGTGTATATATTTCCTCTACCAATTCCACTACATAATTAACACTCACTCACTTTCCCCCATGCAGCCTCCCCCCTCCCGGAACCACCTCCCCAAAAATAAATTCTCATGTAGGGGGAAAAACCCTGAGATTGCCTGTGGCCCTACCCAGGGATCAGTACAGAGAGCCATACTTTGCAAACTGAACTATTGCACCATTTCGGCTGCTGAAGCTTGGGTGATGGCAATTGAAAACGGGTGGGTAGGGAGAAGAAAAAAACGGGATAAGGTGGTGGGATGCAGTTTGACACTCGTGATATTCCTGCAAAGTATGTCCCCACTGTCAAGTGTATGCCTGGTGGATGCAACTGAGGGGAGAGAAGCAGTGAGCACCACATGAAGATGGGATGTTTTGTATCCAAATATGTGGAAAATAAGTTGGTAAGTCTAAGGCCTCATTGCTGCTATCTTTGCATTCAGTGTACACTGCATTGGCAGAGGCATTGCAGATGCAGTATAATGTGGATCAATGCGAGGTTATCCACTTTGGTGGCAAAAACAGGAAGGCAGATTATTATCTGAACGGCAATAGATTGGGAGAAGGGGAAGTGCAACAAGACCTGGGTGTCCTTGTGCACCAGTCGCTGAAGGTAAGCATGCAGGTGCAGCAGGCGGTTAAGGCAAATGGTATGTTGGCCTTCATAGCAAGAGGATTCGAGTACAGGAGCAAGGATGTCTTGCTGCAGTTGTACAGGGCCTTGGTGAGACCACACCTTGAGTATTGTGTGCAGTTTTGGTCGCCTTATCTGAGGAAGGATGTTCTTGCCATGGAGGGAGTGCAGCGAAGATTCACCAGACTGATACCTGGGATGGCAGGAATGATGTATGAGGAGAGATTGAGTCGATTAGGCTTATGTTCGCTAGAGTTTAGAAGAATGAGAGGGGATCTCATTGAAACTTATAAAATTCTAACAGGACTAGACAGACTAGATGCAGGAAGGATGTTCCCGATGGCGGGGGAGTCCAGAACCAGGGGTCACAGTCTAAGGATAAGGGGTAAGCCACTTAGGACAGAGATGAGGAGGAATTTCTTCACCCAGAGAGTGGTGAACCTGTGGAATTCTCTACCACACAAGGCAGTTGAGGCCAACTTATTAAATATATTTAAGAAGGAGTTAGATATATTTCTTAAGGCTAAAGGGATCAAGGGATACGGGGAGAAAGCAGGGACAGGGTACTGAATTTGGATGATCAGCCATGATCTCATTAAATGGTGGAGCAGGCTCGAGGGGCCGAATGGCCTACTCCTGCTCCTATCTTCTACGTTTCTATGTTGGCCACATGTCTCGTGAGTTTTGTGGCAATGGTGTGCCGAGTGGGGGGTAAAGTAATTACAATGTTAGGAACCCAATGAACTTTATTTCCTTGATCATATAATGGATCAGTTTAGTTGTGTGGCAGAATGCAGCAGAAGTGTAATTTGATATAATTTTCAATTAACTGATCTTTTTGATGTTGCAGCCAGTTGTGTCTGTGGGTAACGTTGGTCAGCTAGCAGTGGATCTGATCATCTCTACACTCAGTTTGCCACGGGTTGGTTATATCCACAGTGACTGTCTTCTTCCGGTGGTGGGAAACAATCCATATGCAACAACTTCAGAGAATTCAGCAGAAATGTGCATCAGCTCTGAGGGTGAGTGGCTTTTTGCATTGAGGAGAACGAGAGGGAAGAACTCTGACATGATCTCAGTATTTAGGAATTTACATTGAGTAATTTTTTTTGGAAAACAAACTTCCATGTGATGAAAGTTTTAAGATTATGAAAGGGAAGAATAAAACTGGTTGAGGCAAATTGTTCACCATAGTAAGCGATTAAAACACTAGAAACACACATTTAAATGAGGAAGTTAGCACCACGCAGGGGAGTCTTGCACAAAATGTGAAACAGTGTAAGTCCGTTTGAGAGGCAATTGGATGTGTTGAGAGAGAGCATTAAGGTATAGAGTTAGGCGGTCGGTCAAGTCTATCAAAAAAGAGCTCATTGGCCTTTACCTTTTCTTTAAAAAAAAAATACTGAAGGAGTGCTGCACTGTCGGAGGTGTCATCTTTCGATGAGACATTAAACCGAGGCCCCCGTCTGCGCTCAGGTGGACGTAAAAGATCCCGTGACACTATTTCGAAGAAGAGCAGGGGAGTTATCCCCGGTGTCCAGGTCGATATTTATCCCTCAATCAACATCACAAAAACAGGTTATCTGATCATTATCACATTGTTGTTTGTGGGAGCTTGCTGTGCACAAATTGGCTGCCGCGTTTCCTCCGTTACAACAATGACTACACTCCAAAAAGTACTTCATTGGCTGTGAAGCGCTTTGGGACATCGGGTGGTCGTGAAAGGCGCTATAGAAATACAAGTCCTTCTTTGATAGTCTTTTGGGGGAGTTTGTTATCTGACGCTTTAATAAATATAAATTCTCATCACTTAATTACACCTGACTTCAATATATTTAGTTACATCTTGCAAATCCATTTTCTGCAGTGGATGCAAAAGGTATTGAGGAATGAGACTCGAGGAGCTGATGCATCTTAGGGGTTCGTTCCACAAGTTTAGGTCCATGACTTAGACTTACCTGCCCTCAATTCTTGAGTTTTGACAGTGCCTCACTAAACTTCCAGTGTGGCCACTCCGTGTTAACAGAGCCTATGTTAGCTCAGCCCAGCCAGCCCTGTCCTCCCAGCTGAAACAGAAGGCAACAAAGGAAATCCTTTACCTTTACGAACAATGACTACAATTCAAAAGTACTTCATTGGCAGTAAAGCACTTTAGGACATCCTGAAAACATTAAAGGCACCACTAAGTTAGGTAGCACAGTAAGTAGTGTACCTAAGACCACAAAGTTGCAACAGGACAAGTGAGTGGGCAAACCTTTGGCAGATGGAGTTCAATGTAGGGAAGTGTGAGGTCATCCACAAGAAAGATCGATCAGAGTATTTTCTAAATGGTGAGAAGCTGGGAACTGTGGAAGAGCAGTGAGATTTAGGGGCCCAAGCACAGAAATCACTAAAAACTAATGGACAAGTACAAAAACTAATTTAAACGGTTAACATTTTATCTCCAGGGGGGCTGAAATACAAAGGGGTGGAAGTTATGCTACAGTTGTATAAAGCTCGGGTTAGACTGCACCTTGAGTACTGTGTTCAGTTCTGGGCATTACACCTTGGAAAGGATATATTGGCCTTGGAGGGGATGTAGTGCAGATTCACCGGAATGATACTGGGGCTAAAAGTGTTAAATGATGACAGGTTGCATAGACTAGTCAAGTATTCCCTTGAGTATAGAAGATTATGGGGTGATCGCATTGAGGTGTTTAAGATGATTAAAGGATTTGATAGGATAGATAGAGAGAAACTATTTCCTCTGGTGGGGGAGGCCAGAACAAGGGGGCATAACCTTAAAATTAGAGCTAGGCTGTTCAGGGGTGCTGTCACGAAGCACTTCTTCACACAAAGGTAGTGGAAATCTAGAGCTCTCTTTTCTCTTTTCTTCCCCCCCCCCCCGGGCGGGAAAAAAAGCTGTGAGGCTGGATCAGTTAATAAAATTCAAAACTGAGATTGATAGATTTTTGTTAGGTAGAGGTGTTAAGGGATATGGAACCAAGGTGGGTAGATGGAGTTAAGATACAGATCAGATATGATCTAATTGAATGACTGAACAAGCTCGAGGGGCTGAATGGCCTACTCCTGTTCCTATGGTCCTATATAAATGCAAATTTTTCTTTGCAAGTATTTTTCTCTGGAGCAGACCTCTTTGTATGGCTTCAAAAGGCAGCCATTTTAATTACAGTTATTATGTAGTTATTATAATTACATCCAGAAATTGGTTTCTTGTTCTAATTGCAAAGGAGTAGTCCGAGGTGTTGCTCATTTTCCTGACAGGAATGGAAGTTTTTTTTCTTGAGGATGTGGTATTTATAAATAAACTGGTTCCTATAACTGCGAAAACTTCAATGTGATAATTTGGTAGCCTGTTGATTTTCTCTCTCTCTTACAGTTTATGCATCGGCAGAGCAGAAGTTGGCAGTCCTGCAGATTCGTTCCCCAATTGTTCAGGTATTCACTGTAACTAACTAGGGAGATTTCTGTCTTTGTTCAATGGTGTTTTAAAACAGTGGGAATTTAAATGAAGCTGTTTGCCCTCACCAAATATGAAAATGGGAGATGAGTCGTCTGGGACAAGTTGATGGAACTGAAAATTAGTTTCCATATAGAGACTTTGTTTCAGCACGTATGGAATTGCATCAAGGCATTCAGCAAGTATGTGAGACCTGGATGACACCATTGTGACTAATCGTGGCTGATTAAACAGCTTGGACTTCTGAGACCTTGGAACTGTTTTGGTACTGGAGAATTATCTCCTGCTTTTCTGGCTAGAGATCCGAACTTCATGTTCGGAACGCCTGGAAATTGACGTCATCCACGTACAATATTGTATTGTGAAATTCATGGAAAGTTTGTTTCATTCCGAAATCCTGTCACTTATCAAACTGTAAAACGCATTCTAAAGAAAGATTTTCTCTCCTTGTGGTTGAATTTATTTTTATTTTTTAAGTCTCAATATCTTTCTTTGTCCCACTGCTTCCAAGTATTATTCAGCCTGATGTTATTTTAACCAGTCTGCATTGGTATGATGTGGTATTTGTGCCTTTCACATGAATGAGAAGAATCTGCTGGACATCCTAAATGCAGTCGATCCAGCAATTGGAAATATTGTTAATTCCAAGGGCACACTATCCAGTTCACAGTTCATAACAGACTCGGTCCGCTAATGGAATATGCCTTTTAACGTGAGCAGAATTCAGAAGTGTTGGGAGAAAGCCCAAACTCTGTTGCTCTGCGTTTTGACATCTGACCATCTCTGGAACCTTTTGGTTTGAATGTCTTTTCAGGCTTTGGGCAGATGTGCACGGACAAAGTTAATGACGGTTACAGGCCCCACCACATCAGAAGTGCAGTGCCAGTTAGAATGATATTCCCTAGCAATGTGTTTCATCCGTCCATTCATGCACTGTTACTTGTGTTCACCATCGCCAAAACGAATGATACCATGGCTACAGAATAGGCATTTTATTTTACTCTTTTTTTTTCTGTTTCGTAAAGTCATCGACTCATTATGGCATAGACTGGGAGCTGGCACCCTCCCATTGCCTCGCCCAAATGGCCATTCTTCACATTGTGAGCTAATTGGCATCATCACAAGTGAGCTCTGTTCTTATACACTCAACATCCACACACTGGATCGTTTAGACAGGAACCAGCGGGCATACTGGCCAATTGTAATTTTTGCACTGCCATCCTGGCTGAGATTAACTAACAATAGAAATTAAACCCGAGATCTCTCCTGGCCATGCTACATGTGTTGGTAGCATATTTTTATATATTACTTACCAAACACACTTGTGCTTATTACTGAATATTGTTACTGCACTTTACTGAAGTGTACATATGTCACTTTTCAGAGTGTCTATAGTATGAGAAAGAATGGTGTCGGCCGTGGCTCAGTGGGGAGCACTCTCGCCTGAGTCAGAAGGTCGTGGGTTCAAGTCTCACTCCTGAGACTTGAGCACAACATCTAGGCTGACACTCCCAGTGCAGTGCTGAGGGAGTGCTGCACTGTCAGAGGTGCTGCCTTTCGGATGAGATGTTAAGCTGAGGCCTCGTCTGCTCCCTCAGGTGGACGTGAAAGATCCCATGGCACTATTTCGAAGAAGAGCAGGGGAGTTATCCCCGGTGTCCTGGCCAAAGATGGTGGCGTACAGCTCGACTGCATATGCCATCTAAACCAAAACAAGACAAGCAAGTCATTCCTTGTTCTATTTTGTTTTCTGATCCCGAAGAGCAGGAGTCAGGGATTTACAAGTAACTGCCAATCTAAAGAAGCTTCCCCAGCAATTAGCTTTTAACCGATCTCCGAATGTCT
This sequence comes from Somniosus microcephalus, assembly GCF_052327205.1. NCBI lineage: Eukaryota > Metazoa > Chordata > Chondrichthyes > Squaliformes > Somniosidae > Somniosus > Somniosus microcephalus. The sequence goes on along the minus strand of NC_140993.1, from coordinate 27,108,162 downwards.
ATTTAAACCACTTGTCCAGTAGTTTTTAAAGATGCAGGGCAGGTTAAACACAGCTAAACAGCAAAGGCATACTTAAACCCCCAGACGACCTGTGAACAACACCATAGGCAATCTGCTAGTGAATTGGGATGTGTAGGATTTTTATGTATACTGTGCTGCCCTGTTCCCTTCACTGCCTGACCATTCTGAGCTTTATAATTTGGCATTCTGTCTCTAAACCAAACTGTAAAAGACTTGCTTTCAAACAAAAATTGATTGTGATCTGCCATTCACCATGTCAAATGTTTGAGAGCAAGGTGGTGATTGTTCTGATGAAGTTGGACATTCAGATGATTGAATACAGTTTGCCCTCGTGTTAAAGACCTGGTGGTTATAGTAGCAACACCTCTCCTGTCCTTAAATGAAAAGGCAGTGCATTGAATCATTCTCATTTCAGAATGTAATAATGTTTTAGATACAGGAAACCCATTCCTTTTGAAGTCAGGACATTGGCCTCATTTAAGAAACAGCGAAGCGTTTCATTGGAGAAATGGTAGGGTTGCTCTTTTGGAAGGATGAGACCGAATGAGCTTTTGTTCATCCAAACCTGTCTTCTGATCTATTACTTGGGGTGGAAAGAGTTTCATTCCTTCCTTTAGTATCGATCTGTTTTATTTTAACTAAAATAAGCAGGGTGTTAAACTCCCTAAAACAACTTTACCCAGAGAGTGGTTAGAATGTGGAACTCACTACCACAAGGAGTAGGATAGATGCATTTAAGTGGAAACTAGATGAGTACATGGGGGAGAAAGGAATAGAAGGATATGCTGATGGGGTTAGATGAAGTGGGGTGGGACGAGGCTCGTGAGGAGCATAAACACCGGCACAGATCTGTTGAGCCAAATGGCCTGTTTCTGTGCTGTAATTTCTGTGTAATAACCAGAGTTTCATCTGCCCTTTATAGGGTAAACACCGCTCATTCCGACAGCAACTCCTTTCTTGGATCAAAGAGCGTGAATTCAGTAGAGTCGTGGTCCTGTCCAGCAGCCACGCCCACCACCGTGTAGACCAGCAGCTCGTTGGGTAGGTTCAGCAGCAACAACTTTTGACTTTAACAATGGTAAAATTAGGTTTTCAAACATTCAGTGGGTGAATGGTGTAGTACTGAGCCAAGGAGATCAGGTCTGATCCTAGCTCTGTGCTGTGTTAGCTGGTCTCAGCAAGTGCTGCCCAGGGCCACTTCAGTTGGCCTAGGTGTGTCTGGACTGTGAAGGCGGGGGGGCGGGGTGCAGGGTGGAATGAATCAGCAAAGATCCTGCTCCTGATGGTTATTTAACTGCCCACAGCTGGGAAGAGCAGGATCAGTTGTGATATCCCCATGGTTGAATCACTTGCTGACACTTGGCTAAGCTCGCATGTAAAAGATTAGTCACTTGGGGTGGTGGGGTGAGCTACCAGAGGGCTGGTGTCACTTGTGGAACTGCACCTCGGTAAGAGTCAGCATCTTCAGGAGAGGACAACAGTTTCTGCCTAATTTCTAATCGGGTTTCTTTGAACAAGCTTCTTCACGAGCAGGATAGAAATGTATACAGCACCAGCATTCAAAATGTCAAAGCAATCTAGCAAAGCTTAGCATTCCATCTGTGATTTCCAGCAAAAAAATTAATCAAGTTTGCGTGTATACTAACTAGTAATCTAGGAGTCTGTATATAATTATGTGAAAGCTTTCAGCCTTTCTACTGATTTGTGGTCTGATTTTACTAGTATGTAAGAATTAGGAGCAGGAGTAGGCCATACGGCCCTTCGAGCCTGCTCTGCCGTTCAGTAAGATCATGGCTGATCTTCGACCTCAAATCCACTTTCCCAACCAATCCCCATATCCCTTGATTCCCCTAGAGTCCAAAAATCTATCGATCTCAGTCTTTAATATACTCAGCAACTGAGCATCCTCTGGGGTAGAAAATTCCAAAGATTCGCAACCCTCTGAGTGAAGAAATTCCTCCTCATCTCAGTCTTAAATTGCTGACCCCTTATCCTGAGGGGGGGAGGGGCAGTAGTGGACTGCTTTGTATTTAGAGATAGGAACAAGTCTGTAAGAGCAAGTTAAACAATTAACAAGTGTCTGCTGTTTCTGACATTCTTGTACTGCTGTTAGTTTAGTTAAATGTTGTCCATATTTACTCTTGTTACAAGGCTGTTTGGGATTATTTAGTGTATTGTAGATTTTAGACAGTGTTGTGATAACCAAGAACCTAATAATCTAAAATTGTGTGTCTGGAAATCCTGTGAGTATCTCTCTTTTTTCTTAGATGCATTTCACTTACTTTTAATTAGCCTTCACCTTGCAAGAACTGTTGCATATTAATTTATTCACAAATCCAAATTGTATAGAGTTTCAAACTGTCACACAAGTTGAGGGTGGAAAGTGTTTTTAGCTGGAGACCTTTCTGATTGTGGGTGTTTGGAAAGGTTAGAAGTGGACATAGTTCTTCCTAGTGGACAAGTAGTAGGAGGTGATGGGCAGGGGGTTATATTTAACTGTGCTTGCTCTAACACCTGTATAACACATGAGAAAGGGCGTATGCTTCTTAATTTCTTGTTAAATTGTATTAAAGGAAAGTCAGCATGAAACTTAAAATTCTACCAATGCAGTCAAACACTTTAGAAATTGCGTTCCATCTTAATGGGTTCTTAATGAATACTTTGCGTCTGTTTTCACAAAGGAGAGGGGCGAAGCAGACATTGCTATCGGGGGAGGAGTGTGAAATATTAGATGAAATAAACATAGAGAGGAAGTATTAAGGGGTTTAGCAGCTTTAAAAGTGGATAAATCCCCAGGCCCGGATGAAATGTATCCCAGGCTGTTAAGTGAAGCAAACGAGGAAATAGCAGAGGCCCTGACCATCATTTTTCAATCCTCTCTGGCTTCAGGTGTGGTGCCGGAGGACTGGAGGACTGCTAATGTGGTACCCTTGTTTAAAAAGGGAGAAAAGGATAGACCGAGTAATTACAGGTCAGTCAGTCTAACCTCTGTGGTGGGAAAATTATTGGAAAGAATTCTGAAGGACAGGATAAATATTCATTTAGAAAGACACGGATTAATCAAGGATAGTCAGCACAGATTTGTTAAGGAAAGATCGTGTCTGACAAACTTGATTGAATTTTTTGAGGAGGTAACAAGGAGAGTAGATGAGGGTAGTGCATTTGATGTAGTGTATATGGACTTTAGCAAGGCTTTTGATCAGGTTCCACATGGCAGGCTGGTCACGAAGTTAAAAGCCCATGGGATCCAGGGCAAAGTGTCAAGTTGGATTCAAAACTGGCTCGGAGACAGGAAGCAGAGGGTAATGGTTGATGGGTGTTTTTGTGACTGGAAGGCTGTTTCCAGTGGGGTTCTGCAGGGCTCAGTACTAGGTCCCTTGCTTTTTGTGGTAAATATCAACGATCTAGATTTGAATATAGGGTGTATGATTAAGAAGTTTGCAGATGATAGTAAAGTCGGCTGTGTGGTTGATACTGAAGAAGGAAGCTGTAGACTACAGGAAGAGATCAATAAATTGGTCAGGTGGGCAGAACAGTGGCAAATGGAATTCAATCCGGAGAAGTGAGAGGTAATGCATTTGGGGAGGGCTAACAAGGAAAGGGATTACACATTAAATGGTAGGACACTGAGTGGTGTAGAGGAACAAAGGGACCTTGGAGTGTATGTCCACAGATCCCTGAAGGTAGCAGGCCAGGTAGATAAGGTGGTTAAGAAGGCATACGGAATGCTTGCCTTTATTAGCCGTGGCATAGAATACAAGAGCAGGGGGGTTATGCTTCAACTGTATAAAACACTAGTTAGGCTTCATCTAGAGTACTGCGTGCAGTTCTGGTCACCACATTACAGGAAAGATGTGATTGCACTAGAGAGGGTACAGAGGAGATTTACAAGGATGTTGCCGGGAGTAGAGAATCTTAGCTATGAGGAAAGACTGGATAGGCTGGGTCTGTTTTCCTTGGAACAGAGGAGGCTGAGGGGAGACCTTATTGAGGTGTATAAAATTATGAGGGGCATAGATAAAGTGGATAGAAAGGACCCATTTCCTTTAGCAGAGGGGTCAAAAACCAGGGGGCACAGATTTAAAGTAATTGGTGGAAGGTTTAGAGGGGATTTGAGGGGAAATTTCTTCACTCGGAGGGTTGTGGGGGTCTGGAACTCACTGCCTGAAAGGGTGGTAGAGGCAGGAACCCTAACCACATTTAAAAAGTGCTTGGTTGTGCACTTGGGATGCTGTAACCTGCAGGGCTACGGATCAAGAGCTGGGAAGTGGGATTAGGCTGGATAGCTCTTTGTTGGCTGGCGTGGACACGATGGGCCGAAATGGCCTCCTTCCGTGCTGTAACTTTCTATGATCTTCACAGCACTCCGCTACGATATTTGGCAACACCCGCTCTGCAGACCATTGTGGGAGACAAGTTCCAGACCCTCAAATGGAAAGAGCTGGAAAGGGTAGCGGCCTTCCCTGGCATTAGTGAGGTGGAGCAGGAGATCTACATCCCAGGAGGGGGCATCACAAAATCGCTCTACAGTGACAGGTAGGAGTTTTGATATGTCTGCGGTGCTAGACCTGGGTCCTGGTGATGCTCACAAACTGAGGATGAAGTTTTGCTGTGTAACTCTGCAGGGTGCAGTGTGGCACAAGTTATACTGAGATCTCTTGATACCCTGCACCATTGGAACTAGAGGGACGGAATTTAACTGAAATTCGGTTCCAAACATGCTGGCTGATCGCTTTGGTTTACCCCACAACATGTTCAAGACTGAAACAAATCAAGCTGGTACAACCTGCTACTTGGGTTCTGATTTGCAAAGCTTCCGCTACTGGATTGTAAGCCCTGGAATGCACTGTGCATTAACTTGCATTCTAGGGTGATGTACACGCAGGAACTTGGGGCTGCCTAAGAGTGCCGGATTTATATATTTTAAAAATTAAATCATGGGATGTGGGCGTCGTTGGCAAGGCCAGCATTTATTGCCCTTGAGAAGGTGGTGGTGGGCCGTTGCTGTCCATGTGGTGAGGATACTCCCACAGTGCTGTTAGGTAGGGAGTTCCAGCATTTTGACCCAGCCACCAAGAAGGAACGGTGATCTATTTCCTTGTCAGGATGGTGTTTGACTTGGAGGGGAACTTGGAGGTGGTGGTGTTCCCATGCGCCTGCTGCCCTTGTCCTTCTAGGTGGTAGAGGTCAAGGATTTGGGAGGTGCTGTCGTAGAAGCCTTGGCGAGTTGCTGCAGTGCATCTTGTAGATGGTACACACTGCAGCCACAGTGGAGGGAGTGAATGTTTAAGATGGTGGATGGGGTGCCGATCAAGCGGGCTGCTTTGTCCTGGATGGTGTCGAGCTTCTTGAGTGTTGTTGGAGCTGCACTCATCCAGGCAAGTGGTGAGTATTCCATCACACTCCTTACTTGTGCCAAGTAGATGGTGGAAAGGCTTTGGGGAGTTGGGAGGTGAGTCACTCGCTGCAGAATACCCAGCTTACTATAGTACTTTAACGTAGAAAAGAACCTTTTGAAGAAATGAGAGCCTTTCCAGGAGGATTAGGAAAGGTGACCAAAAGCTTAGAAGTCTAGGGGGTGAGCGAGATGGGTATTCAGTGGGTAAGGTAAAAAAGACTTGCATTTATATAGAGCCTTTCACGACCACTGGACGTCCGAAAGCGCTTTACAGTCAATGAAGTACTTTGAGTGTCGTCGCTGTTGTAATGTAGGAAACGCAGCAAGCTCCCACAAACCGGAATGCGATGACCAGATAATCTGTTTTTGTTATGTTGATTTAGGGATACTATTGGCCAGGACACCGGGGATCACTCCCCTGCTCTTCTTCGAAATAGTGCCATGGGATCTTTTACATCCACCTGAGAGCAGACAGGGCCTCGGTTTAATGTCTCATCTGAAAGACGACAGTGCAGCACTCCCTCAGCACTGCACTGGAGTGTCGGCCTAGATTTTTGTGCTCATGTTGCTGGAGTGGGACTTGAACGCTCAACCTTCTGACTCGGAGGCGAGGGTGCTACCCACTGAGCCACAGCTGGCACACAAGATGGAGACAAACCATGTGCCCTTTTGGAAGGAAGTAATCTTGGCAGTGAATAGAGTACAGGCAGGGTCTGAAGCTCGGCTTTGGATTGAACAGTGCGCTGAGGCTGTGTGCAGTGTGGTTTGGCCTGATTGAGCAGCCAGGGTGGAGGGGAAGGAAAAAGTGTTTTGGTGCGACTGAAAACAATGGCATTGATCTTCATGATGAATTGTGGGAAATTTTAGCTCATCCACAGCTTTATCTCAGACAGGGAAATCTCACTAAACTAAGGTTGAAAATAAATGCATGAATGTTGGAAGAGATAGGACAGCTGGCGCCCTTCTTTCTGAAACAGTAAGACAAGTGGATTCCAATGCAAGACTAGGAAAACTTCAGTTACTCCCTTTTTGGAGAATGTTTTGTTCAGAGACAGCCCTGTTGCGAGGGTATGTTCCTTCGTTTACCAGCTGACCACGTGATGTGTATATTTCGGGGCTGCCTGTCGGCTCCCCAAGTGTCGAGAGGTCCCAACAATGAGACCTGGTTCAAACCTACGCCATGGACTGCCGGTTGTGCTCAGTCACTGCTCTCTCCAGCTGAGTTTCAGCAGTGCGCAGCTGGGTCACCAGAGGGAGCACTTTGTAACAAAACTACCTGCGAGTGTTTAAAAGCTGGCTCAACACAACATACAAAATACTTGGAGCATTGATTAGTGCTTTGAGCAGTCTCTGGTCAACACGGCAACAGTGAAGACCTAAAGGACCGAATTCTCTTGTGGATAGATAGATAGATAGTACTAAGAAATTCTGAGTTTTATAGTAAAGAGAAATATTTCTACACTTTGTTCGCTAACTGCCTTGCTTATTTTGTTTGTGTGTAGTTGCACTGAAGAAATCCCATTGTCAGTGCTCCTGATTTTCTGTTCCGAAGGGGATAATATCCCTGATGCATTCAACCTTCTCAACTTCCTGAATGACTGGATGCAGTTAATAGAAAAAACAGTAAGTGATGCCATTTCTGCCGAGGTGTAGCTGTTAAATGTGATCCCCGAGATTGTTTGAACATTAGCTATAGCGACTGCGGTTGTTTCTCTTATTTTTGGTGTAATGAAATATTTGATTAAAAAGAAATCCATTCTTAGCAGGGATATCAAATTGGTGCAGTTGTGTATTTTAAATACAATGAGCCAAATCTTCCTGGAGAAGTAACGGTGACTTCACGACGCACACATTTAATGTGCAAATCAGCCAGCAAGCTCAGGGGATGAAGAGATACAGTGAATTGTGAATCTCCAGAACTTGCTGCTCGATTTATGCTGCTCTGATGTTTGCTTCACACAAACAGCATCTCGTCCTCAGCCTCCCTGTTATTTTTAAGAACTTGCTGGATTTGCACATTAATTGCCTGTTAAACTCACCGCAGAAAGTTAGGGCTGGTAATTAACAGCACAAGTACCCTTTTAACGATGTGATATTTGTTAATGAAATGCCAATCAAGCTTCTCTGGCCCAGAAAGGGAACAATTTAAACTATTACTTTTCCCCTCTTTTTCCTCTCTCTCTCTCAATCCAATCTTTCTTTCCCTCATTATTTCTCTTTCTGTACTTGATTTGACTCTAATTCACCCTCCTTCTCTGTCGTTCCTGTTTCTTTCTCGCTCCTTGAATTTCATTGGGACCTTGGTGAATGGTGGGATCTCCTTAACCAGATGTCCTTTTTGCCCTCGGCCATCTAACTTCAAGGGAGCACAAGCTAAATTTGATGCAACCTGTCCTTTAAGCCCTGGTATAATTCTGGTGAATCTGTGCTGCACCCCCTCCAAGGCCAATATATCTTTCCATTTTGAGTTGCAAAAGCCTCGAAACTTCCTCCCGTCAAACCTCCATCCTTGAGCTTATCCCTCTCTTTAGCTGCTCATTCAGACTGAACCACATCTGTATCTTGTTTATACCTAAGCTGAGCTTCAAACTCCTTATCCTCTCCCTCACACAGGCCGGATTCTTCCACATCCACGACGTTAGCATTTGATGTTGAATTTCATTGATCTGGGAAAATTTATAACTGAATAGCATGTAGCAAATTGGGGACTTCGTGTAGGGCAGTATTCAAGGCAAATATGGCTTCTCTACCAGTACGGTGCCACTTCTTGGCTATCCTGCCATTTACTGGGAAGTGTATTAGTGCTGCTGGTGTTTAGGGATTTAATGCTGCCTCCTCTGCTCCAAGAACCAAGGGGCACAACTTCGAGTGAAGCCTTGTATAGACTAGAGTTGGGAAAGAACCTCTGCCTGAGCAGGCTGTGAATAACTTCAAGCTAACGACCCCAATTTATTTCTGTGCGCTGACACCAGTATCCTATTGGCATGTGGCGTTTAAAATGTTTCAAGGAAGACTTGTACTGCATTGGGTGATGTAACTTTCAGGCACAGTATTGACACAGGATGCTGCAGTTGAATGAGGTTGATCTATTTAATTAATCAAAATGCTTCTCTTCAGAGTGATCAGCACACCGTGACCCGTGCGCAGTGGAAGATCCCAAGTTCGTGGAGATTGCTGTTTGGCAGTGGCATTCCACCAGCTCTCTTCTAATCCAAACTGTAATGTGACCTTAAATGGGTTGAAGCTGTGTTTACACTTTCGGACTGCTTGTTAAAGCAACTCATCGACTTCATGGCCATACACTTAAAAGCTTCAGTACACCGAAGATCTACTGTATCTACTACACATTTTGCTGCAGAAACCGTGCTGTCTTATCAATTCTTAAATTTTCACTTTCATTAGATAAGTGAATAGAAAATGTCCGCATGGTTTGTTTAAAATGAGGGGGTTGATGTACTTTAACTGCAGCGATTGAAACGTGTACATGTGGTTTTGTCAGAAAGGAACTGTTATTTTCAAAAGTACTCTGGGAATTAGTGCTATGTACATTGTGTAAATTTTTTTATTGTCTCTAGGTGGCATTTATAGGCCACCTAATCGGTTATAAAGTCTCACTTAAACCACATGCTCAGGGTTTGAGAAAATTGAAAGTAAAATGTTTTCTGTACTCTTGGCATCTTGCTTTTTGTGTTTATAACTTTCCCCACATTTAAACACAGCCCACTGAGGCAATTAACATGGGTATGATTGCTGTCCAAATAGCTACAGCTGAAGTTGAGCTACACCCAACAAGAACCTTCGCATTAACACTTGATATGCTCCAATCAGCAAAGCCAATAGAATGTTTAATACAAGTCAGGAAGTCCTGATCAAACTGTCCTGTGCACTCTGGTAGTCTGTCTGTGTTCAGTTCTAGTCACTGACAGCACAGGGTGGAGGAAGTGGAAAAACCAAGACATTGCTCCATAGTGGCAGAAGTCTCTTCAAAAAGCCCAGCTGCGACCCATTTCTAACTTCCTGTTAGCTGTACCATTCTAAACGTTTTGCCTAGAGGCCTGGTAACAGACATTTTTGATGTTGGACATGGGTATGTTGGAGCAGACGAAAGGGATTCTACAGTTGGCTGTACTGTCCTGGAAAGAGTGACAAATTACAAAATTTTTGTGTTCAAAAAATTAATTCTTGAGAAACATAGAAGATAGGAGCAGGAGTAGGCCATTCGGCCCCTCGAGCCTGTTCCACCATTCAATGAGATCATGGCTGATCATCCAAACTCAGTACCCTGTCCTTGCTTTCTCCCCATATCCCTTTAGCCTTAAGAAATATATCTAACTCCTTCTTGAATATATTTAATGAATTGGCCTCAACTGCCTTCTGTGGTAGAGAATTCCACAGGTTCACCACTCTCTGGGTGAAGAAATTCCTCCTCATCTCAGTCCTAAATGGCTTACCCCTTAGACTGTGACCCCTGGTTCTGGACTCCCCCGCCATCGGGAACATCCTTCCTGCGTCTAGTCCTGTTAGGATTTTATAAGTTTCAATGAGATCCCCTCTTCTAAACTCCAGCGAGTATAAGCCCAATCGACCCAATTTCCTCATACGTCATTCCTGCCATCCCAGGGATCAGCCTGGTGAACCTTCGCTGCACTCCCTCCATGGCAAGAACATCCTTCCTCAGATAACACAATACTCAAGATGTGGTCTCACCAAGGCCCTGTACAACTGCAGCAAGACATCCTTGTTCCTGTACTTGAACCCTCTCGCTACGAAGGCCAATATCGCATTTGCCGCCTTAACCGCCTGCTGCACCTGCATACTTACCTTCAGCAACTGGTGCACAAGGACACCCAGTTCTCGTTGCACTTCCTTCTCCCAATCTATTGCCATTCAGATAATAATCTGCCCTCCTGTTTTTGACACCAAAGTGGATAACCTTGCATTTATCCACGTTATATTGCATCTGCCCAATCACCCAACCTGTCCAAATCATACTGGAGTTTCTCGGCATCCTCACAGCACACGCGCCCACCCAGCTTTGTGTCGTCTGCAAACTTGGAGATACTACATCTAGTTCTTTCGTCTAGATCATTAATATATATTGTGAATAGCTGGGGTCCTAGGACCAATCCCTGCGGTACCCCACTAGTCACTGCCTGCCACTCAGAAAAAAACCTGTTTATTCCAACTCTTTGCTTTCTGTCTGCCAACCAGTTCTCTATCCAAGTCAATACCTTGCCCCCAATCCCATGTGCCTTAACTTTACACGCTAATCTCTTATGCGGGACCTTATCGAAAGCCTTCTGAAAGTCCAAATACACCACATCCAGTGGTTCTCCCTTATCTATTTTACCAGTTACATCCTCAAAAAATTCCAGTAGATTAGTCAAGCACAATTTACCTTTTGTAAATCCATGTTGACTTCGTCCGATCCTGTCACTGTTTTCCAAGTGCTCTGCTATTACATCTTTTATAATGGACTCTAGCATTTTCCCCACTACCAATGTCAGGCTTACCGGTCCATAATTACCTGTTTTCTCTCTACCACCTTTTTTGAATAGTGGGGTAACATTAGCTACTCTCCAATCCATGGGTACTGTTCCAGAGTCTTGAATTTTGGAAGATGATCAGTAATGCATCTACTATTTCTAGGGCCACTTCCTTAAGTACCCTAGGATGTAGATTATCAGGCCCTGGGGATTTATCGGCCTTCAATCCCGTCAATTTCCCCAACACCATTTCCCTACAAATACGGCTTTCTTTCAGTTCCTCTCATTAGACCCTATGTTCCCCGACATCTCTGGGAGGTTATTTGTGTCCTTTGTGAAGACAGAACCAAAGTATGTATTTAATTGGTCAGCCATTTCTTTGTTCCCCATTATAAATTCCCCTGATTCTGACTGCAAGGGACCTACGCTTGACTTCACCAATCTTTTTCTCTTCACATATCTATAAAAGCTTTTACCGTCAGTTTTTATGTTCCCTGCAAGTTTACTCTCATACTCTATTTTCCCCTTAATTAATCCTTGTCCTCCTTTGTTGAATCCTAAACAGCTCCAAATCCTAAAGTTTACTGCTTTTTCTGGCCAATTTATATGTCCTCTCCTTGGATCTTATGTTATCCCTAATTTCCCTCGTTAGCCACGGTTGAGTCGCCTTTTTTGTTTTATTTTTATGCCAAACTGGGATGAACAAATTCTGTAGTTCATCCATGCGGTCTTTGAATGTTTGCCATTGCCTATCCACCGTCAACCCTTTGAGTGACATTCCCCAATCAATCCTACCCAGCTTGCGCCTCATACCATCATAGTTTCCTTTATTTAAATAAGAATTGGGCCCTGATCTCTCTAACTTTGCAAAGACTTTAATTATATCTATGGTGGATTGTTGTGTACAGAATAACCAGACTTTTAGTATAAAAGGAATCAAATAGGTCAATAGGCTTTCCTGTGTCACCCACATCAAAAACAAATTTTTAAAAAGGAAAATATTTTAATCAATTTAGAGAGAAAGGATTTTGTCTCGGTAAATGAAGAAGTAGAATCAGTTTGGGTGGAGCGAAGAAACAGCAAGCGGCAGAAAACATTGGTATGGTTGTTTATAGCCCCCCAAACAGTAGTTGTAATGTTGGGCGGAATATAAATCAGGAAATTAGAGGCGCATGTAACAAGGATAATACAGTAGGACTTTACATATAGACTGGGCAAACCAAATTTGCAGTAATAGTGGGGAGGATGAATTCATGGAATGTATACAAGATAGTTTTCTGGATCAGTGTGTTCAGAAACCAACCAGGGAACAGGCTATTGTGTAATGAGAAAGGGTTAATTAATAACCTTGTACTAAAGGGGCCTTTAGGGAAGAGTGACCATAATATGAAGAATTTTAAATCCAAAACTAGGGTCTTCAATCTAAACTATGTTGGTATGAGGGGCGAGTTGGCTAAGGTAGATAGGGAAACTACATTAAAAGGTATGACAGTAGACAAGCAATGGCTAGTATTTAAAGAATTAATACATAATTTACAGCAAATATATACATTCCTTTAAGGCACAGGAAAAGTGGTCCAACCGTGGCTAACGAGAAGTTAAAGATAGTATTAGATCAAAGGAAGAGGCTTATAATGGTGTCAAAAAGAATAGTAAGCCTAAGGAATGGGAGGAATTTAGAATTCAGCAAAGGAGAACCTAGAAATTGATAAGGAAAGAAAAAATTAGGAGTAAATTTGCAAGAGACAAAAACAGATTGTAAACATTTCCATAGGTATGTAAATAGGAAGAGATTAGTGAATGTAAACATGGGCCCATGAGAGGCAGAGACAGGAGAAATTATAATGGGCAAGAAGGAAATTGCAGATACATTAAACAAATACTTTGTATCTGCCTTCATGGTAGAAGACACAAAAAACATTCTGGAAATAGTGGGGAACCAAGGGTCTATCTAGAGAGAAATCAGTATAAGTAAAGTCATAGTACTGGAGAAATTAATGGGACTAAGTGGCGACAAATCCCCTGGACCTGACAACTTGCATCCTTTGGTTTTAAAAGAGGTAGCTGCAGAGATAGTGGATGCACTGGTATTAAACTTCCAGAATTCCTTAGATTCTAGAGCAGTCCCCAAGGATTGGAAGGTAGCAAACATAACCCTGCTATTTAAGAAAGGAGGGAGAGAAAAACACAGGGAACTATAGGCCCGTTAACCTGACATCAGTAGTAGGCAAAATGCTTCAATCTATTATTAGGGACATCGTCACAGGGCACTTAGAAAATCGTAATATGATTAGGCAGAGTTAACATGGTTTTATGAAAGGGAAATAGTGTTTGACAAATCTGTTTTTTGAAGATGTAACTAGTAGGATGGATAAGGGGGAACCAGTAGATGTAGTGTATTTGGATTTTCAAAAAGCATTTGATAAAGTGCCACACAAGAGGTTATTACACAAAATTAGGACTCAGGATTGTGGGTAATCTATTAATTAGCATGGATTGAGAATTGGTTAATGGACAGAAAACAGAGTAGGAATAAATAGGACTTTTTCAGATTGGCAGGCTGTAACTAGCAGGGTACCGCAAGGATCCGTGCTTGGGCTTTGGCTATTTACAATATATATCAATGACTTGGATGAAGGGACTGAGTGTAATGTATCGAAGTTTGCTGCTGATACAAAGTTAGGTGGGAAAGTAAGCTGTAAGGAGGATGCAAAAAGGCTGCAGAGATATAGACAGGTTGAGTGGGCAAGAACATGGCAAATGGAATACAATGTGCGGAAGTGTGAAGTTATCCACTTTGGTGGGGAAAAACAAAAAAGAATATTTTTTGAATGGTGAGAGACTGGGGGACCTGGGTGTCCTTCTACATGAAATCACAAAGTTAACATGCAAGGACAGCAAGTAATTAGGAAAGCAAATGGCATGTTAGCTTTTGTTACAAAGGGATTAGAGTATAACAGTGATGATGATACCAATCGACTGCTCTTTCTCTTAGGCAGTCCCTCGGAACTGAGGATGACTTGCTTCCACATTAAAAATGAGTTTGCAGGTGACTGATGAGTCCAATGCGGAACCTACAGTTTCTGTCACAGGTGGGGCAGACGGTGGTTGAATGGGTGGGTGGGGTGCTTGGGTTGACGTGCGCTGCCTGCGCTTGGCTTCCGCTTGCTCCCGGCGAAGAGACTCGAGGTGTTCGGTGCCTTCCCGGATGCTTCTCCTCCACTTTGTGCAGTCTTGGGCCAGGGATTCCCAGGTGTCGGTGGGGATGTTACACTTTTTCAAGGAGGCTTTGAGGGTGTCCTTGAAGCATTTCCTCTGCCCACCTGGGGCTCTCTTGCCATGCCGGAGCTCCGAGTAGAGCGCTTGTTTTGGGAGTCTCGTATCGGGCATGCAGACAATGTGACCCGTCCATTCGAGCGTGGTCAAAGCTTTGATGCTGGGGATGTTGGCCTGAGCAAGAACACTGACGTTGGTGCGCCTATCCTGCCAATGGATTTGCAGGATCTTGCGGAGGCAGCGTTGGTGGTACCTCTCCAGTGCTTTGAGGTGCCTGCTGTACATGGTCCATGTCTGAGGCATACAGCAGGGCGGGTATCACTGCTGCTCTGTAGACCATGAGCTTAGTGCCGGGTTTGAGGTCCTGGTCTTCAAACACACTCTTCCTCAGGCGACCGAAGGCTGCACTGGCACACTGAAGGCGGTGTTGGACTTTGTCGTCTATGTCTGCCCTTGTTGACTGTAGGCTCCTGAGGTATGGAAAGTGGTCCACATTGTCCAAGACCTTGTCGTGGGTTTTGATAATCGGGGGGCAGTACTGTGTGGCGGGGGGCAGGTTGTTAGACCTTTGTCTTATGGATGTTTAGTGTAAGACCTATGCTTTCGTACGCTTCGGTGAAGGTGTTGACGATGGTTTGGAGTTCGACCTCCGAGTGAGCGCGGAAGCAAGCGTCGTCTGCGTACTGTAATTCAACGACAGAGGATGGGATGACCTTGGATCTGGACTGGAGGCGACGGAGGTTGAACAGTTTCCCGTTTGTTCTGTAAATTAGCTCTACTCCAGTGGGGAGCTTATTGAGGGTGAGATGGAGCATTGCAGCAAGGAAGATCGAGAAGAGCGTTGGTGCGATGACAGCCTTGCTTGACCCCGGTTCGTATGTGAATTGGGTCTGTGGTGGAACCGTTGGTCAGGATCACGGCTTGCATGTCGTCGTGAAGCAGGCGGAGGATGGTAAAAAAACTTTTGAGGGCAGCCGAATTTAAGGAGGATACTCCATAATCCCTCACAGTTGACAGTGTCGAAGGCCTTTGTGAGATCAAAGAAGGCCATGTAGAGCGGTTGGTGCTGTTCCTTGCATTTCTCGTGCGGTGAAGAACAGGACATAGAAAGGCTAACAGAATGGACAGACAAGTGGCAGATGGAATTTAATACAGAGAAGTGTGAGGTGATGCGTTTTGGCAGAAGGAACAGGGAGAGGCAATATACACTTAATGGCACAGTTTTAAAGAGTGTGCAGGGACAGAGGGACCTGGGAGTTAATGTGCATAGGTCCCTGAAGGTGGCAGAACATATTGAGTGGTTAACAAAGGATATGGGATCTTGGGCTTCAAAAATAGAGGAATTAAGTACAAAAGTAGATAAGTTATGCTGAACCTTTATAAAGCGCTGATTAGGCCACAACTGGAGTATTGCATCCAGTTCTGGTCACCACACTTTAGGAAGGTCTGCAATACCACGGCGCGACATTTCCTCGCAGCACCCCAAGAGAGGGTGCAGAGGAGATTTACCAGAATGGTTTCGGGGAAGGGGGATCTTATCTACAAAGACAGGTTGGAGCAGCTGGATTTGTTTTCATTAGAGCAAAGGAGGTTGAGGGGTGATTTGATAGAGGTGTACAAGATTATGACGGGTTTGGATAGGCTAGATGGGGAAAGACTGTTCCCACTAGTTGATGGTACAAGGACTAGGGGACACAGATTTAAGATTTTGGGCAAGAGATACAGCGGGGACGTGAGGAAAAACTTTTTTACAGTGAGTGGTGATGACCTGGAATTCGCTGCCGACGGAAGTGGTGGAAGCAGAGACTGGATAGGCACTTGAGGGAAATAAACTTGCAGGGCTACGGGGGGATGGGACTGACTGGATTGCTCTACAGAGAGCCGGCATGGCCTCCTTCTGTGCCGTTATGACTAAGAATAAAGAAGTCTTTGCAGGTTAGCAAGGCCATAAAAAAAGCAAACCAAGCACTAGAGTTTATGTCTAGAGGGATAGAATTGAAAAGTAGGGAAGTTATGCTAAACCTGTATTGTACCTTGGTTAGACCACACGGAATACTGCATACAATGCTGGTCGCCCTATTATAAAAAGGATATAGTGGCACTGAAGAGGGTGCAGAGAAGATTTACAAGGATGATACCAGAAATGAGAGGGTATACATATCAGGAAAGGATGAACAGGCTGGGTCTCTTGAAAAAAAAAAGGCGGAGGGGTGACCTAATAGAGGTCTTTAAAATTATGAAAGGTTTTGATAGCGTGGATAGAGAGAGAATGTTTCCACTTGTGGGGAAGAGCATAACTAGAGGCCATCAATATAAAACAGTCACCAAGAAATCCAATAGGAAATTCAGAAGAAACTTTACCCAGAGAGTGGTGAGAATGTGAATGTGAAACTCGCTACCAAAGGGAGTGGTCGAAGCAAATAGTAATGGATGCATTTAAGGGGAGGGTTACGCTGATAGATTTAGATGAGGAAAGACGGGAGGAGGCTTGAGTGGAGCATAAACGCCGGCATGGACTGGTTGGGCCGAATGGCCTGTTTCTGCACCGTATATCCTATGTAAAGTCTTACTGCAATTATACAGGACATTGGTGAGGCCACACCTGGAGTACTGTGTACAGTTCTGGTCTCCTTACCTAAGGAAAGACATACTTGCCTTAGAGGGAGTGCAACGAAGGTTCACTTGACTGGTTCCTGGGATGAGGGGATTGCCCTATGATGAGAGATCGAATAGACTAGACCAATATTCCCTAGAGTTTAGAAGAATGAGAGGTGATCTAATTGTAACATATAAAATTCTTAAGGGGCTTGACAGGGTTAATGCTGAGAAAATGTTTCCCCTGGCTGGAGAATCTAGAACACAGGGTCACAGTCTCAGAAATAAGGAGTCGACCATTTAGGACTGAGATGAGGAGAAATTTCTTCACTCAAAAGGGTTGTGAATCTTTGGAATTCTCTACCCGAGAGAGCGGTGGATGCTCAGTCGTTGAATATATTTAAGACAGAGGTCGATCAATTTTGGGGAATTAAGGGATATGGTGATAGTGTGGGAAGGTGGAGTTGAGGTAGATGATCAGCCATGATCTTGTTGAATGGCGGAGCAGGCTCGAAGGGCCAAATGGCCTACTCCAGCTCCTATTTCGTATGTTTAATTTATAAAAGAAAGCCAATGGAGAACTGTGTGGCGCAGCATCCTAGGGATCTAGGTTTGAACTAAGCCAAGAGTTACAGGATGAAATCTGCACTCTGCTGAAGTAAGGTTCTGGATTAAACAAATTTGGAAAACCTCAATTTAGTTCCTTATGGGCACAGATCCACAACTAAATTCAGCACTATTTGGAAGTCTCACTTCAGTACTAGATGTAACTGGTGGTGATTTAAAAAAAAGTCAAGTTGGAGGGTGTGCTTTTCTGAAGTTGAAGGCACACTGCTGGGGTAGAGGGACTTTATTTCACATTTGATCCTGCTATGCCTGACCTGGGGAAGGTGCAAAACTTCAAATTCTCCACCACTGACGTACCTCACCTTTAGCAAGAACATTGTTGCCTGAGATTTACGCGTAGAATAGCAGTCACTGCTCTATCACAATTTTTACAAATTAAATCAAACTATTGTTCTATTATGAAATCATATTAAACACACAAATTAGAAACATTAAAATGCCATTTCCTGCAATAACTTGTATGGTTGACCACAAAATTCTGCTCCAATGCCTCTCCACCGTCATCCAGCTGGATGGGACTGCACTCTCCTGGTTTCATTCCTATCTTTCCAGCCGTAACCATAGAGTCACCTACAATGGTTTCTCTTCCCGATCCCGCATCGTCACCTTTGGTGTCCCCCAAGGATCTATCCTTGGCCCCCTCCTATTTCTCACCTACATGTTGCCCTTCGGTGACATAATCCGGCAACATAACGTAAGTTTTCACATGTATGCTGACAATACCCAGCTCTACCTCTCCTCCATCTCTCCCGAACCCAACACCGTCTCTATATTATCAGACTGCTTGTCCGACATCCCGCACTGGAGTAAAAATTTCCTCCAATTAAGTGGAAGACGGAAGCCATTGTCTTTGGTTCACGCCACAAACTCCATTCCCTTTCCACTGATTCGATCTCTCTCCCCGGCAACTGTCTATGGCTGACCAAGTCTGTTCACAACCTTGGTGTCATATTTGATCACGAATTGAACTTCCTACCTCATATCCGTTCTATCACCAACACTGCCCATATCCACCTTTGTAAGATCGCCTGTCTCTGCCCTTACCTCAACTTATCTGCTGCTGAAACCCTCATCCATGCCTTTATCACCTCTAGACTTGACTATTCCAATGCACTCCTGGCTGGCCTCCCTAGTTCTACCTCCATAAACTTGGTCATCCAAAACTCTGCCACCTGTGTGCCAACTCACACCACATCCTGCTCACACATCTCCTCTGTGCTTGCTGACCTACATTGGTTCCCAGGTAAGCAATGCCTCAAGTTTAAAATTCTCATCCTTGTTTTCAAATCCCTCCATGGCCTCGCCCCCCTCCTTATCTCTGTAATCTCCTCCAGCCCTATAATCCCCCTAGACCTCTGCGTTCCACCATTGGAGGTCGTGCCTTCAGCTGCCTAGGTCCTAAGCTCTGGAATCCCCTCCCTAAATCTCTCTGCTTCTCTTTCCTCCTTTAAGATGCTCCTTAAAACCTACCTTTTTGACCAAGCTTTTGGTCCTCTGCCCTAACATCTCCTTATATGGCTTGTTGTCAAATTGGTTTGTTTTTTTTATAACACTCCTGTGAAGCACCTTGGGATGTTTTTATTATGTTAAAAACAGTATATAAATATATAGTTATATAGCACCTTTAACGTAGTAAAATGTCCCAATGCGTTTCACAGATGTGTTGTCAAATAAAATTTGACACCGTGCCACGAGATATTAGGACAGATCAAGAGGTAGGTTAATGTTCTTGAGCTTCATTTCAAGCAACATACTTCATTTGAAAACAATACAAAAAAATGAAAAGGAAGAAGCCAGTGTTTATTTCAATTTATTTTAATGATTTTCGCTGTGGTCTGACCACAGCCAAGTACAAGCATAAAATATTTTTGACTACAACAGCACTTAGCAACATCTTCTGTAAAGTATTGCAATACCAGACCTTGGGTCTATAAACTATGACATCACCATTGCTTAATTAAAAGAGGCAAATACACAACAGTTTCAATTTTTTGTAGATAATGGTGTTATCATGGAAATAAGCAAATACTGTGTTAAAAAATTCCATAAAAGCAAATTTTGCCATTACAGGTCACATGGATGTCTATTAATTGTACAACAGTCACATTGTACAGTTAACATTTCTGCCAGCATCATCTTGTGATAACAGAACTCTAAACGCAAGGAACATCAACTATTTCTGATATTGCTGTACACAATTTGTTTCGGTAACTAAAAGTAACAAAACATGGGTGTATGATGGTTTAAAAGCTACAATAAAATGTCCTGTGGCTGACGCACCAAAGCAGGAATAAAGCCTGGCAAAAAAAGCTAGCAGCTAGAAAGCTGGCATCTGTATTTGTAGATCCTGATGTGTGCAGCATCGCTACGTTAAAAAAAACCCTCTAAATGAAAATGAACTTGTATATTGTCTACAAGATACTTATCAATTTAAAAAACGCTAACAGATCTGAGAGAAACAACTGTATTTGCAGTTTATTATTACACCAGATAAGCTAACTATATTTAGTATGATTTTATTCATGTTATCACTGACGGAGATGGCAGGGATTCCAGTGTCAATTATTATAAATTGCTTAACTGCAGCAAATAAAAATTCCTATATTTGAGATCTTACATTGTATGTGCTCCCACTGCCATTTGCTTCAAATTTTAAGTGGCAGAGTTGTGAATTACTAAAATTACATACTAGGTCACTCCGTTGGATAGGTCAGTGCTGTTTGCCCCCTCCCCTAGAGCCAATTAGGGATCGGGAGGAGTCATGATTTATCTCCCCGCTTGTCCCCCCCCCCCCCCCCAGCTTTGAGGTTGGCTAAGACTCGGCCAAAACTGAATACAAATAACTTACTCACTTAACTTTTAAATTCCCAATGGTGATCACGTTGGTGTTTTGACTCTGGCTCGAATGGAGGATGTCATTGTTGCTGTGCTGTACTGTGCAACCGCGAACCATTAGCTCTCTGGCCCCAGACTCCTGACCTAGATTTTGGCCTGGGGGCCAAATCTGAACTTTGTCTCCCCCCGCCCCTTTGGCCGTAGCTCTGCCCCTATTATTCAGCAACTGCATTTCTTTGAACACAGGCATTGTACTATATCGTTTTCTTCAAAAAATGGGTCAGAAAGTAAAGGAGCTGATTGGTAATGTTGAAGTCATTCCAATTATTTTTAATATTTCTAATATTTTGGACAAGTTACTTTTTTCCTAAATGTTTTTATATTTAAAAAAATCTGCAAGATCTTCATTTTTTTCCCTCGGAGTAACCAAAGCTACATAGTATTAAACCTTTTAAAGAATTAAACAAATAAAGAAAGACAGACTTTATAAATGCAAGTCTTTCTTTCTTTAAACTAATACTGGTCCAACTGGGTGACAGCTGAATGACAGGCTAAAGAAAGTGTGAATATTCTGTTGCATTTTTAACGCTGACTGAGCAAGTCTTCTTCACTGCAAAGTTACATTTACAACGGAGAATTCTGTTACATACAAACCGACCAACAACCCCCAACCAAGGAGGCAATTGTCAAGCTCGGCATTTTCAGCTTTTTACCGTAGCATTACAGGATAATCATTTTTAGGAAAATAAAGTAAGTAGATTTTTTTCTTTATGTATTACTTTGCAAACTTTTGTTTACAAAAAGGACAAAGCACATGGTAGGCATTCATAAATTCTATGCCACTGTGTTAAAATTTATGTCATTTATACATTATCATACATTATTAACAATGTCTTTTTTTCTACCCATTGGGTAGGATATGTGCATAATATATTCAAGTTATATACAGCACCTTACAAATAAACATAAAAGAGACATACAACAAAAGAAGCACCATATTTAAGTGAGGCACAACAAAGGTGGGAGCTCAGAGTGCAAGGGGATTCCTATATCTGCTCAAACCTGAAAATGAGGCACCTTATCTGCTCACAGACTAGTAACATGCAAACCTCCTCAAAAATATATATAGATCCGTTTCTACCACAGCTGACACAGAAAGCATAGAGGCTTCTTCACGCACCAACTGTCTTATGATATACCGTATGATTATAATAAGCTGACATACAAATTAGCGAAAGCAATAGCAGCAATAGAAGCAGCAGCGGCAGCAGCACCACTGAACAAGTTAACTCTGGCAGTCTTCGGAAATCATACACCTTACGACACAAAAAAGGAACGCTCGCTTCAGAATCAAAGAAACATAGTGACTAAGATCTGTTTATCTTTCATTCAAGAATCATACAGGATACTGCAAGGCATGAGGAAAGGTCATTTATGAAACAAAATTATTTTTTAAAATTAGCAAAAGTGCAATATTGCCTGGTGTTGAAAAACATACATCTGCAACAAGATGCATTAAGTGTTAAGGTGTTTCTTTTATTCTAGCATGTCTAAAAAGGTACATATTGTCTGAGGATTAGTTCCTACCTCGCGCCATTCCTAGCTTGAGGCTATATGCGATGGGAAAAGGCTAAAGTAGGAGGCAAGATTCTAAAAGGATCCTTCATAGCCCTTGAGAAAACAGACCTAAAGCTAATCTAAACATTGCAAAGTTTGTCTGTCAACTTCTCTTACCTAACGTGTGACTGGTGAATTATAAATGTTCACATTAGTCTACGAAGAATGTGCTCTCTGAAGAAGATACATTATCAATAGTACCTGTGGTATAAAGATTAAAAAGGACACAAAAAGGCAAGTCTAGGAAACAGTGGACAAGTTGGCTGGATGACTTGCTGCTCAGTTTTAGCCATTCTTCAGTCAAATCCGCAGCAGTTATCTACTTCAGTTATAGTGAGTCTCACATTAATTATGCTCTTTTATTGATTGAAAAACTGCCACAACATTTAGGTCATCTGTACAGCTTCACCTTTTTGTTACTAATAGAGAATTCACTAAAAAATGACAAGAGATTGGATATACCATGACAACTGCATGTCTAATGTATGTTTAGCCCATTATGATGGTGTTCACTGTGTAATGACCATCATTAGTACTGACAATTGGGTCCATTAATGGCCCTTTTTCAAAGCACAACACTGCAGTGTGTGTGGAGAACTCTAAACCTGTGCTTTCCACATTATAGCTCCTGCACGGGAGGAAAAGGAGGCGGGTGCGGTATCACGGGAAGGGAAACATTTTACAATTGTGATACGAACAAAACACAATGTTTATTAGTGCAAAACTGCACTTCATTATTAAGAAAATATTCAAAATAATTCACTCACAACTTTGCTACTTGTGAGCTGTCATGTAAGATGGCTGTGCCAAATAACTGATAACTTACAGCTCATGCAGAATATGATGTAACGTTATGACAATGGAACTACATGACTTTTCCAGTCTTTTGAACACCACCTGCTAAT
The DNA here is from genome assembly GCF_052327205.1 of Somniosus microcephalus. Classification (NCBI taxonomy): domain Eukaryota; kingdom Metazoa; phylum Chordata; class Chondrichthyes; order Squaliformes; family Somniosidae; genus Somniosus; species Somniosus microcephalus. The sequence goes on along the minus strand of NC_140993.1, from coordinate 27,085,402 downwards.
TATTTCTGCCCATTTTGATTACCAAGCTTGGAAAAAAAATACTTTAGTCATTTGTAAAAAGAACTGGTGCATTATTATTCAATAAGTACTCATTTTTACCACTATGCAACTCAAGATTAATATCTTCCCACACTCGCTGCAATGTCACGTATCAGTTAATAATCTGTAGCCACATAGCAGTGGAAATATATAAGCATTACCTGTTGAGATACATATTGCTCACGCTAAATATGTATCAGGACAAAGTCACATGAATATTTTTTCTTCATTTTCTTAAAATAGAACAGCCTCAAAAATGTTTTTAACGTGAAAAGTTTCATTGTATGTTTTCCACGGGCTGTAAAAGTACACAAAGGCAAAAACCAAGAGGTGACAAATAATGCAGAAATTTGGTAAACCTCAGCTGCTTTGCATTTATAACTACAACTGCGGAGGGCTAAGGAAAGTCGACTGTGAAAGTCATCAGTTTCAAGTATTCGGTTTACAGGTCACTTCAAAAGGTAGTTTGGAAACACAAGGAATGAAACACAATTTGACGGTTTGTAATGAGGAATGCAGTCAGCACAGACTGTACTTTTAGGTCACTCTTGGAGACTCTCAGTGCCTATACGTGCGTCCCTGGCAATATTTAATTCTAATTTCTATAGATACACATAGAAACAATTAAATGAACACATTGAAAACATTACAGTCAAAATTCACATGGAAGGGCTTTTAAGTATCTTGCACATGCTGAACCTCAGTTTTTGACCAAAATGTGTTGGGTAAACATCTGAAAATTTACAAAAGCAACAGGCAGTTTAAACATAGTATGATTTGTTTAGAAATATTTTACATTAAGTTGTGAGTATTTTAAGAAAAAAAGCTCCTACCGATAGATCCATGTGTAAATGTAACGTGAGTCTTAGTCACTGCCTATCAAGACTGAACTAGAACTAATCTATAATCTACGTTTCACTTCAGGAATTGAACATAAGCTCTCCAAGTCTAAACATTCAAGTTCTTCCTGCAGACAGTACAATGAAATGAACAGTTACTGCACATTTGCAAATGTCAAAACTGTTACTCGAGAGTAATCTAATGAAGACCTTATTGTGATGCCTTACATACTCCACTTCACATAACACCTTTGAACTAATTTCAATGTATTGGGAGACTAAGGTTAAGCATGTGCTAATATGCTGATATCTTTGAGCAGTTGAAAATATGCATCACTGTTCATTCTAAACAGCTGCAGACTTGGAGTCATTGAGCTTACCATTCGCCCAGTAGACTTCAAGTTGGAAATTCTCATCGTATTGGTGTTCCTAATAGTTATTGCAATGACAGTTAACATTTTGTGTCCCTGTATTTTCCATTTCCTGTGTAAATAGGCATTAGGCTGGAACCAGAACTCTCTCTTCAGAAACAACCTCCATGCACTGAAAACGCTAGTCCCCTGCATCCTTAGAAATTCTACTCAGTTCCACAGGCATGAAGACAACAAAGATAGATTAAATTTCCCCATAAAGCAATTCCCCTTTTCTCAAACAAGAAAATAGTGCAACATTTCAATTTTTCACAAACAAGTTAAATCATTGCATTTTTTCTTCCACCTTTTTGTCTTGGCACTCAAAAGGAATTTCAATTTTTTGTTTGAAAATATCACAAAACTGGCCAAAAAAGTAGTTATCATTAAACACCTTAAGCATCCATCTCGGGCAATTCAGTTACTACAAAAAAATCTACAAGCCAACAGCAGAAATTCTGTGTTAAGTATCTTTAAAATTAAATAATCCAGATAAAAAACTGTTTGCCAAACGCTGCTAGTTTGCCAAAGTGGAAGTTATATTGTTAGAATCAACATATCATGCACTCCCTCAAAGAAAACAAACAGGACTTTTTGTTTGGTTTTACTAAACTGTACCAATTTGCACTAAATAACATCTTGTGCCACAGGAGTGCAGCCCAGTGGTGCCACACCTGTTCCAGTTCAAGCATCCACAGAGCCGGTCAAACTATTTTTCCTGTGTGCGAGTCCTTTCCTCTGAATGGGACAATTGTACTGTCTTCACTGTTCTGCTGAAAATGATGTCCGCTGCCCCCGTGTGTTGAAGGAGGTGTGTTGTGCTGGTGATGGAAAAAAGCTGACCCTGGGTAGTGACCCATGACCTCGCTGTAAGTGGGTGGCGGTCCTTCCATCCTCCCGTTACTGCTATAATTGGTTGCACTTATGCCCGAATTGCTGCTTGGTGGGCGCGGTCCTCCATTATACACAGAGACATCAATCAAGTCACTATCAAAGATGGTTCTGTTGGGCGGAGCCCTGACGGATTCACGGTTGAGCTCCATTTGCTGTTCTGGATCTCGAAGTTGCAATGTGCACAGCCCCTGATATGGAGGAGGTTCCTCTCCGTCTGACAGTGAAATGGTGGGAGGAAGATCAATCTCATGTTGCATGTAGGGGTACGTGGGTTGGAAGCGGCTAAAGCGTTCCCTCTGCATGAACGATGGAGCTGAAAATCTGTCCCTTGATCTTGGAGTATACATCAACTGAAAGCAAAAAAAATTAAACATCTTAGGATTGTATTTGTACTGAGATAACAAGTGATGATTTTTATGTCATTTAAAATTACAGTATTTTAAAAGCAGCCCTCAGGAATGTAACTGTCTAATGTATCTTTTATCTTTATGAGAATGAATATTAAGCCTACGTGTACTAGTGACCAAAGTATGTTTAAGACCACCAGTTATTTTTGTTTAAATAACAGAAAATGCTGGAAATACTCAGCAGGCCAGGCAGCATCCGTGGAGAGAGAAACAGAGTTAACGTTTCAGGTCTGGGGCCCTTCATCAGAACTGGAAAAAGCTGGAGATGTAACAGATATTAAGCAGGTGCAGAGACAGGAGGGCATTGAAGGAACATACTGTGCTTTTGAAAGAGGCAGGAAAGATAAAATGTTGCAAATGGGAATGGCAAAATCATACAGCATGAAAAATGGGGGCGGGGTTATTCGTTTATGGGATGTGGGCGTCGCTGGCAAGGCCAGCATTTATTGCCCATCCCTAATTGCCCTTGAGAAGGTGGTGGTGAGCCGCCTTCTTGAACCACTGCAGTCCGTGTGGTGAAGGTGCTCCCACAGTGCTGTTAGGGAGGGAGTTCCAGGATTTTGACCCAGTGACGATGAAGGATCGGCGATATACTTCTCAGTCAGGATGGTGTGTGACTTGGTGGGGAACTTGGAGGTGGTGGTGTTCCCATGCGCCTGCTGCCCTTGTCCTTCTAGGTGGAAGAGGTCGCGGGTTTGGGAGGTGCTGCCGAAGAAGCCTTGGCGAGTTGCTGCAGTGCATCTTGTAAATGGTACACATTGCAGCCATGGTACGCCAGTGGTGGAGGGAGTGAATGTTTAAGATCGATGGGGTACCAATCAAGCGGGCTGCTTTGTCCTGGATAGTGTCGAGCTTCTTGAGTGTTGTTGGAGCTGCACTCATCCAGGCAAGTGGAGAGTATTCCATCACGCTCCTTACTTGTGCTTTGTAGATGGTGGAAAGGCTTTGGGGAGTCAGGAGGTGAGACACTCGCCGCAGAATACCTAGCCTCTGACCTGCTCTTGTTGCCACAGTATTTATGTGGCTGGTCCAGTTAAGTTTCTGGTCAATGGTGACCCCCAGGATGTTGATGGTGGGGGATTCGTCGATGGTAATGCCACCGAATTCATGGGGTGGTGGTTAGACTCTCGCTTGTTGGAGATAGTCATTTCCTGGCACTTCTATGGCGTGAATGTTACCTGTCACTTATCAGCCCAAGCCTGAACGTCGTCTAGGTCTTGTTGCATGCAAGCATGGACTGCTTCATTATCTGTGAATGGCACTGAACACTGTGTAGTCATCAGCGAACATCCCCATTTCTGACCTTATATCGGAGGGAAGGTCATTGATGAAGCAGCTGAAGATGGTTGGGCTTAGGACACTGCCCTGAGGAACTCCTGCAGCGATGTCCTGGGGCTGTGATGATTGACCTTCAATCACCACAACCATCTTCCTTTATGGTAGGTATGACTCCAGCCAGTGGAAAGTTTTCCCCCCCGATTCCCATTGACTTCAGTTTTACTAGGGCTCCTTCATGCCACACTCGGTCAAATGCTGCCTTGATGTCAAGGGCAGTCACTCTCACCTCACCTCTGGAATTCAGCTCCTTTGTCCATGTTTGGACCAAGGCTGTAATGAGGTCGACAGCCAAGTGGTCTTGGCGGAACCCAAACTGGGCATCAGTGAGCAGGTTATTGGTGAGTAAGTGCCGCTTGATAGCACTGTCTGACACCTTCCATCACTTTGCTGATGATTGAGAGTAGACTGATGGGGCGGTAATTGGCCGGATTGGATTTGTCCTGCTTTTTGTGGACAGAACATGCCCGGGCAGTTTTCCACAGTCCGATAGATGCCAGTATTGTAGCTGTACTGGAACAGCTTGGCTAAAAGCGTGGCTAGTTCTGGAGCACATGTCTTCAGCACGATAGCCGGGATATAGTCAGGGCCCATAGCCTTTGCTGTATCCAGTGCGCTCAGCCGTTTCTTGATATCACGTGGAGTGAATCGAATTGGCTGAAGACTGGCTTCTGTGATGGTGGGGACCTCAGGAGGAGGCCGATATGGATCATCCACTTGGCACTTCTGGCTGAAGATGGTTGCAAACGCTTCAGCCTTGTCTTTTGCACTCACGTGCTGGGCTCCACCATCATTGAGGATGGGGATATTCATGGAGCCTCCTCTTCCTCCCGTTAGTTGTTTAATGGTTCACCACCATTCACGACTGGATGTGGCAGGACTGCAGAGCTTTGATCTGATCCGTTGATTGTGGGATCGCTTAGCCCTGTCTATAGCATGCTGCTTCCGCTTTTTAGCGTGCATGTAGTCTCGTGTTGCAGCTTCCCTTTGTTGGCACCTCATTTTTAAGTATGCCTGGTGCTGCTCCTGGCATGCTTTTCTACACTCTTTATTGAACCAGGGTTGGTCCCCTGGCTTGGTGGTAATGGTAGAGTGAGGGATATGCCGGGCCATGAGGTTACAGATTGTGGTGGAATACAATTCTGCTGCTGTTGATGGCCCACAGCGCCTCATGGATGCCCGATTTTGAGCTGCTAAATCTGTTCTGAATCTATCCCATTTAGCACGGTGGTAGTGCCACACAACATGATGGAGGGTGTCCTCAGTGGGAAGACGGGACTTTGTCTCCACAATGACTGTGCGGTGGTCACTGCTACCAATACTGTCATGGACAGATGCATCTGCGACAGGTAGATTGGTGAGGACGAGATCAAGTAGGTTTTTCCCTTGTGTTGGTTCTCTCATCACCTGTCGCAGGCCCTGACTAGCAGCTTTGTCCTTCAGTTATACTAGCACTATTGTGATAACGGCATCTGAATTTAAAAGTGAGTCAATGCAAAAGTGGAACTATAATTTGGGAGTCAAATTGGCAATCTGACTTAGATGATTCTTGGGGTTCTCACCAGGTGTAACTGGTACAAACGAGTGCTCTCCTAACATTAAAAGCAGGGAGCTGCAGCCAGCAGTGTCATTTGGATCTGCCAGTTACACCCTGCACTAAACAGATCAGTATCTGTAATATCACAGCACCCAAAGTTAAAGATGATCCTGCAGTAAGAGCCAAGGGCAATTAAAAAAAGATAAACTTTAAAGCAAGGATGAACTAAAATAAACCAATCGTTACGTACATTAAAGGATACAAGAAAAACACTGAAAACTTTTTAAACTTTACTGTGGAATATAAAAGATAAGTAGTTACCCAAGAAAAATAAGTTCCCCAAATGGATAAAAAGAGCAATAGAAATGGGAATAAGGAAAAAGCAATCTACACAACCCCAACAAGGAAAAATGCAATGGGGAACACTGGGAGGAGTAGAATAATCTGTTAAAGATGAAAATAGATTTTGGAATTTTGAAAAAGGCAAAGAGATGAGATGTGAAACATTTTTCCAGTACCAGAATAAAAGGGTAGTTAAAGATTAAGTTAAAATTAGAAAAGATGAAAGTAGCGGTGAAACTGAAGATAAAAGTTTTTAAATATTGTGGAATTGTTCATTGAAGAGGATAATATTAGCTTGCTTTCTATTTTTTTGTACATCCAGTATACCAGAGGAATTTGAAATCACTGTGGCAGAGATACTTGATAAGCTAAAGCAGTGGTTCTCAAACTTTTTTGGTTGAAGGACCCCTTTTCAAATGGATTAGCAATCACGGACCGCCATCTAAATTATAACACTATATAATACTCATAATATGAAAGTGCCGCATGTAAAGAGTGTTTTAATAGTGCTTTTAAGAAAACAGGTATTTACTTACAGATATCAGTGAGATGGGTGTGCCTGCTTCTCACTGCAGTCTATCCGAGGTGTGATGTTTGACAATTTATTTAAAGCTGCGCCTGCTGTTCACTTTCCTACTTGTTATTAATTTTAAGTACCGTCCTAACAACTACTGCTCATCTACGTATTTTAATTACAAAACTTAAAAAAAATATATTTAAAATTACCAAAAGCCTCAATTTTAATTCAATGCTAAAGTGCTAAAGAAGTGAAATTAAAAAGAACTCAAGACGAAAAAGAAACCTCCCAAAACATACAGTGATTGGGATCGTCTGCCGACATCCACATCAAACAAACTTGTTCTTTTCGAGGTCAGGGCGTTCCTAGCGGGTCAGGAGCAAGTCCTTGCATTTCCAGCTCTCAGCCAGTCCGCACTCTGCCATCTCCAGCCAGTGACTTGCGAACCTGAACTCTCCTCTCACCTCCCCCCAAAAAACAACAGTCGGGCAACCAGATGGGCCCCGGGTCTCCAACAGCCCCGCTCCCTCCACCACGCAACTTTTCCAGAACTCCCTGGCACATAAATCAGTGCTGCCGTGGTAACGGGATTTCGGCTTGATTCGACCCAGCGGCGGTTTCAACTTGCCAACATTAATGATCCAAGATGATCCCACACAACTGGTTTGGGAAAAGTTCGAGCAATGAATATTATCACATTATTTCGCAGACCCCCTGGAAAGTCTCTACGGACCCCCAGAGGTCTGCGGACACCAGTTTGAGAACCACTGAGATATAGGACTTAGAATTAACTAACCCCCCTGGGCCATGTATAGCAATAATAAATGAGAGCTGGGCAGGAAATGCCACACTTTGATCTATAAAACAGCTTGGGTTTGCAAACATGGAAAATGGAAGGCGCCAATCATTCATATACAAACAGGTTGGGGTTTGTACATCTAGTTTTGGATTGGGGAACAGGTGGTCATCCCACCCTTGCTGGTATATTTTGTATGATCATATTTAAACTGCATCATTACTCTTCAATTTTCTGATGGTTTGCACATTTCAGACAATATAGAGAACTGTTTCATAGTATTGAAATACAACTTTATATATGGAACATATAGCTGGAGCATACCTCTGAAGCGCCGTGACGAGATACTGTGCTATCTGATGGGCACAGGCACCCTTCCTATTGAAAAAAAGCAACCGTTACATAAATAGTACACTACTGATTAACAATTCACTAAAACAACATGTACAGTACAAAACAAAATGGAGTTTAAATTCTTCTACCCACACAGTTTAAAGTTCCACAGGTTATATAGTGGGTGGCAGGATTCTGCTGTGCTAATACCAGTATTATATTTGGTTATAACCAATACACTCAACTCTAAAATTAAACAAGTTGGTCGAATACCAGTCGCAGTTGGTAAACAGGATGATGTGACGTATGAAACTATGTTGATGATGTTCTATAGACCAATGCCTTTTGACAGGATAGTGTTTTATACACCAGTGTCTCTTGTTAAGCTAATTAGGACGTAAATAACTCCTGGCCTGAATTTACATTTCCTGTTATAATTACGTAGTGAGGTTGTAACTGCCCGAGTGTTAATTTAAAAGTTCACAGATCAACTTTGACTGTGCCAATTAAAAAAAACTCAAACCATTTTCTTTTTAGGTTTTGGATATGGATTTAAAGGTTCATCAAATTTCATCCCCTTTATAGGATAGCATGGGTACAGTCAGTATTAGATCCATACAGGTGGTCACAGCATTTTAGTGGTAAGACATGCTTTTCGAAAATGAAATTATTCAAATATCATTAACATATGTGCACCATATTATCCCATTTACATTAGGTCATTCAGCCCCTTGAGCCAGTTCCACCATTCAATGGGATCATGGTGGATCTGTATCCTAACTCCATCCACCTGCCTTGGTTCCATATCCCTCAATATGCTTGGCTAGCAAAAATCTATCGATCTCAGATTTAAAATTATTAATTGAGCTAGCCTCTACTGCTTTTGGTGGGAGTTTGCTTCACACTTTTACCACCCTTTGCGTGGAGAAGTGTTTGCTAACTTCTCTCCTGAATAGCCTGGCTCTGATTTTAAGGTTATGTCACCTTGTCCGAGACTCCACCACCGGTGGGAAAAACTCTCTATCTACCCGATCAATTCCTTTCAAAATCCTAAAAACCTCAATCAAATCACCCCGTAACCTTCTATATTCCAGGGAATATAAGCCTAGTTTATGCAATCTCTCCTCATAATCTAACCCTTGGAGCCCTGGTAACATTCTGGTCAATCTGCGCTGCACTCCATCCAAGGCCAATATATCTTTTCCAAGGTGTGGTGCCCAGAACTGTACACATCTCCAGATGTGGTCTAACCAGGGCTTTGTATAGCTGGAGCAAAACTTCCTCTCCATTTATATTCTAGCCCTCTAGTTATAAAGACTAACATTCCATTAGCCTTTTTGATTATTTTTTGTATCTGACTGCTACATTTTAGTGATCTTTGTACATGGACCCCTGAATCTCTTTGGAACTCCACCATTTCACCAGTAAAAAATACTCAATCTATCCTTTTTTTGGTCCAAAATAAGTGATCTCACACTTACCTGCGTTGAAATCCATCTGCCACAGTTTTGCCCACTCACTTAATCTATCAATGTCTCTTCGTAATTTTATGCACCTGTCTACACTACTTACTATGCCACCAATATCTAGGCTTGGGCTGATAACTGGCAAGTAACATTCGCGCTACACAAGTGAAAAGCAATGACCATCTCCAACAAGAGAGAGTCTAACCACAGCCCTTGACATGCAACGGCATTACCATTGTCAAATCCCCCACCATCAACATCCTCGGGAGTGGGGGGTGGGGGGCGGAGGGGTCACCATTGACCAGAAATTTAACTGGACCAACCACATACATACCGTGGCAACAAGAGCAGGTCAGAGGCTGGGTATTCTGTGGTGAGTGACTCACCTGACTCCCAAAAGCCTTTCCACCATCTACAAGGCACAAGTCAGGAGTGTGATGGAATACTCTCCACTTGCCTGGATGAGTCGAGCTCCAACAACACTCAAGAAGCTCGACACCATCCAGGACAAGGCAGTCCACTTGATTGGCACCCCATCCACCACCTTAAACATTCACTCCCTCCACCACCGGCGCACCTTGGCTGCAGTGTGCACCATCTACAAGATGTACTGCAGCAACTCACTAAGGCTTCTTTGGCAGCAGGTTGCATTGCCTGCCTGGTGCCAGAGTTAAGGACATTGCCTCGTGGCTGGACAAGAACTTGGAGTGAGGTTGGGGGCGGTTGTCATGGTCCACACAGGAACCAACGACATAGGTAGAACTAGGAATGAGGTTCTGCTGAGAAAATTTGAAGAGCTGGGGTCCAAATTAAAATGCAGAACCTCACTGGAACCAGTTCTGGAGAAAGACGGAGCTGTCCCATTGGGACAGGCTCCAGTGTCCTGAAGAATCGAATAACTAGGGAGGTACACAGGGCGGGGGTGGGGGGTGCTGTGAGCGTTCAGGAAAACGTAAATCCAAAAGCGGTAAGAGAAATGTCAAGGCTGTAGAGCAGAGTAGTGTCAGGAAGGGACAGAGCGCTTAACAAAGGTAATAGGGCATTAGAGACTAAGGTGACACCAGGGAAACAGAAAAACATTAAAGCTAAAGGCATTATATCTAAATGTGTGAAGCATTCTCAACAAAATAGATGAGTTAATAGTACAGTTAGAAATTAATGGGTTTAATCTAATAGCCATTATAGAGACATGGTTGCAGAGTGACCAAGGTTGGGAACTAAATATTCCAGAGACTTCACTTTTATAAGATATAGGTAAATTGGAAAAAGAGGGGGGTAGCCCTGATAATAAAGGATGGGATAAAGACAGTAGAGAGAAAGGATCTTGGCTCAGAAAATCAAGACGTAGAATCACTTTCGGTGGAGCGAAGAAGCAACAAGGGGCAGAAAACACTGGTGGGGAGTAGCTTAGATGCCCTCTAAGTCGTTGTCGTGTTGGGCACAGTATAGATCAGGAAATTAGAGGTGCATGTAACAAGGGTAATACAGTAATCATGGGGGACTTTAATCTTCATGTAGACTGGGCAAACCAAATTTGCAGTAATAGCGCTGAGAATGAGTTCATAGAATGCATTCAAGATAGTTTTCTAGATCAGTATGTCAAGGAACCAACTAGGGAAGAGGCTATTTTACATCTAGTATTAAACATAGAAGATAGGAGCAGGAGTGGGCCATTTGGCCCCTCGAGCCTGCTCCGTCATTCAATGAGATCATGGCTGATCGTCCAAATTCAGTACCCTGTTCCTGCCTTCTCTCCATATCCCTTGATCCCTTTAGCCTTAAGAAATATATCCAACTTCTTCTTGAATATATTTAATGAATGAATTGGCCTCTACTGCCTTCTTTGGTAGAGAGTTCCACAGGTTCACCACTCTCTGGGTGAAGAAATTCCTCCTCATCTCTGTCCTAAATGGCTTACCCCTTATCCTTAGACTGTGGCCCCTGGTTCCGGACTCCCCGACCATCGGGAACATCCTTCCAGCATCTAGTCTGTCTAGTCCTGTTAGAATTTTATAAGTTTCGATGAGATCCCCTCTCATTCTTCTAAACTCCAGCGAGTACAAGTCCAATCGACTCAATCTCTCCTCATACGTCATTCCTGCCATCCCAGGTATCAGCCTGGTGAATCTTCGCTGCACTCTTTCCATGGCGAGAACATCCTTCCTCAGATAAGGCGACCAAAACTGCACACAATACTCCAGATGTGGTCACACCAAGGCCCTGTACAACTGCAGCAAGACATCCTTGTTCCTGTACTCAAACCCTCTCGCTACGAAGGCCAACATACCATTTGCCTTCTTAACCGCCTTCTGCACCTGCATGCTTTCTTTCAGCGACTGGTGCACAAGGACACCCAGGTCTCGTTGCACTTCCCCTTCTCCCAATCTATTGCCATTCAGATAATAATCTGCCTTCCTGTTTTTGTGCCATGAAATAGGGTTAATTAATAACCTTGTAGTGAAGGAGTCTCTGGGGTAGAGTGACCATAATATTATAGAATTTTATATTGAGTTTAAGAGTGATTTCGTTAAGCTCGAAACTAGGGTCTTAAATCTGAACAAAGCAAACTACGTAGGTATGAGGGGCGAGTTGGTTCAGGTAGATTGAGAAACTAGATTAAAGACATGAGGAGAGCAATGGCAAACATTTAAAGAAAGAATTCATAATTCACAATGATTATACATTCCCTTAAGGAATAAAATCCCCATGAGAAAAGTGGTCCAATCGTGGCTAACCAGAGAAGTTAAAGAGGTATTAGATTAAAGGAAGTGGCTTATAACGCTGCCACAAAAAGTAGTAAACCTGAGGATTTGGGAGGATTTTAGAATTCAGCAAAGGATGAATAGATTGATTCCTGGGATGTCCTATGAGAGATTGAGTAGACTAGGCCTATATTCCATAGCGTTTGGAAGATTGAGAGGTAATCTCATTGAAACATATAAAATTCTTAAAGGGCTCGACAGGGTAGATGCTGGGAGGATGTTTCCCCTGGCTGGGGAGTCTAGAATTAGGGGTCACAGTCTCAGGATAAGGGGTCAGCCATTTAGGACTGAGATGAGGAGAAATGTCTTCACTCGGAGGGTTGTGAATCTTTGGAATTCTCTACAGAGATGGATACTAAGGGAATCAAAGGATATGGGGACAGTGCGGGAAGGTGGAGTTGAGGTAGAAGATCAGCCATGATCTTATTGAATGGTGGAGCAGGTTCGAGGGGCCAAATGGCCTACTCCTGCTCCTATTTCTTATGTTCTAAATTACAGCCATAGACATTCCCCTGTCTACAACTTTAGTTACTTCCTCAAAAAATTCAATTAAGTTCGCTAGACATGACCTACCCTTTACAAATCCATGTTGGCTCTCTCTAATCAGCTCAAATTTCTCTAAGTGCTCAGTCATTCTGTCCTTAATTATAGATTCCAATAACTTCCTCACAACAGATGTTAGACTAACAGGTCTATAATTTGTTAACAGAGAATCAAAAGCATTAACAAAATCAACCTCCTGCGGTATTGTCTAGTCAAAACAGCAAGGTTTAACTCTACGGCATGGAAACAAAATGTCATACACTAAAAATGGCAATTGTCCAAAGAACTCTCCCTCCCCCAATGGGATTTGTTGGGTCATGAAATATTTCTTCTATTTAAAAGAATGAATAAATTGGAAATACAAGTTTATTCTAAATGCTTTATATACTTTTTTTCAATTATTCATGCTCTCGTTAGCTACATTCTTCATCATGTGAGAAATTTTGAGATTGTTGGAACAACACTGGGATTCGGGATGGTAGCAATTTTTTTCTTTGATCCATCTCCGTTATTCTGCCTTTGCTATTGCTGGAACAGACAATTTATCAGCCATCTTAAAAGCCCTCATGCACCGAACGTTAACAACTCGAGGGGATGAATGGCCTACTCCTGTTCCTATGTTCCTAACACCACCTGCCGGAATCAAGAATTCTGGCCTAAAATGCTTCACTGGTGGCACCATATTCCTCCCAAGCTCCATTGTGGTGGATAATCAAGGTTCCAATAATAGTTCATCGATAATAGTTCATCAACAAAGACAAGGCAGTTACCAGATTAAATGCCAAAAATCATGAATGCAGTGCCATCAACCCTGGATACACAACATACAGGACTCAAACTAAGAGGAAAAGCACATTCTTAACTGACACCTGTCAGGACAAAGAAACCGATCCCATGCAGACTCTTCCTTTAAAAAAAAGGCACAATGAAGTTTGCGTTTAAATTCCAGTGTCAATCCTTTCCTCAATTAGACTGGTCATTGCAACAATATACTGTAAATCAAAAGACTGTATTTGAGGCAACCCCCTATTGCTTGAACATTTTAATTTCAGTTTTATCAATAAAATGCTCATTAATTAGATGTAAACTTCTAGAACAAAAACTTACACCAGCAATAGTTTAGGAATGGTCCAGCATCGTTTTGAGAAGCAAATACATACTTTTTCCTTCAAGGGCTATTCCTGTCACTGAATTTCAGCATGAAATGAAAATAGCCAGAAGAACTGTACCAAGTACTACAATCGTTCTGTAATGTACAATAGCCAGAAAGATCACAGCAATTTTTCTGTGTTCTGAAACAATACATTTTTTGTAGGTGAAGTTTGGAATTGGAATGTAACAAAACTAAATTAGGCCAAACAATATTTTTTTAAAATTCATGTACACAATTTGCACATACAAAAAAATGTGACTATTGAACATAACTGTCTCAAAATGTACAATATATAGGGCCAATAATACAGTTTTAACAGAATACATAGAACTGAATAAACCTTCGAAAAATGGCACAGTAGGTCGTCAGGTTGATTGGAGAAATGGTTCGAAAATTAATCTTTTAATTTCTTGGTAATCATTATACAAAGAACTTGACTGCTTTGTATTTTAACTGACACTTTTAATCAAGATGATTTTTTTTTTTAAAGCCATGTTTGGTGCACTTACTTTAAATAAAATTCCATAAAAAGCAATCAAAGATCTAACCAGAGTACAAGTGTTCCTGCAATGCAGTGAGAGGTCAAGAGTTCACACTTCACAATTGTACAATGATAAGCTACGAGTCTTGGTTAAACCACAGGAAGTGCAAGTGAACAACAATAACAACTTGTATTTATATAGCGCCTTTATCGTAGTAAAACGTCCCAAGGCGCTTCACAGGAGTGTTATCAAACAAAATTTGACACCGAGCCACATAAGGAGAAAAGTTTGGTTTTAAGGAGTGTCTTAAAGGAGGAGAGAGGTGGAGAGGTTTAGGGAGCGAATTCCAGAGCTTAAGGCCTAGGTAGCTGAAGGCATGACCGCCAATGGTTGAATGATTAAAATCAGCGATGCTCAAGAGGCCAGCTTCTCCACAGGAATTGGAGATGATGTCCATTAAAAACCTGAACCGTACTCTTTCATAACAGACCCCGTATGGACCTCTTTAACCATTTCCCAATTAATGTTTTTACAGTAGTTTCTAGAGTTCTCCTAGACGGAGAAGTTGATGACACAATATTATTTAAAAAAAATTAAGAACTGTACTTTATAATCATGTACAGTGATAAATAAAATATATTCATCTTAAATTTGCACTTAGTATGCCAAAGTCTATTTTCTCATAAATATTCATGTTAATTATTATTCATTTGTAATGTGAAACTTTTGTGGTAAAGAACCAACCCCACTGCTTAAAATTAGAATCTTTTACTGCAAAAGCACAATTTTATAGTAACTGATGATAAAATCAGAACAGCGTACTGACTCCCAAACACAGTTTAACTAGTTACCATTTTCAGCAGCTTATCGGGGAAATTTACATAGAATCTATAGCACAGAAACAGACCTTTTGGCCCAATTAGTCTATGCCAGTGTTTATACTCCACAGGAGATTCTTCCTACTCTAATTACTTCTTCTCACCCAGCCCCGTATCCCGTTAACCACATGCAAGTATCAAAGCTCCCCTTCAATGCTATCTGAGGTGGTGGTGGTGGGGCCTTCTTCCTGAACTGATACACATAGCAGTTGTTGATTACACCAAGTGGTTTGCTAGGTCACTTCAGTGGGCAGTTAAGAATCAACCACATTGGTGTGCAACTAAAGTCACTTTTGGCTAGATTGGGTAAGGACAGCAGGTTTCCTTCCTGAAAGGACATTAGTGAACCAGTTGGGTTTTTGCAACAATCAGACAGCCGCATGGTCACTTTTACAGTTACCACCTTTCTTTATTTCCAGATTTACAAAAAAAATTCTGAATTCAAATCCTCAAACTGCCATAGTGGAATCTGAACTCATTCTCTGAGTTACAGTCCCCCACCATTTATAGCAGGTGCATTGGTCTTAATGCGATTAGCCCGCTATAAGCATTGGACGGTGTTTCGTCTTTTAGCAACACCGAGAGAGAACGGGAACAGAGAAGGAAACAAATGGCTGACTGGATTCCAATTCTGTCCTCATGGTGATTGCTAACAAAATATAATGTGGAAAGGGATGAACAGATGTTACTTTTTCCAGGATTTAAACCAAGGGTTTTCCAATGTTTCCAATTATCGACTGAAGAATCACGAGCTGGTAAAATGCAGGAGGGACAGGGATTTCTTAAATCTCTGCAACAGTTACTGGTAACTGAGCCATGGGTTGGATTTGAGTTCAGAATGGGTGATTGTTAATGGGAGATCATGGGTTCAAAACAGATACAGACACAGATGGGTTGATTTTAAATCAGGTGCGGGGAATTGTCGGGTTCCCCGAATTTGGTGTTTCCCACACGAATCTAAATGGGTGTGTGAGATTGATGTAATTTTAACTCAATTGGCCAATTGATTTCCAGCATGTGGGAACCCTTGGCAAATGAGTATTTCCAGTCAGAAAGTCGCATAATATGACGTCATTATTGCTGCTGCATTTAGGGTCTGCAACAAGCCTTGTTCTTCTGCAGGCTGCCAACCTTTTGGCATTTGCTGATACACTGAGCTGGAAGCAGAATGGCAAGAGAAAGACCGAGGTCTGCACCCCGTTTTGACGACGCTGCCCTGCAGGTTTTAGTGGCGGGAGCAAGAGCTCACAAGCTCCCCAGCAGACAAAGGCTGCGTGGCTGCAATTGGCAGAGGAGGTCAACTCCTTATCGGCTACCCGCAGAACCTGGATACATTGCAGGAAGAGATTTCATGACCTTCAGCACACTGGAAAAGTGAGTATGAAGTTCCCATCACCCTCAATCTGATCTCCAATGCCTCTCCTCACCAGCACTCAGCTTTAGCAATCTCTTCCTCCACATCCCACTTGAAACTGACATCCATGTACCCTTACCCATTCCCTCTCTCTATGCTCACATTCACCTAACTATTCGACTATGCAGCCCTCACACTCCCTATCACTCTGATGCTATGAAAACAACTGACAACACACAGGGAGGGCCCTTGGTCTTGCCACCTCACTCCATGTTTGTCTCCTTCTAAGCATCTATGCTATGGATTCTCTACACTCACTCCTTCATTCTCACTCAAACTCCACTTGGCTCCCTCATTGCAGGAAAAGAGAGCTCACAATAAAAGAGAACGAGCTAGAACGGGAGGAGGGCCACCATCAGTAGCCCACCTCACCACCTGGGAGGAGGCGGTCTAGGAGACCGTAGGACTGGAGGATGAGGTGCAAGTGGGGGACGGACAGACGGGTGCATCACAGCAAGCTGGTGACAGAATAGTTTTCCATCTCTCTCATTGACATTGCATGAGTCGCTGATAATGATTCTGAAGCTATAACAGATGAACCGATGGTCATCTGCAATATGCAATGTGCATGTAACCTTGACCTCACATCTCTAACTTTTTCCTTTACTCCCCCACAGGACCATCGAGAGCCCCCGTCCCCACTGTCCAGGAGGAAGAGCCTGAGCTTCCAGACTCCTCAGAGGAATCTGCAACCTCTGAGGGTGCAGCATCAGCAGAATTCAGCGCACCCAGCACCAGCGCAGACACTCACACCTCGGTGGGACCTTCAGGACATAGAGTAGTGTTGTCACCTGTGCGAGTTAGGTTGATTGGCTATGATAAATTGACCCTTAGTGTTAGGGGGATTAAATACATGGGGTTACGGGGATAGGGTGGGATATGTGTTGTTGGTGTAGGGGTTGCGGGGATCGGGTGGGATATGTGTCGGCGCAGGCTCGATGGGCCGAAATGGCCTCTATCTGCACTGTGGGGTTTCTGTGATTCTGTGATCACAGCTCACAAGTGAGCATCAGCAGATTGTGGAGACAGGGACAGCAGTGGAAAGTGCTAGTCAGAGGGCGCAGGACTCTGCCAGTTCGGCTCAGCTGCATGTCGACCCTCTGCCTCTGGGTCCATCCATAAGATCAGCGGCGCTGGAACTCCAGGAACAGATGCAGGAGTCTCTGGCAGGTTTTGTCTCCAGGGTTGATGTGAGTGTGGAGCGAATGGAGGAGTCCATAACGAACATGAGCAGAGCCTTTGTGGAGTCATTGGCACATGAATGCATCACCATGGAAAGGATGGCAGCCTCCATGAAGGAGATAAGTCGCCAGGGTATGGAAAACATGGTGAGTGTTCATAATAGAATAACATCTCTTAAGGAGCGATGGGCATCTATTGAACAGAGAAACCAGACCTTCATGGAAGTCCTTCTGAGTAGGACTGCCAGTGCAGATACAGGTACCCATGGCCCCCTGATGTGCAGCAAGGTGCTCTCAAGCCACTTCCAAGCGCTGGCCCCTTCTGGCCTGTGCAGCTTCAGGTGGGTGAGCAGCAGCCTGGTGCTCCTGTTGCTGCTGTTCCTGGTTCTGCTGGTGCCGCGGCTGGTGTTCGAGCTCATCTAATGCCCAGAAGGGAAGGAAATAAATGGCTCCCATGCTTCTGGTATATGCCTCCCTTGAGGAAGCGCTGAGTGAAGGTGGCGAGCGGGGTTTCCCAGGAGGTCACACTGGAGAAGTGTGTGAGGCTCCAACCTTCCACAGGTGTGGTTAAGCCTGGTAAAAGTTGCCCCAGGCCTGAAACAACAAAGTCCTGCCACCTGCAAATGATGACTGATCAAATCGCCTCTTTAATGGTTGACCTGCAGCTGATAGTCAGCAAACCAATAGTGCTCATGCCAGGTTTCACAGGCGTGATCCCCACCAGGCATGTTTTACGTGGGAAAAGGGTTAAAAATGCAAGGGCCTGTTAAAATGGGATTATAAAGGCCAATTATTGCTGATTAAGGGCCTTAAAGACCAGTCCCACCTGTTGGAGGCGGGACTGATTCGGGACCATCAGACACGCCTGGGTTAGAATGGCTCAGGGTCGGGAAGAAGGCGCGGGGGGAGGGGGGGGGGGGTCCCGACCCCCAGTTTTTGCGATTATAACCCCACACACGCCTCAAAGTCTGCCTCACGGCTGAGTTAAAATCGACCCCAGAATGATCCAAGGAGGGATTTAAATATAGATATAACGAGGTGCGAAGAATTTAGTGAATTGCTGGAATAGCCGGCAGGCTTAACATGTTATAAACAGTGCCTTTGTAATTGACTCCAATGGTATTGACAAATGGTTAGCGCTATTTGTCCGACCTATACGGCTGCTTGTGATAAGTAGTGGGGACTGTACTAGTCCAGTAACAGAACCACTACATTAATGTACCCTGATAAATATATACTATGTAATTATGTAATCCTACTTTCAGTTACAATGATGCAGAGGAGATTTACAAGGATGTTGCCGGGAGTAGAGAATCTTAGCTATGAGGAAAGACTGGATAGGCTGGAAACAGGATGCTGAGGGGAGACCTTATTGAGGTGTATAAAATTATATGGGGCATAGATAAAGTGGATACATAGGACCTATTTCCCTTAGCAGAGGGGTCAAAAACCAGGGGGCACAGATTTGAAGTAATTGGTGGAAGGTTTAAGTGGGGATTTGAGGAGAAATGTCTTCACCCAGAGGGTTGTGGGAATCTGGAACTCACTGCCTGAAAGGGTGGTAGAGGCAGGAACCCTAACCACATTTAAAAAGTACTTGGATGTACACTTGGGATGCTCTAACCTGCAGGGCTACGGACCAAGAGCTGGGAAGTGGGATTAGGCTGGATAGCTCTTGTTGGCCGGCGCAGACACGATGGGCCGAAATGGCCTCCTTCCGTGCTGTAACTTTCTATGATTCTATGATTACTATGTAAATGCACCATCTAATGTGGTATTAAGTTAGACTGACCAGCAGGCAACAGTTTCAGTTAATCTGAGCTGGTGCAACAGTTGGGATGTTGCAATTGGCCCAAGTGCTCCTAGGCTGGAAGGGGAGAGACTGGATGAAATCAGCCAGGATTCTGCTCCTGATTGTTACCCAATGACCTATGCTGGAAAGTGTGTAGTTATGGACATTGGGCGGCTCACCTGTAATGCCCTGCATAGTCACATAACCCAGTGATGACCATGTGAGTGAGGTAGTGCCGGATTGCCAGAATTCATGTAACTATTCCAGCAATAGCAGACCTTTAGTGAGGGGAGGCAGGAAACCAGAAAAAAATAGTATTAAAAAATATAATTCTAAGTTGTTTTTTTAAAGTTTAATAAAATCAGTTCAGTTCACCAATTTGTTAGATTTGAAATTGTGCATAGACTGTGTACAACTTTTCATATCTTACATATCTTTTGCATGCTATAGATCTCTCAACTGAGGTGTCAGGCAAGAAACATTCTTAAAAAAAATCTTGCATTTATATAGCGTGACCTCAGGACATCCCAAAGTGCTTTACAGCCAATGAAGTACTTTTGGAGTGTAGTCACTATTGTAATGTATGAAACGCAGCAGCCAATTTGCGCACAGCAAACTCCCACAAACAGCAATGTGATAATGACCATATAATCTAGGTTTTTTTAAGTGGTGTTGATTGAGGGATAAATATTGGCCAGGACACCGGGGATAACACCATTGCTCTTCTTCAAAATAGTGCCATGGGATTTTTTTTTTTTTTTAATTGGTTTATCAAATGTGGGCGTCGCTGGCAAGGCCAGCATTTATTGCCCATCCCTAATTGTCCTCGAGAAGGTGGTGGTGAGCCGCCTTCTTGAACCGATGCAGTCCATGGGGTGAAGGTACTCCCACAGTGCTTTAGGTAGGTAGTTTCAAGATTTTGACCCAGCGATGATGAAGGATCGGTGATATATTTCCAAGTCAGGATGGTGTGTGACTTGGAGGTGGTGGTGTTCCCATGCGCCTGCTGCCCTTGTCCTTCTAGGTGGAAGAGATCGTGGGTTTGGGAAGTGCTGCCGAAGAAGCCTTGGCGAGTTGCTGCAGTGCATCTTGTAGATGGTACACACTGCAGCCACGGTACACGGTGGAGGGAGTGAATGTTTAAGGTGGTGGATGGGGTGCCAATCAAGCGGGCTGCTTTGTCCTGGATGGTGTTGAGCTTCTTGAGTGTTTTTGGAGCTGCACTCATCCAGGCAAGTGGAGAGTATTCCATCACACTCCTTACTTGTGCCTTGTAGATGGTGGAAAGACTTTGGGAAGTCAGGAGGTGAGACACTCCGCGCAGAATACGTAAGCCTCTGACCTGCTCTTTTGCCACAGTATTTTTATGGCTGGTCCAGTTAAGTTTCTGGTCAATGGTGACCCCCAGGATGTTGATGGTGGGGGTTTTGGCGATGGTAATGCCATTGAATGTCAAGGAGCGGTGGTTAGACTCTACTTGTTGGAGATAGTCAATGCCTGGCACTTGTGTGGCGCGAATGATATCTGCCACTTATCAGCCCAAGCCAGAACGTCGTCCAGGTCTTGTTGCATGTGGGCATGGACTGCTTCATTATCTGGGGAGTTGTGAATGGCGCTGAACACTGTGCAGTCATCAGCGAACATCACCATTTCTGATTTTAAGTTGGAGGGAAGGTCATTGATGAAGCAGCTGAAGATGGTTAGGCCTAGGACACTGCCCTGAGGAACTCCTGCAGCCATGTCCTGGGGCTGTGATGATTGACCTTCAACCACCACAACCATCTTCCTTTGTGCTAGGTAAGACACCAGCCAGTGTAATTTTACGTACTCCTGAAAGAGCAGAAGGGGCCTTGGTTTAACATCTCATCCGAAAGACGGCACCTCCAACAGTGCAGCACTCCCTCAGCACTGCACTGGAGTGTCAGCCTAGGTTTTTGTTCTCAAGTCTCTGGGGTGGGACTTGAACCCACAACCTTCTGAGCCATGGCTGACACACACTCCTGTCAATGCCACACTGAATACATGACAAAAGAGATAGACAAAGGAGCCAGGCGTGGGCTGGCCTTTTATTTACCTCCTGTGAGAAGCACCCAGTTACTGCTCATTAATGGTACACGGCAAAGTTGAGCATTCGCTGTGCGGAGAATCATGCGTTATGTTGTGTCTTTAGTACTTTGTAGCATAATGCAATACTAATGAAGCTGTAAAATGCTTTAAGAGGCATCTCACAGAATATGTAGAACTACAAATATTTGGAAGTGAGAAATAAGGCTGAATAATTTAATTAAGAGGTTCAGATTGCAACATCAACCACAAATGCAAAGGTGGAATGGTTCATGACAATAATGGAATTTATGATTAAATTACGTTAATTATTCTCTACCATCCGTTATTCTTAGTATCATATTATTGTTTCAAATAAAATGAAAGCAATCATAACATTGAAATGTAGCACCACAGCTACACTTACTGAAGTTTGAAAGGCAATTTTGATATTTATAGAATAACATTGTTATGTATAAGAATATTATGGAAATGTATTTTGCATTTTGGAAACAAATTTAAAAAATCTGCTGACATATATCAGCCACGGATTAAATACCACAGCTAAAAAACAATAAAGACTTGCATTTATATAGCGCCTTTCACGACCACCGGACGTCTCAAAGCGCTTTACAGCCAATGAAGTACATTGGGAGTGTAGTCACTGTTGTAATGTAGGAAACACGGCAGCCATTTTGCACACAGCAAGCTCCCACAAACAGCAATGTGAAAATGACCAGATAATCTGTTTTGGTTATGTTGATTGAGGGATAAATATTGGCCAGGACACCGGGGATAACTCCCCAGCTCTTCTTCGAAATAGTGCCATGGGATCATTTACGTCCACCCGAGAGAGCAGATGGGGCCTCGGTTTAAGGTCTCATCCGAAAGACGGAACCTCTGACAGTGCAGCACTCCCTCAGCATTGCACTGGACTGGAGTGTCAGGCTAGATTATGTGCTCAAATTTCTGGAGAGGGACTTGAACTCTCAACCTTCTGACTCAGAGGCAAGAGTGCCACCCACTGAGCCACAGCAGTAAATATATAATCCAGTGTTGCAAGTTTAGTGGCTTTAGCTGTAAACCACTTGACTCCCATTTAGACAACAGAACCCCGATTTTAATTTGGAGTGGGATTTGGGCGAGAGGAGCGAGGTAAGTGGAAACCATCCCCGAGGCCCAGGCGATTTTAACTCCTGGGACTCATCTGCATGCTGCAGCAGCACGCCAAAATGGGTAGGAAGCAACAGCTGGTCAGCAGGCAGGAGCAAAAGTTCAGGCAGCAGGAGGCCGCCAGCCAGCACCAAAGGGAGTGTAGAAGAACTTGCCAGGAGCAGCACCAGGCGTACCTAAAAATGAGGTGCCAATCTGGGGAAGCTGCAACACAGGACTACATGCACACTAAAAAGCGGAAGCAGCATGCTACAGACAGGGCTAAGTAATCCCACAATCAACGGATCAGATCAAAGCTCTGCAGTCCTGCCACATCCAGTCGTGAATGGTGGTGGACCATTAAACAACTAACGGGAGGAAGAGGCTCCATGAATATCCCCATCCTCAATGATGGTAGAGCCCAGCACGCGAGTGCAAAAGACAAGTGCCGAGCGAATGATCCATATCGGCCTCCTCCTGAGGTCCCCACCATCACAGAAGCCAGTATTCAGCCAATTCGATTCACTCCATGTGATATCAAGAAACAGCTGAGCACACTGGAAACAGCAAAGGCTCCACTGGCTGGAGTCATATGTAGCGCAAAGGAAGATGGTTGTAGTGGTTGCCGGTCAATTGGCCCCAGGTCATTGCTGCAGGAATTCCTCAGGGCAGTGTCCTAGGCCCAACCCTCTTCAATGACCTTCCCTCCATCATAAGGTTAGAAGTGGGGATGTTTGCTGTGTTCAGTGCCATTCGCAACTCCTCAGATAATGAAGTAGTCCATGCCCACATGCAACAAGACCTGGAGGATGTTCAGGCTTGGGCTGATAAGTGGCAGGTAACATTCGCGTTACACAAGTGCCAGGCAATGACTATCTCCAACAAGCGAGAGTCTAACCACCGTCCCATGACATTCAGCGGCATTACCATTGTTTACCATCAATATCCTGGGGGGTCACCATTGACCAGAAACTTAACTGGACCAGCCACATAAATACTATGGCAACAAGAGCAGGTCAGAGGCTAGGTATTCTGCGGCATGTGTCTCACCTCCTGACTTCCCAAAGCTTTTCCACCATCTACAAGGCACAAGTAAGGAGTGTGATGGAATACTCTCCACTTGTCTGGATGAGTGCAGCTCCAAAAACACTCAAGAAGCTCAACACCATCCAGGACAAAGCAGTCCGCTTGATTGGCACCCCATCCACCACCTTAAACATTCACTCCCTCTACCACCGGCGTACCGTGGCTGCAGTGTGTATCATCTATAAGATGCACTGCAGCAACTCGCCAAGGTTTCTTCAGCAGCACCTTCCAAACCTGCGACCTCTTCCACCTAGAAGGACAAGGGCAGCAGGCGCATGGGAACACCACCACCTCCAAGTTCCCCTCCAAGTCACACACCATCCTGACTTAGAAGTATACCGCCGATCCTTCATCATCGCTGGGTCAAAATCCTGGAACTCCCTACCTAACAGCACTGTGGGAGTACCTTCATCACACGGACTGCAGCGGTTCAAGGGGGCAGCTCATCACCACCTTCTCAAGGGCAATTAGGGATGGGCAAGAAATGCTAGCCTTGCCAGCGACGCCCACATCCCATAAAAACAAATAAAAAAGAGTCACGGGGAGTGGGTTTGGAAGGGTTTTGTGGGAGGGAAGGGGAGAGCCCAGGGCAGAAGATGCCTAAACCTTTGTTGTGGGGCCCGGAAGTGCATTCCTGCTAATCCTGGGCCCATAAGGAAAGTAAACAAAATATGTCCTAAAATTGAAGATGAATGGATCCAGGCAGGCCATTAACCCGGTCGATTTTAACTGCTCTCCGCCAGGTTTCTACCGGGCGGGTAGTGTTAAAATTGCCCCTCAAGAGTCAGAATCCCAACCTCGACAAGCACTGAAACTACCTTCTATGGGCAAGTTTTGCCAGAGTGCTTTTTGCCAGTAGAATGAGGAAGGGAATTTTATAAATCAGCAAAAAGATGTACTTTATTTCACCTGTTGTGCCTTTCATTGTTTCACTAAAACTGCACTAGCATGGTTGTGTACGAGTCGCTGGTCTAGAACCATCTCTGTCTCAGATGAAGGGGTGCAGTGGAATGCCAGAAGGTTACTGGCAGGAACAATCTGGGAGAGGACACATTTTTTTAAAAAGATAGTTTTCTAACTTACAACCGGACACTAAGGTCATTTGGAGTAAGTCCAATGGGAATCCCTCTGAAATTTGCACCAGCGGACCAGACAAAGCTTTTTCTGTTACCGATCACGTAACTCTATAGGTTCACAGCTTCACTCTGACGTGGCATTGGGGGGTAACAGAATTATATAGGATGCCAACATCATTTATGTCCTTAAGTTTTAGTCAACAACAACTTGTATTTATATAGCACCTTTAACGTAGAAAAACGTCCCAAGGCGCTTCACACGTTCAAAGTTTGTTTGGACTCTATAATCCAGAGATGAATGACTTTTAAGAATTCTTAATTTCTTTGGCAGCTTTCAAAGAACTGATTCCATGCCTCAGAACAACAAAAAAAAGAGGGTGCACTGGTACATGAAAGTCTGGGCACTGGGAAACACGGAGCAGAATTACATAGCATTTACAGCACAGAAAGAGGTCATTCGGCCCAACTGGTCTATGCCAGTGTTTATGCTCCACATGAGCCTCCTCCCACCCTAATTCATCTAACCCTGTCAGCAGATCCTTCTATTTCTTTCTCCCTCATGTACTTATTTATCTAACTTCCCCTTAAAAGCATCTTAAACACTTTTGCAAAGGTGAGGGAAAGGAAAACAAAACAAAACAAAACCCTGGGTTACTCTTGTACATCCCAACAGCCAGAATGTTATTGACAGAAGCTTTGTGGCATTGCTGGCTTAGTGTGCAGTGTACTGCCCAGTGCACTCCACAGCCATATAGAGCACGGAGGTCCTAGGTTTGATCACTGGCTTCTGCTAAATTAATTAATCTCAGCTAGGGTAGCATCAAGCATGTTGACATTAGGTGAGAAGATCGCTCAGTCACAATACTTTCCCCACCAACCATTGTAAAAAAGCCTGCCAAAACGCACTCTCTCAGCCTGGATGAGTGCAGCTCCAACAATACTCAAGAGTCTCGACACTATCCAGGAGAAAGCAGCCTGCTTGATTGGCACCCCATGCACCACCTTACACAGTCACTCCTTCCACCACCGGTGCACCGTGGCTGCTATTTGTACCATCTACAAGACTCACTGCAGCAACTCGCCAAGGCTTCTTCAACAGCACCTCCCAAATCTGCAACCTCTACCACCTAGAAGGACAAGGGCAGCAGGCGCATGGGAACACCACCACCTCCAAGTCACACACCATCCTGACTTGGAAATACATCGCCGTTCCTTCATCGTCGCTGGGTCAAAATCCTGGAACAACTTCTCTAACAGCGCTGTGGGAGTTCCTTCACAAGGACTGCAGCGGTTCAAGGCAGCAGCTCACGTGTGTTTAGGGATGGACAATAAATGCTGGCCTTGTCGGTGACACCCACATCCCATGAACACATTTTTTTTTTAAAGTGGCGCCAAACTGATTGTGCGTGTTGTTGAATCAAGAGTGTGAAAGTGAGCAGAGAAAAAGTAGTAATTAAGGCTTCCTTGAATGGTGGGGACTGTCTGTATACATGAGATCTACAGAAACGAGGATAGTAATGAGGGTGTTTCTGAATTGTGTGAAGTCTGTAGTACGCCGAGAGTTCAACCTCTACTGTATGTGCAGCAAGGCGATGCAGACCTGCTTGTAGCCCGCTTATTAATAAAGCTATTGTTAG
Source organism: Somniosus microcephalus (assembly GCF_052327205.1). Lineage (NCBI taxonomy): Eukaryota > Metazoa > Chordata > Chondrichthyes > Squaliformes > Somniosidae > Somniosus > Somniosus microcephalus. The sequence goes on along the minus strand of NC_140993.1, from coordinate 27,059,288 downwards.
CAACATTCTTCCCACTATGTGGTTCTTGATCAGTAGGTAGCTAGCAAGATCAGTAGCTGCAGAGAAAGTAATTGATAACATGACCAACATTATAGCATTGCTTCCTGTAGTAGCGACCAGATGTAACACTATGCTTTTACTTTTGGATTTTAATTTTACTTAAATGTTTTTCCCCTCCCTTTTTGAGATTGCCAGAGGCTTTTCATAAAATATATAGCCAAAGTTCTTGAGTTGAGTATGAGATTGATGTGGGTAAGTGCAAGGGAAGTGTGGGTCGGGGGGGCGAGGGCAGCATATCACATCCTGGCGGAATTGCACAGCTGAGAGGTGTTGTCAGTCACTTGAGAGGCAGCAAGTACCACATGGACTGGATTGTGCTAGCACTCGAGGCTAAACCTCAATCCCTCTGTATTTCATTCTTACACCAATGTTGTTAATGGGCTTAAGTTTTCTTTCACCATTTGCGCTAAATTATTATAAGAATATGGTATCGGTTAGAAACGATATCCCTGTAATGGTAAAAGCAGACAGCCATAGTGCACTGGCCCTATAAATGATTTAGTATAAAATGGACCTTGCCTCTTTTTTTTCGGTTACCTATCCACATTGAGGACATTTGCTCAAACTCTCCCTGAAGCTTTTAAGAAAAACCATGATAAAGTTTATTGCATGAATGCTAAAGCCAACATCACTGAGCTGCAGTTCAAAAGGTTACAGGAGAGGTCAAACATTACACAGGGTTGTGGAGGGGAGGAATCAGAGCGTCGATTAACAATTTTCTCTTTAACCACTGCTGTACAAGACGTCACCTACAGGAGGGCAGGGGCAAGATTCAGGTGAGAAAGGCTTGTAACCAATGCTCCAGTTAAGCTGCACGGCAGCACTCCAGGGGCCCCGCACAGCCGGCGAACTGCTTTTAAATTGGAAAAAACATGCGCCCCGTGGACTTTTGAATGGGCCGCGCAGCCCAAAAAAAATTACGGGGACCATTGCTTGTAACTACATTTCAAGTGGTGAGTAGTTTGCGGCCTAGGGTTGGAAAACAAAATTGGTTTCTTGGTAGTTCTTTTGGAAGTACTGAATATAAAAGCAAGTTAGAGATTCATATCAATTTTCTTTAATTACAGTAAATTAATTGATCTTTTTCCTCCCTTGTCCTTCCAATTCTAAAGGCAGTGGACTCATTCTGGGATATTCCAGCAAACCTGCTGTAGCTTATCCAAGTGTCCATTTTTCATGCGAGAACCTGGGCACCAAATATAGGCAGGCTATTTGGTATGGATGCATCACAGCTCAACCTAATTCTCTCCTCTGATGTTCAAAGGCTCCAATAAGAAAGACTTGCATTTATATAGCACCTTTCACGACCACCAGACGTCCCAAAACGCTTTACAGCCAATGAAGTACTTTGGAAGCGTAGTCACTGTTGTAATGTAGGAAATGTGGCAGCCAATTTGCACACACCAAGCTCCCACAAACAGCAATGTGATAATGACCAGATAACCTGTTTTAGATGTTGATTGAAGGATAAATATTGGCCAGGACACCGGCAACAGCTCCCCTACTCTTCTTCGAAATAGTACCATGGGATCTTTTACATCCACCTGAATGAGCAGACGGGGCCTCGGTTTAATGTCTCATCCGAAAGATGGCACCTCCGACAGTGCAGCACTCCCTCAGTACTGCAGTGGAGTGTCAGCCTACATTTTGTGTTCAAGTCTCTGGAGTGGGCTTTGAACCTACAACCTTCTGACTCAGAGGCGAGAGTGCTACCCACTGAGCCACAGCTGACACTATAAAGGCTACTTGATAGCAACTGGATGATTTTTCATCTACCCAGTCAGGTTCACTAAGAATAATTGTACAACCCAGCTGTCACCAGCTGAGGTTAGAAACATAGAAACATAGAGATAGGAACAGGAGTAGGCCATTCGGCCCTTCGAGCCTGCTCCGCCATTCAATGAGATCATGGCTGATCTTCGTCTGAGATCATAGCTGATCTTACCAGTTCAGTACCCCGTCCCCGCCTTTTCTCCGTAACCCTTAATCCCCTTAGCCTTCAGAAATATATCCAATTCTCTCTTGAAAATATTTATTGAATTAGCCTTCACAGCCCTCTGTGGCAGGGAATTCCACAGGCTCACCACTCTTTGAGTGAAGAAATTCTTCCTCATCTCTGTTTTAAATGATTTGCCCGCTATTTTTAGACTGTGGCCCCTGGTTCTGTGCTCCCCGGCCATTGGAAACATTCTCTCTGAATTCAGCCTGTCCAGGCCTGCCATAATTTTATATGTTTCGATGAGATCCCCTCTCAATCTTCTAAACTCCAGTGAGTACAAGCCCAAACTATTTAATCTCTCTTCGTAGGTCATTCCCGCCATTCCAGGTATCAGCCTGGTGAATCGCCGTTGCACTCTTTCCATGGCAAGAACATCCTTCCGCAGATGGGGCGACCAAAACTGTACACAATACTCCAGATGCGGTCTCACCAGCACCTTGTACAGCTGTAGTAAGGTATCCCTATTCCTATACTCGAACCCCCTTGATATGAAGGCCAACATACCATTTGCCTTCTTAATCGCCTGTTGCACCTGCATGCTCTCCTTCAGTGACTGGTGCACAAGAACACCCAGGTCCCTCTGCACTTCCCCATCTCCCAATCTATTGCCATTTAGATAATAATCTACCCTCCTGTTTTTACCCCCAAAGTGGATAACCTCGCATTTATCCACATTATAGTGCATCTGCCACGTATCCGCCCATTCCCCCAACCTGTCCAAATCGCACTGTAGCCTCCTGACATCCTCATCAGAGCCCACCCCTCCTCCTAGTTTAGTGTCGTCAGCGAATTTGGAAATATTGCATCCAATTCCCTGATCCAGATCATTTATATATATTGTGAACAGCTGGGGTCCCAGGACAGATCCTTGCGGCACCCCGCTGGTCACTGCCTGCCACTCCGAAAACGAGCCGTTTATTCCAACTCTCTGTTTTCTATCCGCCAGCCAGTTCTCTATCCACGTTAATACTTTGCCCCCAATCCCATGAGCCTTAATTTTGCATGATAATCTTTTGTGTGGAACCTTATCGAAGGCTTTCTGGAAGTCAAGGTACACCACATCCACTGTCTCTCCCCCATCTATTTTACCAGTTACTTCCTCAAAAAATTCCAGCAGATTAGTCAAACACGATTTACCCTTTGTAAATCCATGTTGACTCTGTCCGATCCTTTCCCCATTTGTCAAGTGCTCCGCTATTTTATCCTTAATAATGGACTCTAGCATTTTGCCCACAACCGATGTAAGGCTTACTGGTCTATAATTCCCTGCTTTCTCTCTACCCCCCTTTTTAAATATTGGGGTAACATTAGCTACCCTCCAATCCACGGGTACTGTTCCCGAGTCAATGGAGTTCCGGAAGATGATCCTTAGAGCATCTGCTATCTCCAGGGCCACCTCCTTAAGTACCCTAGGATGTAGTTTATCAGGCCCCGGGGATTTGTCGGCCTTCAGTCCCCTCAACTTACCCAACACCATATCCCTAGAGATACTAATTTCTGTCAGCTCCTCCCTCTCATTAGTCCCTATGTTTGCCGATATTCCTGGGAGGTTATTTGTGTCCTCCTTTGTGAATACAGAACCAAAGTATGAGTTTAATTGGTCTGCCATTTCCTTATTCTCCATTATATATTCTCCCGAATCGGACTGCAAGGGACCGACTTGGGATTTTACCAGTCTTTTCCTCCTGATATACCGATAAAAGCTTTTGCAGTCTGTCTTTATGTTTGCTGCAAGTTTACTTTCGTATTCTATTTTCCCCTTCCTGATTAATCCCTTTGTCCTCTTTTGCTGTATCCTGTACTGCCCCCAATCTTCCGGTCTGGTGCTTTTTTTTGCCAGTTGATATGCCCTTTTTTTTGATTTTATGCTGTCCCTAATTTCCCTCGTTATCCACGGTTGAGTCACCTTTTTAGGTTTATTTTTATGCCAAACCGGTATAAACATGTTCTGGAATTCTTCCATTCTATCTTTGAATGCTTGCCATTGTCTATCCACTGTCAATCCCCCCAGAAACACCACCCAATCAATCTTACCCAATTCCCGTCTCATACCCTCGTAATTCCCTTTATTTAAGTTCTGGACCTTAGTCTCTGCTATTTCAACATGTAACAAAAATTCAACTTGAGCCCTTGCTGGTCTATGTGGCTCAGCATCACACCACAAAATGCAGTTCACTCCCGAGCTAACAGAACATAAACTGATTTTCTACGTTTTAGTTGCAAAAATTTGACATTTTCAAGAACATTTTTGAACACAAGTCAAGAAGCACAAGAGATAGTGTTTACTTACTGCAAGGGGCAACAGGACTAGCTCAAAGACAAATCGGATTATTTTCTTAATGAAGAGAAACTAGGAGCTCTGGAGGAGCAAAGGAATTTGAGTATCTATGTACGAAAATCATATAGTGCATAGGTACAAAAGGTAATCAGAAAGGCAAATGGGATGGTGGCCTTTCTCTCGAGGGGGTTGTAATACAAAAGTGAGGAAGTGATGCTTCAGTTGTACAGAGCCTTAGTCTGACCCCATCTGGAGTATTATTTTTACTTAATTTAAGACACAGTGCAATGGGTTAAAGTATGGATAGTAAAATAGTAACAGTTTCAGGCAGGAGGGGACCTTTGGTCCATCTAGCCCACCTATCCACAGTATTTCCCATGGGTATTTCTAATAATCCTGAATCCCATTGTAGATAAGAACCTGTCTAGTTCCTTCTTGAAACCAATTAGGTTTCTTGTTCTAATACCTGTGTCGGTAATCTGTTCCACATCTTTACTAGCCTTTTAGTAGAAAAGTTCCTCCTGCATTTCCTATTTTCTTGTGTTATCCTTAAATAGGACTTTTTGTGCTTAAATTCTGAACACAGTAGAAAAGCTTACTTGGATCCAATTTATCCAAACCTTTCATAGTTTTAAACACTTCTACCACGTTCCCCCTCAGTCTTGTCAAGAGAGAAAAGATCTGGGGTAATCAATCTTTCCTCAAACGTCATTCCCTTAAGTTCTGGGATCAACCATTCCCTTCGCTGTATCCTTTCCAATAATTATACATTCTTTCTGAAACAGGAAGAACAAAACTGCATGCAGTACTTAAAATGTGGTCTCACAAAGGCCAAATGTAGTTTTAAAATAACCTCTCTGGATTTGTGTTATACTCCTTGCTATGCATCCCAACATTCCATTTGCTCCAATAGCTCAAGTACATTCCCCATTGAGCACATAACCCACAAACATCCCTCTGCCCAATTTCATAACCTTACATTTTCCTGTACTAAATTTCATCTGCCATTTCTCTGTCCACTGATCAAACTGGTCAAGATCCCTTTGAATTTGCCAATGTTCCCAAGTTGGTATTCTCTGCAAATTTGGACAGTGTACACAATTACTTTGTCTAAATTATTTATAAAAATGCTAAACCTGTTGGCACTCCACTAGTAACTGACTGCCAAACAGATACCTGCCCATGCACCACTACTCATTTGCCAATCCATATAAAAAGGAGAAAGAACATGTAGAATGCTGAGTGGAGAAAGAACAGGACAAGAAAGTTCTGAGGGTCGCTGAAAGAAATGAGAGCGCTAAACTCACTAGGGCTAATTTCCCCGTCATTACTGCCCCATGCATAACAATTCACACATTGTGAAGGCATGAAAAAACCTTATTTCCACATATCCAACAGACAAGTCTAGGAATGATAATGACAATGACATAGAAAAGATGCAATAGTGTCTTCTGACAGTACAATTCACTGTTGGCTGCACCCCCCCCCCACCGGCTCATTCCACAACACTTTCTGTACGGCTGTATTTCTCCTCCTCAATAGCTAGCTATCCCATGCCTCAATCTCCCGAGAGCTAATCTGAATTCTTCCTCCTCAGCTCCTCTCCTTTCTCCTTATCTCACTCCTTTCCTCCAATTTGCCTCTCCCCTCATTGGATCATTATCCTCCACCCTCTCAACTGGTATACACATTAAAATAAAAGGAACCGAGAACAAAAGTGGACACAGCATTAATCACTGGCGCACACAATTAACAATCCTACTCAAATTTGAGCAATGTCCATTAACCATAACTCTTTATTCCCTGTCCATCAACCAACGTTCTACTCATGTAGCTACATTTCCTCTTATACCATAAGCCTGAATTTTTGTGACAAGCTATACTGTGAGACCCCTTAACATCTACTGAAAATCCATACACACATCTACTGCATTCCTCAATCTGTACAGTCAGCCATTGCTTTGAAAAACCACCAAGAAATTTGTCAAACACAACTTGCCTTTAACAAATCCATTTTGCCTGTTGTTGATCATCTAAGCTCACTAAGTTGATCTTGAATTTATGGTCTAAGAGTTTGCCCACAGCTGAAGTTATTAGGCAGTTTATTACATTTCTCTTGGGTCCTCAGCACAGTATATATCTAAAGATAAGGAGGATTGAAAAATTGCAGTCAGAGTCAATTGTTAAAATATTACTATTGTCTCCAGCACCATTTCTGACATCAATGTGGTCCCCAATGGGAATCCACCCATCTCCAGTGTTTGGAACAAAGAACCAGTAGAGATACCCGGCAGGTCAGGCTGCAGGAGAGGTATTCTATGCCCAGCTGTTTGCTCCAACAGGCAGAGGTGAGCATACCTTATTTTGGCAGATCATTAGTGCATGTGAAAGCATCAACTCTCGAGGACTAACCATAATGCTGGTTGGTTCTTCAGAAACACTCCAATTGCAGTCATGCTTCACACAATAATGCCATGAAAGAAGGCAAGTTGGGGTGATCATCAGCGACAATGCTTGATTGTCTGCATCGGCCAAGCTGCTAAGAAACCATATTTGCAGACATTTTTGGACCTACCTGACAACTAGCCAATCTGCTAAGAAACCATATTTGCAGACATTTTTGGACCTACCTGACAACTAGCCAATCTGCTAAGAAACCATATTTGCAGACATTTTTGGACCTACCTGACAACTATAAGTGTGAAGTGATGCAGTTTGAGAGCAACGACATGGAGAGACAGTGTAATCTAAATGGTGCAAAAGCAGAGGGACCTGGGAATGCATATTCACAAATCCTTGAAGGTGGCAGGGCAAGTTGAGAAAACGTATGGGATATTTGGCTTCGTAGATAGGGTATTGAATACAAAAACAAGGAAATCATGCTAAACCTTTACAAATCACTCGTTAGGCCTCAGCTGCAATACTGTGTACAATTCTGGGCACCACTTTTTAGGAGAGGGTCCAGAGAAGGTTTACCAGGATGATACCGGGGATGACAGACTTCAGTTATGTGGAGAAATTGGAGAAGCTGGGATTGTTCTCCTTAGAGCAGAGAAGGTTAAGGGGAGACCTAATAGAGGTATTCAAAATTATGAGGGGTTTTAATAGAGCAAGTAGGAAGAAACAGTTTCCTCTGGCAAGTGGGTCAATAACCAGAGGTCATAGATTTAAAGTAACTGGCACTGGGGAAATGAGTTTAATTATTTCACACAAATGGCAGTTAAGATCTGGAACGCACTACCTGAAAGGGTAGTGGAATAAGATACCATAGGAACTTTCAAAAGGCAATTGGATATGTACTTGAAAACGACTAATTTGCAGGGTGCTGAGGAAAAGCAGAGTGTGGGACTAAATTAGATGGCTCTTTCAAATAGCCAGCACAGGCACGACGGGCCGAATGGCCTCCTTCTGTACTGTAAGATTCTACGATTCTAACTCTGGATTATAGTCTTCACTGGCTATGGGCCAGTAGAAACCAGATGCAGAGCTGGGCCAGCTGCTGTTAACATGAACATAGGCATGTGACAACCAGTGACAGTACTGGTCAGCTGCAGCCTGAAGCTTTCCCCGCTACCTCCTTCTAGGCATTGCAGCAATGTGGATTTATGGGGATAGGGCAGAGGGCAACCTTCTTTGCATGCAGCATTACCTTCACTTCAGTAACCATTCAAATGGGGGTGTTGGGGCTGCTCGGTCACTTTCTTGCAGACTCATCCCTGCACATGGGTTTCCTTTCCCCTCATATTTGCCTGTCACTTCTTAATTCCCTGTTCCTTCAGCCTTGGCAAAGGCTGCTAATGGGTTGAAATGTTTTATGAGCCTTGCTATAAAAGCTGTCAGAATTTTGTCACCCTATGGCGACAATTTCCTTTAATTATCCCCATCCTTTTACATTCCACTTACACACCATTTTGCACTCCCACCACCTGTCCAAACCTGCACCTCGATCTTGAATAATTTTGCAGATGAGTTGACTCGAAGTGAGAGTGCTATTATCATGTTGCCATTATGGTGCGATTAGCACCAGTTCTTAACCATTTACAACCGATTTACACCAGTAGGCAAAAAACAGCCTCACTAAGTTTCTTCTGATTGTGGGGGAAAGAGGGGGAATCATGAAAGCAAGCTTGCTTTCCACCATTTTGTGGCACAGTGCTTTGGTACACCAATAATCTATTGCACACGACACCCTGCTGACCATTAAAATCATAATATCTACTTTATTGCAAACTAGCTGGAGGAGCCCGGCTTTGCCAGGGCTGTTTTGGGCCGGGCGGTTTAAATCGAGTCCCAGGCTTTGGGGCCTCTCTGTGTCCCTCTGTGAATCTGCTGCCGGGCAACATTTTAAATCGAGTCCCAGGCTTTTGGGCCCTGTCTCTGTGTCCCTCTCTCAATCTGCTGCCGGGCAACATTTCTACCCTTTAATACCTTGAAAGATGAAAGTGAAAGTACTTATAAAACGTTTTTGGTAAATCTTGTTATTTTTAAAAGAGATACTAACTTTTTCGAAGCTGGATGAGCAGACTTTGAGCTGGAAGTAAATGGGGTTTTTAGCTTGAGGCAATGGCTGTCAGATCCCTGAGATGAAAACGATTAGTCCCGCCCACAGACGCAGCAATTGGCCAACCATCAGACGACTGAACTGTAGGATTGGTCAATCGTGACGGCACAGGATTGGTCGAACCTTGACGTCAGTCAATCAATGTTAATTAGCAGATAATGAGTTTAATTTTGAAGGTTTTTTGCATAAGGCGCGAACAATTTTCGTCCGACCAAAAAGTAAATACGCTTACGACCGTCCCAGAACCGTAAGCTTTCTTTGGAGGTAACGCACGCGTAGGTACGCTCTATAACTTTCGAGCGCATAGCCGGACAGACGCACACCGGAGGACAGACAGATCGATCCTTTTATATATATACAGATATAGATATTATGCTGAGTAAAATGTTCTCACAACTATGCCTGGATGCACACCGTACTCTTTCACCTAGACCTAGTCCAAGCAGACGGAAGTGGTGGAAGCGGAGACACTCAATGTTTTCAAGGGGAGACTGGATAGGCACTTGAGGGAACTAAACTTGCAGGGCTACGGGGATAGAGCGGGGGAATGGGACCTACTGGATTGCTCGACAGAGAGCCGGCACGGACTCCATAGGCTGAATGGCCTCCTTCTGTGCCGTTATGACTATGACTTCATACATTCATTTACTGTTATGCAAATGATATGTACTCCCAATGACATTAAATTACACTGTAATCAGTTGAGTACAAAAAAGTTAACTCAAATTATACTCTTTAAGCAGATTCCCAACCTAATGAACCCAAAGACTTCTATGCTGTGTGTTAATCAGATATTTCTGAGCAAAACCGTTATGTAAATTGTGCCTTACATTCTGATGCAGAAGATTTGTAATTCCTAACCTTCAGAAGTCTCTGCATTTCACTTTTCAAATTCAACAGGTTTCCTCATGACATAAACACACTGTACATTCAAAATTGTAGTAGTTAATGTCTACCCGCCAAACAGATGTGCATTTGGCAAAAATGGAGCAATAAAGGTTCTTTTTAAAAAAAAGTCACAATTTTGGCACATTCTTAAACTTCCTGAGAACCAAGCCAAGCTTATCGAACACTATTAAATTTGCCTAACCGTGGAATGAGGAAATTTTGGAACAAAAGTCAGCATATATTTAAAAGATCCTTTGTAATAATCAGTTACTGTGTTTACAATATATATTTCTACATTTCTATTCTGTAAAAATAGTAGTTTCAATTTTAACAGCAAATGTACAAGTGTTGAACTTACTGGCTGCAAAGCTTCCTCTTGCCGTCTGCCTTGACTTTGTCGGTTGATGAAAGACCGTGTTAAAAGTTTGTAGTGGTTCAGCAAGCAAATGATCACAACCACCATCACGGTCATTACCACAACAATGATGATTATCTTGACAAATTCTTGTTCAGCTGAAACGACAAAGAGGAAAAAGAAATCTAATTTGCTTAAAATTGTCAGGCTAGATCACACTTAAAACAAATGCAGATGTTTATGATTAGCAGCCATCCCTGAAAATGGCTTTTTCGACAGCATTTTGACAGTTAGGTGTTAAAGTTCAACAAACTCCTGATTCTAGCTAGTCTTGAAACAAATCAAACCTAGACAATTATTGTGAAAATTGCTACTTATTGCGAGATCAGTTCAGCAGATTAAAAATGAGCTACCTTTTCCCCAAATCCAGTCATTTGACTGCGTAACCTTCACTGTGGTGACATTCAACTCATCACTCTGCATAATCAGCGATGCACATCCAGCTGCACTTGAACATGTTATATTACCGGAGGGAAGCAGACCTCGGAGGCAGCGTGAAGCAGATCTCGGAGGCAGCGTGAAGCTTCACAATGTCTGCACACACTGTAGATATCACAAGTACCCAGGTGCTAGACTTAAACGCTGTGGCAGAGACAGCAGACTGCGACGACCGCAAATCAACTGAAATCAGTGGAAGGGAACACACAGTGTGGCAGGATGTTGATTGTGCCGTGGAAACATAACAATTCTTAGGGCCTTGCCCCTTTTGCTTGACAAAGTATGTTTTTTTTTGCCAAGTTGTTTACTAAATTTAAATATACAGGAAAGGGACTAGACATTTCAACTTCTGAGTTCTTCAGCCAGCTCACCACAAAGGAAGCTCGAACAGTATGAGTGTAGTATGCAAGGTCCAACGGACGAATGAGACAGCACACCCTGGCTGAGAGAGAATTCTTGCTACTTGTCTCATAGCCATGACTCTGAAAATATCAGCTTGTATTAGACATTATCTTCCATATTCATATACTAAACATTCTTGTCAATTTCTATTGTAGATGAATTCATTTTTCTGATTTTGAAATATACATGTACAAGACAACAACGTGCACGCATATTTTCAAATGGAACATTCTCTGAAATGCCACTGTACTATTTTCCAGTGTTCAAGATTTAGCCATTTAGATGTCAAAAATCATATTTAAAACTGCGCATGTCAGTCACACTAGGGAACAAGCAGCGTTCTTAACAGATCAACGAAGCATTCACCCTGCACAGAATTACTTGTATACAGTCAGAATGAGGGCTGCTGCACTATCCTTCCTGAGAGTGAAATTTCCATCATCAATATCTGGAAGCAGTGATTAAAACCCTTTCATTTCCTGCTGGGCTCGTGTGCACACTAGAACAAAAACCAGCAGGCAAATAGAGAGCCGTCTATATTGAAAAAGCATGGATATTTAATACTAATATGATGTCATCAAGTTAACGAGACCTTGGAGGCCATCTATTATTTTCACATGATCTTCAGCTCCATAAAGTACTTGAAAAAATAAACAGCTGTACATCACATTATCTAGGGAAACGGAATAGTTCAGAAATAAAGATCAAATATTACAACTGTCTATGGACATGGCGCTCTCCGGTTAATTTTTATAATATTTATCTCTAACTGTATATTCCCAGCGTGCTAAACTAGGAAGTGATGATGCTAATTCACTGCTTTTTTCTCCTTTCTCTTAAAGGTTCAGGGAATCACTAGAAGTTACATAAGGCATAATGATGTCTGTTGCCACCTGGCTGGGAGACGCTACCTTGCATGCAAAGTAATGCTTTGTTTCTCGTTTATTCATTTATCTAAGCTTTGTGTTGTTTATTTTTATCCATCTCTTCGACCTCTTCAGGTTGTCAGTTTTGCATTAATGGAGCACGATTGCTGAAATTATAGAGCCATGAAGTGTTTAATTGCACCAAATACAATCCAGCAAGTCAGTATTTCTTACACAAAGTTCACATGATTATTTGGTGTAATGAGGCAATAATGTATGTAATGCGAACAGATTCAGAAGTCACTGAACGAGGTGATCCCTTGTGGTATTGTTCAGGGACAAAAAAAATCGTGTCTCCTCTTTTAATTATGTTCATCTTTCACACTCTCTATATGCTTTGCACACACTTTCACTGATTGTCACTTTTATATGTTTGGAGAATGTGTGTTTTTCTTCATTAACAATCCGTTAACAAAAATTGCATTCTCAGGAACTGCAGGTTTCAAAACTGCATGGGTATCATCCAGTACCCTTGACCCTCTCAGTCCTGATTCACTGTACCCAGACTTTTGATCAACTAACGGTATCAGTCAGTTACCCAATTATGGAGAAAAACAAGCATTCTTTCTTAGAACTGGAGACAGGCAGCCACAGATGTGATAAGTGAAAGTGTATGATAGGCTATATTAAACTTAAAAGCTAATACAGAACAAAACTAACTGATCTCATATTTAAATGATTTATTTTTCCCAGCATTCCGCATATCTTATTGTGGCCCATTAGGGCGTACATCAGTGTATTGTATTCGATAGTTGCCACTTGCGTTCTGTTTTTTTTTTTTAAATTCATTCATGGGATGTGGCGTCACTAGCAATGCCAGCAATTATTGCCTATCCCTAATTGCCCTCAAGAAGGTGGTGGTGAGCTGCCTTCTTGAACTGCTGCAGTCCGTGTGGTGAAGGTCCTCCCGCAGTGCTGTTAGGGAGGGAGTTTCAGGATTTTGACCCAGCGACGATGAAGGATCGACAATATATTTCCAAGTCAGGATGGTATGTGACTTGGAGGGGAACTTGCAGGTGGTGGTGTTCCCATGCGTCTGCTGCCCTTGTCCTTCTAGGTGGTAGAGGTCGCGGGTTTGACCTCACCAAAGATATTACCATACATCAAAAAAATCAAATAATCTAAAATGGTTTACTGTAAAAATATACCAGTGGCACATTTTTTATGAATGTCATTGTTTAAAGCTATGAAGAAAATATTAATTTCAGCACAGATATATGATCTAAGCTACTTTTGAGCATGTGGAGCTCACTCAATATTGAGCGCTTTCTTGGTTAGAAAGGAACAGTGAAGTCCCATGCCTGAGACAGTCCTGGTGAAGCCCGTGGCTTGGGGTTAGGCATGGATACTTTCTGGGTCTGGGCTGAGCCTACATGGAGCTGTAACCCCGAGTGAAGAGGTCAAGGACCTGAAGCAGTCCTGCCTGAGGATGAGGACAGGTCCAAGAAGGATCAGTGAAGTCTGGGAACCGGAGCAGGCCTGGCTGCTTCAGGCCAGAAGTCATGAGCTGAGACTCGGTAGCAGAAAGCTTGTGACCCTGAACAAGATGGCAGCCTACATGTAATGAATTTGACGTCTATATATTCCCTACTAACCATCTGACCATTGGGTATTAATGCCCATGTGCTCAGTGTGGGCCAGAAAGGATGGATCGTGGACAATTTTTAGGTATTTATTAATAGCTAGATTTAAGCTGTGTATATTGACGCAATATGCTTCCTGATTGTTTTCTTTAAATCTGCAAATATTAACGTACTAATGATTTGGACTGAAATACAGGTTATACAAATTCAAAATATAGGACAATGTTTAGTCTTCATGTTTCCATACAACCTGATAGAAGGAAAGTTCTGATCAGGCAGTCACTATAAAAATCACACAAATATTCTTAATTTCAGTTACAGTAGTTTCAGAACCTCTCATGATTTTGCATCAATGCTCCTGCTGTTAGAGGAATACTCTGCACTTTAAATTCCAAGCAGTCTGCCAACTGCCCTCACTTGCGAAACCATACTTCAAGGCACACCATATGTAGATTCATCTCTAGAGTAATCACTACCATTCATGTGTCTAAGTTTCATGTTGTTGATCATACCTGGAGATCAACAACATGATGTCTGTTAGCCATTTGATGACATTCATTGCATTACTCAATAATACGTAAAAGGAGCATCGCATGAAGATCCTGCTCCCAAGGTTATTGGGGTGTAACCTTGGACAGAAGCTTGACTTTTAAAACTTGTCTGGAAAAGACTTGCAATAAAAAGGTTAAAAGATCAACCTTGCTTGAAAACTTGCGGGGACAACATGGGGTACCAATACGCAAACACACTCTAGCACTCGTATACACAACTACTGAATGTTGCACACCAATCTGGACAGGCAGTGCACATACCAAATTTCTGGCCATGCAGCTTAAGACCGCAATGAGAATCATAACTGGAACACTAAAATCAGCATCCGTTCAATGGTTGCCCACGTTGCACATGTATCTCTACCCAACATTCAGAGAGACACATATACAGCTCGTGAGTACAATCGAACCATGGTCAACCTGAACTTACCAATTCATGAGGATCTCCAGAATCTTCTGAAGACAAGTCTGGAGTTTTTTTTAGGATTGAGCAAATGCCATTAAAGCATCATTTAATCCTGAGCTGGAGAGTTCTGGACAATGCTAATACCTCAAACACCTGATTGCTGACTTTACAAAATAACTCCCAGACTTCAACCTACCCCAGAAACAATAATCCATTTTAAACCATTTCAGAACATTGCATGGCCGATTATGGTCATTTCTTAAACCTCTGGAAGATGGGACACAATGTGACTATGGACACCAGTTGTAAACAATGGACCACACTGTAAATCAGTGCCCACTTTGACTGTTCTCAGTATCTCAGATTTACACCAAGCCCCTTCTGAAGCTACCCTTCATCGGTGCTGGGTCAAAATCCTGGAACTCCCGACCGATTAACATTGTGGGAGCACTTTCACCGCGCTGACTGCAGCAGTTCAAGAAGGTCCACCTCCACCTTTTCAAGGGCAACTAGGAATGGAAAATAAATGCTGACAATGCCAGTGATGCTCACATCCGAAGAACGAATGAAAAAAACAATGGCTCACCAATCTAGATTTGGTTTATATCTATATATATAAATCGGTACTTCTGTCTTTCTATCTGTCTATCTGTCTGTCATCGCGTGTGCTTACGGGTATGCACTCGAAAGTTACAGGGCGTAACTACGCGCGCGTTACCTCCAAAGAAAGCTTACGCTTCCGAGACGGTTTTAAGCGTATTTACGTTTCGGCCGGGCTAAAATTGCGCCCGCGGTATCCCAAAAACCTTCAACATTCCGCTCATTAGCATCTCATTATCCGCTCATTAGCGACAGAGTGACCTCGAGCTCGACCAATCGTACGCCGGGTTGCTGGCGTGTGCCGCCGGGCCAATCGGTGCGCGTGTGGCCGGGCTTTATCGTTCTGAACTGAGGTGAGTCGCCGCCATCTTGATTCCAAACTTTTCCTTTCTTTTTCCCGCTTTCTGCGTCTTAAAAAAAAAACGTTGCTTTTAAAACACATATTGTTTTTTAAAAAAATGATTTAGAAAGTAATTAACTTATCTAATCTCGTTAATTTTCCTACCTTTCCCCGTTTTTCCAGGTAGGCCGAGAAGCCTCGGCGTCTCCTCCGCACCCACGCCCGAGCTAGGCACCTCCCGGCCCCACTCGAAGGCTGGAGGGCCGAGCCTCAGTCCAGCGCCGCTAGGGTGCGCGCGCAGCAGGAGCTGAGACGTCTCTCCCTGCCGGGGCTTGCTGAGCGTCCAGCGTTACCCTGGCAACCGGGCCCGCCGGACGTCTCGCACAGCCGCAATCGGCTGTCTTCACCTCGGGGGGGGGGGGGGGCGGCCGCGACCCTCGGGGGGGGGGGGGGGGGGGGGGGCCGCGCGCGCAGCAGGAGCAGCTGAGACGCGGCGTCTCTCTCTCTGGCTTGGTCAGCGTCACGGTTGCCCTGGCAACCGGGCCCGCCGGCCGAGAGAGACGCCGCGTCTCAGCTCCTGCTGCGCGCGCAATCGGCGGTCTTCACCTCGGGGGGGGGGGGGGGGTCGCGACCCTCGGGGGCCGCGACCCTTGGGGGGGGCGCCCGCCGCCCTCCCTCCCTCCCCCCCCCACCCTCCATCCCCCCTCCCCCCCGCCCTTCCCCCCCTCCCTCCCTTCCTCCCCCCCTGCCCTCCCTTCCCCCCCTCCCTCCCTTCCTCCCCCCCGCCCTCCCTCCCCCTCCCCCCCGCCCTCCCCGCCCCCCCCTCCCCTCCCCGCCCTCCCCCTCGCCCTCCCTTCCCCTCCCTCCCTTCCCCTCCCCTGCCCTCCCTTCCCCTCCCCTGCCCTCCCTCCTCCCCCTCTTCCCCGCCCTCCCCCCCGCCCTCCCTTCCCCTCCCCCCCCTCTCTTCCCCCCTCCCTTCCCCCCAGTCGCTCTCTCTCTTCCCCCCAGTCGCTCTCTCTCTTCCCCCCAGTCGCTCTCTCTCTCTCTTCCAACAACAACATGCCCTCGAAAAAGCCTCGGCACCGCCGGGCACTTCAGCTAGTATACACATATACAAGAACATAAGAATGTAAGAAATAGGAGCATGAGTAGGCCATTCGGCTGTTCGAACCTGCTCCGCCATTCAATAAGATCATCGACCTCTACTCCACTTTCGCGCACTATCCTCATATCCCTCGATTTGCTTAGTAACCAAAAATCATGAATTGGGTCTGTGGTGGAACCGTTTCATGGCTTGCATGTCGTTGTGAAGCAGGAGGAGGATGGTGACAAACTTTTGAGGGCAGCCAAATTTGAGGAGGACATTCCATAATCCCTCATGGTTGATGGTGTCGAAGGCCTTTGTGAGATCAAAGGCGGCCATGTACAGCGATAAAGCCACATAAAAAAAATGAACAGCATTTTGGGTTTTATAAATTGGGATATAGAGCACAAGAGTAAAGAAGTAATGATAGATTTACATAAAACATTGGTTATGCCACAGTTACAGTACTGTGTGCAGTTTTGGGTGCCCCCTTATAGAAAGGACATTAAAGCCATAGAGGGTGTACAGTGTAGATTCACCAAGATGATACCAGGGATGAAAAATTATAGTTCTGAGAAAAGCTTTGATACACTCTTTCAGGGACTTTGAGGGACTATTTCAACTGGAGCACAGAAGACTAGGATGAGATTTTTAAAATTATGAAGAGTTTTGATAGAGTAAATAGGGAAACATTATTTCCTCTGGTTGGGGTGTCAATGAAGAGGAATCATCAATTTAAAATGATCACCAAGAGTGAGGAGGGAGGCTTGACTTAGGTTCCAAGACCAGGGCCCTATTCTTCTGTCCCCCTGAGAGCACGCTATCTTCGAGAACAAACCCCTCCCAATGACTTCACACCTGTGTCACTTGGCTCAACTGTTCCAGGCACCAGCAGAGACTGGCACTGGGGAGAAGGAGCTAGTGAGCTGGAGTCAGGAATGCTTACTGGGTGAGACACAAAACATGGATGAACCCAGAAGAATGGCAAGTGGAGGAGAGTGTGGTCACTTCTCTGTAGAAGGCAGCAGAGGACTTCAGAATTCTGGGACACAGACTTCATGGATACTCGCCTCAAAAGATGCATATATCAACAATCAGCAACACAGGAGGCCCACGAGTGCTCTTGGGTGATCTCCCATGACTTGTCTTATCTCACAGATCCACAGCTCTGATTTGCGACAACATTAAGGAGGCGCTGTCTGCTCTGCAGGAACCGATACAGCAAGTGGCAGTTGCATTCAGGTCTTTTTTTTAAAAACTCATTCACGGGATGTGGGCGTCACTGGCAAGGCCAGCATTTATTGCCCATCCCTAATTGCCCTTGAGAAGGTGGTGGTGAGCTTGACAACTGAGTGGTGAGGGTGGGATCTGAGGAGCGACACCAGCGAGGATAAAAGGAGCAGTGCCCAAGGCCAGCGGCAAGAACGGGATCTGAAGAGCGACACCAGCGAGGATAAAAGGAGCTAGCCGGGAGCTGCACATACCGACCTGAGGGGGGGTGGTGGAATCAAAGTGTGACGTCACAGGAAAGCAGGTAAGTGATTGGTTGGTGAGTATTTCTCTCTTTTTTCCAAACTTGGGCATTGGTTTAAATTAAGAGCGGGGATTAAAAACTAAACATAGATAATGGATAATTCAAAACTTGAAAACCTAATTAATTAAACAAAATATAATAGAGATGGCAGGGCAGGCGATGTGTTGCAGCTGTTGCATTTGGGAGCTGGTGGACACCAGTGTGAGCCACAGCGACCACATCTGCAGTAAGTGTTGGCGGCTTGAGGAACTTCGGCTCAGAGTTGATGAGCTGGAGTCCGAGCTTCGGACACTGTGATACATCAGGGAGGGGGAAGAGTTACCTGGACGCTGTGTTCCAGGAGGCAGTCACACCCCTTAGGTTAATTAATTCAAATTTGGTCCGTTGTCAGGGACAGGAGGGTGTGACTATGAGTGAGGCAGGTATGGGGATCCAGAAAGTAGCATTGGAGGAGCCTCAGCCCTTGCACTTGTCCAACAGGTATGAGGTTCTCACTCCCTGTGTGGACAAGAGCAGAGACTGCAGGGAGGATGAGCAAACTGACCACAGCACCGTGGTACAGGGGGCCATTCAAGTTGGGGAAGTAAAAAGAAATGTCGTAGTGGTAGGGGACAGCATAGTTAGGGGGATAGATACTGTTCTCTGCAGTCGAGAGCGTGAGTCCCGAAGGCTGTGTTGCCTGCCCGGTGCCAGGGTTAAGGACATCTCCTCTGGGCTGGAGAGGAAAGATCCAGTTGTCGTGGTCCACGTAGGTACCAATGACATAGATAGAACAGAGAAAGAGGTTCTGCTGAGGGAGTATGAGCAGCTAGGGGCTAAATTAAAAATCAGAACCACAAAAGTAATAATCTCTGGATTACTACCTGAGCCACAAGCAAATTTGCATAGGGTAAATAATATCAGAGAGATGAACGAGTGGCTCAAAGGCTGGTGTGGGAGAAATGGGTTTCGATTCATGGGGCATTGGCACCAGTACTGGGGTAAGAGGGAGCTGTTCTGTTGGGACGGGCTTCACTTGAACCATGCTGGGACTTGTGCCCTGGTGAATCGAATAACTAGGGCTGTAGAGAGGGCTTTAAACTAAATAGTGGGGGGGAGGGTTCAGGTGAGCGGGAATTTAAAAAGTCAAAGAGAAAGGAGAAGGCAATAGAGCAGGGTAGCGATGGGGGTAATGGTAACCAGAGTGTGACAGGAAGGGACAGAACGTATAAAAATAAGAGTGCATCATAAAGTGGGGCCAAAGCATGGAAAAATAGTAAAAAGACAAAATTAAAAGCTCTTTATCTGAATGCACGCAGCATTCGTAACAAGATAGATGAGTTGACGGCACAAATATATATAAATGGGTATGATCTGATAGCCACTGCAGAGACGTGGTTGCAAGGTGACCAAGGCTGGGAACTGAATATTCAGGGGTATTTGACATTTTGGAAGGGTGGACAGAAAGGAAAAGGAGGTGGGTAGCTCTGTTAATAAAGGATGAGATCAGTGCAGTGGTGAGAAATGATATTGGCTCAGAAGAGCAAGATGTAGAATCAGTTTGGGTGGAGATAAGAAATAATAAGGGAAAGAAGTCACTGGTGGGTGTAGTTTATAGGCCCCCGAACAGTAGCTGTTGGACAGAGTATAAATCAAGAAACAATGGAGGCTTGTAAGAAAGGTACAGCAATAATCATGGGCGATTTTAATCTTCATATTGATTGGACAAATCAAATTGGCCAAGGTAGCCTCGAGCAAGAGTTCACAGTGTATCCGGGATGGTTTCCGAGAATAATACGTTGTGGAACCAACCAGGGAGCAGGCTATTTTAGATCTGGTACTGTGTAATGAGACAGGATTAATAAATGGTCTCATAGTAAAGGGTCCTCTAGGAAAGAGTGATCATAGCATGGTTGAATTTCAAATTCAATTGGAGGGTGAAAAGGTTGGGTTTCAAACCAGTGTCCTGATCTTAAATAAAGGCAATTACAAAGGTATGAAGGCAGAGTTGGCTAAAGTGGACTGGGAAAATAGATTAAAGGGTAAGACGGTTGATAAGCAATGGCAGACATTTAAGGAGATATTTCATAACTCTCAACAAAATATATTCCAGTGAGAAGGAAAGACTTTAAAAGGGAGAACCATCCGTGGCTAACTAAGGAAGTAAAGGATGGTATCAAATTGAAAACAAAGGCATACAATGTTGCCAAGATTAGAGGGAGGCCAGAGGATTGGGAAATTTTTAAAAACCAGCAAAGGACAACTAAAAAAATAATAAAGAGAGTGAAGATGGATTATGAGAGTAAACTAGCAAGAAATATAAAAACAGATAGTAAGAGCTTCTACAGGTATATAAAAAGGAAGAGAGTAGCTAAAGCAAACGTTGGTCCCTTGGAGGATGAGACTGGGGATGTATAATGGGGTACAGGGACATGGCAGAGACTTTGAACAAATATTTTGTATCAGTCTTCACGGTAGAAGACACGAAAACCATCTCAATAATATATAATCAAGGGGCTATAGGGAGGGGGGAACTTAAAACAATCACTAGCACTAAAGAAAAAGTACTCGGTAAAATAATGGGACGAAAGGTGGACAAGTCACCTGGACCTGATGGCCTGCATCCTAGGGTCTTAAAAGAAGTGGCTGCAGAGATAGTGGCTGCATTGGTTGCAATTGCAATCTACCAAAATTCCCTGGATTCTGGAGAGGTCCCATCGGATTGGAAAACCGCAAATGTAACGCTCCTATTTAAGAAAGGAGGGAGACAGAAAGCAGGAAACTATAGACCAGTTAGCCTAACATCTGTCATTGGGAAAATGCCGGAGTCCATTATTAAGGAAGCAGTAGCAGGACATTTAGAAAATCATAATACAGTCAAGCAGAGTCAGCATGGTTTTATAAAAGGGAAATCATGTTTGACAAATTTACTGGAGTCGAGATAAATGGGTCATTTTCCGGTTGGCAAACGGTAACTAGTGGGATGCCACAGGGATCAGTGTTGGGGCCTCAACTACTTACAATCTATATTAATGACTTGGATGAAGGGACCGAGTGTAATTTAGCCAAATTTGCTGATGATACAAAGATAGGTGGGAAAGCAAGTTGTGAAGATGACACAAATAATCTGCAAAGGTATATAGACAGGCTAAGTGAGTGGGCAAACATTTGGCAGATGGAGTAGAATGTGGGAAAGTGTGAAGTTATCCACTTTGGTAAGAAAAATAAAAAAGCAAATTATTATCTAATGGAGAGAAATTACAAAATGCTGCAGTACAGAGGGACCTTGGGGTTCTGGTGCATGAAACACAAAAAGTTAGCATGCAGGTACAGCAAGTAATCAGGAAGGCAAATGGAATGTTGGCCTTTATTGCAATGGGGCTGGAGTATAAAAGCAGGGAAGTCCTGCTACAACTGTACAGAGTATTGTGAGACCACACCTGGAGTACTGTGTACAATTTTGGTCTCCTTATTTAAGGAGGGATATACTTGCATTGGAGGCAGTTCAGAGAAGGTTCATGAGGTTGATTCCTGAGATGAAGGGGTTGACTTATGAAGAGAGGTTGAGCCTATACTCATTGGAGTTTAGAAGAATGAGAGGTGATCTTATTGAAACATATAAGATACTGAGGGTGCTCAACAAGGTAGATGCAGAGAAGATGTTTCCCCTCATGGGGGAATCTAGGACTAGAAGGCATAGTTTCAGAATAAGGTGTCGCCCATTTAAAACTGGGATGAGGAGGAATTTCTTCTCTCAAGAGAGTCGTAAATCTGTGGAATTCTCTGCCCCAGAGAGCTGTGGAGGCTGGGTCATTGAATATATTTAAGGTGGGGATAGACAGATTTTTGAACAAAATGGGAGTGAAGGGTTATGGGGAGTGGGCAGGGAAATGGAGCTGAGCCCAAGATCAGATCAGCCATGATCTCATTAAATGGTGGAGCAGGCTCGAGGGGCCAAATGGCCTACTCCTGCTCCTATTTCTTATTTTCTTATGTTGCTAGGCCATTTCATAGGACAGTTAAGAGTCAACCACATTGCTGTGGGTCTCCTTTCCTAAGTTAGTGAACTAGATGTTTTTGTTCCCAACAATCCAGTGGTTACATGGTCACTATTACTGAGACTAGCTTTTTATTCCAGATTTATTTAACTGAATTTATATTCCCAGCTGCCATGGTGGGATTTGACCTCTTGTCTCTGGATCATTAGTCCAGGCCTCTGGATTGCTGGTCCATGTAACATACTACTATGCTACCATTCCTGTATATGTCTGCAGTAGATCCCAAGGTAAGAGGCAGCCAGCGACCATGGAAGCATGGACTGAAGCTGTGGTGGCATTAGGGGATATAGTGGTAGGCACATTTAAACATGCCTTCCTATCCATGGCTAATTCAGTGCTCAGGGCTGGCAGGTGGTAGTTGCAATCACACCAGCCATCGAGCCAATGACATAAGAATTAGGAACAGGAATAGGCCATACGGCCCTTTGAGCCTGCTCTGCCATTCAATAAGATCATGGCTGATCTTCGAGCTCAACACCACTTTCCTGCCCGATCCCCACATCCCTCGATTCCCCATGAATCCAAAAATCTACCAATCTCAGCCTTGAATATATTCAATGCCTCAGCATCCACAGCCCTTTGGGGTAGAGAATTCCAAAGAGATAAAGAAATCCATTCTTAATAAACAATTTTTGTTTTGCATTTTAAAATAACAAAAGAAACAACAGGTGCTATTATTCAAGTGTCGTCTAACTGAGGTAAAAGCGATGCAGCTCATAATATTTACAAAGTGGTTGTTATACTGGCCTGAAATAAAGCTGAGAATTCAATCTCCTGTTTGTCTCAAAAACTTTTGAAAAAAGAAGAAATTCTGAAATCCTCTCAGAATGAGGGAGACACTTTCTAGTTCAACTCAGAGAAACCTACTGATGAATAATTATAAACTCTACAAACTACACATTCTTGGAGTGTGATGTGGTTGATAATTCCCTTCAACTATCCTAGGCAGCGATTACTGTCTAAGTGCTTGATGATGCCATCTCTCAGGACAACAGCACGTGCCAGGACCCTGTTAGAGCACCATGGCAATGGAATCTGGCAGGTGAGACCAGGATGCCCAGAAGCTCCTTCCAGATACGCAACGAGTGGTGGCTTCATACTAGGAGCCAGCTGTCATGAGTCGAGAGCCACCTCAGTCCCATGGCCATTCAGTCCAGTATCAGGAGCCCACCACTTTCCACCTTCTTGGCCCTGGTAGACACAGCACTAGAAAAGGTGACAGAAAGGCACATACAATGTGTGTTGGTCTGGTCAGGTTGATTACTTAATTTATTTTAATCATTTAATTATTTTTCCCCACAACCAAAAAAAGAGCCTCAATTGCAGGGAATAATTTTTTGTAACAGAAGAAGAGGAGGAAAGTAATAGGAAGATCAAAGGCTTTGGAGAGGCGATAATTCCTTTCGACTCCTTCACTATAAATTGACAATTTTTTTTTAATGAATGAGACTGCCTCTTTTTAATCTATATTCATTCAATTCCATTGCTTGGATGTCCTTGTGCTACACAACTTTATTAGCTCAGAAACTACAAGCTCCTAGGCCTATGCCAATGCTGATCTCAAATCATCTGCTAGGAGGTGTACAAGACTATCTCAAGGTGGCATTTCCTTCAAAATTCCTTTCCTCCCTGTGGGGAAACACCTGGTATCCAACTCAGCATTTCTTCACAGTAATACAGCTGACACTGGGAACTCAATACAAACAGGACTGCATGAATGGAATGAAAATGAGCCTGCCACAAAACTTAGCACATAGACACCAACTTATCACTAACACAATTAGATCTTCATAGCATCCAGATAGCTTAAGTACCAAAAACTGGTTCTCTGCTCAATACTTTGGACGCAAACCTGCGCTGCATGGCTCAGTGGCACAGTACATTGGGTTCCCAGTCACTGGAATCAGACATTACACAAAGCACACCTTTACCATTTTAGTAATAAATGTAACATTGTTTGCTTGTTTTAAGCACTGTTAACAATTTGCAAATATTTTCATTGTACAGGAAACTTTGAGATATCCGGCACCGACGTGTTGCCGATCTATCAAAACTGCCGGACATACAAAGTTAATGTTGAAGCATACGGAGGTCGTATCTGACAACAAACACTGTTGCTTAGCAACAGCTTCTAAAGAATCGGCTGCAGCTGCAAGCGTCTCTAGCTGAAGCTGTTGCTATAGCTACAGACCTTGCAATGCCTGACTGGGAAAAAAAAAGAACGAGAACTAAAAAAACTTACAGAAAACAGCTCCTGATTTTTGCCGTTAGATCGAGTATTCCGGACATACAACCTCCGGATAAACCAAAGTTTCCTGTATATAGAAACATAGGAACAGGAGTAGGCCATTTAGACCCTTGAGCCTGGTCCGCCATTCAGTGAGATCATGGCTGATCTGTGACTTAACTCCATATACAGTACCCACCTTTGCCCCATATCCCTTAATACCTTTGGTTAACACAAATCTATCTATTAATCAATTGTAAGATCAGTACTTTATGGATTGAAGCAGGGAATAATAAAAATGGATAATCACAAGTTCTTCTAGGGATTGGGTATAAGCATAGATTCAAAGCTGCAAATAATTATGGGTATAGTTCTGAGACAATAAAAATTGGGAATGATCAGAAAATGCCATTAGATTCATTTAACTTAAATGTATTTCACACATTGCAAGGGGTTAAGAAGATTCTAACAATAGCCATTTTGCTAACATAATGTAAAATTCTCTAGAATTATCTAGAAATGAAGGGATCAAGTGAAGTAGCAACCTGACCAGGATTAATCCAGTTACATTCTTTTTTGTGTCAACAGGAACATACTATTTTACCTGCAGTGAAGTCATCATCAACACCAATTAATCTATACAGTTGAGAAGCAGTTTGCATTCCAGGTACATGCAAATAATCTTTCTACAATGATCGGATTCATTTATTTCGGTCTGTATAAGGCCCCGAGTAGCTGAGCACCAGGAAAATCCCAGGTGCAATTCTTGGTTTATGCCAGGATAGCTGATCTCACCCAGATCAACAGAAAGGACACTCCATGCACTAGAGAAAATCCCATCCTGATCACTATCCAGTTATTCCATTGGAAATTCATGCACGCGCGGACATCAGGTAAGGTCAGTAACAGCTCAGCTATGACGGTGAAATGACACCAACACTATTGTCAAAGTCCAGACATGAAAAATTGTCACCTAGGCAAGGTACCATAGGGCAAGCGGCATACTTGGGACCATGTCCCAGCAAAAAGTCATTAGCTTCAGAAGGAGACCGGGGCAGGAGGAGTAGAAAAATCGATAAAAGAGTAAAGAAAAGACAGTCACATCTCCCAGCAGACAGTTGCTCACACAGCACAGAATCATTAGCAACAGCTGTGGTCCGAAATGGTTGAACTCAATGTGGAGTCCAGAAGGCTGCAAAGATGAGGTGCTGTTCCTCCTGCTTCCGTTGAGTTTCACTGGAACAGTGTCGGAAGCCGAGGTCAGAGTAGGAGCTAGTTTAGGGTTGGTGGAGAAATACTGAAAGGGAGGAGCTGAGATTTGCCAGGCAGCAAGGAACACGACCTTGTGAAGCACAGATACGAAAGGGGTCGAGCTACAGCTGTAGTTTCGCACTGAAAACAGTAAGGAAGGCAGAGGCCTGTCAGGTGAAACGTTTATTTACTAGTGAATATAAACATTAGGGCATCCTAACTGGCAGGCAGCTTGGACGAAAGACACCAGAGATCAAGCTCAGGGCATCCTAGGTCTGCTTGTAAGTATATAGACATATCACACGCTTGCTTACTATGATTGATGTACATGCATAAGTTAAGGCAGAGGCTAAATCTTGTATCTCTTAATAAAGTATTAAAGTTCTTAAACTAGGCTTGGGAGTGGCAAAGAAATTACACCACCTGTCACCTTGCTTTCTTCCAATGACCTGGGCAAGATTGGGACTTGCGATATGGGGATTCCAATGACTCTACAGCACAGCAAATTAACTAAAGGTTTTAATAAATTAAAAATGACACACTCAGCTGTTATTTCTGTTCTAAATGATTATGCACACTGCCTTAAACTGTTATTGCAGAAGAAAACAAAATGGAAAGAACCATTGCATCCAAAAATCTCAGGGGCTCCCTGGAATTAATCTCAACAGCGATTTGGAATTTGCAGTCAAACACGTGTGCATATTTGGCATGCCCCAAACCCGTGCACATACCCTGTACATCGCTTTTGAGTTAACTTAAATAAAACAAAAAATTACAATACTAGGTGGTCTTTCAGCTGATAATATTAGATTTTTAGAAACTTCACAACAGACCTTGAATGATGGTGTATTCCATACTAGTCAATATGATTATGAAGACTACTGTTAAAATGTTGTTTGTTACTATCAGCTTGATTTCTGCTACCCTCACCTCCAAAAGCCTCAAATTACCTTTGTCCAAAACTTCAGCAGTGATGGGATTGCCAGCAGAATGCTAAACTAAATTGATAGATCAGTTGACCATAAGTTTAAAGATGTCATATTTAGCTGGTCAGACTGTACCTTAAATACCTGTGTTTAGTTTTGGCCACCAGGACATAGAAGGATACATTCAAACCTTAGAGATGGTAGACAGAAGTATCATGAAATCGATCCTAGGTTCAAAGAATTAAGTTATGTTAAAAGAATGGAGAAAGCAGGCAGCTTACAGAAGTATACAGGATAATTAAGTAATGAGTGGTTATGCTATTGAACTAGAAACCATGGGGAAGTGAGTTCAAACATGGAAAGTTGTGAAATTAAATTCAGTAAATCTGGTAATTTGTGGGTTAGAAACATAGAAGATAGGAGCCATTCGGCCCCTCGAGCCTGCTCCGCCATTCAGTGAGATCATGGCTGATCATCCAAACTCAGTACCCTGTCCCTGCCTTCTCCCCATATCCCTTGATCCCTTTAGCATTAAGAAATATATCTAACTCCTTCTTGAATATATTTAATGAACGGCCTCAACTGCATTCTGTGGTAGAGAATTCCACAGGTTCACCACTCTCTGGGTGAAGAAATTCCTCCTCATCTCTGTCCTAAATGGCTTACCCCTTATCCTTAGACTGTGACCCTTGGTTCTGGACTCCCCGGCCATCGGGAACATCCTTCCTGCATCTAGTCTGTCTAGTCCTGTTAGAATTTTATAAGTTTCAATGAGATCCCCTCTCATTCTTCTAAACTCCAGCGAGTATAAGCACAATCAACCCAATCTCTCCTCATACGTCATTCCTGCCATCCCAGGTATCAGTCTGGTGAATCTTCGCTGCACTCCCTCCATGGCAAGAACATCCTTCCTCAGATAAGGCGACCAAATCGGCACACAATACTCAAGGTATGGTCTCACCAAGGCCCTGTACAACTGCAGCAAGACATCCTTGCTCCTGTACTCGAATCCTCTCGCTATGAAGGCCAACATACCATTTGCCTTCTTAACCACCTGCTGCACCTGCATGCTTACCTTCAGCGACTGGTGCACAAGGACACCCAGGTCTCGTTGCACTTCCCCTTCTCCCAATCAGATAATAATCTGCCTTCCTGTTTTTGCCACCAGGGTTGGCAGCAGAAACATGACCATGAAAGCTGCCGGATTGGTTCGCTAATGTCTTTCACCGAAGAGAGCCTATAATCCCTACCCAGTCAGGCCTACATGAAACTCCAATTCCACACTTCATGGTTGACTCTAGATGCTCTATGATGTGGCCTAGCAAGCCACTCAGCTGTAAAAATAATCGCTCAAGAAGGTGACCTACTGCTGCCTTTTCACTGGCAATAAATGCGGCCCGTATCCAGAGGACAAATTAAAAATGTAGTAAATGGCATAGATAAGGCAAATTTGCAGTACTCATAGAGTCATAGAGTTTTACAGCACAGAAAGAGGCCCTTCGGCCCATCGTGTCTGCGCCGCCCATCCATCCCTGTCCAGTGTAATCCCATTTTCCAGCATTTGGTCCATAGCCTTGTATGCAATGGCATTTCAAGTGCTCATCCAAATGCTTCTTGAATGTTGTGAGGGTTCCTGCCTCTACCACCCTTTTAGGCATTGAGTTCCACATTCCAACCACCCTCTGGGTGAAAAAGTTCCTCCTCAAATCCCCTCTAAATCTCCTGCCCCTTACCCTGAATCTATGCCCCCTTGTTATTGACCCCCCTACTAAGGGGAAAAGTTCCTCTTTGTCTACCCTATCTATGCCCCTCATCATTTTGTACACCTCAATCAGGTCCCCCCTCAGCCTTCTTTGCTCCAAGGAAAACAACCCCAGCCTGTTTAGTCTTTCTTCATAGCTGAGGCGCTCCATCCCAGGTAACATCCTGGTGAATCTTCTCTGCACCCTCTCCAAAGCAATCACATCCTTCCTATAGTGAGGCGACCAGAACTGCACACACTACTCCAGCTGTGGCCTCACCAGCGTTTTGTACAGCTCCATCATAACCTCCCTGCTCTTATATTCTATGCCTCGGCTAATGAAGGCAAGTATCCCATATGCCTTTTTAACCACCTTATCTACCTGTTCCGCTGCCTTCAGGGATCTATGTACATGTACACCAAGGTCCCTCTGACCCTCTGTACTGCTTCAAGGCAAGACACTGGACGCAGGCTGCAATGAGTGAAACAATAATTTAGAGCAGAAATTGTGAAGAAATTCTTCATGCAAAAAGTGAACACTTGGAATGGTCTTCCAGGTATATAAAAACCTTAGATTAATTCAAGATACAGTTAGAGGAATAGATGAGGAAAAATGTAAGCGTTTAAAAAAATTTGGATGGATAAGCCAAGATTGCCTCATCTGGACTTATCTAATGAACATAATGCTAGCACATGATTGTGGAGAACCAAAAAACCTAACCTCAAAACTGTTCACCACTGTACTAATGAAACAATACTTGCAATTAAAAAAAATATTTTTCCCAACAGATTACATTGAGGACAGCCTTAACCCTTACCAGTTAGACAAACAAATGGAATACAGTAGAAGCAATTAATGTACAGTATTAGGCACTCTAAGGATTTTGCTTTTCCAGCATACGCTTGCTCAGGAATAAAACAGGACAAGTTGTAAATGCTCGTTCTCAGTTACACAAGTCGTTAAGAGTATTTAGAGCTATGTCTTTACATTATAAATATTACACTTGGATATCTTTATACTGAAAAGCAAAATTGTTGTAAACAACACATGATGAAAAATATGATTCTATTCCTTCAATTATTCTATTTAAGGAACAGCATAACTTAGCAATGTCCTCAATCTAATTATGCCATGAAATCAAGCTGTTCATCTCACACAAAGAACATTTTGGTTGCCCAAGCCTATCTGAACATTCACGAGTTAGTCTTCATCTTTGGTGATTAACTATCTAATTTTAATCTCAAACTCTTGGGAAAAAGCCGTTCCATTAGACATTTCACTGCAATACAAATAATTATCCAAGAGCTACAGTACATAGAAATATTGACATCTATTTACTCTGAAACTGGATAAGCAGTGGGAGGCTTTCTTGAGCTTTATTTAGGCTTGGCTGCTACACAATGACAAAGCAAAGCTGTGCAGCCCCAGAAGGCTGATGTATTGGCTAGACAGTCAGTTATTAGATACTCAAGCTGTCTGGATGCTATGAAAATCTAATTGTGTTAGTGACTGCTGCTGATGTGACAAGGCAGTCCAAGGCTCATTTTCATTCCACCCACAAGGCCATGTTTGTATTAGTCTTTCTGAGTGGCTGGCATATTTGTCGGCTCAAACTCATCCAAGATAAGCTATTTCCCGTTATCTATAGCAGTTCACCAGGCAGTGCAACGAAAGGATAAGCTTAACCTAATAGCCTATGCAGGCATGAAATCTTGAAATCTGTCAGCTCTGCATAAAACATAGTTTCACTAGACTATGGGGAGTTGTCGCACTGTTGACCACATTATATTTTTTCTTTTTACTCCTTTTAAATTTCATTGGGGATTCAGGCAATACCCAAGGAGTTCTCCTTGATTGGAAGGATGCTGGCATAAACCCATTTGCCCCATCACTTTTATTATCAACTGCACTGAAATATTCAATCAAATGTAATTAAAATGATGAAACGGAATAACCCACAAATTGTCTCCTGAATGGTCATGGGGTGCTGATAGCTGAAGTGCTATCTATGTGTGCATCAACCTGTATACGCCATGTCTTTTACTAGTAAGACAGAAATGGATTTCAGAAGAAAAAAATGCCATTTACTGACCTCAGCAGACTATTGCTCAAATGAAATAAAATCTCAGTTTGAGTACATAATAGTCACAAAATATTGTGTGTGTCTCTTTTGGGTTCCTTTTTAATGTTTTAAAACACAATTTAAACACACACATGGAGAATAGCCATTGCCCATGGAGTTTCAGCCCAGAAAAAAATCATTCCTTTTAGGAGACAATAGGAGAAAATGTAGGGGCAGGGGGGGGGGGGGGGGGGGGGGGGGGTGGGGGGAGGATGTGGGGGCACCGAATGCCAAACCTTTCCAAATAAGTTGAAAAAGAATGCTACTAACCCAATTTGTGCATCATCCAGAAGGCATTTCAATCAAACCTTAATGATGAGTTGAAATATAAATATTTGAGCTGTTCTTAGAGATTGTAACTGGCAGAGCCAACAAAACCACAAAGGGTGCCAAAAGCACCAACCTATGTTCATTCAAATGAAACAGTACTTAAAATAAAACAAATTCCTTCAGTATAAAATACAGGGTTGTTATTTCAGTATCCGTTTCAAATATGTGTAATAATAATAGGCACATTCTCAAACGGGAGTCTTATTTCCCCTCAACAAAATGTAACGGAAAGAGAACCCAAAGGCATTACGCATGGATAGTACTACCAACTTTTGGGGATCCTGTGGAAAGTGATTTATGTAGTCACTGAACATCTCAAAAAAGACAGTGGTGTCAAGCATAACACGAGCCAATCAATATCGAATAGCTGGAAGCCTGTGTCCCGGGTTGTAAAATGCTCAGCACTTCAGTTTAGAATGTCCTGGTGATAGATGAGGACATACTCAAAAACATTTAGCTTCTCACTGAATGCACAGACTTCAAAATTGTACCTGAATTTACTTAAACACTTAAACTCCTTTAGTGAGTATATAGCCATTCTGTAGTTTTAAATATTCCACATCAGATTGCTACCAATTGTTTTTAGGAACATGGATAAAATGCATTATGCTTTAGGTGGATGTTGAAGATCCCATGACACTAGTTGAAGAGCAACAGGATCTCCCAATGTCCTCACCAAGATCTTTCTTCAACTAACAGTATCAAAAACAGATTAAATGTTCATTCACCTCACGACAGTTTGAGACATTTTGCTCTGCTCAAAATGGCTGCTACATTCGCCCACAGAGCTAGCGACTGAAAAATAATTCATTGTAGGTGAAGGGCTTTTGGACACCCGAGACATGAGAATGCTGTATAAATGCAAGCTCCTTCTTTCTATGTCATTTAAATATTGCAGTGGGATGCTACCTAGATAAATGTGTTGGTTGATATCTGTTACTTTACAGTCATCTTTGACTGAATTGATTGATAGTGTCATTTTGACAAGGCTGAAAATAAAAACATCATTTGGGTCAATAACATTAAAAAGCAGCCTCTGAATGACTGAACTCTAAACAGTTTTAACTGTCACTTGCATCATTCACTTACTATATCTGCCTTTCCAGACAGTTTGTGCAGTCTCAGCTACAGCTGGGAATATAACGTAAATTGTGCAGTATCTTGTTAATCCATCTTTAGAAAAGTCACCTGTACAGTTTTCAAGGTCTTCAAGTTACTGAACACCAGTTGCTTTAATTTTATTTGTTTATGGGATCTGGGCGTCGCTGGCAAGGCCAGCATTTATTGCCCATCCCTAGTTGCCCTCGAGAAGGTGGTGGTGAGCCGCCTTCTTGAACCGCTGCAGTCCGTGTGGTGAAGGTACTCCCACAGTGCTGTTAGGGAGGGAGTTCCAGGATTTTGACCCAGCGACGATGAAGGATCGGCGATATACTAACAAGTCAGGATGGTGTGTGACTTGGAGGGGATCTTGGAGGTGGTGGTGTTCCCATGCGCCTGCTGCCCTTGTCCTTCTAGGTGGAAGAGGTTGCGGGTTTGGGAGGTGCTGCCGAAGAAGCCTTGGCGAGTTGCTGCAGTGCATCTTGTAGATGGTACGCACTGCAACCACGGTACGCCAGTGGTGGAGGGAGTGAATGTTTAAGGTGGTGGATGGGCTGCCAATCAAGCGGGCTGCTTTGTCCTGGATGGTGTCGAGCTTCTTGAGTGTTGTTGGAGCTGCACTCATCCAGGCAAGTGGAAAGTATTCCATCACACTCCTTACTTGTGCCTTGTAGATGGTGGAAAGGCTTTGGGGAGTCAGGACCAGAAGCTTAGGTACAGTGGTGAGGCTCTGCCTGCCCTCTCAGGTGAATGCACAAGATCCCATAGCACTATTGCGAAGAAAAGCAAAGGAGTGCTCCTGGTGTCCTGAACAATATTTATCCTTCAGCCAACATCACTAAAAACAGATTACCTGGTTATTATCACATAGCTGTTTGTGGGATCTTGCAGTGTGCATTTTGGCTACCGCTTTTCCTACATTGCAACAGTGACTACACTTCAAAAGTACTTCATTGGCTGTTAAACCGTTTGGGACCTCTTGAGGTAGTGAAAAGCGTTGTATAAATGAGAGTTCTTTCTTTCTTTGACTTTAACTTACAGCCAGCCCTCCACCAGGCACCGTTGCCTTCCACAAACTACCTGCCCAATATGCAAAGTTCAGCCTTTTAGAGAAACCACATTATCAATCTCAGTGAAGGCTGGTACTCAAGCTCAGGTCTCCAATCAAGAATCCAGTGTTTTCAATGGAATCAGTCTGCCATTCTCATCAATGTAGTCTTAACAACCGAACTAACAGAGCCAAAAAGTCAATAGAAAGATAAAGCTGTTGCAAATGCTGAAAATCTGAAATAAAAACAGTAAATCCTGGAAATACACAGCAAGTAAGTATCTGTACAGGGAAAGATAGGAAAGCATTTCAGGTGAAGCCCCTTCATTAGAAACTGAAAAGCTAATCACTCTGGAGCAGATATAAGGAGTAATACATTTCAGATAACTTTTAATAATCTGGGAAATATTAAAGAACGATTACCTGACAGTTACTTACTGCACAGGAGACACTTACTGAAATTTAATAACTTTAAAATCTTTATTCTGCCAATGTACTTCTTGGCATCTTATTTAAAGTTTCACAGAAGCATCTACTACCAGTGTCTCAACGGATTCCAGCTCTAAATTCCATGACGTTTTACTCATGTTACTAATACTATAAGTTAAAAGGTCCTGAAAATACATTATTTCTAAGTATTTATTAAAGATGACGTAGGCATTTTTAGACATGTGTTTGCATTTTTGTGCTTGCTAAGGTGAAAGACATCTCTGCTGGGCAATGGAACATTTTTCCACTTCAGGCAGCATCAGGCAGAACATGGCCACCTGCAGAGTAAAGCTCCTTCTATTCTTCCCCAACAATGCATCTTCAATTCAATCTATTATACCAAGGTGAATTTTTCATTTCCCACACCAGCCACACTTATGACCTCATCGAAACCATTGGCCCAGAATTTGGTGAAAAAATAACGGTGACTGAACAATGCACGCCGTTATTAATGTAAAAAATCAGCCAGCAACTTGTGGCAAGGAAGATATACCCTGTGAATTGCGAATTGCCACAAGTTTCTGGCCGATTTGCGCGCTCATTTGTAAGCTTCGCAAAAACAGCATCTCGCCCTCAACCTCCCTGTAATTTTCATGAAGTTGCTGCATTTGCACATTAATTGGCCATTAAACTCACCAGAGAAATTCAAGTCTTTTAATTAACAGCACAAGTATCCTTTTAATGACATGATAATTGTTAATGACTGCCAATCTCTTCCCCAGAAAGTGAAGTTAAAAATGTAGAGTCTTATTCCTTCAGGTTGTGAATTGTTGTTGGAGATTTTTTAAAATGTCAATTAAAAAAAAAATCTTACTTTTCCTTTGTCCCCTTTTTCTCTCTAAGTCCAATCTTTCTTTCCCTCTCTTTCTGTACCTGACTTGACTTTGAATTCACCCACTCTAATTTACCCTCCTTCTCAGTCCTTCCTCGGTTTATTTCTCAATCCTTCAATCGCATTGGTTGAGGGAGATACACTGTTGGTCCCATTGTTCACCAAGGTCCCAGATGACCTGTTGCACTCACTCCACCATTATCAGCTCGTACTTCCAGCAACTTTGTGGGCAAATTTAAACATGCACTAACAAGTCTAATGGGGCACGCTACAAGATGGGTTCAAGCCCCACTCCACGACTTGAGCACATCATCTAGACTGACACTTCAGTAAAGTACTGAGGGAAAACTGCATTATCAGAGCTGCTATCTTTCAGATGATCCTATTCTTCTGCTCAGATGAAAGTAAAAGATCTCAAAAGCACTACTCAAAGAGGAGTGGTGGAGTTTGCCTGGTTTCCTGGCCAACATTTATCCCTCACCACCAAAATCAAATTAACGTGTCATTCATTTTATTGCTGTCTGTGGCACCCTGCTGTGTGAAAATTGGCTGTCATATTTACCTATAAAACAACAATGACTACACTTCAAAAAAAAGACTAATTTCCTGTAAAGTGCTTTAGGACATCTTGAGGATGTGAAAGGTGTTTTATAAATGCAAGTTCTTCCTTTCTTATTTATTAGTTTCAACAGTGTGGCCATGAATATAGCAGAGTTGATATGGAGAGAGAGGTTTCGGGAGTTGCTTCGTACAGAGGCTGGGAGGATATTGAGGAGAAATCGGGTGGGTCTTGCAGGTGGTAGACAACAAATATTTTGAAGGAGAGGCAAGAAAGATGGAGCATGATGAGGTGTTCGATTGAGGAAAAGGTGCCAGAGGACTGTGAAGATTTATTTCTATTATTTGGTTGTGAAAAATGAAGTCTGGTTTCTCTGTAGTTTGGAATCATCTGCCCAGTGTGATTCTCTTTTATCCTCTGGGTCTTGCCTTCATTTACACATTAATAGAGCATGGTTTGGATTGTACAATTTCACAAGTACATAGATGTTGACAAATTCAAACATTTTCAAAAGCAGACTGTGCAAAGGTAATTCCGCACTGAGTAGTTCTGCTATGGTTTAGGTTAGCAAATTTTAGCAATATGTATGCAAGAGTCATTGATTTACTGCTGTATTTGTAATGGACAAAATGTTGCATAATGCAATATCAAAATTACATTTTATTTCTAATAAATGTTTTTCCATTGTCTCCTGTGTCGTCATCTCAGTTTAGTTGATAGCACTCTTACCTTGGAGTCATAAGGTCATAGGTTCAAGCCCCACTACACACTTGAGCACATAATCTAGGCTAACAACTTGCATTTATATAGCGCATTTAAAAGTTAAACGTCTCAAGGTGCTTTACAGGCACGTTATCAAACAAAATTTGACACCGAGCTACATAAAGAGAGATTAGGGCAGCTGCTTGATCAAAGGAGCGTCTTAGAGGAGGAAAGAAAAGTAGAGAGGCGGAGAGGCTTAGGGAGGGAATTCCAGAGCTTAGGCAGCTGAAGGCATGGCTGCCAATAGTGGAGCGATTGAAATCGGGGATGTGCAAGAGGCCAGAATTTGAGCGCCGCAGGTATTTCGGAGGGTTGTAGGGCTGGAGGAGGTTACAGAAACAAGGAGGGGGCAAGGCCATGGAGGGATTTGAAAACAAGGACAGTACAGTTCTGAGGAAATTCTGCATTGTCAGAGGTGCTGTGATTTGGATGAGACAATAAATTATCCTGTCTGCCTGCTGATGTAAATGTAAAAAAATTCATGCTACCATTTGAAAAGGAGCATGGAACTCTCCAAGTGTTCTGGGCAACATTCCTCTCTAAATACCATAATGAACAAATCATCTGGTCATTTACTTGCTGTGTATGGTACCTTTCTGTGTGCAAATTGGCTGTCTCACTTTCCAATGTAACAGCAGCAATTTCAAACCAACCCATTGATTGCAAAGTGATTTGCGACAACTTGAGGAGATGCAAGGTCCGCAATGTGCTTAGCTGGTTGACAAGCGAAGTGGAAGAGGGAAATGTTGTACCAGTTCTTCCTCATGTTGAGAGAACACCAAAATGAAGATGTTGTCATAGAACAAAACTAAAAAAGACATCCTGTAATTCTACCAAAACGGAGCAGAGATTCTGATGTAAAATTATTTTAGGGTGTAAAATGGGGTTTAGCATACATCTGTCATAATCTATTCAAAGCGAAAGATTCTATTTGTGGTATGTGTATAACTTTGTTTTCAACTTGTGTAACAAGGATACAATGGCTATAGGCAGCACTTGGAAAGCCTTACACTGAAGTCAACCCACATGCTTGTTACACCTGTTGAAAATAAAGCTGTTTTTCCCCATGTCACTATTGTAACCTTATACTGCATCTCTCTCATTCTTTTCTATAACTTGATTCTGCTTACATTTTAATTATTGAGCAAATGCTCCCTTCAGCAAGACACTCAGCTAACATCTCCAAGGCTAAATTCACAGATTTGTTACTCTGACAGATTAATAGTTAACTCAGTTGGTTAAATTCACTACTTCCACAGGATAAGGTGTAATAGTATTATCAGGTAGTGCCAGAATAAGTTATGATAAGCGATTTCATCCAGCCCTGGTCTACCTGATCAGCCATACTAAAAAATACATGCAATGTTTAAAAGATCCTTTATTGCAGAGCATAAAAGCACAGTATCTATCTATATAAAAAAAAAAGTTGGTTTGTCTGTCTGTCTGTCTGTTATACACTCAAAAGTTATAGAGCGTACCTACACGTATGTTATATCAAAAGAAAGGTTATGATCAGGGGAGTCTAATAGGCATATTTACTTTTTGGTCACACAAAAATTGTTCGGACAGTAGACAAAAAACATGCAAAAATCTGCTCATTAGCGGGTGACCAATCCTACCGCTCATTAGCATTGAGTGACGTGATGGTGGACCAATCCTACAGTTCAGTGACCTGATGGTTGACCAATCGGTGCATCACGGGCGGGACCTAATCCTGCAGCCTCCCGAAACTTCGCCCCCATTTTTTTCATCCCCACAGCGACAGCATCAGCCAAACAAACCCCCACATTGCGGCTCCGGGAACGGGAAGTGAGTTGGAGTCACTCGGGCCGGGCCTCACAACCGCTCAGCCCGAGACACAGAGCGGGCGGGGGAGCGTCAGCGGCCAGCCGTAAACCGCGCGACCCACGGCGCAGCTCCCGGCCGCACCGGCAGCTCAGCTGGGGTCCGTCTCTGCCCAAGAGCCCGGCCGGGCCTGAAGCGCTAGGCCCCGCACGGCCAAGCTCAGTTTTCAAAGCCCTTCCCCGGGTGCCAAAAGAGGGGGAGGGAGGGAGGGAGAGGGAGAGAGACAGAGAGGGGACAGACAGGGGCAGGGAGAGAGAGTGGGGGGAGAGAGGGGCAGGGAGAGAGAGGGGGAGGGACAGAGAGAGGGTCAGGGAGGGAAAGAGTGACACAGAGCGCGGGAGCGGCAGCACCCAGCCGTAAACCGCGCGGCCCAAAAAAGCCCTGGCAACGCCGGGCCCCCCCAGCTAGTATTAGACTAAAGAGAGCAAACAATTTATTTCTCCTTTCATAAATAACAACAGAAAATGCTGGAAAAACTCAGCAGGTCAGGCAACATCCGTGGAGAGAAATTTGAGTTGATGTTTCGGGTCGAACCCTTCTTCAAAACTGGAAAGAAAATAAAAAAGATCGAAGGCAGGGCTGCGATCGGACAAAAGAAGTGAAAGAAACAAAAGAAGTAAAAGAGACAATAAAAGGTATTCGAAGCTAGACGAGATGGTAATAGGCTGAGATTAGGTGTGAAGTGTACTGGCAGGGCAAGAGATAGCTGCCAAATGTGAGAGAGAAACAAAAGGAAAGGGGGGGGGGGGGGGAAGGAGTGGAAAAATTACAAGAAAAAATGTAATAGGGGCCGAGATTATGATCTGAAATTGTTGAACTCGATATTGAGTCCGGAAGGCTGCAGAGTGCCGAATCGGAAGATGAGGTGCTGTTCCTCGAGTTTACGTTGAGCTTCCGTGGAACAATACAAGAGGCCAAGGACGGTGAGGTCCGAGTGGGAATGGAGCGGTGAATTAAAATGACAGGCAACCGGAAGCTCGGGGTCACCCTTGTGGACTGAATGGAGGTGTTCCGCAAAGCGGTCACCCAATCTGCGTTTGGTCTCCCCAATGTAGAGGAGACCGCATCGTGAGCAGCGAATACAGTATACTAGATTGCGAGAAGTACAAGTAAATCGCTGTTTCACCTGGAAGGGGTGTTTGGGGCCCTGGACAGTGGGAAGGGGGGAGGTATAGGGGCAGGTGTTACATCTCCTCCACTTGCACGGGAAGGTGCCAGGCGAAGGGGAAGGGCTGTTTGGGGTGATAGAGGAGCGGACTAGGGTGTCTCGGAGGGAGCGGTCCTTACGGAATGCTGAAAGGGGAGGGGAGGGGAGGGGAAGATACGTTTGGTGGTGGGATCACTTTGGAAGTAGCAGAAATGCCGGAGGATGATCCGTTGAATGTGGAGGCTGGTGGGGTGAAAGGTGAGGACAAGGGGAACCCTATCGTGGTTCCGGGAGGGAGGGGCAGGCGTGAGGGCAGAAGTGCGGGAGATAGAACTGACACGGTCGAGGGCAGTGTCAACCACGGTAGAGGGGAATCCTTGGTTGCGGAAAAAGGAAGACATGTCTAAAGCACTGGTGCGGAAGGTGGCATCGTCGGAGCAGATACGGCGGAGACGGAGAAACTGGGAGAATGGAATAGAGTCCTTACAGGAAGCGGGGTCGGAGGAAGTGTAGTCCAGGTAGCTGTGGGAGTCAGTGGGCTTGTAGTGAATATTGGTCGATAACCTATCCCCAGAGATGGAGACGGAGAAGTCGAGGAAGGGAAGGGAAGAGTCAGAGATGGACCATGTGAAGGTGAGGGAAGGGTGGAAATTTCATTGTGTCCTCAGACTATATACTACCCAGTCAGCATTGCTCTATAACCAACTGCAAAGAGATGCAGCAAGAGTTTCCAACAGTGACCATCCTTCCAAGTATCTTTTCACTATAGCACAGCTGAGATCAGTAGCTCAATGTTTTTTGGACCCAGGTTTCATCATTTTTCATGGTAATCCACTACACCGGACATTAAAAAAATGAATGATTCCCTCCCACTTCAGGAAACAGTTCTGTAATATAAATACAGCATTGGAACTGACTTACCACTCATGGTATTTATACCCTGTTTACACTTCGAGACAGAATACATAGCACCAGCAGAAACTGTAAAATTGTTGAAAATTACAAATATTGGAAATTGTTCCACAATAATGAACCTGTCATCAATGGAACTCTTTCCTTTTTGGTTTCTGTATCAATACCAAAGCCTTGTGAAAGTGATAATATGGGAAGTACAACAGCACTGCACAGAACTTCCCTGCAATGAGGATCCTAGTCTTGCAACAGACCCAATACATGGCAAAAAACTTGCAGCAGAGCAATATAAACCACAAATACACATGCATTTGTTTGCAGAGTCTAAACCAATTTTTAAAAGCTCAAATGTTCCCCTAATTAATTTCTATGAATGCCTGTTTCATAAGTGCATAATTATTAATCCATCTTCGTTAACAACATACTTCTGCAGTCTACATACAAATGCAATGCACTATTCAGAAGCAGACTGATGAGCAGCATTTTCACCTTGGGAAATGTTAATGTATTAATTGTTAATCTAAATGGGTCAGTTTAATACCTCATTATTCACAAACTATTGGAGTCTAGCCAGCGTGCTGACCCGAGTGAACCAAGATCAGCAATACAATGATCAGTTTGCTGCAGTGGGATTTTCTACAGTGCCAAAGTCCTCAAAGCAAAGCTAACCTACAATTAGACTGTCTGTAGATGGTGGCTCTGGCAGTAACACAGAAGTCAATCTTACATTCAGGCTCAGTCCAATAAGTGACCTAACAAACCATGTAGACTTGCAATTCTCACACTGGATTTACTTTTAGTCAATATTACATCAGTGGATTAAATGTCCAATCTTACACTGGGACTATGGAAATGCCATGCTAAGTAAGATGTAGAATGTGGTGTAACATTAGATAAGGTTCTCTGGAGATTTACTTTTTCTGCGAGAAATGGGGAGAAACGATGCAGAACCTTTCCCTGGGGTTCAGAGTCCACGATAGAGTAGATTATGAGATTTATTGAACAGACTTGCTTCTCATGTCTAAACCGGTTCTGAAGATCCAGCCAAGTATGGGCGCTGAATGTAAATAAAACAAATATAAATAAGCTTTTAATAATCTTGAGAGGTAATGTTTGCAATGGAGCCGGGAACATGTTTTATTCCCATGCCACGAACTTGCCAAGCTCAGCTAAGTTTGGGAGCAACATTGGAAGGAGGTTCAATCCAGGGTCCTCTTCCACCTCCTGGCAGCTAATTCAGACTCGAATTGTCAGAGAATTTGAAACAGACCACTCACTTACTTTCTTGGATGTAATTGGTGCACTGTCTGGGAAGAAAAATAGAAAGTGTTATACCCTCAAGTTGTTTTGCAATAGGTTATTCTGTTTGTCTCCCCCCATTAAACTGAAATGTAGAAAGAGTTCTGAGGCAAACAGCATTGTTTTGTAATCTGCTGTAAGTGCTTTAAAATCAGAACAAATCAGAACTGGCGGCGGGGGCAGTGGTGCAAGGGTAGAGGGACCTGAGGGTACATATTCACAAATCTTTGAAGGTGGCAGGGCAAGTTGTATACAAAAACAAGGAAGTCCTGCTAAACCTTTATAAAACACTGGTGAGGCTTCAGCTGCAGTAGTGTGCATAATTCTGGGCACACTTTAGGAAAGATGTCAAGACCTTGTAGAGGTTACAGAGGACGTTTACCAGGATGATACTAGGGATGAAGGAGTTCAGTTATGTGGAGAGATTGGAGAAGCTGGGATTGTTCTCCTTAGAGCAGAGAAGGTCAAGGGGACACCTAATAGAAGTATTCAAAATTATGAGGGGTTTTGACTGTTTCCTCTGGCAAATAGGTCAGCAATCAGAGGTCATAGATTTAAAATAATTGGCAGAAGAACTAGAGGGGAAATGAGGAGAATATTTTTCAGAGGGTTAAGATCTGGAACGCACTTCCTGAAAGGGTGGTGGAATCAGATTCCATAGGAACTTTCAAAATAACAATTGGACATGTGCTCAAAGAGGACTAATTTGCAGGGTCGGGGGAAAAAGCTGAGGTGTGGGATTAAATTTGACAGCGCTTTCAAAGAGGTATGACTAGCCCCCTTCTGTGCTGTAAGATTCTATGATTCGAACTAACGCTACTACACTGATTGGTACAATGGGTTACAAAATGGGCCTTTGGGAGGAGCTGGGTGGAAACGCGAGTCTGTTCTGTCATCTTCGGGATATAGATTTAAATCCTACTAGCACTGATGAGCCTTGTTTTTTCCATTTATAAATGATATGGAGGGTATCTGTAACAATATATAAATTGGGAGCAGCAACGAGAGCGGACTGACCTGTGAGGGAACAGGCGAAGGAGGGGCGAGGAAAAAAAGCCAGAGGCTCGAGACACAGACTGAGCTATTGGGAGCAGCAGAGAGAGCGGACTGACCTGTGAGGGAACAGGCAAAGAAGGAGCGAGGAAATAAAGCCCGAGGCTCGAGGCCCAGACCGAGCTATTGGGAGCAGCAGTGAGAGCGGACCTCAACAAGCAACATTCGAAAGTGACGTCAGAGATTAAAAGTGATGTCGGCACAAGGGAAGGAGCTGATTGGTAAGTAGAACCTGGTCAGTATTTCTACGGTCCAGTCGTTAAAGTAAAAGTAAGGTCTCTAGTTTAGAGTAAGTAGTGTTTAAAGTGAAGTAAGGTCCCTAGTGTATTTAATATTCTTTGATTTAGAGGAAGTAAAGGGAATAAATTAAGGGTAGGACATGGCAGGGCAGCTCGGCAACGTCGAGTGCTCCTCCTGTGCTATGTGGGAAGTCAGGGATGCTTTCGGTGTCCAGGACGAACACGTATGCAGGAAGTGTCTCCAGCTGCAGCTATTCGAAATCCGCGTTTCGGAGCTGGAGCTGCGGCTGGAGTCACTGTGGGGCATCCGCGAGGCTGAGATCTTCGTGGATAGCACGTTTAACGAGGTGGTCACACCACAGGTAAAGAGTGCACAGGCAGACAGGGAATGGGTGACCGCCAGACAGAGTAAAAGAACTAGGAAGGTAGTGCAGGAGTCCACTGGGTCCATCTCCCTCTCCAACAGATTTTCCATTTTGGATACTGCTGCGGGAGATGGTTTCTCAGGGGAATGCAGCAAGAGCCAAGTCCGTAGCAATACGAGTGGCTCAGCTGCACAGGAGGGGAGGAAAAAGCATGGGAGAGCAATAGTGATAGGGGATTCTATCGCAAGGGGAAAAGATAGACGTTTCTGTGGCCACAGACGTGGCTCCAGGTACACACGGGGTACTCACCCGTAAGCCCAATGGAAGAGCCGGTTTCCTGCATGCAATAAGCATGCATGGGAAACCGGCACTTCCGTTCCCCTGAAAGGAGAGGTTAAGAGGTCGAACGCGTGCGCGGGAGAGGCTGCGCGTGCGCATCGAACTTGCGTTTTTTTTTGCAGGTTTTCCCGGGAAGATAAGTCTCCAGAAGTTAGTCATTTAAAAAGCAGTCGCAAGGAGTGCTTTTTACAAGGTAAGTGGTGAATTAATTAAAATTAAAACATTTTTTCCACAGGTTTATTATTTTTAAATACTTTAAAGAAAGGTAAGTTTATTTTTAGCCCCATTAGAAAATAAAATTATTTTTTTCAAAAATTAAAATTATTGTTTAAAATAGTTATTTCATGTAATTTATAGTTTATTTAAAAAATGTGATTTAAAAAAAAAATTATTTGAAGATTTAGTGATGTTTTGGGGCTCGTAGTATTTCTAAGTTTGACAGCACTTCCTGTCAAACTTATGAACGAAGCATTCCCTGCTCTGATTAGCTCTCCATGGCCCACGTGAACCCAGGGGATGCATCGAACTAACTGCGCCCCTGGGATATGCAAGCACTGCGCGCCGGCAGTTGGAGCAGGCCCAGGATCTGAATTCCACGGGGGCCCACAGCTCAACAGCCGGCACGCAAGGTAAGTGCAGGTCGGGGGCTTGCACCCGCGGGAAGCCCCCGACCCGAATTTCTGGGCCATTAAGTTTGAGAGTGATGTAGTCCAATCTGAAACTAAGGTCTTCAATCTAAACAGAGGAAACTACAAGGGTATGAGGGACAAGTTGGCCATGGTAGATTGGAAGACTACACTAAAAGGTATGAAGGTGGACATACAATGGCTAACATTCAAGGAAATAATGCATAATTTGCAACAAACATATATTCCTCTAGGGCATAAAAACCCCAAAGGAAAAGTGATCCAACCATGACTAACAAAAGAAATTAAAGCTAGTATTAAGTCAATGGAGGAAGCTTATAAAGTTGCCAGAAAAAGCGGGCAGCCTGAGAACTGGGATCTTTTTAGAAATCAGCAAAGAGGGACCAAGAAATTGATAAAGAAAGGGAAAATGGAATATGAGCACAAACTAGCTAAAAATATAAAAACAGATTGTAAAAGCTTCTACAGCTATGTAAAAAGGAAAAGACTGGCGAAGGTAAATGTAGGTCCTTTACAGTCAGAGACGGGAGAATTTATAATGGGGACTGAGGAAATGGAAGAGAAATTAAATAAATACTTTGGTTCTTACTTCACGGAGGAAGACACAAAAAACCTCCCAGAAATACGAGAAAACCAAGGGTGTGGCAAGAATGAGAAACTTAAAGAAATAATTATTAGTAAAGAAACAGTACTAGCAGAATTAATGGGACTAAAAGTCAATAAATCCCAAGGACCGGATGACCTACATCCTCGGGTTTTGAAAGAGGTGGCTATTGGAATAGTGGACACATTGGCTGTCATCTTCCAAAATTCTATAGATTCTGGAACGGTTCTTGCAGATTGGAGAATAGCAAATGTAACCCCGCTATTTAAGAAAGGAGGGAGAGAGAAAACGGGGAACTACAGACCTGTTAGCCTAATATCAGTAGTTGGGAAAATGCTGGAATCTATTATGAAGGATGCAATAACTGGGCACTTAGAAACTAATAGTAAGATTGGGCAAAGTCAACATGGATTTATGAAAGGGAAATCCTGTTTGACAAACCTATTGGAGTTCTTTGAGGATGTAACGAGTGGAGTAGACAAAGGGGAACCAGTAGATGTGGTGTATCTGGATTTTCAGAAGGTCTTCGATAAGGTCCCACACAAGAGGTTGGTGAACAAAATTAGGGCACATGGAATTGGGGGTAATATACTAGCATGAATTGAGAATTGGTTAACAGAGAGAAAACAAAGAGTAGGGATAAACGGGTCTTTTTCAAGATGGCAGGCTGTGACTAGTGGGTTACCGCAAGGATCGGTGCTTGGGCCCCAGCTATTCACAATCTATATCAATGATTTGGATGAGGGGACTAAATGTAACATTTCCAAATTTGCTG
The DNA here is from genome assembly GCF_052327205.1 of Somniosus microcephalus. Taxonomy (NCBI): domain Eukaryota; kingdom Metazoa; phylum Chordata; class Chondrichthyes; order Squaliformes; family Somniosidae; genus Somniosus; species Somniosus microcephalus. The sequence goes on along the minus strand of NC_140993.1, from coordinate 27,014,575 downwards.
ATGATACAAAGCTAGGTGGCAGTGTCAGTTGTGAAGAGGATGTGAAGAGGCTTCAAGGGGATCTCAACAGGCTCAGTGAGTGGGCGAGAACAAGGCAGATGGAATATAATGTGGATAAATGTGAAGTTATCCACTTTGGTAGAAAAAACAGAAAGGCAGAGTATTTCCTAAATGGTGAAAGATTGGGGAATGCAGATGCTCAAAGGGACCTGGGTGTCCTTGTACATGAGTCACTGAAAGTGAATGTGTAGGTGCAGCAAGCCATTAGGAAGGCAAATGGTATGCTGGCCTTCATTACAAGAGGATTTGAATGCACGAGTAAAGAAGCCTTATTCCAATTATATCATCTTCTTCTTAGGCAGTCCCTCGGAACCGAGGATGACTTGCTTCCACATTAAAAATGAGTTCTCAGGTGACTGATGAGTCCAATGCGGGACCTATAGTCTCTGTCACAGGTGGGCAGACGGTGGTTGAAGGGGCAGGTGGGTGGGGTGCTTGGGTTGACGTGCGCTCCTTGCGCTTGGCTTCCGCTTGCTCCCAGCGAAGAGACTCGAGGTGTTCGGCGCCTTCCCGGATGCTTCTCCTCCACTTAGTGTGGTCTTGGGCCAGGGATTCCCAGGTGTCGGTGGGGATGTTACGCTTTTTCAAGGAGGCTTTGAGGGTGTCCTTGAAGCGTTTCCTCTGCCCACCTGGGGCTCTCTTGCCGTGCCGGCGCTCCGAGTAGAGCGCTTGTTTTGGGAGTCTCGTTTTATATAGGGCCTTGGTGAGACCACACCTGGAGTACGGTGTACAATTTTGGTCTCCTTACCTAAGGAAGGATATACTTGCCACAGAGGGAGTGCAAGGAAGGTTCACGAGATTGATTCCTGGGATGGTGGGACTGTCGTATAAGAGATTGAGTAAACTAGGCCTGTATTCTCTTGAATTCAGAAGAATGAGAGGGGATCTGATTGAAGCATACAAAATTATTACAGGGCTTGATGGGATGGATGCTGGGAGAATGTTTCCCTTGGCTGGGGAGTCTAGAACCAGGGGCCACAGCCTCAGGATAAAGGGTAGGCCATTCAGGACTGAGATGAGAAGAAATTTCTTCACAGAGAGGGTGGTGAATCTTTGGAATTCTCTACCCCAGAGGGCTGTGGAGGCTCAGTCATTGGGTATATTCAAAACAGAAGTCGATAGATTTCTGACTAGTAAGGGCATCAAGGGATATGGCGATAGGGCCGGTGAATGGAGTTGAGGCAGAAGATCAGCCATGATCCCATTGAATGGCAGAGCAGGCTCAAAGGGCCGAATGGCCTACTCCTGCTCCTATTTCTTATGTTCTTATGAAACCAAGTTATGTGGCCAGGTAGAAACATAAAAGTTTACAGTCCAGGAGACCATTTGTTCCATTGTGTCTGTGCCAGATCCTTATTAGAGCAATCCAAAATTATCACACTGCCCTGCTAACTTCGCCATAGCCCAGAGGTGACTCGTGTAAGTGGTCTTGTGATTAAAAACTAATCATTTTGTCTATGATGTATCTTGTTATTGTATTCTTCCTTTGTTACATTATAAATAGGGTTAAAAACAAGGTTCACTAACAGAAAATGGCTCAACTTTTATCGATACACAGTAGCCCTAGAATAAATATGCTTGTAATATGCAGGTCAGAGGCTAGGTATTCTGTGGCGAGTGTCTCACCGCCTGACTCCCCAAAACCTTTCCACTATCTACAAGGCACAAGTAAGGAGTGTGATGGAATACTCTCCACTTGCCTGGATGAGTGCAGCTCCGACAACACTCAAGAAGCTCGACACCATCCAGGACAAAGCAGCCCGTTTGATTGGCACCCCATCCACCACCTTAAAAATTCACTCCCTCCACCACCGGCGTACCGTGGCTGCAATGTGTACCATCTACAAGGTGCACTGCAGCAACTCGCCAAAGCTTCTTCGGCAGCACCTCTCAAACCCACGACCTCTTCCACCTAGAAGGACAAGGGCAGCAGGCGCATGGGAACAACACCATCTCCAAGTTCCCCTCCAAGTCACACACCATCCTGACTTAGAAGTATATCGCCAATCCTTCATTGTCACTGGGTCAAAATCCTGGAACTCCCTACCTAACAGCACTGTGGGAGTACCTTCACCACAAGGGCTGCAGTGGTTTAAGGCGGCGGCTCACTACCACCTTCTCAAGGGCAACTAGGGATGGGCAATGAATGCTGGCCTTCCAACGGCGCCCAGATCTCATAAGCGAATTTAAAAAAACTTATGAGGGCTGAGCCATTCAATTTCAAATGCAAGCATTCTATAAGTGTTTTTAAATGTTAAATGGCAGCTCTATTTGAGTTTAAGAGATACATATTTATATTTAATTTGTCTCGTCAAATTTTAAAATATAATATCTCAGCCTGTCTTGCTATAATTGAGTAGTCCATCTGAAGTTATCAAAAATATACAGTTAAGCCAAAAGACATCATGGAGGGTCAGTAGTGAACTGCCACATAAGATTAAAACAGGGATCTTCAGCCATATCCAGTTCCCACTGAAGTTTAGTGCAGTGGAGGCAGCTATTTTTTTATATCTCCCGAGGAGGGATTGTTAAACCTGTGACTACTGTAAATCGGGAGTGTGTATTTGCTACTTCTCTTCTTAGGCAGTCCCTCAGAACTGAGGATGACTTGCTTCCACACTAAAAATGAGTTCTCAAGTGACTGATGAGTCCAATGCGGGACCTACAGTCTCTATCACAGAAAGGGTGGAAGATGCCTGTGCGAGAATTCTTTTATCGTGGGGTGGCCGTTGCACACCAGCTACCACACGGACTTGACAGAGCAAGGTCATGGTCCAATGGCAAGGGGACCCAAGACGATTGGAGACCAGGCTCTGCTACATCGGCCTATTTGCTACATTCAAACAGTGACTACACTTCAAAAGTAGTTTATTGGCTGTAAAGTGCTTTGGGACGTCCTGAGGTCGTGAAAAGCACTAGATAAATGCAAGTTCTTTCTTTTACTGTTCACTTAACTACTATTTACTTAACTACTGTTTAATAAATTTGTTTGGCATTTTAACTAGTCTAATGAAGTGCTAGTTTTATGGTGTACCAAAGGTGTAGAAGATCATGTGAGGGCCCGTGATATAACCAAAGTAAGCTGAAATACAGTGGTGAGGGTTTCCGATTTGACCCTGGTTTTGCTACAGATTACGTAGATATTGGGTGAGTAAAGATGCACTCAGGATCACCTGTGTGAGTCGTCTAGGAGGGTGAATGAGAAAAACATATTGGTAAAAATACCAGTTTTCAAAAGGATCTAGAACTAAGTAGATGGATTGTAATGCCAATAAATATAGGAAAGTACACACTGGAATAGGAAATGTGGAAGCTGTGAATGGGTTTCCGGTGGCAAAGGAGGATAAGGAAAACAATTTGGGTGATCACACATTATAAGTATTCAGGCAATGTTAAGCTATTGGAATGCCTCTCAATAGATTTGAAGGAAAATAAAGCATAGGGAGGAATGAGAGAGATGGACATGTGGAACACATAAAAGAAAAAATAAATAAGGCAGATTATTTTAAAGCTGTATAACTCACTGTTAATACTACAATCAAAATACTGTGTGCATTTACATAGATACATAGAAGCAGGAGTAGGCCATTCGGCCCTTCGAGCCTGCTCCGCCATTCAATGAGATCATGGCTGATCATCCAAATTCAGTACCCTGTCCCTGCCTTCTCCCCATATCCCTTGATCCCTTTAGCCTCAAGAAATATATCCAACTCTTTCTTGAATATACTTAATGAACTGGCCTCCACCGCCCTCTGTGGCAGAGAATTCCACAGGTTCACCACTCTCTGGGTGAAGAAATTCCTCCTCATTTCAGTCCTAAATGGCTTACTCCTTATCCTTAGACTATGACCCCTGGTTCTGGACTCCCCGGCCATCAGAAACATCCTTCCTGCATCTAGTCTGTCCAGACCTGACAGAATTTTATAGGTTTCGATGAGATCCCCTCTCAATCTTCTAAACTCCAGTGAGTATAAGCCCAATCAACACAATCTCTCCTCATACGTCATTCCTGCCATCCCAGGTATCAGCCTGGTGAATCTTCGCTGCACTCCTTCCATGGCAAGAACGTCCTTCCTCAGGTAAGGCGACCAAAACTGCACACAATACTCAAGATGTGGTCTCACCAAGGCCCTGTACAACTGCAGCAAGACATCCTTGTTCTTGTACTCGAACCCTCTTGCTACGAAGGCCAACATACCATTTGCCTTCTTAACCGATTTGAGCATCCTATCTTAAAAAAGGCACTGTTCGAAAGGGGAAAATTCTGAGAGAATCAACAAAGATGATGATTCCAGGACTTTAGGGCTTTAAGTAATTAAAACAGATTCAGAAACATGAACTTGACCAAATCATATTATTCTACAAATCATATTTTATTATATGCGTATTAAAGGTCTTTAAACTATGCATATAAATGTACTTTGTTACTCTCATTATCGAACTGTAGATTATGCAGCAACATCATTTAGCACTAAGTTTAAGCATGCTTAAGGTGTCTGCAATGTTTTCTGCTATTTTGAAGCAGCTAGTCAGGTTGGCTACTGTCACGAAGTTTAGACCAATAATTAGAGATGGCCAGAGGCTCAAAAATCATATTGCTTACTACAGACACCTACGATACACATCTAGCATGGCCTGGAATGGTCTGGTACGGTGTTCTGGACCCTTAAGTGTAAATCCAGGCATGGGGATTTCTTTCTGGCAGACTTCAATCCCTTTTAAATCCAATCCTGGCTGGGTACAGCCTCAGGAAAATAGAGTTTAAAGTGTCAAGCTGTGCAAGATCCATAAATATTTGCATCAGTGCTACTCCCTTCCTCAAAGTGACACAATAAAACAGCTAATCACAGGCTACAGCTGCAATATGTCAGCAAACAATACGGAGTTCAGATAGGAGGCAGAGTTAAATGATGAAAGAAAAGAATGAAATGGCTGAGTGAGAAGTTGCAACATTTGGTGAGAGGCTGCTCGGTTTTAAGTTTGTGGAAAAACTCTTCAGGCAGAAGAACATAAAGGGATCCGAGAGGAACGAGGATAAATGGAGAGATACAGTGAAGGATAGAAATCTGAGGAGGGAAATTTGGAGGCGAGTTAGGAAAGAAAGAAAAAGTGAGAGAAGCAAATCAGACAAAAATAAAGAAAAAGGAGGAAGATGACTGGTAGGCAAAACAATAATTCAACAATGGGATGCCTTCAAAGAGGAGATGGTTCAGGTACAGAATAGACACATTCCCACGAGGGGGAAAGGACAGACGTCCAAAGCTAAAGCTCCCTGGATGACAAAAGATAGAGATTAAAATGAGACAAAAAGGAGGCTTATGATAAATGGAAGTTACATAATACAGTCGAAAACCAAGCTGAATATAGAAAGTATAGAGGAGACCTAAAAAAAAAGATGGGCAAAGAGAGAGTATGAGAATAGATTAGCGACAAACATAAAAGGGAACCCAAAAGTCCTTTATAAACATATAAATCGTAAAAGGGTAGTCAAAAAGGGTGGGGCCAATTAGGGACCAAAAATAAGATATTCTTGTGGAGGCAGAGGGTATGGCTCTAATTACACATCCCAGGCAAACTGCTAGGTGAGTCGTGTCCTCCAAGTGGACCAATCAGAAATCTGGTCTTGTCTTCCAAGGGGACCAATCATAACTTTGATGTTACAAACAGTTACAGCCATTTTTTAAATGTGCGTAACATCTGCAATCGTCCAGTCTGGATTGCATTTACTCTCCTCCCAGGTAAACACAAACTACTGTACAACTAAACACAGATAATAGATTTACACTCCACGGTCCAGAACACCGTGTCAGACCATTCCAGATGTGCATCGTAAGCAATATGATTATTGAACCTCTGTCCATCTCTAATTATTGATCCAAACTTCGTGACAGTAACCAACCTGACTAGCTGCTTCAAAATAGCAGAAAACATTGCAGACACCTTAAGCATGCCTAAACTTAGTACTGTACTAAATTGTGTACTAAATCAGTACTTTGCATCTGACTTCACTTAGAGAAGAGGATGCTGCCAATGTAGCAGTAAAGGAGGAGATAGTAGCAATATGAACTAGAGGGGAGACATGAAAAAGATTTTCCACAGAGGGTTGTTAAGATCTAGAATGCACAACATGAAAGGGTGGTGAAAGCAGATTCATCAGAACTTTCAAAAGACAATTGGACATGTACTTGAAGAGAATGGAATTGCAGGGTTATGGGGGAAAAAGCTGGGGTGCAGGATGAAATTGGATAGCTCTTTCAAAGAGCTGAGACAGGCACGAAGGGCTGAATGGCCTCCTCTTGTGCTGTAAAATTCTATGGGCTCATCTCAGGCGTGGTTCATTTCTTCCATGATCGTCTCTTGTAATGACTTAGATTCGACTGAAAAAGTTTATCAGTTGAACAAACACGTGAACTGTAATCACAAAAAAATACCCTTCATGAAACTGGAACAACATCAAATGCAGTTCAATGTTGCCATTGGGAATTTCAGTAAACCAACAATCACTATGATTCACCCAGATGTACAAGGGCAGCTGGTATGTGTCAGAAGTCTTTTTAAAAAGGTCGGAAATACCCTGAATCTTTAATACCATTTAGATTTATGGTACTTAGGCTCTTTATAGACACTGAATGCACATTATTCAGATGTTATTGAAGTCCCAGAAATCCTAATTCATGTTTTAACATTTATAATAAAATAGACAATTCAATTAATGCATGAGAAACATTACAAAATAGCATTTCAGTTTCAGTTTTCTGGTTTCTGGGTGGGGCAGGGATTGAAGAAATGGTCTACCATAATAGCAGCACAGATTACTAAAATTTACATAACTAAAATCTACATATTTATATTATTTTAAGTCATAGTTTATGTAAGTGCACAAATTAGTACGGTATTTGGCCAGATGAAAATGTTCCTTTGCAAATGCAATCCTAACTCATAATACCACTGTCATCTTGAATTACCTACATTTCCAAATATCTTCTAATCTCTGACAAAGCCTGAGAATTAGGGTCATGCAAGAAACCAACACCAGACATGTCTAGACTCTTTGCATTTCCACTCGATTTCAATTATTCAGCATGCATGTAGTTCGACTGCCAAACCCAGATCAGACCAGCTTAGGCGGAAACACAGGCTTAAATTAATACTCAACACCTTTGAATTCAGTTACTTCAAACTGAATTACTGCTGTTTATGGACAGGGATGATAATGAATGCAAACATGACAATAGTTCAACTGGGGAAAGTAAAAGGCTTTCCACGAAACTCTCAAAATTTATCTGCGACAAACTCCATTCATCGTTTTACTCCTAGTATTTCAATTCTTTGAAGCTGCAATAATCTTCCCAATAATCTTCCCAATAATCTACTTTTCAATTTCACTTTAATTTTACAATTGTAAAATCAAGCAGAGCACACTTGTGTACCTTCTTGATGATTTAGGAACATTGGCAATTAGATTATTGTAATTTTCCAAAATTGAGCAAACTTCGTTCAGAAAAAATACAAAAAAAAAACAGAAAAGGAGTTAGTTATACAATATAACCCATAAAAAAACAATCAGGATATTTCAATGACGTGAATAGCATTACAAAATCGACATGGATGTCTGTTGTACAGTAACATTCCTCTTAAGGTCAAGTACGATTTTTGGATGTCCTTAGTTCCCTACTCCAGCTGCAACCGACTGACACTATGCCAACCCCTCCCCGGGTAGCTAACAATTGTGCACTAACATTTTTTAGCCATTGTAACAGAGGAGCACACTATTCCACCAGGTTGAGAGTGTGCGTCTATCGAGCATACTCCACATTTACAACTCACACTGACAGCTCTGTCCCAAACTGTACACCAATCCCTTTTCCCAGTCTCAAGAACTAACGGTTCATGCCAAATGTATACACCAATATTTAATCAATTTTGGAGAAGATTTCTGGAAAAAAAAATCTGAAAAAAGTACAAGAAAATATATAGATTAGAATTTCACCGTACCAAAGTGACCTGGAGTGGAACAAAAGCAAAATACTGCAGATGCTGGAGATCTGAAATAAAAACAGTAAATGCTAGAAATACTCAGCAGGTCAGGCAACATCTGTGGAGAGGGGAAAGGTCATTGACATGAAACATTAACTCTGTTTCTCTCTCTCTCCACAGATGCTGCCTGACCTGCTGAGTATTCCCAGCATTTTCTGTTTTTATCTTAAGTAGAAATTTGGTATCTTTGAACTTAAGGTAAAACCTCACTATACCAAACCTTAGCCAACTGAAGCTCGTGATTTACTAAAGCCTTCCCAACCTTCCTTGGCAACACTCTGCATTTGTTATGATGTTTGTTGTGTTTGTAATACTGCTGAGATTAAAGATCTGAATTTTGCCCTTCAGTTCTGAATCTAGCAATGAGGGAGCAGCGCTGGTAACAGACCCAACAGGCCTGCAAAATTAATCAGTGGATCCAGAGCTATTGCTGGTGTGACAAACATCATAGCAAAAACAAACAGGGTGTTGTCGGAAGGTGAGTGGGCAAATCTGGAATTTCAGTACAGTGTGATCCTACTATATATAAACTATCCAACATCACAGCAATGGAAAACTCGCACATCAATGTAAAAATAAAATTTCAAAGCAGAAATTTGATCAGCTGAATTAGTAACATTGAATATTTTTTAGGTCTCCTTATTTTGGCCCGATGATTCAGGCCAGACCTAGTCTTTAGTGTAGATTCAACCACACTCAGCCCCGACTTGCCTGCTCCACTAAAAAAAAACACAAAAATTGTTGGAAAGGAAAATCAAGTGAGGTGTATAACGGGTGGCTGCCCATATTGTGCCCCTGCCTATGTTCACTTTTACCCCCTTGGAGCCTCTAATCAGTTCTTGGGGCATCCACTTGTTGTGACAGAAAACCTCTTTCAGGATATATACTTCGAACAGGTCAGTGAGAGCAAAACTGAGATGTGTACAAAATTGCCATTTATAGTTTTTTTAAATACAAAAACAGTCGTGAGAAAGTTTTTTCCTCCCCTCAAGCTTTCATTGTTGGAAGAGTGAATTTCCCAGAGCTTTTTGCACTGTATGGCCCCGATTTTCTGGCAGCCGTCGGGCGGCTTTTCATGCGGCCGGGGCCTGAAAATCGCCGAAAAAGCGGGTCGCGACCACCCCCCCCCCCCCGATTCCCCGCCCCATCCGACTTTCGGACCACCGTTTCTCCGCGACCCAATTCAGTCCCGCCCGCCGGAACTCGAATTACCACTTATTTCCATGTTTAAGCCGATCTTCAGGGGCCGTTGCGATTTTGTGGGGTTCCCCACGCTAAACACGCCTGCGGGGAACCCCGCTGATGAAACCTGGCGTGAAGCTTGCCGGCTTGCTTGCTGTCAGCTGCAGGTCATTCGGGAAAGCTGCGATTTAAAGGGACAGCATTTGTATGTTGAAGGACCTGGTTGCTGCAGGCTTGGGGCTACTTCTTCAAGGCTTAGGCACAGCTGTGGAAGGTTGGAGCTTCACACACTTCTCCAATGCGATCTCCTGGGAAGCCTCTCTCGCCACCCTCACTCAGCGCTTCCTCAGCGGAGGCATCTACGAGAAGCATGGGACGCCTTTTTTTCCTTCCCTTCTTGCCATTAGAGGATCCCCAGCAGCAGAGGCGGCAGCAGCAGAACCAGGAACAGCAGGATGAGCACCAGGCTGCTGCTCACTCACCTGAAGCTGCACAGGCCAGAAAGGGCCAGCGCTTGGAAGTGGCTTGAGAGCACCTTGCTGCGTTTTAGGGGGCAATGGGGACCTGTTTCTGCACTGGCAGTCCTACTCAGAAGGACTTCCATTAAGGTCTGGTTTCTCTGTTCAATAGATGGCCAACGCTGCTCAAGAGATGTCACTCACCATGTTTTCCGTACCCTGATGAGTTATCTCCTCCATGGAGGTTGCCAACCTTTCCATGGTGATGCGTTCATGCGCCAATGACTCCACAAAGGCTCTGCTCATGGTCGCTATGGACTCCTCCATTCGCTCCACACTCGCAGCGACCCTGGAGACAAAACCTGCCAGAGACTCCTGCATCTGTGCATGGAGATCCATCACCTCTTCTCTTGCGGATAGACCCAGAGGCAGAGGGTCGACATGCAGCGCAGCTGAGCTGAGCTGGCAGAGTCCTGCGCCCTCCGATGAGGACTCTCCACTGCTGTCCGTCTCCAGAATCTGCTGAGGCTCACTTGTGAGCTGTGAAGCACCAGGTGACAACACTACTCTATGTCCCGAAGGTCCCCCCGAGGTGTGAGTGTCTGCGCTGGTGCTGGGTGCGCTTACTTCTGCTGACGCTGCGCCCTCAGCGGTTGGAGCTTCCTCTGAGGAGTCTGGCTGCACAGCCTCTTCCTCCTCCACAGTGGGGACAGAGGCTCTGGATGGTCCTGTGGGGGAGTAGAGGAAGGAGTTAGAGATGTGATGCGAAGGTTACATGCACATTCGAGTTGACATCTGCTGACACCTGCATCCATGCAGCCTTGGTCTCAGTGGGAGGCCTCTTCCTGCCTGACCAAGGGAAGAGGACCTCCCTGTGGGCCCTAACCCCATCCAATAATGCCTGCAGTGAAGCTTCGTCGAATTTGGAGGCAGCTCGGGGTCTGACACTGGCCACAGCTGTTGCAGGCTCCTCTGCCATCCTGTATGGTTCATTTGGAACCCTTCAGAGGATGCAGTGCTTGCTATGGACCTCGAAAGCACCACGAATGATGACATCATACTGTGGGGCTTTCTGACTAGAAATGGACAATTAGCAAGGCTGCCCACATGCTGGGAATTAATTGGCCACTTGAGGGAAAATTGCGTGGAGCCGGCTGACATTTTTTTGTGTGTCAGAACCCCACATTCGGGGGAATCCGACCATTTCCCACACAAGCCACAAAATCGGGCCCTATGTGTCTGTTTCAGTGGGAAAATATAATTTCATCTGAGATTACGGTTTACTCTCTGTAATTGCCCACCTACTTTACATTTTAGGGAAATCACTGAGGTTTAAGTCATAGAGAAGTAGCAAAGTTGTGCTGCGAATCACTTTAGTTAAGAACATTTTCTAAACTGGCTACAGTTCTAAATTGCTTTATCAAACTGCATTTTTTGAAGAAAAGCATAAAGTACACAAAATTTATACGAATTTAAGAAGCTGTATGTCTTTTGCCATTATTTCTGCCATTGTCTCTAAAATTATTGCTTTACTTTTTCCAGATTATTCTGAACTATGCAGTGCATGCCATAGGAAGCGATTATTTCTGATATGTGAGCAGAAAATGAGAGCTAAAACTATCTACTAACAATAAAAGTGAACTTTTAAGCAGCGGACACAAGATTGAGCAGCAGCCTTCACAGACACTCAAACAGCAGAACTTGCATGAACATTAGTCCAACAGACTGAGGCTGGTATATGAAGCAAAGGAATGCAACAGGTCAGAAGACAGTGAATGCATTACATTGTCAATACATGTTTGTTCCATGTGCTCCCATAACCAAACAGCTTTTTATAAATTGCCTCCAAAGCCAATTACAAGGTACAGTTAATGTGTTTCCTAATTCTATTGTGGTGGGCCTGTGACTTTCATCATTTTTATACACAAAACTGTGCAACCACAATTGGGCAAATTTAACTAATTCTCAGATAGGCCACAGAACGAAGCCTTCAGCAATGATAGAATGGTATCTCAAAGTATGCAGTGGAAAAGCTAGCATGCCCAACAATACATGCAGAACTAATATTAATCCAAACTTCTAATAAAGAGAGATGGTAAATGTGGAGGGAAGTAGGTTAAATACAGAAATTGTATCTTGCACAGAGCAGACCTGTCAGGAAGAATAGAGTTCATATTTCATTTTGTAAATTTGCAATGGCCAAAGTTTCGTACATTCTCTGCTAAGTAACAGCAAATCTTCATTATTTCTATCCAGGTTCTCTAAAGATCCACTTACATTAGGTAAGCTAAGCCAATTTATTGAGTTCAGGCTCTGTCTAAACAAGACCTAGAACGGTCTTGTTTACATTACATGTTCTCAACAGAGCAACCATCTCGAGATTAGATTATCTAAGAGTTATCCAGTTTGATGGGATTGTCTTATGCTGCATCATGACTTCACAAAATTAGCTAATTTACCAGCAGCAAACCGGAGTCTGAAGGAATACACCATTTGCCACTACAAATGGTTTTGTGCGATGTGACAACTAAAAACCTAAGCAATGCCTTTGGGAAAGGATGCGTGGGAAGAATACTAGTAAGAATAAAAATCTTGTGACTGTTTTCCAGCCATTGTGATAATTGAAAGCAAATGCAACTACAGCCAAAAAGAATATATCTACCAATAGTCTGAGGGTACATTTACACTCAGGTTTAGTGTGCAGCAATTTCTGCTTCACTGCGACACTAAACTGGCTATGCAAGTCCTGAGTAAGGGTCCAAACTAAACTCTGCAGTAAAGCAGAGCGAGAGTTCTTGGAGGGTGCAGTGTCAAACCTGGTTTGCAAAGTGCTCACTTGGACCCACTGGACACTTTTTAAGCCTACCTGAATTTAACAATTTGGAGAGGAGAGATTTTTTCATGCTCTACTTTAAATTTCTAACTTTTGGGAGGCTCCTCCCCTAAATAAGATAGTAATGGACAGGGTTGATGAAGGTAGTGCGGTTGATGTTGTGTATATGCATATTCAAAAGGCGGTGGATAAAGTATCACATAATAAACTTGTTAGCAAAATTGAAGCCCATGCGATTAAAGGGGCAGTGGCAGCATGGATACGAAATTGGCTATGCGACAGAAAGCAGAGAGTAGTGGTAAATGATAGCAAAATACTGCGGATGCTGGAAATCCGAAAAAACAACAGGAAACGCTGGAAAAACTCAGCAGGCCAGGCAGCATCGGCGGAGAGAGAAACAGAGTTAACGTTTCAGGTCGATGACCTTTCATCAGAACTGGAAAAAAATAGTGGTAAACGGTTGTTTATCAGACTGGAGGGAAGTATACAGTGGTGTTCTCCAGGGACCACCGTGTTGGGACCACTGCTCTTTTTGACATATATTAACGACTTGGATTTGGGTATACAGGGCATAATTTCAAAGTTTGCAGATGGCACGATACTCAGAAATGTAATAAACAATGAGGAGGATAGTAACAGACTGGTGGATTGGGCAGACACATGGCAGATGTAATTTAGCACAGAAAATGTTAAGTTTCGTAGGAAGAATAAGAGGCAATATAAACTAAATGGTACAATTTTAAAGGGGGTGCAGGATCAGAGAGACCTGGGCATGCACGTATACAAATCTTTGAAGGTGGCAGGACAAGTCGAGAAGTCTGTTAAAATGTACACAGAATCTTGGCTTTATAAACCGAGGCATAGAGTACAAAAGCAAGGCAGTTATGCTTTATAAATTACTGGTTAGGTAATTCTGAGCACCACACTTTAGGAAGGATGTCAAGGCCTTAGAGAGGGTGCAGAGGAGATTTACTGGATGGTACCAGGGATGCAGGACTTCAGTTATGTGGAGAGACTAGAGAAGCTAGGTTTGTTCTCCTTAGAGCAGAGATGGTTAGGGGAGATTTAATCGAGATGTTCAGAATCATGAAGAGTTTTGATAGAGTAAATAAGAAGAAACTGTTTCCAGTGGCACGAGGGTCAGTAACCAGAGGACACAGATTTAAGGTGATTGGCAAAAGAACCAGAGGCAAACCCAAAGTGCAACTACTGATCTTAGACCAATGCATCCTGAGTGGCCAAACCCCTTGTTCAATTTAGCTTCACTCACGTGTTAGTACGTATCCTTCTGGGTGTCCATCAAAAATCTCAAGGAGAGGTGGGAGGAAAGGGAGAAAAAGGTGTTTTTTCCAAAAAAAACTGCAAGAATGCCAAATCTGCCTATGGAGTACAGTATGCCTATTTTTCTATGTTTCTATGCTTTAAGTCGTTCCAAAGGAGTTTATGCTTTTGTTTACAAGCGTCAATTTCAAAGAATTTCAAAGGTGATTTGGATTGTACAGCAAAAGAAATTAAGAGCTCAAAGTTGAGGCGATACCAGTTGGTTTACAACGTACTGGAGAATAATATTTAACTCCTGGAGACTGCAGGACAATCCTGGAGGGTTGGAAGCCCTACTTACAGGGCAACCTTCAAATAAGAACAAATCTGCAACCTCTGCCAAAGGGAAATGAAATGTTGTTCTGGATGCTGTATGTACCCTAAAGGAACTTGAGACTACTTAGAAAGTTCAGAAAGTAGGACAGGATCACAAAACATGAAGTTCATTCTCCCAGGCCTGTCCTCATGAGTCAGAAAGCAGCTGTTAAGTGGTGTGCAAAGCAGCCTTATTGACTCTTCCGATGACTTAGTCTCCCTCCCCATAGCTGAATGTTTGAAATTGGGAACTCAGCAAGTGGAGGACTGCAGATCTAGATATGTGTCTTCCTATTTTGTGGGTGTATTGGTGCTTCAATACGCTCATCACTGTATCCCTGTAAATACATTTTTAAGTACTCTATAATCAGTTTTTCCCTCAAGCATTATTTTCTCACACACCTGTTAAAAGCACTAATATAGATACAAGTTATTGTTTTATAACAACCAAGGTTAATGACCAAAGGAGTAAAAGAAATCCAAAAATATGTCCCTTATTTACCATAGGTTAATTTTAAAAATATAACGAAGAAAAATATTGAAGGGTACGAGGTAAAAGCAGGAAAATGGAATAGAGCTAGCATCACTCCAGACATGATGGGCTGAATGGTCTTCTGTGCTGAAATTTCTATGAATCTTAATTTGTGCTAATCAGTCAGTCGCATAAAAAGGAAAACATGAGGAGCGACCCTTAATAAAATAAACCGCTGCGTGGGCATGTGGCTTATCACAAATCAGCAGTTTTTTATTGCTTGGTGAAAAAGTACAATGTGAATATGTTGTGAACCCTTAAATAGACTGAAAAAGCAGAAATAGGTGGGTGTTCATCAGCTTTTTTCTTCAAATTAAAATACAGGTCTGCACAAAAAACTTTTATACATACAGTATTATTGGCAAGCACAGAGTAATTTTGAGGTCCACCCTTTCTTTCACCAGAGAAGTTTGTATTACATCTTATGTGCAGTATACTTGGCGGTAGAATGCAGCATAATGAGTCACACTGCACTTGACAGTAATGGATTTTTGTTATACAATGAAACCCTACCTTCTGAGATAATGTAGCTTCCTTTCTACAATGCCAAATGTATGGAGCTTGTAAATTTGTACCAGTTTTTTTTTGTTTGTGCAATGCTTGGCATGGTTCAGTCACTATTCCCTTCACAAATGGAGTACCATTAGCAGTTTGCCATCTCTCTCAGGCATCCGCCAGATTGAAATGCAAACTGACCTAGATGGAAACGAGAGATTTGCCAGTTCCTGACAAGACCACAAGATGTCTTGTCTGAAGGAGTCTAGCTCAGAGGAAGTGAAAAAAGAAAAAGCTCACTCCACAGAGGGACCTACCCATATGCTGGGAATACATCTGTCAGCTGACACAGAATGCATCAATGGAAACCGTTCAAAATCTGTTGCTCAGACATAATCTCGAATTTGAAGGATAGTGAAATGGAGGCAGAGAAAGGCTGTTAAAGGGGGGACAGAATTACAGTAACAGATATTTATAGTATTAAACAGGGAAATGAAGTTATTTGAGATAATTAAAAATAAATTTGATATTCTAAAAAAAATTCTAAGTCTGACCTCATAAGGAAAAGTAAGTGATGCCAATATATGTCCAACACTGAAATACTTCATGGCAGAGAAGACTCTTAGTCAACCAGAGGACAAATATTAAACTGACTGGCTCAGTTACCACTTGTACCACAATATTTACTGTTAATCCTGCCGAGCAAGTACTAACAGATCAATGACTGTACAACATATTAGGCATAATTCAAATAATCATGCATGCTGCAAAAACATTCTTCAGTTTCATACGGAGACATTTGGACAAAAGCAATGAGGGAGAAACAAGGCACACATGACTCTTACCCCTATTTTTTCCCTTGCCCAAACACACACTTCTTTAAGGTTTTTATCCTGGCAACTCAATTTTTGCATCGATTGCCTGAAGCTGGTCACTTTCTAGGCCTCAAAAACAATAAAGCTTTTGACTAGTTGCTAAGTGTTTCGTATTAAGATCTGTTGGTCAGGCTGGGATCAGGAACCATCACTGCGGTGAAAGTTAAGAAGTTTAGTTGCTGCATTACACAGCAAGTTCTTCCATTGACAATTTGGTCAGATTTTGTTGAATTTCTCCCTTGTTTGTTCAGAATGTTCTAGAAGTTGAACAGTTTTATGGACAACACAAAACACAACTGGAACAGACTGAATATTCAGAGGCCACAGACACAATGGCCCAAAATTTGCAATCAGAGGCTTCCCGCAGGCGGATGCCTCCAACCTGTAAAAAATCTACGCATTTACCTGGTGGCCCAGGAGATATGGAGGCTTGCGATCCTGGGCCTCTCTGGGTCCACGCAGCAGAGGCCCACGTATCCCAGGGCGCAGGTGGTTCGCAAGCGCCCCTGGGATCAGGTGGGCCGGCCCAACCAATAAAAGAAGGGAATCCCCATTCATACTTATGGGAGTTTCGTACGTACAGAACTCCCATAAGTATGAATGGGGGTCACTTAAAAAAATACACGAACACATGAAATAATTTTTTTTAATTACATATTTAAAATTAATTAAAATGCCATTTAATTAAATATTTTAAACAAAAATTAATTTAATATGTTTTAACGGGGCTAAAAATAAACTTAGCTAATTGGACAGGGTTGTTAATGTATAAATGAAAGATAAAATTTTATTTTTCTATTTTTTTAAACTCTTAAGCTGGTTAAGCCTGCTTTTACCAGGCGTAAGAATTTCACAGGCATTCAGCGGTCGGAAGTTGGGCAAATAGCGTAACTCTCCACCCACAGAGACCAATCTCCCGGGGATGCGGAGGATCTGTCAAGAGGATTCTTGACAGGTCGCAAGTTCTGGGTTTTAGTACATTAACTTCGCATGCCTAAACCCGGAACTTGTGCATCCCCTACGGGCACGTGCGCACCTCGTACGCACCCGTAGGGGTCGCAAAATACTGCCCATTATTTTACTCAGCTCTCCCATTTTCAGCAGTAGCCTGCTAGTTTTAAATGGTTTCTCTTGTTGAAAAGATAAAACGGCAGTGATTTATGCTGGGGAATTGTTGCACTCCCACTGCCTCCTATTTCAGATCAGCTTACTCAGTACGGACCATTTTTTAAAACCTAGAATCTTCCTGTCTCTGTCTCACCACCACAAAACCTAGTCCATTTACCCACTGAACCATCAGGAACCCATCACTTCCTCCTTTCATGTCTTTAGGAAGATAGTCAGACATAGAAGTTGTTGTAGGATTTGATCAACCATTCTCACAATTATGGTAGAGGGCCTACACAGCAGAAAACAAGTGTTTCCCAACTCAAATAAATGTAAAAATAAAAGAACTCTCTGTCGATATCAATAGTGATATGAATAACATCGAAAAGGCAGTCAAAAGGGCATGAAGCAGTTGGACACTGTGGTACAACACATCAGGGCTCCAACAAGTTTGGTGATGTAGAATATTGTTTTACACCTGCGATTTCCGATGCAGAGAGTGTTAAAAGTTATTGGCCTGTATTTTCCGATCGCAGGCCTCCCACGGGCGGAGGCCTGCAATCTGGAAAAATCTGCGCCCTTACCCGAGGGCTCCCGGGACGCACGCGCTTCCGCTCCTGGGCCTCACCAAACTTGAAGTGCGCAGGGCCCACGTATCCCAGGGATGCAGGTAGTTCGCAGCGTCCCTGTGATCACGTGGGCCATGGGGAGCCAATCACAGAAGGGAATCTCCCTTCATACATTTGACAGGAAGACCTGTCAAATATATGAATGGAGATCAATGAAAAAACATAGTAAAACTTTAAATACATTTTTTTTTTTAAATCACATTTTTAAAATGACTTGAAATTACAAAAAATTAAGTATTTTAAACAAAAATTTAATTTTTTGAAAAAAATTATAGTTTTTTTACAGGGCTAAAAATAAACGTATCTTTTTAAAAGTATTTTTAAATGATAAATCAGTGAATTTTTTTTTTTACCAGGCGTAAGAATTGTAAGGGTTTTCTGCGGGCAGAGGGTCTCCAAAAAGTGGAACTATCCGCCTGCAGAGGCCCTTCTCCAGGGCAGCCGGAGGATCCAGATCGGAAATGCCGGTTTTCAGCGCATGAAACCGGCATTTCCGATGTCCCTACAGCGCGTACCCACCCGTAGGGATCGGATTACCAATTAGCAAATTACTTTACAGATATTGAAACAAGTGTGTTGTGAGCATGTGCCTTAGTAAAAGATGTCCACTGTCTGGTAAGAAGATGACAATCATAAAATGTAGTTAAAATCTGCATGGATCTTTGATGTCTGTGCAGGGAATGGAAACGGGATCTGACAGATGTCTTCTTCACATGTACAAGAAAAAACATAGAACATGATCCAACCATCATCACCCACATCTGTAAGGGGGAAAACACAGATTATGCTCATAAGATGATACATAAAAAGTCATCAAGGTGAAAAGAAAGTGGATGTACAGTTCATAGAAATTTGAGGGAGAAATATTTTTGTTCTTCCAATCAGTCAGGAAAATTACAAAAATATAAATGAAGGAAAGACGATCATCTTTTTGCTGAGGGTGGGGCAGGAGGAATACGAACAGAGATCTGTGTGCTGCATGTTTCACGCTGCTGACCTTTCTTTGAACTGGTAGCATATATATATTAGAAATCAACTGAAGCAGCATTTTCCAGCAATCAGAAAAGGGAAATATAATTAGAGCCACTGGTTTACATGGGGTGCAGGGTTCCAGGATTCCATCTGATTGTTTCCCCCCAAGAAAATGAAAAAAAATTACTGACCTTGTATATAAAATACAAAGGAACTAGTAGTTCCCATAACCAGAACCACTGGTTTACGATGCCCAAACAAGATAAATTATGCTCCAATTATCTGGGATTTCATGAATTTTATCAGTATTTTAGAGATAGCATTCTGCAATTCCATGCTTTTTCCAGTAAAAACCTTAAAACAATGGCCTTAGTTATAATTTGCTAAAGATAATGATGTATATTTTATACACAACAGTTAACCACTGGCCAAATTTGGTAGCAAGTGGAAACATTTTCTTCCCCGCCGCCGCCCCCCTTCTTCCTTCGTATCCTGCTATTGTCACACAATTTCTCTTCAAATTATAGTCTAGGACATAGAATTTGTGTGGTTGACAATCAAACTCCATTATCACCATTTGAAGAACACGTCATATGTCAATCTGCATTCTTCCCACATGCCTCTGTCCTCCCCTCCCACCATGCAGCAAAAGAAGGAATGACTTGCTCTTTGGATCACCTAAGACATCCAGAACAAGCAAGGTCCAAGGGACCTGGTTGTGAGTAGGGTTTCCAGTAAACTATCAAAATCTATCCATGGCCTCAAAAAAGCTGAAACCGCAAGAATGGCGCCGAATGTAAACCTATGATGTGAAAACACTAATTGCTTTGAAATTGCAGTGGAACATGGGCTTGCAACTTAAGCCAACATTTATTCCTTCGCTTGTATTGGAAGGGAAAAGAGACATTAATGCATTAAAGCCTGAAGGGTAATACAAGTATTCAAGACATGAGGAAGTTGGAGGATTGTTTCTCCTCCAGAAAATCTTGATTTTAAGTGCTTTATTTGTCACGTTTTACCAGGACTTTTGAATCTACAATGATTGAGAAATGTAATTTTATTTTGTCTAAAAAGCACTATTTTCTCAGTGTTATCCTATTTGCTGGCACTCTTTTTCCTCCACACGAAAGCACCATTCCTGTCTTCAACCATCTCCTCTTGCCCCTCACAAAAACACTACTTATGCTCCCCAAAGCATTCAAAATTCTTCTTCCCTCCTTAAAAGTACTAATCCTGGCTTTTCCTCTCATCCTCCCATTTTCTGGAGCTCCTGCTGTTGCTACTGCTGTAAGTGACTCCTGTCACTGCATGCTGTGGGTGGGAAACCTGATCTAATGATGGTATGGAGCAGTGGGAATCAGTTATACCAGCAGTAAAAAAGAGCTTGAGTACAAGCTCTAGGGCAGCAATGAGGATGGAGGTGCCTGATCTGTGATTTTCGACCACCAATACAGATTGTGTCCCCAAAACACTGACTGTACATGTCAAGTGCAGATAGTCAACATGCACGCTGCTGCTTGGGCCGGTATGAAGTGACTTTGAAGATCTAGTGTGATCAGCCAGAAACCTCCAATATGCAAGGACAATACTGGCGAGAACAAACATCAAGCTTTACACACAGGATTTCCAGGTGATAGGTCCTGCAATGCTACAGCAATAGCTATTAGCCCAGAAGGGGGGCATGGTGGCATAGTGGTTAGCACTGTTGCCTCACAGCGCCAGGGACCCGGGTTCAAATCTGGCCTCGGGCGACTGTCTGTGTGGAGTTTGCACATTCTCCCTGTGTCTGCGTGGGTTTCCTCCGGGTGCTCCGGTTTCCTCCCACAGTCCAAAGATGTGCAGGTTAGGTTGATTTGGCTATGATAAATTGACCCTTAGTGTTAGGGGATTAAATACGTGGGGTTACGGGGATAGGGTGGGATATGTGTCGGTGCAGGCTCGATGGGCCGAAATGGCCTCTATCTGCACTGTAGATTCTGTGATTCTGTGATATTCCAATCGCATGCCTCCCGCGGGCGGAGGCCTGCGATCTGGAAAAATCTGCGCCCTTACCTGCGGGCTCCCGGGTCACGCACAATTCCGATGCTGGGCCTCTCCAAACTGCCGGTGCGCAGGGCCTACGTATCCCAGAGGTGCAGGTAGTTCGCAGCGTCTCTGAGATCACGTGGGCCATGGGGAGCCAATCAAAGAAGGGAATCTCCCTTCATACATTTGACAGGAAGACCTGTCAAATATATGAATGGAGATCACCCCCAAAACATAGTAAAGCTTTAAAAACTTTTTTTTTTTTTTTTAAATCACATTTTTAAAATGACTTGAAAGTACAATAAATTAACTATTTTAAACAAAACTTTACATTTTTGAAAAAAATAATTAAAGTTTTTTACGGGGCTAAAAATAAACTTACCTTTTTTAAAGTATTTTTAACTGATAAATCAGTGGAATTTTTTTTTAATTTACTTTTTTCAACTCTTATCCTGGTAAAAGCAGGCCTTATGCCTGCTTTTACCAGGCGCAAGAATTGTAAGGGTTTTCTGCGGGCGGAGGGTCTCCACCCGCAGAGGCCCTTTTCCAGGGCAGCCGGAGGATCTGTCAAGAGCATTCTTGACAGATCGGAAATGCCGGTTTCCAGTGCATGCACAGTGCATGCCTGAAACCGGCATTTCCGATGTCCCTACGGGTGGGTACACAGCGCGTACCCACCCATAGGGATCAGAATATCCGGCCCATTATCTCCAAAATACTATCACAGGATTAAAAAAATACAGCACTGGTCGACAGGATGCCAACAGTGGATCTGGCCTGACATTCAGCTTGTCCTGAGAAATTCATTTTTAAGCTGAGTGGAAACTTACCAGATTTTCCACAGTAATTTCATGGATAAAAAGCACAATTACCACCCTGCCCTTCAAGAGGGAGGTAGATAACACTGTGGCTTGAGAAGTGGTGCTTCTCTTCCAACTATTTTTTACTATCACAGCATAAGCCTGTCACTCTACAAGGCAGGCACATTTCCAGTTGCTCTCTGGATGACCACCACACAGACCTTCCCACATCCTTCTCTGACCATTCTACCTGTTCCTGTTTTTGCATCCTGCCTCTCAATCACATATGTTTCCTGATCACTATACTTAGCTGGCAACATAATACAAGCCTCCGACCAAATATAGTATTACAGCACAGCTTCAACCATCAGCCCTCAGTTGCTCATCACTTTCCACATACTGAGGCAAACAAGTCAAAGCAAAACTAGGTCAGAAAAAACATTTTCTGGATTTGTGGTCGGCAACTGCTGATCTGGCAGCTATTTGCATTGGCCATCTATTTCCATTGACACTTTACCAGCTCCTCAATCAAAGCTTTTTTATAAATATTTTTGATGTAATGCTTTGTATAAATTTATCTATCCTTGGTCCACCTACCTCTGCTGCATTGAGGGTTAGTGCTTGCTTTTAAATTACTGTCAATGTTCCCTGTAGCTGGTTGTGAAGAGGTTTGAGAGATCACCAGGATGGTAGCCTTGTGGTTAAAGTAGCGAACTAGCAACCCAGAGGTAGTTATAGTAGTGAACTAGCAACCACATTAGGTGGGATGGAATACTGATCTTACACAGGTAGTTGCAGTATGTTGTGACAGTTGAAGTGGCTGCCCAGCATTCCAAGATTTCTGCTTGGCCAGTGGGCAACTTTGTGCCATCTACACTCAGGATGGAGACAGTGCGACTTGATTTCAGTCCATACACAGTTTTTAGCTTGTCACAGAAGCGTTTCATGTCCTTTTCGTCAGCAGCTGATTGCAGTACCTCAGCTTTTATCTTCCTCCATTTTTCTTTCATAGCGTGAAGCTTAGTTTGAACTTGCTGTTTTAAGTGCTAGTATGCAGCCTTCTACATCGAGCAGCTATTGTCATTAATCCAGCAGAGACAAGCAGTATGCATAGAGGCCAGAAGCAGTGTGATTTTCTCATTGATGTCATCAAACCAATCTTTTTTTTAATGTTTAACGAAGCCAATAGTGGTGGTGCTGTATACATCCTTCTTGAAGTTTGTCCAGAAGCTTTCAATATCACTTATTTGTTGCTCAGATATGTTGGCTCGGTAGCTCTCTTGATTCCAGGACTTTTCTCGAGCTTACTCGCCAGCTCAACACAGGTGTCGTGATCCTCAAGTGCATGGATATTGAATGGTCTGACAAGGTGATTGAGGATGCTGGAGTTGCTTTGGCTAAATCATCAATTTCATAGTACACCTCACTATCTGGCGGTCAGACCAGCAACTAGCACCACGCATTGCATGGGTGATAATATCATCAATGTTGCACTGGCACACAGCAACAGAGAAAATCAGGTGCCTGTGGCCAGAACGAGGACGGATCCAGATGTTCTTGTACTCGTTGGCACGTTGAAACATGGTGTTGATGATTAGCTGGTATTCCATGCAGGTAGCCAGGAGCAGAGTGCTATTGGAGTTTTTGCAGTCAATTTCTTGGCATCCAATTATCTTTTCTCACGAGGTATAATCGCAGCTGAACAAGCAGTGAAATCTCCAAGGATTATTAGTTTGTCATTTCTTGGATGATGTTGGTGAGATCTTAATAGAACTGTTCTTTCACATTATCGGTGTTGTTCACAGTTGGTGCGTATGCAAGAATGATGGTGGCATAGCCTTATTTCCCGAGGGGGATGCAAAGAACCACCAGCCTGTTGCCAAATCTTTTGTATGGATTGTAGCTACCGGGCTAAATCCATGCAAATACCAAAGCCTACGCTGGAAAGACGGCAAGCAACTTTGGGTTTGTCGATGCAGTAAAAGGCTTTAGGTAAATCCACAGCACTATTTTGGATAGGGGAACAAAAGGACATAGGCTAACATTTGTAAAAAGCCAATGTAGGGCTGATGTCTGATGACACTCATCAAACAAGGAGTCATCAACATTGTACTGGTCTTTTAGGCAGGGTACTGGAATCAATAGATTAATTTGAGATACAGTTGGACGATGTGACGGCTCAGGGGAACGGAAAGACTTTTTTTCCCCCTTGATGATCAACTAAAGTAGGCTGATGACCTCCCTCATCTATATTTAATTTTTGGTCTCGTAAATATTTATTCTGCCAAACTAAGATGGTAAACTTGCCCATCATAAGTAGGTATTTATTAAAGCTTCCTGGATTAGATAGATCAAAGAAAGCCAAATAAGAATACTTGATGTACTCAGCAAATTAAATGATTATTTAGTTTAAAAATGTACTTTCCATTTACAGCTCATATCAAATAGTCTATAAGTAAAAAGTACATGGAGACAACTTGGTCACATACTTTATGATGGATGATAAATATGTTGTAGTGCTTTTCTATTTTGCTATAGCTTGGTTTCAGAAAACACATTTGTAATGTATATACCTTTAAGGGGGGAACTATGTTTTACCGCTCATGTATGCTGCAGTACCGGCAGTGACCACACCTGTATATAACACTGAGTAGTAATCTGTACAGATCAGTTGCAGTGTGAGCCACGTTGAGTAAACACCTATTGTACCGTTCTCCGCAGTCTGTGTCTTATTATACACGGACGTAACATTGGCGATGAGGCAGGTTCGAACCTACCTGCAACTCTGCATCACCTCCCGGGGATTCGTTCCTGGAGATCAGTGGATTGGAGGTCAAGGCCAGAGACTCGGGCGTCGACCACAGGCAACCGCCCAGTCATCCAGCAGAGACTCGAGAATTGCGGGGGAGCCTGTCGAGAGCCAGGCTTGGCTTTCCAGTCGAGGTGGTCCAGCGAAACGGGCTGGCAACAGGTAGTGCGCAGACCCTTCCCAGACAGCGGCGGGCTAGAGCCCGACCGAGTGGCACAGCAAAGGGCCGAGCAGTGTCGACGGGGGAGAGAGAGAGAGAGAGGGCAGAGCGCACAGGACACAGCCGGTGTTCAGGGGCCGAGCAGCGTCGGAGAGAGGGAGAGAGAGACGCGCAGAAACCCGCGAGGCGCCGCCATTGCCACGAGGACCGCCGAGAGCGGCGTTGGCAGCAGCGCAGGAGAAGCGCACGAAACCTACAGGGCGCCGCCATTGCCACGAGAATTGCCGAGAGCGGCGTTGGCAGCAGCGGGGGAGGAAGGAAAGCGCGGGAGACGCCATTTTAAGCCATTGGGAGACGCCATTTTAAACCACACCCAAAATGCCGAAGAGTGGCAGTATCACCGCATTTGACAATGAAGTCGAAGATTGGACTACATATGTCGAACGATTGGAGGTGTACTGCAAGGCAAATGAGGTGTCAGATGACAAGAAAGCGTCGGTATTGTTAAATTTAATGGGTGCAAAGACGTATGGTTTATTACGAAATCTAGTAACCCCAACGAAGCCAATGGAAAAGAGTTTTGAAGACATAGTAACGATACTACAGGGACATTTAAACCCCACACCGCTGCTGATAGCAGAAAGATTCAAGTTTCACAAACGGAACCAGCATAAGGATGAAAGCAATGCTGATTATTTAACAGAACTGCGCAAACTAACGAAACACTGCCAGTTTGCAGCGGGACTGGCAGATACCTTAAGGGACAAGTTTGTGTGTGGGCTTCAAAGTGAAGGAACCCAGAAACGGCTTTTATCTGAAAAGGACCTTACGCTGGAAAAGGCTTTCAGCATTGCGGTATCATATGAAGCAGCAGCACGGGGCGCTGCAGAGATACAACAGAGACCGCAAGAATATGGCACAAACGAAATGTCATATGGAACAGAGAATTGCTATCCCTGCGGCAGAACAACACATGACCAGAATGATTGCTGGTTCAAAGACAAAGTGTGCAGACAGTGTGGAAAAGTAGGACACATAGCACGAGTCTGCAGGTCGGGAGAGAAAACCAGCAATAAGAAACCTACCAAAGGAAAGTACAAGAAGGTACATAAGATGACGGAGAATAGTTCAGACGAACAAAAGAGTGATAACGACTCCGAAAGCAGGGAACTGAGTTGTCTGAAACTACATAATGTGATCACAACGGAGGATCACCGAACCATTTGGGTCACTCTCAAGTTAGCAGGAGTCCAGGTAAAGATGGAATGGGACACAGGATCAGCCCCAACAGTCATAAACTGACGGGACTACGAGCGGCTATTCTCACACATACCCTTGAGACACAAAAATCATTTTGAAGACGTACACGGGGCAAAAAGTCTACCCCAAAGGAAAAATAAGGGTGACCGTTATATATAACGGTAAGGAAACACCAAAACTAGACCTGTATGTATTGCAAGATGGAGGACCACCATTACTGTGACGTGAATGGATCCGGAAAATACAACTGGATTGGCATTTCATACAGGCACTGACTGTGGCTGACAAAAAGGATGACGACGTCACACCTGGGCGACTGTCAAAGATCCTAACTGACGCGAAAGAAGTGTTCCAGCAAGGACTCGGAACACTAAAAGGCATGACAGCGACGATTAAAATAGAAGAAAACGCAAGCCCAAAATTTTTTAAGGCCAGACTGGTACCTTATGCGATCTGCCCAGCCGTGGAAGCAGAGCTGGAGAGTCTGGAACGTTCAGGTGTACTGTCCAAGGTAGACTGGAGCGAGTGGGCTACACCCATCGTCCCTGTGATGAAAAAGTCGTTGAGCAGCACGCCTGGGGAACCAAGGAAGGTTCGCATTTGTGGGGACTTTAAGGTAACAGTGAACCCAGTCCTTCACACCGTACAATATCCACTTCCGCGGATTGAAGATATTTTCGCCTCACTATCTGGAGGGAAACGCTTCACTAAGATTGATCTGGCCCAGGCATATCTGCAAATGGAGGTAGAAGAAGCATCAAAAAAAATACCTCGCAATCAACACCCATAAAGGTCTCTACCAATACAACCGGCTGGTATTCGGGGTAGCATCAGCTCCGGCTATTTGGCAGAGGGCAATGGAACAAGTCCTGCAAGGGATCCCAGGGACCCAGTGTTATTTGGACGACATCCTGGTCACGGGCGAAAATGACAGTGATCACCTCGCCAACCTGGAGCAGGTGCTCACTAGATTGCAGGAATATGGGCTCCGAGCTAACCGCCCCAAATGCGAGTTTTTTAGAAAACAGATCTCGTATTGTGGCCACGTTATTGATAGAGGGGTTACATAAGTCCCCAGAGACGATTGAGGCAGTAGTCAAGGCTCCAGCACCGGAAAATGTGTCACAACTGAGGTCGTTCCTCGGGCTGGTAAACTACTACCACAAGTTCTTGCCAAATTTGTCTACAATACTACACCCACTGAACACCCTACTGCAAACTGGGGTGCCATGGAAGTGGAGTGATGAATGTAGACGAGCTTTCCAGAAGAGCAAAACACTAATCACATCGAAAGAGGTATTGGCCCATTACAACTCGGCATTACCAATTCGGTTGGCATGTGATGCGTCACCCTACGGCATTGGAGCGGTGCTGTCGCACAAATTCTCGGACGGCTCAGAGAGGCCAATAGCCTTTGCGTCACGATCACTAACCTCAGCCGAGCGTAACTACACCCAGATTGACAGGGAGGCCCTCAGCCTAGTGTGGGGAGTGAAAAAGTTCAATCACTATCTGCACGGGCAGAAATTCACCTTGCTGACTGATCACCAGCCTCTTGTCTCCATTTTTAATCCGAAGAAGGGCGTTCCGGTGATGACTGCGCAACGACTACAAAGATGGTCACTTTTTCTAGGGGCGCACCACTATGAGATTGAATATAAGGGCACGAAACAGCATGGAAATGCTGATGGGCTATCACACCTGCCACTGCCTACTGCGGAGGAGGCACCAGCAGTGGATCCTGTCGAAATATTCCATTCGACTATAGTTGAATACCTACCGGTGACTAACGCTTGTATCGAAAAGGAAACCCGAAATGACCCGACACTGTCTCGGGTATATGATTTGACGGTGAAGGGATGGCCAGCACATGGCGACTCACTGTTGCCAGCATTCTCGACAAGGAGAGAACAGCTGTCAGTGTGCCGGGGGACCTTGATGTGTGGATCCCGAGTGGTAATTCCACCCAAGTTAAGGGATAGAGTGCTCAATGAGCTTCATGAGGGTCATCTGGGACGGGTAAAAATGAAAAGCCTAGCCAGGGCTTATGTGTGGTGGCTGGGAATCGATAAACAAATCGAGGATCTGACCAAGAGCTGCTCAGGATGCCAGAAAGTCCAAAATGCACCACCACAGGCCCCTCTACACCCATGGGAGTGGCCCTCATCTCCATGGCAACGGGTGCATATTGATTTTGCTGGTCCATTCATGGACTCAATGTTTTTAATAGTCGTGGATGCGCACTCGAAATGGCCTGAGGTCATCAAAATGTCCTCCACCACCACGGAGAAAACTATTGCAGTCCTACGGACCATTTTTGCCAGGAATGGCTTGCCAGAACAGATTTGCTCCGACAACGGACCACAGTTTGTGTCCGAAGAGGTCCGGAGGTTCTTGAAAAAGAATGGGGTAAGGCATTACACAGCCGCCCCGTATCATCCAGCCACAAATGGATTGGCTGAGAGGTTCGTACAAACCTTTAAGGCGGCAATAAAGGCTATGTACAATGACAACATTCCGCTGCAGCACAAGGTGGACAATTTCCTGTTCGCCTACCGGAATGCGACACATGCAGTCACCAACCAGGCCCCAGCCATGATGTTCTTTAACCGAAGGTTAAGATCTCACCTGGATTTGCTCAGACCAAACGTACGAAGAGATGTTGAGAGTAAGCAATTCCAGCACATCCATGAGAAGCCAACAAGGAGCTTCAATGTAGGGCAACCAGTCTTGGCCCGCGACTACCGAACAGAAAATGGCAGCCAGGAACGATATGCACACGGCAGGGCCCACTAATGTACACAGTGGACGTTGGGGAGAGCATCGTGAGACGCCATGCTGACCAGATCCTAGAGTCACAGGAACAAGTCAACCCCATGCCTCGCCCATACGTACCTGGTGATGAACCCGACGTACAGGTCGCATCTACCCCAGAAACAGTAGCATCGGAAGCTGATGAACCAACCGACGACAGGGGGCCAGAATCGCCTCCGCACCAAGAGCAAGACACTCGGGAAAGGCGCTATCCAGAAAGGATCAGGAAGCCTCCCCAAAGACTGAATATATAGACTATTTTCAGCTAATGTTAAGTGTTAAGTGTTAATTGTAATTAGTTTGATATTTAATTGTTAAATGAGTGTTATGGTACTGTTAATCTAAAAGGGGAGGAATTGTAATGTATGTACCTTTAAGGGGGGAACTATGTTTTACAGCTCATGTATACTGCAGTACCGGCAGTGACCACACCTGTATATAGCACTGAGTAGTAATCTGTACAGATCAGTTGCAGTGTGAGCCACGTTGAGTAAACACCTGTTGTACCATTCTCCGCAGTCTGTGTCTTATTATACACGGACGCAACAACATTGTAAAGAGAAATAGTCATAAAGGGAAATAGTCAATTGGCACAGAGATGCAGCAATAGAAGTATTTCAAGATTGTCCAGTGGCAGAACACGTACGTGTCTTTCAAACAGCATGCTGTAATATCACTGTCCGTCTCTTATGCCCTCACCAGGCAACATTTGAGAATTCCGGATTAAGTAGGAGCATATGGAGCAGGAAAACTTAATCTGCTACTTGCACGACCAAACTGCCATTCTACCAACAAATTGTTAACAGCAGAAAAACAAGAGTGCACAAAATGTAGACCGTCAGCACACTGTACTTAATTTTTTTTTTAATCTGCCAACTGATATTGGACCACACAAACCACAGATACTTGTGAATTAGAGTCAGTCCTAAGTGGGTTATTCTTTGGTAAGCCACTGGTCCCAAGTTGCATAGCTTGCAAACACATCTTTTTGCTACACACATGTGCAATACATAAACATATTTTAAGTGATAAAATGTCCAGATAAAATGACTACACTAAATGTCCCTCTTTTGGTTTCCTTCTCTTAAAAATAAAATTCTGGAAAGCATGGTGCCAATAGTTGTTCACACACCAAGGCTCAATCCTACAGAGCACAACAGCTACAGGTTGAAATTTGACTGCATTTAGTTCCAGGGATTTGGGGGTGTGGCAGGGAAGAGAGAGAGAGAGAATAAGAAAAGCTTGAGGTGAGTATCAGAGCTGGCTACTTCCTGACAACCAGCTGTAAGAGGCATTGGACTGGGAATAAAACATGTGCGCATCCTCAATGGCTGAAGATGGTAAACCAGAAGGATAAAGGGGTGAAGCAAATATAAAAGATACCCCCTTAAAAATAAGTATAAAAACCATGTGTACACTACTCAATAACTCTTCAAGGATTAAGCTTATCAGTTAATTGAGATTGTGAAGTAAGTAATTTGACTTCCATTTAACTAATCCGAGAAAGTTTATGGTAATAAGGCATTCTAACAAGTTCCTAGAAACTTTAGGTACTACCAGGAATTATGACTCAAAATCTATACAAGGAGAACTACATTGGAAGTATTTTGCTCCTGGGAATACAACTGCACTCTACATTACTGATACCAAGTTTGTGCAGGGCACAATTCTTAGGACTGACGTATCTTAATTTTACAATGCCATAAATTTTGTGATGGTTACAATTTGCTGGGACCAGAAGACTTTTTAAACAACTATTTATTGGTTGCACATGTAATTAGTCGGCACAATATATTATGACTTTCCAAAGTAAGTGAAAATTGCAGCAGTGAAAGAATACTGTTAAGCTGCGGAATGATATGCACAAAAACTGAACCTGAATATTTTCAGCAGATATTTTGTGAAGTGATAAAATTTCAGCAAGGTTCTTGATCAAAAATATTGGTTGGGCTCTCCCAATTGTTTACAACTACTGTGTCATGTGGTGAAGGTACTAGAGTCAATCCTTGTCAGGAGGCATCACAGCTTCAGGGTACAAGGTGTCTCTTGGCTCAGTGGGTAACACTCTTGCCTCAGAGTCAGAAGGCTGTGGGTTCAAGCCCCATTTCAGAGGCTTGAGACAATAATCCACGCTGATATTCCAGTACAGTACCGAGGGAGTGCTGCACTGTTGGAAGTGCCGTCTTTCGGATGAGATCTTAAATCGAGGTCCCATTTGCCCTCTCGGACAGATGTAAAAGATCCCGTCACACTATTCAAAGAGTTGTAGAGGAGTTCTTCCAGGTGTCCCAGACCAATATTTATTTCTCAACCAACACCACTAAAACAGATCATCTGGTCATCATCACATTGCTGTTTGTGTGCATAAATTGGCTGCCGCATTTCCTACATTACAAGTGAAATAATACTGTTAAAATGCGGAATGCACAAAAACAGATAATCTGAATATTTTCAGCAGATATTTTGTAAAGTGATAAAAATTCATAAACACTTCAAAAGTACTTCATTGGCTGTAAAGTGTTTTGGGTAGTCCTAAGGTTGTGAAAGACGCTATATAAATGCAAGTTCTTTGCTGCTTCTTTCTTTACAAAAGAAAGTTTCTAAGTAATTTATGTAATATAAAATGCATTTAGGCCTGCACTGTATTTTGCATTTTAAGTACAGTATAATAGTGTGAAGGAATAAGCCATATAACCGATTCAGAAAAAGACACCATTCGATGAAAGAATTCTGGCCTTATTAAAACATGACAAACTGGGTCTGGAAATCTAGAAACCTAACGATGAAAAAGCTGTGATAGCATTCTGGCTATTGAGAGAGTTGTTGACACTGAATCAATAACCTTATTCAAACAGAAGGTTAAAGGCTCCTGACAGTCTGAACCTTTGGGACCAAGACAATAGTTCACCCTGTATAAGGTGTTCTAATTTACACCTCGTAAAGAAGCACATAAAAGTAACAATCTGCCTTCGTAAAAATGATACCAAGTAAAGCGCACCTGCTGTTACACCATTTATGATAAACTTAGAACACCTAGAGGAGAGACATGGTTCTGTAGTGCTACCAGCAGAGGTGACTGTAAGAATTGCAGGGGTCAGCAGAAAAATGACTAGAGATAATTAGCTTATATCAGCAGAAAACCTTAAAGGGAATACCACTGGAAAAGGGTATAAATATTGAACTCTCAAATGGGATAGTAGACTCGCTTAAAGAGGCAAAGCGATTCTCGGCTTCAGAGCCAGCTCTGTAAGTCTCCAACTCTTTGTACCTTGGGGATCAAAGGTACTGTATTTCATTTTGGTGGATATCCTGTAGAAAACTAAGAACTGTAAAACTGTAGCAAAGTTAAGATTTGAGAATAAGGTTCTCTGATAATAAGATTGTAAATCTTTCTCTTTTTGGAACTGTTAATGTTGCGATTGACTCACCAACTGCAAATTACATGTCGGTTCTTTAATAAATCTATATATTTTTAGAATTGTCTCACATAAGACTTCTGTATCAAACTCGCAAACTCAATCTCTGTACACTCTTTGGTGAGGAGTTGCAGCATTCTGGGGGAGTTTTCCAGACCCTCATAATATCCGGAACGTTACAGTCTAGCTAAACTTATTAAAAGTGCTATCTGGAGGACGGTAACATTTTCAGGTTGTTCCTTTCCTTTAGGGAGAGATCGTCCGGACCTTTAGACCCAATTAAACGTCTTTAGGATTCGGCTACCTCAAACTTTAGTTGAAAGTGAACGTCTGAGGAATACGCCTGATCCGGGGTGGCCCTAAAGGGGCTAGGACTAGTAATTATCCCTTCAATAGAGGTTCTTTCTAGCAGTGGTATCCATAATATAGCCTATGGATGAGTAACAGCCCACCACTCTGCAACTATGGGCCAGTACAGTTTACACCCAAACTGCCTCTGGATCTCCAGATATGGGTTGCCCCACTGCAGAATGTTCACCAACCTGGAATTCAGCACATTTCCACTTGTCTGGCTCCCCAGCAACTTGAAACAATGGAATGCGAGTAGGAGGTGGGGTTGTCCCAGCAAGAGAACAGCGCCACATCTATTTAATAGAATTATCAGTCCTACACTTTTTTCCCTCTTCTCGTGGGGGAATGCCTGTTATCGCTTAGTGATGATGCCTACATGAAAATAAAAAACCATGACAGCCTAAATTTGATTTAATAAAATTCCTGTGATAGCATTTGCAACTTCAGTTATCATAACGTCGCATTTTCTTCAGACTGAGCAACAGCTGGTATATATGTACGAAACAAAAATCAGTATTTTCTGATTAGTAATGTCACTCCATTATGGTCCAGACAGTGTGTTATGCCAGGATTCACACCTGTAAATTCCTCAAACTCAAGTCAGGACTCTCTGGGAAGACATGGAGTGTAGGTGATGTAGTTCTTCCCAGTCAGTATCAGTACAGTCAACACATTATTCTATTGGATCCCACTCTACACTGGGCAGACCCTCAAAGTAAGTGACTGCTTGTCCTCTTAGTTGTAACAAGCAGCATGGTATTATGGAGGACTTTGCATGAAGCTGTACTCCTCAAAATTGGCAAATGATATGAAGGTGCATTTTTGGAGAATGTGGAAATTGCTAAGAATTGTTTTTCTATTACTAGCTTGATTTAAAAAAAAGCATATTAATGACAAAGGAAAATATTCTTGGCTGATGTACCTATAATTTTGGAGCTACACCCAATCACAACTCATACTGTTACAGCTTACAGACTAAAAGCTGTAATAACATCTCCAACTTACAGTGCTACCATCCTAACAGAACACAGGCCTGGAAGTGCACCCAAGGCAATACAAATTACTTAAAGTACAAAAAAAATTGGTCTAATAAGGCAAATTAACTAACCAATTTACTTTGCAGTTTGAATCTGCTGGGAATGAACGAAACATGTAGACCAGTAGCTACAAAGACCCAAACTATGCACTGTGTTATTATTGCCTTTGAGAATTGTTGGATATGCAGACTGCATATATTAGCAATATATATGTACATTACATCACTGGATTGATTTTATATTGTATCAACGGACTTACAATGTGCTGTATTATTGCGGGGAAGATCGTAGCAATCTCTTTTAGAGATTCACAGAATCCAAGTAGATGGTTCCTGCTGAGAAAAAGGACAAACTATTTCACAGTTAAGAGCACAAAGCTCTTCTTGCATATTTAAGAGACGCTAAAATTCACGAGTAAGTCAAAATCTCCAGCAGAACCCTGATCGCACTCTGCTTGGAACCAGATAACATATTATAAATGTCGTACACTGGTGTCAAACAGTAAGAGCTTTTTCTCTGTAAAGCCTCAAGGACAGATGGCCAGAGAATGTTTTATCTATCACTGCTGAAACTCCAGTCTTATTGTATTGTAAACACTCACTTTCCCCAAGACAGCTCAAATTTAACTTAATACAAGCATAATCATAAAAGACTTGTATTTATATAGCGCCTTTCACAACCTCAGGACATCCCAAAGCGCTTTACAGCCAATTAAGTACTTTTGAAGTGTAGTCACTGTTGTAATGCAGTAAGTGTCAATTTGCGCACAGTAAGCTCCCACAAACAGCAATGTGATAATGAGCGGATAATCTGCTTTTTGGAGGATGTTGATTGAGGGATAAATATTGAGAACACCCTTGCTCTTCAAAATAGCAGATGGGGCCTGTAGGAATTATTAGCGAGGATGGGGTTATTGTCTCTGGCCAGTCAGAAGCCTCTGAGCTGCTCCAGAGCCCCGTGCGGTTTTGAAGCGCTCCCCTTTTCCTGGTTGACCGCCGGACTTATTCGGTAGCGATGTAGACAGAAACGAGACTCGTGGTTGGGTGCAAAACAGACCAGTATTTATTGAAACAAAAAGAAAACAACTTAAAATAATGAACACAACACACCTGTGCTCGATACAGCACTTTTACTTAACACAGTACACTTAATGTCCACTACAGCACTCTTTGGCTTAGTGCAACACTCTTTTTCTTAAATACAGCACTTTTAATACAGTACACTCTTACTTAAATACAGCACTTTTAACTAGTGCAGCACTTTACTTCTCACAGTACTTAGTGTCCACTACAGCACTCTTTTGCTTAGTGCAACACTGTTACTTAACAGGGGAGGAGAAAACGGACACGACGAGGGAAAATTGACTAAAATCACAATTTAACAAAATCCCCCTTAATTCCCACCCGTAAATACCTATCTAAGTTGCCTTGTGATCGGCCAGAAAAACTATGCTCACCAGTGAAACGCCTGCTCCGTACCCCTGCGGTCTTAGATTCTTCACCACCCTGAAATGGAGATACCCCAGTGTTTAAAATTAATTGCTGGTATTCCACTCCCTTGGGCGGGCTCCTGAGCTGTAGATAGGGCACGGAGGTGAGGCTGCAGAGAGAGAGAGATGGCTTCCTGAGAAGCTATCTTATACCCCATTTGGGGCCAAAATCTTCCCGCCCAAATCCGGATGTTTCTGGGCTGAACAAAAGGGATCCAAACTGTCCCCATTGACTGTGATGGGGTTTGGATGAATTACCCATTTCCCT
Organism: Somniosus microcephalus; assembly: GCF_052327205.1. Lineage (NCBI taxonomy): Eukaryota > Metazoa > Chordata > Chondrichthyes > Squaliformes > Somniosidae > Somniosus > Somniosus microcephalus. Next base: position 26,979,331 of record NC_140993.1, on the reverse strand, counting down.
TATGATGGGTTTTTGAATGTATCCCCATTCATCGTGATGGGTTTGAATAGAGCTGTCTCGGTTTGAAAAAACATGTCTATTTCCTTAATTGCTGAGTAAACAGCCCTTGAATGTTAGTGTAAACAAAGCCATTGTCCTGTGGTCACTGGAACCGCAATTGATTGGCAGTCTCAAGTGGTTAAGCCTTTGTGTCAACATTGTAGACTTCCTGTAAACAAACATCGATTGTCCTGCGGTGAAACTCCTCAAACTGCCTTTGATTGACAGTTTAAATTCTCCATTGCTTCGGGGGCTGGGGTTTTTCCTAAATCCTTTGTCGGCCATCTTTGATTTTCCCTTTCATATGCACACAGGCTGTGTGGTGTCTTCTGCCACGAGGTCGGACAGCCATCTTTGATTATCCTTTTCACAGCACACACACACAGGTTGCCTTTCAAGTCCTTTTTGTCAGCCCGTGCTTTGCAGAGACTGTCTTTTGTCTTCTGCCAAGAGGTCTGACGGCCATTTTGATCCCTAGATTTTTAAAGGTATATTCTACCCAGGTTATCTTTAATCTTTGGCTGTAGAAATTTCGGAAATTCTTGCGAAATCTTACAGGCCTTGGTTTAACGTCTCATCCGAAAGGCAGCACCTCCAACAGTGCAGCTCTCCCTCAGTACTGCATTGGAGTATCAGCCTAGATTTTTGTGCTCAAGTCTCTGGAGTAAGACTTGAACCCACAACCTTCTTACTCTGAGGTGAGAGTGCTACCAATTGCCATTGGGAAGCATGTTCATTGGATAGCATCTTCAGATATGATACAAAAGTAGACTTGGAAGAATTGATGCAGCTCTATACAAATGACTCATTAGATTCAGTACAATTACCAATAGTAAAGATGTGTGGAGACTTGAGTTAACCAGACCTCCTCCACCCTGTATCCCCTCTGGCCTTTTGTGCATCTCCCACCACCTCAGCGCACCACTGGTGACTTCAGCCTGCTTGACCCTAGCTTCTGGAACCCTCCTCCCTAAACCCTCAGCCTCTGTTTCTCTACTTTCCTTTAAAATTGTCTGAAAATCCAGATTCTTGACAAGTTTTCGATCACCCAATCTAATTTCTCTCTCCATGGCACAGTATCTGTTCTACCCACCTCCCTTTTTGTGAATTGCGTTGGGACCTTTTTCATCATTAAAAGTGCAACATAAATGCATTGTTGTGATGTGCTTGGGTGAGAGAGAACAGAAAATCTGCTGTATTATCAGGGTAGATTAACTATTTTTTTTACTGTTGTAATTGTAATGATGTAAACTGAATTTATTTACAATATAGTACAGTACCATGGTCCACTATACTTGACATGTTATTAAGTTCCTAAGTAAACACTGAAAAATAATTGATTTAATAGAATAGTTAGGTGACATAATATCTAGGTACTTCGATAGCTATGTTATATGCCACAGATGGACCTGCCTGTGATTTCCTCCCAAAGTCACTTTTCAATGTTTAATTACAGTAAGCTCTGGATAATGCATTACTTGAAAGTAGATGAGCACTCTGGGGGAGGTGCTTCTCCAGATGGGAAAAAAATTGGAAAATGAGCCAATGTAGGAATGTTCTGGTATCTTTTAGCAACCAGTTACAGAGCACAGAAATCTGGGAGCTGGGTCACCATGAGCTCAAGACTTGAAATAAATACTCTCTGCGACAGTAGCTTCAAGAAGGTTGTGCCTGTTGGAATGCACCAATAAAAAGTTTTCTATTGCTGACACATGTTTTTATTCTTAAAAGGCCCACCTGTGAAGACATCTTCCAGCAATTTTTAAAACAACTTTGCCCCTTCATTGATGGAGATCAGAGTTTTCATACTCGTGTCTACTAACCCAATCTTATCAACCGAGGCTCCTGCCAGCTCCAGAAGTAACTGTGTAGGGTTTAGGTGCTCATCCTCTTCGCCTACTGTCCCGTATTTAACCTTCCTTTCCTCTCCATGGTCCGTGCTCACCTCTCCTAAAATTCTCTTTTTGAATTCCTTTTGTCAAGCTTCGTCAAAGTCACTAAAAGATTCTTTGTAACTGTGACTACAGCAAGTCATACCATCTTATACAACCGCTCTGCTGTCAGACTGCTTTTAAGTCATGGATTAGCCAGAACTTTTTCTGATTAAACATAGGGAAATCCAAAGTCATCATATTCAGTTTCTGCCAAAAAGAAATCCCCACCAACTTGTTAAAGCTAAACTTTGGTGTCGAATTTGATCCTGAGCTTAGCTTCAAATCCCATATCCTATTCATCACCAAGACTGCTTACTTCTACCTCCATATTTACTTTACCCACTTACTGCTTAAACCCTTATCTATGCTTCTGTTACCTCAAGACTTAACTTCTAATAAACGTTCTTCACTGAACTCCACCTGACACAAATTCTAACTCCTGTAGAACTGTCGCAGCATTTTGGCTCACGCCATGTCAAGTCCAAGACCATGCTCATTGGTCACCTGACTTTGGTGTTCTGTGCATGCTATACTCCTCCACCAGCCTATCTCCAGCTGTTGCAACCCTACTCTATGTAACTCACTCCCTAAAACTCTTTCCTTGCTACTATTTTACCTGCTTTCAACGCCTCATCAAAACTTATTTTTTGACCATGTTTTTGGTCAACTTTCCTAACTCACCTACTTGGTGTCCTTGCATTCTTATGGGAAGCATCTTGGAACATTACATTAATAAAGCGCCTTTAATAATGAAGTAAATGTTGCAGCAGCAGAATAGTGGTGCCCATACACAATTGCTAGGGAATGGAATACTTCGGTCATTGCTGGCATCGTACAATTCCAGGACAGGTACAGCACTTGCTAGGTGCAGAGTATATTTCCTCTATTATAATGGAAAAGCATGCTGCAAACGCAACTTCAAAAAGTCATCTCCTACTGCACATAGATTTTGCTTCACCCCTCCAGTTTACATGCCTTCCTCATACATTAGCAAGTTTTTCGTGTTTGGCATACACCTTTGTTACTAAGGTTGTGACAGCTTGGTATTGTTATGACTTCAAGGGCCTATATGTGAAAGGATTATCTTTGGAGAAATATACCGTTTTGCTGAATGCCTACTGGAGTATGCACAATCAGAAGGATTGTAACAGAGTAAAACTTTGTAAGAATTTAGAATGCGGTACGGAAATGAAATTGCAGTTTTGCAAGTAGTCTTAAAAAGAATTTAGGTTGCATTGGGTGACTTCAATTCTGCTCTTCACTACCTATGCAAAATTGGAAGGTCACTCCCATAGGTTAAGTGCTTTACTTACAGTAGTTTTGGAGACAAGCAGCCTTCTAAACTGACGTGAATACAAGCCAAGCTTATGCAACCTGTCCTCATAATTTAACCCTTTATGCCCCGATATAATTCTGGTGAATCTGAGCTGTACACCTTCTAAAGCCAATGGCCCTGAATTTGCAGTCGGAAGCGTACCTCTGGAGTACGCCTCCGACCCGCAAAATATTTCCAAACTTACCTCCTGGCTCCACCGCTATGGGGAGTTCGGGTCCTGGGCTTCCAGACGTACGCCTGCATAAAGGCCCAGGGACACAGGCGGTTCAAAAGCGTCCCTGGGATCACATGGGCCAGGACCTCCAATGAGAAAGGAGGATTCCATTTACGAACGCAATCCCCATAGACCCCAATGGAATCCCGAAGTAATTAAACAATTTAGGCAACTGCAAAAATAATTAGCATTTTCAAATTTAATTAAAACTCCCTTCAATACAGCAAATACAATAAAAATTTAATTTTGAAAAATAATTTTAAACATTTTAATCCGTGCCAAAATTTGCATAAATTAATTTTAAGTGTTTGTGCATCATTTTTTATTTTTACATTTTTAATTTAAGATTTATATAGAATGCTGGTGAAAGCAGGCCCTATGCCTGCTTTTACTAGGCGTAAGAGTTTCGTGGGCATTTGCTGGACAGCAGTTGGGCAAATAGCCCAACTCTGCACCAGCGAAAGTGAATTTCTAGTTGGTTCGGTAGATCTGTCAAGGAGTACCTTAACAGATCGCAAGTTCCGGGTTTTCGTGCATGTGGAAACACAGAACTTGCGGGGCCTTTCAGAAGGCTTACGATGGCATACGCTGAACGTACGCCGTCATCGGGACCGCAAATTCCGGCCCAATATATCTTTCCTGACATTCGCTGCCCAAAGCTGAATGCTGTACACCAGATGGGGTCTGACCAACGCTCTGCACAGCTGAAGCATCACTTCCTCACTTTTGAATTACAACGCCCTTGAGATAAAAGGGCAACAGTCCATTAGTCTTCTTGATATTTTTGTATCTGTACACTAGCTTTTAGTGATTTGTGTACATAAACACCTAAATCCCTTGGCTCCTCCACAGATCCTAGTCTCTCATCATTCAGAAAATATTCCGATTTGTCTTTCTCAGATCCAAAGTGAATGACCTCACACTTCCCCACATTAAAATCTATCTGCCATAGTTTTGCAGACTCACATAGTCTGTCTATGAGCCTTTGTAACTTCCTGCTCCCATCTACACAACTTACTATGCCTCCGAACTTGGTGTCGTCTGCAAACTTGGAGATACAACTCTGTATTCCTTCATCCAATATAGTATAACTGAGGTGTCAAGTCATGCCAAAAACAAACGTGATTAAAAGGAGCAAGCCACGTCTGACTCATGTGTTGCACAGGACAGCGAAGTGACAGCAATGTATCCTTTTCTCTGATATTTCCTGCAATGTTTCTCTTTTCACAGCTAACCTGGATGTGGGATTTGCGTGGCTTTGTTTCTCGTACAACTATGGAGTCGAGGCTACTCCAGTATTCACAGTAGTAGTGAAAACCTTCTATTAAAACTACAGAATCTTAAAGTTTGACAGGACTTTTATTACCATGGTGAATACTGGAAGAGCCTTGCATCTATAGTGTTATCTTGCTTTCTCTTGATCAAGTCCGAGAAAGCAAAAGTGCCAGGAACCAACAGCAACAGTCAATATGCAGGGAGATCATGATTTCATGCTACACTCTCCGACTGAATGCAGAAGAATTGATAAGCCGTTGATTTGCCGATCTTGGTCATGCTGCCCATTTTAGGGTCTTCCTCAAATGGAAGAGATAAATAAGCGAGAGGGCAAATCATCTTAGGTACAACTCCAAGATTGGCATTGGCAGGTGCCTGGGAGCAAACTTACCTGCTGTACTCAGTTGGAGAAGTGTAGATATAACATCCTATTGTAATTGAGGAGGGGGTATTTATAAGAGTGAAAAAGAAGATACCAGTTGGTAGCTCTCATTAACCTCTCTGTTGAAATTTATATTTGCTCTTCCAGCAATAATGCTGAACTTGCAAAAGTCCCAGAACCATTTACAGCCTGAACTGTTGTTCATAATTTACTTCTACTGGAAATTTTAGCAATTCTTGGGCCATGTATTGTGAAAGGTATACATGTACATTTTGCACCAGTGCAATCAATATCCCTTTCCTCAAGTTATCCTGTTCACATCAATACCTTACTTATATTGCAAGATCGTTCTAATGGAAGTGGTTGCGCAATATGAGCCAGCTTCTGTTTGTGCAGAATTCATTGTGGGAAGAATTCATTAACACAAGAACAACTTCATATGCACAATTACATCTGTGGATGGAATAAAATGGCCAACCTGATGGCAAGCTGCGCCAGTGGCAGCCATTTACCTTTGCAGTTGGGGGCACTTTCAGTCTAGAGGCATGAACTAAAACCAAGTCACCAACTGAGGTCCCTGCCTGCAGAGATACACAAGCTGTCTCATATTTATTACAGTAATTTCTTTGAAGCAGCAATATATAGCAATATGTCTATCAGCAAATAAGAACTCAGCATTGACGAGAGTGTGGAAACTTCCAAACAATCCCCACAGTCTTGGCTGAAGGAGAGGGCACAAAGACCAACAGGCAATGGAAATAAATAAGGAATGGAAACTATATTTAATATGATACCCGTTAACAACAGCAATTGTGTTGCACTAAGAATTGCAGTTGAGGCACAGGAGAATTTTTTTTTAAAGCAAGATTGAGTACACTTAATAAAGTGCAAAGGCGGTAAAATTAATGCAGCTGCTTAAATTGGTGGGGTGGGGTTGGAGAAAGAGAAAGGTGATTATAACATTTCACATCACATAGACCATTAATACATTGTACATAGACCATTAATACATTGTGCATTCTTCCTTCCATATTTTGAGAATTATCTACAACAGAGTAAAGATTAATAGGGTCAGGTCTGAATACAGTAGAGATGGCATTATTGAATACTGTAACTGCAGCTAGCAGCGGGTCCTTGAATAACTGCTTTTGCACAAAAAAAAGGATTTCTGAAGCGGATATGATAAACTGCCAAGACCATTGGAGGCAAAACTCCAGTTTCATAATTGTCTATGCTTTAAAAGGTGTAATTTTTAATCTTCCAATCATAACAAAAATTATTTTTCACTGCCGACCAGAAAGTACTGAAACCAGCTCTAGTTCCAGGCTGTGCAAACTCAATTTCATTCAGATCACTCCAGCTTGGCTTTAACTGCAGCAGCCAGCAATTTCAGTTAAATGTCTCCGAACAAATCATAGTGCACGTGGGTGTGGGGGAAGGGCATGTCTAAAAAAAAATCACACACACCCCTTAATCCCACAGAGTTTCCAAACAGTCAATTGCACCCATCATGTGCAAAATGAGCACTCAATTTAATCAGCCTCATTTCAACCGAAATGCACAGCACCGCTAACCTTAGATGCAGAACATCTTCAGTTAAAAACTATTAGCATTTAGACAAATGTTCAACAATTATTTTGTCTGAAAACTTGCTTTCTTTTCTCTCTCCCTCCCACAAGATATCAACTAAATACACTGCAAACTTAAACACGGAGGAATCAATGCAGACACATCGCATATGCTGCTGGTGTTTAAAGCCACATGTAGAAATATTTGTTGCAAGCCAATTCAGTTCTGTGTAAATTAGTCAAACTTCCTAATATTCTTTGTTGCCTAACCTAATTTCTCTGGGTATTCCTTTAAAGATCCAATGCTCCACCAATAACAGATCAAAAACTGAACTACAGCAAAAAGAGGTACTTACATATCTCCATACCCTGGTGCTGTGCACTTCTGCAGTTACAGGAGCAGGACACATTGGTAAGTGAAGTGACAGTGCTGTTCAGAATTGTTAAGTTATACATTAGTAACAATGAGTGGAAACTGCAGCTAAAACAGCCCAGGGATCAACTTTTACCAGCCTGCTGTCAGACACTGACACAAATATGCATACTTTACACCATGTTCACAGACAAGACTGTTGCTGTGGTGATGCATTGGCCTGTTCATTCAGGAGAGCATTTGCTGTTACGTGATCGTGTGGGCTGGGTCAAAGTACTAGGCAGACAAATGAATGAGGGAAAGGGTCCAGACAAATTCTATACCGAAGGCGAAAGTGGTGGTGACAGTGGCAGTGGAGATGGTCTAGCCGTGGGGGATGGGGAAAGAATTCTGATTACTCATTAAGCGCCGCCACAGCCAAATAATGCAGCCATCGAAACAGCTAACCTTAGGCTGACCTGTAGTCTAGATGATCTTCAGCAGATGCACAAGGCCCCATACACCCATAGTGGTTACAGTCTATAAATAACCAAACCAGTTAAAGCAGCTTCTTCCTTTTTGATAACTGCAGCAGTATAAAACGATTGCTAGGGGACTGACAGCTAGCATCTGCTTCATCAGTAATCCAGAAACTCCAATACAAAAAGAAAGGATGGTAGAACTAAGAGAGACTTTTTCTGACTCATCTATACCAACGAAATACAAGTGGAAGCCATTTCCGAAATTTGAACTAGCTAATTCCAGTGAATAATATAAAAAATCAAGTTATATTTTCAAGAATGTAAAATGAAAATGTTGTAGTGAGCTCTGAATGCTGTTGTTAAAAAAAAATCATAATCTTCACCAGGTTTTATTGATGAAACACTGAGAGGAAATGTTTGCTTTAGTACAGGTAGGCCAGAAAAAAATGAAAACTGTTTCCTCCAGAGGGGAAAATAAGCAAAACCAATCAGACAGTTCACAGCCTTAGAAAAAGTGGTAATAAAAATGATAATAAAATGTGAAATGCATCTGCAGATACGGTCTCCTACATTTTTCTAAGTGTGCCTCTGTCTGCATCTTCTGCCAAAAATGTGCATTATATTCCCCTCCCTCCAGAAGATAAAAAAAGGGAAATCTAATTTCTTGTTGGCTTTTGTCATGTTTATTACCATAGTCTGAGGTTTTTAGCTGTACCGATAGCATAGTCTCGAGGGTAAAATTCCTCTCAACGAAAAATTGGAGAATGCCTATCTTACTGTATAATTAAAGGCCCACTAATGAAATAGCACATTCAAAAGCTGTGCATATCCATCATTTTGTCAGCAGGTTAATTAGAGAAAAAACCCATTCTCCCATTATTTTGAGAGAGCAATTCAACCCCAAGATGCTCTCACCATAAGAGCATAAGAAATAGGAGCAGGAGTAGGCCATTCGGCCCTTCGAGCCTGCTCCGCCATTCAATGAGATCATGGCTGATCTTCTGCCTCAACTCCATTCACCGGCCCTGTCGCCATATCCACTGATGCCTTTACTAGTCAGAAATCTATCGACTTCTGTTTTGAATATACCCAATGACTGAGCCTCCACAGCCCTCTGGGGTAGAGAATTCCAAAGATTCACCACCCTCTGTGTGAAGAAATTTCTTCTCATCTCAGTCCTGAATGGCCTACCCTTTATCCTGAGGCTGTGGCCCCTGGTTCTAGACTCTCCAGCCAAGGGAAACATTCTCCCAGCATCCACCCTATCAAGCCCTGTAATAATTTTGTATGCTTCAATGAGATCCCCTCTCATTCTTCTGAATTCAAGAGAATACAGGCCTAGTTTACTCAATCTCTTTTCATACGACAGTTGCGCCATCCCAGGAATCAATCTCGTGAACCTTCGTTGCACTCCCTCTATGGCAAGTATATCCTTCCTTAGGTAAGGAGACTAAAATTGTACACAGTACTCCAGGTGTGGTCTCACCAAGGCCCTATACATTTGGAGTAAGATTTCTTTACTCCTATACTCAAATCCTCTTGTAATGAAGGCCAGCATACCATTTGCCTTCCTAATGGCTTGCTGCACCTGCACATTCACTTTCAGTGACTCATGTACAAGGACACCCAGGTCCCTTTGAGCATCTGCATTCCCCAATCTTTCACCATTTTAGGAAATACTCTGCCTTTCTATTTTTTCTACCAAAGTGGATAACTTCACATTTATCCACATTATATTCCATCTGCCATGTTCTCGCCCACTCACTGAGCCTGTCAAGATCCCCTTGAAGCCTCTTCACATCCTCTTCGCAACTGACACTGCCACCTAGCTTTGTATCAGCAGCAAATTTGGAAATGTTACATTTAGTCCCCTCATCCAAATCATTGATATAGATTGTGACTAGCTGGGGCCCAAGCACCGATCCTTCCGGTACCCCACTAGTCACAGCCTGCCATCCTGAAAAAGACCCGTTTATCCCTACTCTTTGTTTTCTGTCTGTTAGCTAATTCTCAATCCATGCTAGTGTATTACCCCCAATTCCATGTGCCCGAATTTTGTTCACCAGCCTCTTGTGTGGGACCTTATCGAAGGCCTTCTGAAAATCCAGATACACCACATCTACCGGTTCCCCTTTGTCTACTCCACTCGTTACATCCTCAAAGAACTCCAATAGGTTTGTCAAACAGGATTTCCCTTTCATAAATCCATGTTGACTCTGCCCAATCTTACTATTAGTTTCTAAGTGCCCAGTTATTGCATCCTTTATAATAGATTCCAGCATTTTCCCAACTACTGATGTGAGGCTAACAGGTCTGTAGTTCCCCGTTTTCTCTCTCCCTCCTTTCTTAAATAGCGGGGTTACATTTGCTATCCTCCAGTCTGCAGGAACCATTCCAGAATCTATAGAATTTTGGAAGATGACAACCAATGCGTCCACTATTCCAATAACGTGGATTGCATGGCAGTTCTTCTGCATGGGGAACTCTCAGGACTACGTCAAGGTGAAGTTACTCCGAGCTGTGGTTAGAAATTTAGGACTCATTCCATTTGTTTAGCTTTTTTAAAAATACTTAGCAATTCAAAAATTACATTCATTTGGCCAAATACTGGCTGTTATAACACTATTTATTCAAGTTGTACTGACAATGAGTTCACTTCTATGCACATCAATGCATTAAGCATAGTTTCTCTTAAGGGTTACAGGATGTGTTCTCGTTGACTATATCTACATAATGGGCAACTAGATGTTTTCTTGCAGTACTAATCAGCACTCCTGATGAATCAGGAATAACTTCATGATCATAAAGAATTGACAAAGATGGTAACATTTTTCTGACGATTGAAGTGAATATTTATATTTAGCAAATTAAATTCATTCTCTGTAAAGGTGTGTCTTTTAAGTTAATTTTTCTTTGGGCATTTTAGATCTATTTTCTGTTGTTGGATTCCAGGAATCAGGCACCTGTGAGCTGGCTCTTAGCCTTTACACTCTGCACCATTGTCTGCCTCCACCTTCACCTAACCCCCACTGCCACTAAAACCCTTATCCATGCTTTCCAGACAGACACAAGCTCTCCGATGCTCCCCTCACTGGCCTCCCAAGCTCTATCCTACAAACTACAACTCATCCAAAACCTTGCTGGCCACATCCTGTCCTGCACTGACCTACTTATCCATCATGCCATCCTCACTATTTTCCCCTAGCTCTTCCAATGTTCCGAATTCAAAACACTTGTCTTTTGTTTACACACCCATCAACAGGCACACCCCACCTTATCTCCGCAGCCTCCTGTCGTCCCAAGTCAGTCCGCGCCTGCTGATCTTCTGATGCTGACCATCCTGTGCATCACCCCCTCAACTTCACCACTAGGTGGGTGAAGCCAAATCAAAGAGTGTTCAGTATTTATTCTCTCAAATTATTTTAAAATTATGAAAGATTATTTCCACTGCTTAGTGAATTGGTGATCGGTAGCAAGAGGGTGTAAATTTAGGACTGGTACAAGAAGCAAAAATGAGGATGGTTAGAAGAAATGTTTTGATGCTGTGGGTTATTAGAATATTTTAACCCAACCAGCTGAGTTCATCACTTCATAGCCTTTGAAAACAACATAACAATATTAAGAAAAATATTAAAAAGGTACCAGAGAACAGTCAAGAGAAAGGATTACTGTATATAGCGCCAATGTGGAAATAGCTTTAGTATGATGGGCCAAAATCCTGGCGCTCCTTACCCAACAGTATCATGGGAACACCTTCACCACATGGGATGGCAGCGGTTCAAGAAGACGGCCCACTATTACCTCCTCAAGGGCATCTAGGGATGGGCAATCATTTCTAATTTTGCCAGCAACGCCAATATCCCAAGAATGAATTAAAAAAAGCAGAATGCTGGACTCAAAATCTGGTATCAGTAAAAGTGAACATGAAGCCGTTGGATTGTCTTAAAAATCCAATGATTCACTTATGTCCTTTAGGGAAGGAAACTTGCTGTCCTTACCCGATCTGGCCCATATGTGGCCCCATACCAACATGGGTGCCTCTGAAGTGGCCTAGCAAGCCACTCAAAAGGCAACTAAGGGTGGGCAATAAATGCCTGCCTTGCCAGCGATGCCCACAGCCAAGAAAGAATTTTTAATAATGTGGGAGTCAGCTGGCAACACCAGAGGACGTAGAATTGTAAAGATTAGTTTTGCTGCTGGCTGCTCAATGCCTTGATAAAATTGTCTCAGTATTCCTCCAAGAACTACTGCAGCCTTTTGACACCGCTTCAAAGAAAAAGGAGACAACAAAATAGACAAAGAAGAAATTTAGAATCCAGTCATACAATACAATTTGCATCAAAGCAAAGCAATTTTGGCTTCACATTTATGCAAGTTGTGTCGTGTGAAGTCAACTGAATGGCACTTCGGCAAGTGGCGCGAGAACACCTCCACAAGGTAATCTCACACTGCTTCCATTGGACCACCTGGGAACTTACAAAGACAAAAAAGACTGTTCCATGCTAGCAGAAAGCCAATGGGACAGTCAGCTCTCAGCTAACATTAAAACAACCAGTATTTGGAAGCAAGTGAGTGGAACTCTACTATCCCTGACAGAGAGTGGCATGAAGGAAATAGCTCAAAGCACTTCATATACCACAAATTATTATTCGGTAAAAAAATTATTGGACAGGCAATCACAGCAGCCATTTTCCATACAGGATCCTGCAGACAGCATTAATATTTTTGGTGGTGGTTGTTGATGGAGCAATGCAAAATGTCCATGCTCTTCTGTGAATAATGCTAAAGGTTTCTTTAACATCCACATGAAGCACTGAATTAGACAAAAGGTGCCTCTGAAGATCAGTATCCCCAGCATCGAAGCTTTGACCACTCTCGATCAGCTCCGATGGACGGGTCACATCGTCCGCATGCCCGATATGAGACTCCCAAAACAAGCACTCTACTCGGAGCTCCGACACGATAAGAGAGCCCCAGGTGGGCAGAGGAAACGCTTCAAGGACACCTTCAAAGCCTCCTTGAAAAAGTGCAACATCCCCACCGACACCTGGGAATCGCACAAAGTGGAGGAGAAGCATCCGGGAAGACGCCGAACACCTCGAGTCTCCTCGCTGGAAGCAAGCGGAAGCCAAGCGCAAGGAGCGCACATCAACCCAAGCACCCCACCCACCCGCCCCTTCAACCACCGTCTGCCCCACCTGTGACAGAGACTGTAGGTCCCGCATTGGACTCATCAGTCACCTGAGAACTCATTCTTAATGTGGAAGCAAGTCATCCTTGGTTCCGAGGGACTGCCTAAGAAGATGATGATCTCTAACATATCACTCAGTACTGCCCTGGCCTGTCCCTAGATTATGCACGCAAGTCCTCAAGTACGACATGAACCAACAACCTTCTGACTCAAGATACAGACAGGAGTGCTACAAAGTGAGCCAAGGTCCTGTGTAAAATGACTTTGGGCAGTCTCAGCTACATTCCTAATAGCCACAAGCTCGCAGCAAGAAGGTCATAAGAATGGTTGGTGTGGGAAATGAAAAAATTCACACTGGTGCAATAGAGGCTGCACTAAGTTTGGAATTACAGTATATTGATTGGGCAAAGGAGGAGGAAATCTACATTCTGTAGCTGGCAGTACTGTGCCTGATCTGGGCATGCTTGATGCCAATAATGGGCAACAATATTTTGGAAAAAGATTACGTTACATTCTCCTACACAGACATCCCACAGTTTGATGAGCACAATTAATTCTATCTAAAATATTAAACATTATTATAGCGCACAGTCCCTACAGTACATAGTAAATCAATGTAATTGAAACAAATTACATAAGCCCCTATTCTGTCGATCTCTCGCCAGAAATGATATTGGCTACTGACTATGTCCATCCAAATATGAATGGGTGTATTCAAATTGTAATGAAAGAGCGACATCAGACGTCACATTCTTGTTACCAATGCCAGCACGTTGTTCAGGCAAGCAAGAGTGGGGCCTAAATTTTTAAGTTCCCCCTAAAGGAGTGCAACTGATCGCAGTTGATCAATGCTATTCCACAGCCCTGAAAAATTAAAAAATATTCACAGAATAAGGGATCTCCTCTTCAGCTGCCCTGTGCATGTGGCCCTCCTCTGTTGCTGCAACAGTAATTTTTCTCTTCCTCCCCAGCACAGGAATTCCCCCTCTAATTAAACTAGCCCTGGAAAATTCACAGGGGCCAATAGTGGCCAAGACAGGGGAGTGCAAAGCCTGCCCGACTGACTCTGTACCGAAGCATATAAATTCCCAGCTACAAAGTATTTTAAAAATCTAAATATAATGTAACATACAGGATTTACAGATAATATGCCGAAGTATGAAGTATGTTAAATACACAAACGTAATGCGAAGCGCTTGAATTCATACTCTCCATAAAACAAATGTTTCCAAAGTAACGACCGTACGTGTCCTTTTGTTGCTTGCCATCTGCATACAAGTGCATAAATTTAAGGCGACTGGTAAAAGAACCAAAGGTGACAGGAGGAAAAAAAATGTTACGCAACGAGTGGTTAGGATTTTGAATGCGCTGCCTGAAAGGGTGGTGGATACAGATTCAATAGTAGCCTTCAAAGGGGAATGGAATAAATACTTGAAGGTGAAAAAATTGCAGGGATATGGGGAAAGAGCCGGGGAGTGGGACTAACTGGATCGCTCTTCGAAAGAGCCGGCGCAGACTCGATGGGCTGAATGGCCTCCTTCTGTGCTGTATGATTATAGTAACAGACTCTAATGGGAACATTCAGCATCAGTTTTCCATAATGTACTAAACATTTTTTTGCTTGCTATTGTAAAATTCAAGGGACCAATCAATTCATTCTTTTACCAAGGGTGTGAAAGCTTCACAGAAAGCTAGATTCGTTTCAGACAGGCCATCCAAGACTAGCAGCAGTCATGATGTTTAGAATAGCTCTCAACCAGCAGAACAATGGCAACAGTTCAAGCTATCATAAATTCTCAGCATTAGTTACTTGTGCTTAATCATCTGATGAGAGGAAAACAAAGAGTTAGGGAGGTAGCTATCATTATAGTTCAATTGTACATTCAAATACTGCGCTGACAATGAGTCTTACTCCATTTTCTTCAAGCATAATTGTACAAAGTTGCAAGCTACAAAGTAAAAATAAAAACATCCTATTACTGAAAGGTCACATTGCTTACACTGCAGGCAACAAGCCAAATGGTTCCCCCTTGCCATTACAGCACTTGAGACAACACTGACATTCCCTATGCCCAGGAACACACTTAACTGAGCTAGCACAGCTGCACAGACTAAACAGAGCAGAAATTTCCAGACATGCATTTCAACTGAACCTAAACTGTCTGCTTGAAATGGTAATTTTACTTTGTTCTGAATCTGTTGATTCAACATTACAATCAAGTTGAACACTCAAAAGGAAGTGATTCAGAAATGCAGACCAGTTGAGCAAAGTTGTGCATAGGTTATTGTTTAATTTATATAAAGCTATTTATCCTAACCAGAAAGGGAAATACAGGTATGTATCTATTACACATCAAATTTGTTTAATGGGATACATGCTTTAACAATAACTTTCATGCAAAGCTTGTTTTTATGGGTAAATCTATTATAGTGCCTGTTAACCCTTTGGTTCATGTGATTATGAATTTTCAATGTTAAGGGTGTCACACACTGCCTGTCACACCCCATGACACATGCAGTAGGGTCTTCTTAACAATTCATTAGACTCACTGAATAAATATTGCTCAGGCCAACATCCCCAGCATCGAAGCTTTGACCACACTCAATCAGCTCTGATGGACGGGTCACATTGTCCGCATGCCCGATACGAGACTCCCAAAACAAGCGCTCTACTCGGAACTCCGACACAGCAAGAGAGCCCCAAGTGGGCAGAGGAAACACTTCAAGGACACCCTCAAAGCCTCCTTGAAAAAGTGTAACATCCCCACCGACACCTGGGAATCCCTGGCCCAAGACCGCACAAAGTGGAGGAGAAACATCCAGGAAGGCGCCGAACACCTCGAGTCTCTTCGCCGGGAGCAAGCGGAAGCCAAGCACAGGCAACGCAAGGAGCGCACGTCAACCCAAGCACCCCACCCACCCGCCCCTTCAGCCACCGTCTGCCCCACCTGTGACAGAGACTGTAGGTCCCGCATTGGACTCATCAGTCACCCGAGAACTCATTTTTAATGTGCAAGCAAGTCATCCTCAGTTCCGAGGGACTGCCTAAGAAGAAGAAGGATAGTAGAATTCACCTGCTGGACTCGGTCTTCTCCAAGTACATCCTATTTCCCCCTCTCCCACCTTCACTCCTCCTACCTTAATTTCCTATTCACCAACCCGCCTCCTCACCTGAACACCCAAATCCCTGTCTGTTCCACACTGCTCTGCCTGTACACTCCAATCGCTCCTCTTTATCCCTCTCCCGCTCCCTTTTGCATCTTCGCCCTCTACCACATCTGTTCTAATCCTTCCCGTTAACCTCCATCCCCACCTCTACTCTGACTGAGGTTACCATAGTGGCATCATTGGAACCAGTGAAGCTGCTTCCTCTGGTTCCAACATTGCTATACCATTCTCTGGTGGCCTTTGATTCTCCCACCAACTGCTCCATGGCCTCTAACTCTCGTGTGACCTTTTACTATACTCCACCTTCCCACTCTATCCTCCCATGCGCCAAGAACGGTATGGAACCCTTCTGTAGGTGAGTTAGCCTGACATCAGGAGTAGGGAAAATGCTGTAATCTATTATTAAGGACGTGGTAACAGGGCACTTGGAAAATCACAATATGATTAGGCAGAGTCAACACAGTTTTATGAAAGGAACATCGTGTTTGACAAATCTATTAGAGCTTTTTGAGGGTGTAACTAGCAGGGTAGATAAGGGGGAACCAGTGGATGTAGTATATTAAGATTTTTAGAAGACATTCGATAAGATGCCACACAATAGATTGTTACACAAGATTAGGGCTCATGGGATTGGGGGTAATATATTAGCATGGATTGAGGATCGGTTAACGGACAGAAAGCAGAGAGTAGAAATAAATGGGTAATTTTCAGGATGGCAGGCTGCAACTAGGATAAGGATCAGTGCTTGGGCCTCAGCTATTTACAATCTATATCAATGACTTAGATGAGGGGACCAAGTGTAATATATCCAAGTTTGCTGACAATACAAAGCTAGGTGGGAAAATAGCCTGTGAGGAGGATGCAAAGAGGCTGCAAAAAGGATATAGACTGGTTAAGTGATTGGACAAGGTGGTGGAAAATGGAGCATATGTGGGGAAGTGAGAAATTATCCACTTTGGTAGAAAGAATGCAAAAGCAGAATATTTTTTTAAAAGATGAGAGACTAATCAAAATGTACACTCTCGGGAGCCGCAAGCTTACATTTCGTTGTACTGCACTTGTGCACTAACAATGACAATAAAGTTGATTATTATTATTATAGTAAATGTTGGTATTCAGAGGCATTTGGGGGTCCTTGTACACAAATCACAAAGTTAACATGCAGGTAGAGCAAGCAATTAGGAAGGCAAATGGTATGTTAGCCTTTGTTGCAAGGAGATTGGAGTATAAGAGTAAGGAAGTCTTGCTGTAATTATATAGGGCTTTAGTGAGACCATACCTGGAGTACTGTGCACAGTTTTGGTCTCCTTATCAAAGGAAGGATATACTTGCCTTGGAGAGGGTGCAACGAAGGTTAACTAGATTGATTCCTGGGATGAGAGGGCTGTCCTATGATGCGATTGTGTAGAATGGGCCTATACTCTCTGGCATTTAGAAGAATGAGAGGTGATCTCATTGAAACATATAAAACTCCTAGAGGGCTTGACAGGGTAGATGCTGAGAGGCTGTTTCCCCTGGCTGAAGAGTCTATAACTAGGGATCATAGTCTCAGGATAAGGGATCAGCCAGTTGGGACTGAGATGGAGCAATGTCTTCACTCAGAGGGTTGTGAATTTTTGGAATTCTCTACCCCAGAGAGCTGTGGATGCTCAGTCACTGAGATCGAGAGAGTTTTGTGCGCTAAGTGAATCAAGGGATATGGGGATAGGGCGGGAAAGTGGAACTGATGTAGAAGTTCAGCCATAAACTTATTGAATGGCGGAGCAGGCTTGATGGGCCGAATGGCCTACTCCTGCTCCCATTTCTTATATTATGTTATGTTCTACCAGCCCCTCCCCCAGCCTTTAATGTGACTCCAGCTTCCCCATCCCTCAGCCACCAACCCTGCTTGAATTGCACAAAACACTGGTTAGACCACAGCTAGAGTACTGTGTACAGTTCTGGTCACCACATTACAGGAAAGATGCAAGTACACTAGAGAGGGTACAGAGGAGATTTACAAGGATGTTGCCAGAACTGGAGAATTTTAACTATGCGGAAAAACTGGATAGGCTGGGGTTGTTTTCTTTGGAACAGGGGAGACTGAGAGGAAACCTAATTGAGGTGTATAAAATAATGAGGGGCCTAGATAGAGTGGATATGCACCTATTTCCCTTAGCAGAGGGTTCAACAACCAGGCGGCATAGATTTAAAGTCATTGGAAGAAGGATTAGAGGGAAGTTGAGCAGAACTATTTTCACCCAGAGGGTGGTGGGGGTCTGGAACTCACTGTCTGAAAGGGCAGTAGAGGCAGAAACGTTCATCACATTTAAAAAGTATTTGGATATGCACTTGAAGTGCCATAACCTACAGGGCTATGGACCAAGAGCTGGAAAGTGGGTTTAGGTTGAATAGTTCTTTTTCGGCCATCACACAATGGGCCGAATGACCTCCTTCAGTACCGTACATTTCTATGATTTGCTAACCCTGTGCTATTCTTCCTCTTCCCTCCTGTACCGACCATCTTCACCCTAGCTTTCAATCCTGCTCTACCTTTAGTATCTCTCTGGCCTATAATCCTGCTTTGCCACACCACCACCACCCCCCCCCCCCCCCCACCAGCTGTAACTCTATCTTCTTGCTCGCCAAACCAACACTCTAACCCTTCTCTATTCCCCCCAGCCTTAAAGGTGGCTCTACGTTACCCTACCCTATCCCACTGTATCTTCTGCCTCTGACCTCCATCATAACAGTCCTCCCTCTGCCCTGGTCCAATTAGCCCCCGTCCTCTAACCTACTTGACCCAAACACGCTACTTAAACTCGACTCAGTGTGCAGTGTCATGGGATGTGACTTCTGACTTCATAACATCTTGACCCCCTACTTTTGACCTCACAGCCCCCTCACTTCTGACTCTCCCCAGCCATTGGGCTCCCAGACTAATACACCATCTCTTTCCAGCACTGACCTGGCAAACCGCATAAAGTTTTTACATTATGCTATACCAATAAACCTATAATTTATTAAAATATACTGACTGTGCCCACTACCCGTCAACTTTTTCCATGATAAATTCCTATGTTCAAGCCGGCAGGAAGGGCTCTCAGCAGTGGTAGGTGTTTGAGGCCAAGGGGCGATTAGGACTTAATGACAGGTAATCATGAGGCGCAACAGCAGTTTGGAACTGCCCGAAACAGCCGGACCGCTTAATATGGTTTAAGCGCCGCTTTGGAAGTGACGCCTGTGGTAATGGCAAATGGTTAGCACCATTTGCCTGATATAGGCAGCTATCCAGGATAAGCAGAGACGGTGTAATTGGTGGGGACTGTATCAATATTTCATAATGGAAAAACGCAATGTTAGCACTGTTGGCCATGATGTTATTGTACATCCTCAGCCACTATGTGGCGCTGTTTGGTCACTCTGAAGGCTCCAAATCTGCACTGGATACACTTTACAATGCTAGAAATTAGCACAGGAGAAATTAGAGCAACCAATTTTCACATTCATGTTTTACAAGTCTTTCTGCTCATGCCTTGCCTGTGGATACAATAGAAAAGTAATTTTAAAAACTCCCCAACCTGACCACACTCCCAACAGAAAAAAAAACTAAATGAATTAAAAAATATTAGATATCTATATATAGATATATATCTATAGATAGATAGAGAGATACCTATAGATAGAGATATCTGTCGAGACAGAGAGAGAGATTATCTATAGAGATATTGCTCTGTCTATATAGATTATATATAGACCAATAACACATTACATACAGTAACATTTTACTACACAATTTCATATATTTAACTCACATCTCCTTCATTACTAAACCATTACAATATATAAAAACCTAATACAAATTTTATCCCAATTTCAAAAAAACAGAAGTACGTAGGGTAGTAACACGAAAAGGTTATTGAACTCACTCAGCTTGTCGAGCCATTTGGATCCATGTTTAGTACCAACAGAGTTCATATTCATCTTCCTTTGAATTCATTCCAAACATGTCAATGACCCAAAAGTTTGTAAAAGTAAAAGTCATGAGCATGAATGGGAACACTCAGTCTGTCCATTTCCAAGAATGAACTCTGGTTTAACCGGTGAGAGTAGAACGTGTAAAAGACGCCTAACTCCTGGTTGCCAAGTAGTGACACATGGTGGTCCAAGGCCCACAATGGAGTTCCAAATGTTACCACAAGTACCAGCAAGAGAATTAAATAAAGTGAAAATGAATTAAATAAAAATTGTCAGCCATGGTAAATATATAATGGATGAAAGCTTTGAGGATAGGCATTGCACCATAATTTGCAATGTAATTTTAAACAATTGTGCTTTCAGCAGTACTTTCAATAAATTACTACAAAAAAACTACACACAAATGTTCAGTTAAGAATTGTTAAAATTATGTGGCACCTTTTATGATCAAAATTTTAGATTCATGACGATCTCTATCCTTTTTATATAGCCAGAGTTCCCAGTTTTCCTGTCGAGTTTCAGTATCTTTAAGCAATTTTTTATTTGAACCAAATTCAGTACATTACTACTGCTTTTATACATGCATGTTAAAAAAAAATTTTTAAATAAAATTAAATCACGGTTCGTGTAGATCGCCACTAAATAAGAGAGTTTGACTTCGACGAACTATTAACAAGTTGTTTATTTACAGGAACAGACTAATTACATCAGGTAAGATGGAAGGTAAGATGGCTGACTGTAGGAGCACCGTGGTGTAGGTCTTTCCCCAGCGGGGACTCCACGAGGACTAAGTTCGCAGTCCTGTGGAGAGCGTGATGACGTCATCGTGTTTGTGTTGTGACGTCATCACGTTGTTCGCGTTTCCCGCGCTCAGGGCGTCACGTGATGCGCGTTGGCACGTTTGCCCGCGCTTGGGGCGGTCACGTGACACGCATCGTGGCGTCGGCGCGCTTACCCGGTCTGGCTGTTGCGGTCGAAGACGCTAGGCCGGGCTGTGCCGGCGGCCGTCCTGGAAGGCCGAGTCAGGCCAGTGGCCGCTGCACGCACGTCACGTGGTACGTGACGTGACGTCAGCGCGCTAGGGTGCGTCTTAAAGGGGCAACGGCCCCAACAGGTAAGTTAAAGGGGCAACGGCCCCAACAGGTAAGTTATACATACAGTAAGGTAAGTTAAAGGGAATTATGTATATCTTTATGTAAGGGACAACCGGTGGTGCTGCCACATGAGCCTATCATAATGGGGAAGCAACCAATAAAATAAGGAGAGCTGTGCAGCAGAAAAAAATCAAGAATGGGAGTTTAAATTCTGTTTTTGAGTGGAGTAACTTTTATGCTACTGAAATGGCTTTTATTGGGCCAGTTCTTTATACAGTACCAGATTTAGAAATTTGTTAAGTAAAACACACAGCATTTTAGCTTTTTTTTGGTTTTAATGAATAAAAGGTGACTTTTTCACATCAGTTTTACTAATTTAACCTAAAGATCATGAATCTTAAATGCACATTAATCAAATTCTGCAGGATAATATTTTCAAGTAACACTGGTCACCTCTTGGGGGGGAAAAAATGGAATGGTGGTAAATCACAGTTCATTTAGCCAATTACATTTTATCCAGAGACACTGGTACCTAGAAAAGATGATGTGTGGGGTTATTCCAAATCAGGTTCACTGTTAAAAACAATTAGGAACATAGGAGTTGCTAGGCGGAAAAAGATCACGGTCCATCTAGTTTGCCTTCTGCCATCCTGCTAGTCTCAAGATACAATGATAATGGAGTTGCTGACTAATCATAGTAATCAATCTCCATCAATTAGTCTACAACAGACCCAGTGAAAAACCCCAATGGTGGATCACAATCATAGTCACAGTCTAATTAAGTTTTACAATGGCTTCAGGATATTCTTTTTACTACAAAAATATTAAGCAAATTTGTAACCAATTCTTTAAAGACAAAATTATTGGGATACTGATGCGCCATCAATTACTCAAAAGACTGAAGTTGAGCGAGTAACAATCAGGCTTTTATTAACTAAAGAATGAAGGTCTTGTCTCGAGTGGTCGACCCGTCCAGAATACTAAGGGACTGGGAGGTAGTCACTTATATACCTGGAATAGTGGGAGGAGTCAGCCGAGGCATGTCCAGACCTGTACCTAGTGGAATACACATACAGACACAGACAGGTATGACAGTGGTTTACCACAGATACCTCCATTCAATATTGATTTACATTGTTACTGGCAAAGGAGCTCCCCAGCTAATTTACAGAACAAACGGGAAACTGTCCAACCTGCGTCGCCTCCAGTCCAGATTCAAGGTCGTCCCATCCTCTGTCGTCGAATTACAGTATGCAGACGACGCTTGCGTCTGCGCTCACTCGGAGGTCGAACTCCAAACCATCGTCAACCGTTCACTGAAGCGTACGAGAGCATGGGCCTTACACTAAACATCCGTAAGACAAAGGTCCTCTACCAACCTGCCCCCACCACACACTACTGCCCCCCGATTATCAAAATCCATGACAAGGCCTTGGACAACGTGGACCACTTTCCATACCTTGGGAGCCTACTGTCAACAAGGGCAGACGTCGACAACGAAGTCCAGCATTGCCTTCAGTGTGCCAGTGCAGCCTTCGGTCACCTGAGGAAGAGAGTATTTGAAGACCAGGACCTCAAACCTGGCACTAAGCTCATGGTCTACAGAGCAGCAGTGATACCCGCCCTGCTGTATGCCTCAGAGACATGGACCATGTACAGCAGGCACCTCAAAGCACTGGAGAGGTACCACCAACGCTGCCTCCACAAGATCCTGCAAATCCATTGGCAGGATAGGCGCACCGTCACTGTTCTTGCACAGGCCAACATCCCCAGCATCGAAGCTTTGACCACGCTCGATCAGCTCCGATGGATGGGTCACACTGTCCGCATGCCCGATACGAGACTCCCAAAACAAGCGCTCTACTCGGAGCTCCGGCATGGCAAGAGAGCCCCAGGTGGGCAGAGGAAACCTTCAAGGACACCCTCAAAGCCTCCTTGAAAAAGTGTAACATCCCCACCGACACCTGGGAATCCCTGGCCCAAGACCGCACAATGTGGAGGAGAAGCATCCGGGAAGGCGCCGAACACCTCGAGTCTCTTCGTCGGGAGCAAGCAGAAGCCAAGCGCAGGCAGCGCAAGGAGCGCGCGTCAACCCAAGCACCCAACCCACCCGCCCCTTCAACCACCGTCTGCCCCACCTGTGACAGAGACTGTAGGTCCCGCATTGGACTCATCAGTCACCCGAGAACTCATTTTTAATGTGGAAGCAAGTCATCCTCGGTTCCGAGGGACTGCCCAAGAAGAAGACATTGTTACTATATGAAATAGCTTTTAATTAGATGACAAGGTTAAAAGAAATACTAGAACCACTGCTTTTCTTGATATATATTAATGACTTGGACTTGGGTGTACAGGGCACAATTTCAAAATCTGCAGATGACACAAAACTTGGAAGTATAGTGAACAGTGAGGAGGATAGTGATAGACTTCAAGAGGACATAGACAGGTTGGTGGAATGGGCGGATACGTGGCAGATGAAATTTAACGAAGAAAAGTGTGACGTGATACCAGTAGTAACCATTCTATGATCCTATGATTCTTTGAACCAACGGTCTTCAGCAGCAACATTACGCTGCTTAGAATTGTGCTCAGTGCCTCCTTTTGCTATTATGTATCATTTTGGTATCTTGATAGCTCAATTTCTAGATCTTCACTCTGTGGCTTATTGTAACTAGCACACAATTCCCCATCATATTTGTCTATATGCAAAGTCTATGCACTAAATTAGCTCAAATTTCATTTTCATAAAACAGTGACAAATCATAACTGAAGAAATATTTAATGTGAACACAGGAAAAGTGGACAGCTAAACTTAAAATGAATTACTACCAAGGACAGACAACAATAATCAATACAGAAGGTAAACCAATGAAATTGCTCAAACGATTTTTCAAAAATCCTTTTGACAGTCACCTTGGTTTCTTTACTAAGCTAAGAATTTACTACTGGAAATGAGGTCTCTAACAAAATAAAGACAAAAAAGATTACAATTTACCTATTAAATACCATTCTCTGTGTTCAAAATGCCTCCAATGTATATTCAGTTAGACTCCTGTATCTATTTGAATTTCAAATCTTGATTTCATGGGGTCCCCACAGCCATCATTCTCAGCGGAGATTCAGCAAAATTGTAGGCTGCAGCTCCTGCATGTCTCTGTGCATATAATTCCCAGAATGATTAGTAAGATTGGCCATTCACAGGACGAGCGGATCTTGCTGCCTACACACAGTCTACTTCTGTGAATTATTGCAAAACACTCCCCTCCCCATCCCAGGAAATCACCTTGAGCAGTAAAAGGAATCGGAATTTTTTTTTCCAGGTATAAAACAGTAATAATGAGGTAAAGCACAAATTCTTCAATCTTTTCAGAGATAACTTTAAAAGAAAAATAATGCAATTGATATGCTATCTGATCTCTCAACAACAGTGGGAAAGTACGCATAACACAGCCAAATACATATATCCGAGATCAAAACTGGCAAGTGTGGAGGATTCAGATGTGAGTGACTTGAAATTGTCTTCAAATTTCCTAATATAATCTAAATGGTAACATAATTGTATTTATGTCTCTCTCAGAACTTAAACATAACCAGGAAATCAAAATGACTCATAACGTGGCGATGTTCCAGAAAGATTCACATTATTTAAGCTTGGAGTGAGGTTCTGAATAAAAGTTCTGAATTTAATTAAAAACTTACTATGTGAAATTCTGTTGCTGAGAATTTTGAAGATGAAAGATGCAAATCAGTTTAATATTTCTTGGCTTTCACAAAAAACTCATTCTAAACAGAGGGTCACAATGAAGGTAATGAACTGCTTGCCTCTATTATAGTGAAAAGGCTTATTTATTCATGTATGTGTGGAATGTGAAGAACACAGGTGTATTCATCTACCTGCAATGGGCAATTATTTTCCACAAATCAATCAAAAGCACATACTTCAGTGTCTAAAAAAAATCTCTTATGAAGTTCTTTCCAAATTCTCAGTGGAGATTTGTACTCTTACCCCATTTTCACACCAAACACACCATCACCCCTCCTTAGTGCAGTCTGACTGACCATGAGATCTGCATTTTAGTTTTTAAAGCCACACTACAGACATTACACCACAAATAATTTGCATGCAATTAAATGAAATTGTCATTTCGGTTTAAATACATGGTTGCATTTTCTGAACATATTTTATTTGCAATTTTTCTCCACATTTCTACTGGAACAGTGAGAAGACAGTTTTTAAAAAGGTTTCAATATTTAGTTAGAAGTAAAGTTTAAACTAAATGAGAGTTAACAGCTCCAAGAGAGAGAGAGCAACCAAGCAACTAGAGACCTGTCCATAATGTCTGCTAACACTGCTATAAACAGCCAGTAGAGTATACTCAAGTGCGATACTGAGGTGATAACCCTCGCTGATTTTTCTCCTTCCCGATGAGTTATCCATCACCTCATCTCTCCTTGGTGCTGAGTCTGATGATCTAGCCGAGATTCGCAATTTAATATTTAAACAAATATATATGCTAGCTACGATTCCTGCTGTGATATGAGTATGCGGCACTGCATTTAATATTCAAACATCAGATTTGCATTCTAATCTGCTGAATCTGATTTTTTTGTCTGGATACAAAATGATACAAAAATACAACCAGACACCTGGATTTCTAAGTTGGCCAATACCCATCTCAGCCATTGGCCTGAGTCCTGAAACAAATACAAAGTCTTATGCATCTAAAAAAAAGTGCTACAAGGTCTCGGAGTCAGGGGTGCTCTGCCCTAGTTACCTGGTTAATGATTCGGCTTGGTAATCCCAATTGGGCACAACATGGCTTTATTGAAGTAGCCATTATCTTACAGAGTACCGTGTTCTTGTTTGCCTAGAATTAGGCATGCTCTCCTTCTAATCAACTGTCAAAGCATGCAATTAATAAGTTGTTAATAGTTAATGAGGTTAAGGCATTTAAGGCCATCTAACCGTTAACGAGGTTAAGGCCATCTAACAGTGATTTAAAAGAGTTAATTAATTACATTTCAATGTCATAAAAATGGTTACTTCATCGTATTGCAACAGACCCCAACTTGAAGGAGAAGACCTCGGATGCTGGCCTGCATTATACACTGTCTCCCACTATGAGTGTACTCCTACTTGGTGGATTTGTCGCTCAGCTGTCTCATTGCCCTGAAACATGTGTAGGCATTCTAGGCAATATCTTACAGGAGCTATCCCCAGTCCATTCTTACTTTTCTGTAATATCTCACACTATTGCGCAGTAGCTTTATACCCAATCACTCTGGCTAACACTCAACAACGCTGTCAAGAATTTCAACTTTAAATAAATACGCAGTGATTTCTTTTAAAATTTGTTTTCTTCAACTGGGCCCTGCACACAAAGGATATTTGCAAAGTTTCTAAAATATAAACTGATGACACAAATCCACAGCAAATGATCTAGTATAGGGTAAATTGGTAGAATTCAGAGATGCCTGGCCAAATAAAGTTGAAGCAATGAATAGTAGAATTTAATATAAACATCAGGTAATAGAAATTGCTTCAGGAAGCATGGAATATGTATATGTGAATTAGCATCCACTGGCAAAGATGAAAAAATAAAAATGTTATGGGTGCGAATAATATGCCTGAGCTTGAGGTACTTGTGGCATAGGGAAGTATGATGTAATATCAGAAACATGAAACCTATGAAATTAATTAATGTAGATGTAATCCGTGGTCAGGGACAGGACGGTGTGACTACGAGTGAGGCAGGTACAGGGATCCAGGAGGCAGTGTTGATGGAGCCGCAGCCCTTGCTCTTGTCAAGCAGGATCGAGGTTCTTACTCCCTGTGAGGGCGGGAGCGGGGACTGCAGGGAGGATGAGCAACCTGGTCACAGCACCGTGGTACAGGGGGCCATTCAAGTGGAGGGAGTAAAAAGAAATGTTGTAGTGGTAGGGGATAGTATCATTACGGGGCTAGATAGGGTTCTCTGCAGTCAAGAGCGGGAGTCCTGAAGGCTGTGTTGCCTGCCCGGTGCCAGGGTTAAGGACATCTCTTCTGGGCTGGAAAGAAACTTGGAGTGGGAGGGGGAGGATCCAGTTGTCGTGGTCCATGTTGGTACAAACGACGTAGATAGGATAAGGAAGACGGTTCTGTTAAAGGAATATGAGCAGCTAGGGGTCAAATTAAAAAACAGAACCTCAAGGGTAATAATTTCTGGGTTATTACCTGAGCCACGAGTGAATTTGGCTAGGATAAATAAAATTAAAGAGTTAAATGCCTGGCTCAAAGACTGGTGTGGGAGAAATGGGTTTTGCTTCTTGGGACACTGGCACCAGTACTGGGACAGGAGGGAGCTGTTCCGTTGGGACGGACTCCACTTGGCTAGTGCTGGGACTAGAGTCCTGGCGAATCATATAACTAGGGCTGTAGAGAGGGCTTTAAACTAATTAGTGGGGGGGAGGTTTCTAGAGAGCAAGTGATAGAAATGACAACGGAAAAGGTCATAGACTTAGGTATCAGTGGGGGAATTAAAAAATAGAACGTGTCAGGAAGGGACAGAGGGTATGGAGTAAAAAGTAAAGTATTAAAAGGGGAAAAAACAGGAACTAAGTGTTACAAAACATATTTGAAAGTTCTTTATCTGAATGCACGTAGCATTCGTAACAAAATGAATGAGTTAACGGCACAAATAACGACATATGGGTATGATCTTGTGGCCATTACAGAAACATGGCTGCAGGGTGACCATGACTGGGAATTAAACATACCAGGTTATTTAACAATCAGGAAGGACAGGCAGGAAGGGAGGGGAGGTGGGGTGGCTATGTTAATAAAGGAAGGCATCACTATAATACAGAGAAATGATATTGGGTCAAAGGAGCAGGATAGTGAAACAGTTTGGGTGGAGATAAGGAATAATAAGGGGAAAAAACACTAGTGGGCGTAGTCTATAGGCCTCCGAACAGTTGCAACTCTGTTGGACGGAGTATTAATCAGGAAATATTTGAGGCTTGTAATGAGGGAACAGCTATAATTATGGGGGATTTTAACTATCATATTAACTGGACAAATCAAATTGGGCAGAGCAGCCTTGAGGATGAGTTCATTGAGTGTATTAGGGATGGGTTTCTTGAGCAGTATGTAACTGAACCGACCAGGGGGCAAGCAACCTTAGATTTGGTCCTGTGTAATGAGACAGGATTAATTAAAAATGTCCTAGTAAAGGATCCCCTTGGAATGAGTGACCATAACATGGTTGAATTCCATATTCAATTAGAGGGTGAGAAGGTTGGATCTCAAACAAGCGTGATGTGCTTGAATAAAGGAGACTATGAAGGTGTGAGAGCGGAATTGATTAGAGTGGACTGGGAAAATAGATTAAAGGGTAAAACGGTACATGATCAGTGGTGCACATTTAAGGAGTTATTTTACAACTTCCAAAAAATATATATTCCACTGGGGAAAAAAGGGTGTAAAAGAAAAGATAGCCATCCGTGGCTAAGTAAAGTAATTAAGGATAGTATCCGACTAAAAACAAGGGCATATAAGGTAGCCAAATCTAGTGGGAGGATAGAAGATTGGGAAGTCTTTAAAAGACAGCAAAAAATAACTAAAAGATTGATTAAGAAAGGGAAGATAGATTATGAAAGTAAAGTAGCAAAAAATATAAAAACAGATAGCAAAAGTTTCTATAGTTATATAAAAAGAAAAAGGGTGGCTAAAGTAAATGTTGGTCCCTTAGAGGATGAGACTGGGAAATTAATGGTGGGAAACATGGAGATGGCAAAAACGCTGAACAATTATTTTGTATCAGTCTTTACGGTAGAGGACACTAAGAATATCCCAACACTGGACAAACAGGGGGCTCGAGGGGGGGAGGAGCTAAATACGATTAAAATCACTAAGGAAGTGGTACTTGGTAAAATAATGGGACTCAAGACGGATAAATCCCCTGGACCTGATGGCTTGCATCCTAGGGTCTTGAGGGAAGTGGCGGTAGGGATTGTGGATGCATTGGTAATAATTTTCCAAAACTCCCTGGACTCAGCAAAGGTCCTGGCAGATTGGAAAACTGCTAATGTAACACCCTTATTTAAAAAGCGTAGTAGGCAGAAGGCTGGAAACTATAGACCTGTTAGCCTAACATCTGTGGTTGGTAAAATGTTAGAGTCCATTATTAAGGAGACAGTAACGGGACATTTGGATAAACATAATTTAATAGGACAAACTCAGCATGGTTTCATGAAGGGAAAGTCATGTTTGACAAATTTGCTTGACTTCTTTGAGGAAGTAACAGATAGGGTGGATAAAGGGGAACCAGTGGACGTAGTGTATTTAGACTTCCAAAAGGCATTTGACAAGGTGCCACACAAAAGATTATTGCTCAAGATAAAAAATCACGGGATTGGGGGTAATATTCTGGCGTGGGTGGAGGATTGGCTCTCTAACAGAAAGCAGAGAGTTGGGATAAATGGTTCGTTCTCAGACTGGCAACCAGTAAATAGTGGTGTTCCGCAGGGGTCAGTGCTGGGCCCCAACTCTTTACAATCTATATTAACGATTTGGAGGAGGGGACCGAGTGTAACATATCAAAGTTTGCAGATGATACAAAGATGGGATGGAAAGTAGTGAGTGAGGAGGACATAAAAATGTCCTAGTAAAGGATCCCCTTGGAATGAGTGACCATAACATGGTTGAATTCCATATTCAATTAGAGGGTGAGAAGGTTGGATCTCAAACAAGCGTGCTAAGCTTGAATAAAGGAGACTATGAAGGTATGAGAGCGGAATTGAGTAGAGTGGATTGGGAAAATAGATTAAAGGGTAAGACGATACATGATCAGTGGTGTACATTTAAGGAGTTATTTTACAACTTCCAAAAAATATATATTCCACTGAGAAGAAAAGGGTGTAAAAGAAAAGACAGCCATCCGTGGCTAAGTAAAGAAATTAAGGATAGTATTCGACTAAAAACAAGGGCATATAAGGTAGCCAAATCTAGTGGGAGGATAGAGGATTGGGAAAACTTTAAATGACAGCAAAAAATAACAAAAAGATTGATTAAGAAAGGGAAGATAGATTATGAAAGTAAATTAGCAAAAAATATAAAAACAGATAGTAAGAGTTTTTATAGTTATATAAAAAGAAAAAGGGTGGCTGAAGTAAATGTTGGTCCCTTAGAGGATGAGACTGGGAAATTAATGGTGGGAAATATGGAGATGGCAAAAACACTGAATGAATATTTTGTATCAGTCTTTACAGTAGAAGACACTAAGAATATCCCAACACTGGACAAACAGGGGGCTAAAGCGGGGGAGGAGCTAAATACGATCAAAATCACTAAGGAAGTGGTACTCGGTAAAATAATGGGACTCAAGGCGGATAAATCACCTGGACTTGGCAAAGGTCCCGGCAGACTGGAAAACTGCTAATGTAACACCCTTATTTAAAAAGGGCAGTAGACAGAAGGCTGGAAACTATAGACCGGTTAGCCTAACATCTGTGGTAGGTAAAATTTTGGAGTCCATTATTAAGGAGACAGTAACGGGACATTTGGATAATCATAATTTAATAGGACAAAGTCAGCATGGTTTTATGAAGGGGAAGTCATGTTTGACAAATTTGCTAGAGTTCTTTGAGGAAGTAACATATAGGGTGTATAAAGGGGAACCAGTGGACGTAGTGTATTTAGACTTCCAAAAGGCATTTGACAAGGTGCCACACAAAAGATTATTGCTTAAGATAAAAAATCACGGGATTGGGGGTAATATTCTGGCATGGATAGAGGATTGGCTATCTAACAGAAGGCAGAGAGTTGGGATAAATGGTTCATTCTCAGACTGGCAATCAGTAACTAGTGGTGTTCCGCAGGGGTCAGTGCTGGGTCCCCAACTCTTTACAATCTATATTAACGATTTGGAGGAGGGGACTGAGTGTAACATATCAAAGTTTGCAGATGATACTAAGATGGGAGGGAAAGTAGTGAGTGAGGAGGACACAAAAAACCCGCAAGGGGACATCGACAGGCTAAGTAAGTGGGCAGAGATTTGGCAGATGGAATACAATACTGGAAAGTGTGAGGTTATGCACTTTGGCAGGAAAAATCGTAGAGCAAGTTATTATCTTAATGGCAAGAAACTGGAAAGTACTGAAGTACAAAGGGATCTGGGGGTCCTGGTGCACGAAACTCAAAAGGTTAGTATGCAGGTGCAGCAAGTGATGAAGAAGGTCAATGGAATGTTGGCTTTCATTGCTAGGGGGATAGAATATAAAAATAGGGAGGTATTGCTTCAGCTGTACAAGGTATTGGTGAGACCGCACCTGGAATACTGCGTACAGTTTTGGTGTCCATACTTAAGAAAGGACATACTTGCTCTCGAGTCAGTACAAAGAAGGTTCACTCGGTTAATCCCGGGGATGAGGGGATGGACATATGAGGAGAGGTTGAGTAGATTGGGACTCTACTCATTGGAGTTCAGAAGAATGAGAGGCGATCTTATTGAAACATATAAGATTGTGAAGGGGTTGGATCGGGTGGATGCGGGGAGGATGTTCCCGATGATGGGTGAAACTAGAACTAGGGGGCATAGTCTTAGAATAAGGGGCTGCTCTTTCAAAACTGAGATGAGGAGGAACTACTTCACTCAGAGGGTGGTAGGTCCATGGAATATGCTGCCCCAAAAAGCTGTAGAAGCTACATCATTACATAAATTTAAAACAGAAATAGACAGTTTCCTAGAAGTAAAGGGAATTAAGGGTTACGGGGAGCGGGCAGGAATTTGAACATGAGTCTAGGTTCGGATTGGTCATGGCCCTGTGGGTAGCGGAGCGGGCCCAGGGGCCGTGTAGCCTGATCCTGCTCCTATTTCGTGTGTCTAATTCTGTTAGATTCAGGAGATGGTTCTGTGATAGTGGATTGGCGGTTAGGATCAGATCAGCCATGATCTTATTGAATGGCAGAGCAGGCTCGAGGGGCCGATTGGCCGACTCCTGCTCCCATTTCTTATGTTCTTAAAAAACCTGCAAAGGGACATAGACAGGCTAAGTAAGTGGGCAGAGATTTGGCAGATGGAATACAATACTGGAAAGTGTGAGGTTATGCACTTTGGCAGGAAAAATCATAGAGCAAGTTATTATCTTAATGGCAAGAAACTGGAAAGTACTGAAGTACAAAGGGATCTGGGGGTCCTGGTGCACGAAACTCAAAAA
Source organism: Somniosus microcephalus (assembly GCF_052327205.1). Taxonomy (NCBI): domain Eukaryota; kingdom Metazoa; phylum Chordata; class Chondrichthyes; order Squaliformes; family Somniosidae; genus Somniosus; species Somniosus microcephalus. The sequence continues at coordinate 26,947,143 of NC_140993.1, read as the reverse complement.
GTTAGTATGCAGGTGCAGCAAGTGATCAAGAAGGCCAATGGAATGTTGGCTTTTATTGCTAGGGGGATAGAATATAAAAACAGGGAGGTATTGCTGCAGTTGTACAAGGTATTGGTGAGACCGCACCTGGAATACTGCATACAGTTTTGGTGTCCATACTTAAGAAAAGACATACTTGCTCTCGAGTCAGTACAAAGAAGGTTCACTCGGTTAATCCCGGGGATGAGGGGGTGGTCATATGAGGAGCGGTTGAGTAGATTGGGACTCTACTCATTGGAGTTCAGAAGAATGAGAGGCGATCTTATTGAAACATATAAGATTGTGAAGGGGCTTGATCGGGTGGATGCGGTGAGGATGTTCCCAATGATGGGTGAAACTAGAACTAGGGGGCATAATCTTAGAATAAGGGGCTGCTCTTTCAAAACTGAAATGAGGAGAAGCTTCTTCACTCAGAGGGTGGTAGGTTTGTGGAATTTGCTGCCCCAGAAAGCTGTGGAAGCTACATCATTAAATAAATTTAAAACAGAAATAGATAGTTTCCTAGAAGTAAAGGGAATTAAGGGTTACGGGGAGCGGGCAGGAAATTGGACATGAGTCTAGGTTCGGAATGGTCATGGCCCTGTGGGTAGTGGAGTGGGCCCAAGGGCCGTGTAGCCTGGTTCTGCTCCTACTGTGTTCTAATTCTGTGTTAGATTTCAGGAGATGGTTTTATTCCTGTTCCTGGCTGGGGTGGAGATCGCCTTTACAGACGGTAAGTACTGCAGAAAATATAGGGACAGAGTGATCTGCGGGACGAGTTTCGATCGCCTAGATGGGTCGGAGAGGAATTTCCCAGACTTTTTTCTCCCAAATTGGCCATTGGGTTTTTTATCTGGTTTTTCGCCTCTCCCGGGAGATCACATGGGTTCGGGTGGATGGGGAGTGATAGAAGATTTGAGGTTAGGATCAGATCAGCCATGATCTTATTGAATGGTGGAGCAGGCTCGAGGGGCCGATTGGCCTACTCCTACTCCTATTTCTTATGTTCTTATGTTCTTATGTAACCTTAGTTGATAGAAATGAACACAAATAGAAGGGTATAATGTCCTTATGGAGGATACAACAGATAGGAATGGAGGTGGTAGAGCACTGTCAAGAGCACTGGTGAGGCCAAGGAAGGAAGTCATATATTACATGGAAAGGTACCCAATTGCTCGAGATACACATTTTAGAGTGAACAGAACAGATCCCCAGGTAAGAAGGAGGGATTACCATTTACTCTATGAAGAAATTAAGAGTATGTGCAAAGAAACATAGATATATGGTTTCATCCAAGCTATTACATAGAAATAATAACAAACAAGTCAGTCAGCCCAACCACTCCGTGTAGTCGTAATCTCATGTATCCACTCTGTTCCCATATCCCTTTAATCAACTTTCCTTCAACCACCTACCTAACCAGTTCTTAGAAATTGACATGGCCTGTTTTAATCACGAACTCCAGTATTGCATTCTAAAGCCTCACACAACTCTTTTTGTAAAAACATTTGTAAAATGGTGAGCCTTCTGCATCTGCAATGCACCAAGCAGCTGGTTCTTGAACAGTATTGGCAGAAGCCTGGGAGGTGTAAGCGTGCTTTGCAAGTCTCTTGTGCTTAATCTTGGGTCTATTGTTAGATCTGGGTATCTTAATGTGGTGTCCTTCAATAATCAGACAAAGACTGCAGGGAACGATCAACAGGTGTTTACTGAATGAGGGTTCAAACTGCAACTGACTGTACAGAGCACGACTCAGGGTTTATATACAGGTGTGGTCACTGCCGGTACTACAGGATACAGGAGCTGTAAAAAGTAGTTCTCCCCCTTAAAAGGTACATACACTACAATTCCTCCCCTTTTAGATTAACAGTACCATAACACTCATTTAACAATTAAATATCAAACTAATTACAATTAACACTTTTAACACGCAACATTAACTGGAAATAGTCTATTTATAAATTCAGTCTTTGGGGAGGCTTCCTGAGTCTTTCTGGATAACGCCTTTCCCGAGTGTCTCGCTCTTGGTGCGGAGGCGATTCTAACACCCTGTCGTCAGTTGATTCATCAGCTTCCAATGCTATTGTTTCTGAGGTAGATGCGACCTGTACGTCGGGTTCCTCACCAGGTACGTATGGCCGAGACATGGGGTTGACTCGCTCCTGTGACTCTAGGATCTGGCCAGCATGGCGTCTCACAATGTTCTCCCCAACATCCACTGTGTACATTAGTGGCCCCTGCCGTGTGCATATCGTTCCTGGTTGCCATTTCTCTGTTCGGTAGTCGCGGGCCAAGACTGGTTGCCCTACATTGAAGCTCCTTGTCGGCTTCTCATTGATGTGCTGGAATTGCTTATTCTCAACATCTCTTCGTACATTTCGTCTGAGCAAATCCAGACGAGATCTCAACCTTCGGTTAAAGAACATCATGGCCGGGGCCTGGTTGGTGACTGCATGTGTCACATTTCTGTAGGCTAACAGGAAATTGTCCACCTTATGCTGCAGTGGAATGTCGTCATCGCACATGGCCTTTACTGCTTTTTTAAAGGTTTGTACGAACCTCTCAGCCAATCCATTTGTGGCTGGATGATACGGGGCGGATGTGTAATGCCTTACCCCATTTCCTTTTCATAAATCTTCGGACACAAACTGTGGTCCGTTATCAGAGCAAATCTGCTCTGGCATGCCGTTCCTGGCAAAAATGGTCCGTAGGACTGCAATAGTTTTCTCCGTGGTGGTGGAGGACATTTTGATCACCTCAGGCCATTTCGAGTGCGCATCCACGGCTATTAAAAACATTGAGTCCATGAATGGACCAGCAAAATCAATATGCACCCGTTGCCATGGAGATGAGGGCCACTCCCATGGGTGTAGAGGGGCATGTGGTGGTGCATTTTGGACCTTCTGGCATCCTGAGCAGCTCTTTGTCAGGTCCTCGATTTGCTGATCGATCCCCGGCCACCACACATAAGCCCTAGCAAGGCTTTTCATTTTCACCCCTCCCAGATGACCTTCGTGAAGCTCATTGAGCACTCTCTCCCTTAAATTGGGTGGAATTACCACTCGGGATCCACACATCAAGGTCCCCTGGCATACTGACAGCTGTTCTCTTCTTGATGAGAATGCTGGCAACAGTGAGTCGCCATGTGCTGGCCATCCCCTCACCGTCAAATCATATACCCGAGGCAGTGTCGGGTCATTTCAGGTCTCCTTCTCTATACCAGCGTTAGTTACTGGCAAGAATTCAATTATAGTCGAATGAAATATTTCGACAGAATCCACTGCTGGTGCTTCCTCCGCAGTAGGCAGTGGCAGGCGTGATAGCCCATCAGCGTTTCCATGCTGTTTCGTGCCCTTATACTCGATATCATATTGGTGTGCCCCTAGAAAAATGGACCATCTTTGTAGCCGTTGCGCGGTCATCACCGGAACGCCCTTCTTTGGATTAAAGATGGAGACAAGTGGTTGGTGGTCAGTCAGCAAGGTGAACTTCTGCCCGTGCAGATAGTGATTGAACTTTTTCACTCCCCACACTAGGCTGAGGGCCTCCCTGTCAATCTGGGCGTAGTTACGCTCGGCTGAGGTTAGTGACCGAGACGCAAAGGCTACTGGCCTCTCCGAGCCGTCCGGGAATTTGTGCGACAGCACCGCTCCAATGCCATAGGGTGATGCATCACACGCCAACCGAATTGGTAGTACTGGGTTGAAATGAGCCAACACCTCTTTCGATGTGATCAATGCTTTGCTCTTCTGGAAAGCTCGTTTACATTCGTCACTCCACTTCCATGGTACCCCCGTTTGCAGTAGGGTGTTCAGTGGGTGTAGTACGGTAGACAAATTCGGCAAGAACTTATGGTAGTAGTTCACCAGCCCGAGGAACGACCTCAGTTGTGACACATTTTCCGGTGCTGGAGCCTTGAGTACTGCCTCAATCTTTTCAGGGGACTTATGTAACCCCTCTTATCAATAATGTGGCCACAATACGAGATCTGCTCCTGGAAAAACTCGCATTTGTGGCGATTAGCTCGGAGCCCATATTCCTTCAATCTAGTGAGCACCTGCTCCAGGTTGGCGAGGTGATCACTGTCATTTTCACCCGCGACCAGGATGTCGTTCAAATAACACTGGGTCCCTGGAATCCCTTGCAGGACTTGTTCCATTGCCCTTTGCCAAATAGCTGGAGCTGATGCTACCCCGAACACCAGCCAGTTGAATTGGTAGAGACCTTTATGAGTGTTGATCGTGAGGTACTGTTTCGAGGCTTCTTCTACCTCCATTTGCAGGTACGCCTGGGCCAGATCAATCTTAGTGAAGCGTTTCCCTCCAGATAGCGAGGCGAAAATATCTTCAATCCGCAGAAGCGGATATTGTACAGTGTGAAGGACTGGGTTCACTGTCACCTTAAAGTCCCCACAGATGCGAACCTTCTTTGGTTCCCCAGGCGTATTACTCAACGACCTCTTCATTACAGGAACGATGGGTGTAGCCCACTCGCTCCAGTCCACTTTGGACAGTACTCCTGAACGTTCCAAACCTTCCAGCTCTGCTTCGACGGCTGGGCGGATCGCATACGGTACCGGTCTGGCCGTAAAAAACTTTGGGCTTGCATTTTCCTCTATTTTGATCGTCGCTGTTATGCCTTTTAGTGTTCCGAGTCCCTGCTGGAACACTTCTTGTGCGTCAGTTAGCATTTTTGACAGTCGTCCAGGTGTGACGTCGTCATCCTTTTTGGCACCTACAGTCAGTGCTTGTATGGAATGCCAATCTAGCTGTATCTTCCGGATCCATTCACGTCCTAGTAGTGGTGGTCCTCCATCTGGCAATAGATATAGGTCCATTTTTGGTGTTTCCTTGTCGTTATATATAAAGTTCACCCTTATTTTTCCTTTGGGGTAGACTTTTTGCCCCGTGTACGTCTTCAAGACAATCTTTGTATCTCTCAAGGGTATATGTGAGAATAGCCGCTTGTAGTCCCTTCGGTTTATGACTGTTGGGGCTGATCCTGTGTCCAATTCCATTTTCACTTGGACTCCTGCTATCTTGAGCGTGACCCAGATAGTTTGGTGATCCTCCGTTTTGATCACATTATGTCGTTTCAGACAACCCAGCTCCTTGCTTCCGGAGTCTGTATCACTCTTCTGTTCGTCTGAACTACTCTCCGTCACCTTATGTACCTTCTTGTACTTCTCCTATGGAGATTTCTTGCTGCTGGTTTTCTTTCCCGACCTGCAGTCTCTTGCTATGTGTCCTACTTTTCCACACTGTCTGCACACTTTGTCCTTGAACCAGCAATCATTATGGTCGTGTGTTGTTCTGCCGCAGCGATAGCACTTCACTGTTCCGTATGACATTTCATTTGTGCCATATTCTTGCGGTCCCCATAGTATCTCTGCAGCGCCCCGTGCGGCTGCTTCGTGTGATACTGCCGTGCTGAAAGCCTTGTCCAGCGTAAGATCCTTTTCTAATAGAAGCCGTTTCTGGGTTCCTTCACTTTGAAGCCCACACACAAACTTGTCCCCTAAAGTATCTGCTAGTCCCGTTCCAAACTGGCAGCGTTTCGATAGCTTGCGCTGTTCCGTTAAATACTCAGCATTACTTTCATCTTTATGCTGGTTCCTTTTGTGAAACTTAAATCTTTCTGCTATCAGCAGCGGTGTGGGGTTTAAGTGGTCCTGTAGGATTGACACAATGTTTTCAAAACCCTTTTCTACTGGCTTCTCTGGGGTTACTAGGTTTCGTAGTAAGCCATACGTTTTTGCACCCATTGAATTCAACAATACCAGCGCTTTCTTGTCATCTGGCACTTCATTCGCCTTGCAGTATACTTCTATGCGTTCGACATATGTCGTCCAATCTTCGACTTCATTGTCGAATGCTGTGATACTGCCACTCTTCGGCATTTTTGGGTGTGGTTAGACTGGCTTAAAATGGCGTCTCCCGCGCTTTCCTTTCTTCCCCGCTGCGGCTTAAAATGGTGTCTCCCGTGCTTTCCTTTCTTCCCCGCAGCGGCTTAAAATGGCGTCTCCCGCGCCGCTGCCAACGCCGCTCTCGGCGGTCCTCCTGGCAAATGGCGACGCCCTGTGGGTTTCGTGCGCTGCTCCTGCGCTGCTGCCAATGCCGCTCTCTGCGGTCCTCGTGGCAATGGCAGCGCCTCGCGTTTTCCTGCGCGCCTCTCTCCCCCGTTGACGCTGCTCGGCCCCTGAACACCGGCTGCGCTCTGCTCTCTCTCGCCTCTCTCCCCCATTGACGCCACTCGGTCCCGAACACCGGCTGCGCTCTGCTCTCTCTCGTTGACGCTGCTCGGCCCTCGAACACCGGCTGCGCCCCGTGCGCTCTGCCCTCTCTCTCCCTCCCTCGACGCTGCTCGGCCCTTTCTGTGCCGCTCGGTTGGCTCTAGCCGCCACTGTCCGGGAAGGGTCTGCGCAGTACCTGTTGCCAGCCCGTTTCGTTGGACCACCGTGGCTGGAAAGCCAAGCCTGGCTCTCGACAGCCTCCCCTGCGATGCCCGTGCTTCTGGACTCGACCTCCTTCCACTGTTCTCCAGGAGCGAATCCCTGGGAGGTGATGCAGAGTTGCAGGTAGGTTCGAATCTTCTAGTCGCCAATGTTAGATCCGGGTATCTTAATGTGGTGTCCTTCAATAATCAGACAAAGACTGCAGGGAACGATCAACAGGTGTTTACTGAATGAGGGTTCAAACTGCAACTGACTGTACAGAGCACTACTCAGGGTTTATATACAGGTGTGGTCACTGCCGGTACTACAGGATACAGGAGCTGTAAAAAGTAGTTCTCCCCCTTAAAGGTACATAAACTACATCTATGACCCCTTGTTCTAGACCCCTCAACTACTGGAAACAGTCTACTTCTATCTACCCTGTCCCATTCTTCCATAATTTTAAAACTTCTATCATATTGTCTCGTAATCTGCATTGTTCTGATGATTTTGAATCCCATCTGCAACATTTTGCTCATTCCACCATCTCATCAATATCCCTTTGCAGCTTCCTTTGGTCTTTATAATTAGTTATTATGCCTCCTATTGTAGTATTGTCTACAAATTTGGACACCACTCCCTTTAGCCCTATATGCAAATCATAGATTATTTTTGTATAACAGTGTAAATAATATGCACTCAATCAACATTCATGAAATAAACAGTTTCTTTAGCACAAAGACAGGAAGACCAATTTGGTAATTGGCAGTCAAGTCATGGCCCTTGGTACATTGTTGCAAACCTGCTGCTGGACTAATAAGAACATAATAGGAGCAGGAGCAGGCCATTCAGCCCTTCAAGCCTGCTCTGCCATTCAATAAGATCATGACTGATCTACCTCAACTCCAGCTTCCCGCAATATTCACATATCCCTCGATTCCCTTAGTATCCAAAAATCTATCGATCTCTGTCTTGAATATACTCAACGACTGAGCCTCCACAGCCCTCTGGGGTAGAGAATTCCAAAGTTTCACAAACCTTTGAGTGAAGAAACTTTTCCTCATCTCAATCCTAAATAGCCGACCCCTTATGCGGAGACTGTGACCCCCCTAGTTCTAGACTCCGCAGCCAGGGGAAACATCCTCCCAGCATCTACTATGTCAAGCCCTGTAAGAAGTTTGTATGTTTCAGTAAGATCATCTCTCATTCTTCTAAATTCTAGGGAATATAGGCCTAGTCTCCTCAATCTTTCCTCACAGGACAATTCCCCCATCCCAGGAATCAGTCTGGTGAACCTTCGTTGCACTCCCTCCAAGGCAAGTATATCCTTCCTTAGGTAAGGAGACCAAAACTGTACACAATACCAGGTGTGGTCTCACCAAGGCCCTAAATAATTGCAGTAAGACGTCTTTACTCTTACACTCAATCCTTTTGTAATAAAGGCTAACATAGCATTTGCTTTCCTAATTGCATGCTGTACCTGCATGTTAATTTTCTGTGATTCATGTACAAGAACACCCAGGTCCCTCTGAATACCAACATTTCCTAGTCTCTCACCTTCTAAAAAATATTCTGCTTTTCTATTTTTCCAGCCAAGGTGGGTAACTTCACATTGCTCCACATTATATTCCATCTGCCATATTCTTGCCCACTCACTTAACCGGTCCCTTTGCTGCCTCTGAGTCATCCTCACAACTTACTTTCATAGAATCATAGAATGGTAGAATGATACAGCACAGAAGGAGGCTATTCGGCCCATCATGACTGTGCCGGCTCTTTGGTAGAGCTATCCAATTAATCCCACTCCCCCTGCTCTTTCCCCATAGCCCAGCAATGTTTTTCCCTTCAACTATTTATCCAATTCACTTTTGAAAGTTACTACTGAATCTGCTTCCACTGCCCTTTCAGGAAGCGCATTCCAGATCACAACAACTCCCTGCGTAAATAAATATTTCCTCATGTCACCTCTGGTTCTTTTGCCAATCACCTTAAATCTGTGTCCTCTGGTCACTGACCCTTCTGCCACTGTTTCTCCTTATTTATTCTATCAAATCTCCTCTTAACCTTCTCTGCTCGAAGGAGAGCAACTACAACTTCGCCATTCTCTCCACACAACTGAAGTCCCTCATCCCTGGTACCATCCTAGTAAATCTCCTCTGCACCCTCTCCAAGTCCTTGACATCCTTTCCTAAAGTGCGGTGTCCAGAATTGAACACAGTACTCCAGCTGAGGCCTAACCAGTGTTTTATAAAGGTTTAGCATAACTTCCTTGCTTTTGTATTCTATGCCTCTATTAATAAAGCCCAGGATCCCGTATGCTTTTTTAACAGCCTTCTCAACTTGTCTTGCCACCTTCAAAGAGTTGTGTGCATACACCCCTAGGTCTCGCTATTCCTGCACCTCCTTTAAAACTATACCATTTATATAAGAATTAGGAGCAGGAGCAGGCCACATGGCCCCTCAAGCCCGCTCCGCCACTCAACAAGATCACGGCTGATCCTCAACCCCACCTAGCTGTGTATTGACAGCAAACTTGAATACATTGCACTCGGTCCCCTCATCTAAGTCTTTAATATGGATTGTAAATAGCTGAGGCCCAAGCACTGATCCTTGTGGCACTCCATGAGTTACAGCTTGCGAACCCAAAAATGACCCTTTTATTCCTACTCTGTTTTCTGTCCGTTAACCAATCCTCAATCCATGCTAATATATTATCTCCAATCCGATGAGCCCTAATTTTGTGTAATAAACTCTTGTGTGGCACCTTATCGAATGCTTTTTGAAAATCCAAATACACTACATCCACTGGTTTCCCTTTATCTACCCTGCTAATTTAGCAAGGTAGAAAAGGGGGAACCAGTGGATGCAGTTCATCCACCAATTTTCCCTCCACCCAACTGGACGACCAGAAAACCTCCACGCTGCACCTCGCCTGATACTACAGCCAAGGTAGAGAATTCACCGTTAAACCTTTATCTTACTCTTTTGTGACAGTGCAGTTTAGCAGACATGTCTCAATTAAGTCAGAATTTTTAAAATTACATTTTTTTTTTAAATAAAGGAATTTAATCATGTGTCATTTTAATAATGAGGAAGTGGATGTGTAGGGAATACAGTGAGTAAAATACTATCATTCATCCATGATTTGAGTCTCTACATAAGTTACAATGTTTTGCAATTTTCAATAAGATATGAGAATGATTTGGAAAACAAAGCTCTCTTTCGCATAGCCAAACCACGCTCTGCTTATCAGTTAAATGTCTGTGACTATTAATCTGACCTCAAGTTTTGTACTCCAAAACAAAATGAACAGAAAAAAAAATGATTGCACCTTGGAACGGTTTTCCTCCAATTGTCTTGATGTTCAGGATTAAAATGAGCAAAATCATCAGGCCACATCCCTTTTCATAACGAACCCCAAAAGACAATAATACACTGCAAAAATGCAACAGTCAATGACTCACCTTGCAGCGAGTGCCGGGAAATTAGTTTTCAGCCAGTTTCTGTGGCTGAACAGCTAATCATCCAGGTATTTAGCTGTTCACTCCTGCAGACTTGCTTAGCATAGAAATGGGATGTCTGCCCAGGATAATGAAGTAATGTCTAGGTTTCACGCCAATCTGTGGAACTGGTAAGACACTACTGGTAAACATTCTCCTGCAGATGGCAACAAAATTTGCTTTAACAGCAGCTCGAATAAGAACTCAATTATATATTTACTGACAACCCATTTGTCTGGTTTCCTGTTTTCTGCATTGAACATAATTTTAGTAATTTGCACATCACAATTAAGTCACGTCTACTCAAAAATATGATTGAAATATTATCATGTCTGAAAGACAATAATATGACAAACATACCAAATAATGACATGAACTGAACAGCAATGGTCATCCTTTTTCATTTAAATGCAGCTTTTTTATTTTGATGTAACCCCGCTTCTCCTGAAATTGCCAATTCTTGGTGTGGAGATGCCGGAGTTGGACTGGGGTGGACAAATGTAAGAAGTCACACAACACCAGGTTATAGTCCAACAGCTTTATTTGAAATCACAAGCTTTCAGAGCGCTGCTCCTTCATCAGGTGAAGTGGAGAAATGCATAAAGACACAGCTTATATAGTCAGAGAATCATGTCAGATGTTTACAGGTAACCTTTCCAACTGCCATTTATCGCACCTCGGCAGAGAGATAATCACAGCAGTCAAAGGTGTGAATGGTGTCCAAACAGGTCAGTCAAAGACATTCAGCCTCCGATCTTCGGGTAAGCATTCTCCAAGGTGGCCTTCGAGACACACGACAACGCAAAATCGTCGAGCAGAAACTGATAGCCAAGTTCCGCACCCATGAGGACGGCCTCAACCAAGATCTTGGGTTCATGTCACGCTACATGTAACCCCACCTGATGCAGGGTCATCCAGACTCGAGTCGACATTGGCTTGTTCTCTCTACACGGATGCGGCCGGACCTGCTGTGATTTCCAGCCAAAAAAAATGTTTTTTGTCTTTTTTTGTTTTTCATACAGACCCCAGCATCTGCAATATTTGACCCCTTGTGACCCCACCTCATTGTTCTTTGATGTAATGTTTCCCTGACTGACCTGTTTGGACACCATTCACACCTTTGACTGCTGTGATTATCTCTCTGCCGAGGTGCGATAAATGGCAGTTGGAAAGGTTACCTGTAAACATCTGACATGATTCTCTGACTATATAAGCTGTGTCTTTATGCATTTCTCCACTTCACCTGAAGAAGGAGCAGCGCTCCGAAAGCTTGTGATTTCAAATAAAGCTGTTGGACTATAACCTGGTGTTGTGTGACTTCTTACATTTGCCAATTCTTGGCAGCCCCCTAGGTGGCATCAACCCTAGGACCTTCATTTAATTGGCCATTGTTCATGTGTGAACGTAGACGGTGAGTATCACCAAGCTAAATGTGAATGGAGGTCATCAAAGCGGAGCTAGATACCATTCTCACATGAGATCCACAAACATATAACTGATAAGCAGAGCATGGTTTGGTTATGAGAAAGTGAGCTTTGTTTTCCATATTATTCTCGTATCTAACTGAAAATTACAAAATTCTTTTCTCCTCTCCCCCCTTTCCCTGCCTCCGTACTTGCTTAAAACCTGTTGTATCTCTAACATTTTCCAGTTCTGATGAAAGACACACATACCCATATGGATTATTGGATAGTGAAAAATGGAGTGATAACCCTGGCTATTTTTTTCCACTTGTCTAGTCCAAGGGCACAAGCCAATTATACTTCCTTCATGCTGCCCAGGCTGGGAGCAACTGATTCACCCCAGTTTGGAAACTGAATTTGGTATCTTCTATTCTGTATGGCTGTGTACTACATGGGGCTATCGGGAAGTATACAGCTATATTCAGATATTTTTGGGTGCTGATATTTTTGTTCTTTTAAAATGTACACTTTTTAGTTTTATTTTAGTGAGAGGGAGGTAGAGGAGCAAATCTGCAGGGAAACCGCAGAGATATGCAAGAGCTAGAGTGGTGATATTGGGGGACTTTAATTACCCAAATATCGATTGGGGTAATACTAGGGTAAAGGGAAAGGAGGGGGTGGAATTTCTGAAATGTGTTCAGGAAAATTTCCTTGACCAGTATGTTCTTGGCCCAACGAGGAAGAAGGCATTGCTGGATCTGGTGCTGGAATGAGGTGGGCCACGTCGACCAAGTGTCTGTGGGAGAACACTTGGGTACGAGTGATCATCATATCATAAGATTTAGATTAGCAATGGAGAGGAGCAAGGAATAATCTAGAGTAGAACTTCTAAACTGGAATAGGGCTAACTTCAATGGGATGCGAAAGTATCTATACAGGGTAAAATGGAACCAAAGACTGACTGGAAAAACTGTAATGGAACAATGGGTGATCTTTAAGGAGGAGATGTTTCAAGTACAGGCTAGGTACATTCTAACATGAGGGAAGGGTAAGGCAACCAAAGCAAGGGCTCCTTGGATGACAAGGGAGATAGAGAAGATGATGAAATAAAAAAGAGGGTGTATGATGCATCTCAGGTGAATTCTTCAAGTGAGAACCAGACCAAATACAATGAGAGGGGAAGAGAAGATGAAAATAAGATTGGCAAAGAGAGAATATGAGAGTAGACTAGCGTTTAACATAAAAGGGAACCCAAAAATCTTCTACCAGCATGTAAACAGTAAGCGGGTAGTAAGAGGCGGGATGGGGCCTATTAGAGACAAAGAAGGTGATGTATGCTTAGAGGCGCAGGGCAAGGCTAGAATACTCAATGAGTACTTTGTATCGGTGTTTACTAAGGAGGTGGATGCTGACAAAATATCAGAAGTGGAAAAGGTAGAAGCAATGGAAGGGGTGAAAATTGATACACAGGATGTACTAGAAAGGCTGGGTATGCTTAGAGTGGATAAGTTGCCTGGTCCAGATGGCTTGCATCCCAGGTTGCTAAGGGAAGTGGGGGAGGAGATAGCAGAAGGGCTTTCCATAATTTTCCAATCTTCCCTAGATGCGGGGGAGATACCGGAGGATTGGAAAGTGGCAAATGTGACACCATTATTCAAGAAAAGGTGTACGGACAATACTAGTAACTACAGGCCGGTCAGTTTAACATCAATGGTGGGTAAAGTTTTAGAAACAATAATCAAGGAAAAAATTAATGGGGAATTGCAGAGGTTTAAGCTAATTAAGGAGAGCCAACATGGATTTGTAAAAGGCAGATCATGTTTGACTAATCTAACTGAATTTTTTGATGAAGTAACAGGGAGGATTGATGAAGGGAATGCAATGGATGTTGTCTACATGGATTTTAGGAAGGCGTTTGACAAAGTAACACATAGAAGGCTGGTTAACAAAATTGAGACTCATGGAATAGGTGGGTCAGTGGCAGCTTGGATAAGGAATTGGTCTAAGGACAGAAAAATGAGTTGTGGTAAATGGCTGTTTTTCAGACTGGAGGATGGTAGACAGTGGTGTTCCCCAAGGGTCAGTGCTGGGGTCACTGTTTTTTTTTTGATATATATAAATGACCTGGATATTGGAATACAGTAGAGTTTCTAAATTTGCCGGTGACACCAAACTTGGGGGTGTGGCAAAAAGTGAAGATGATACCAATTGACTGCAACAGGACATAGATTGGGCAGACAAGTGGCAGATGGAATTTAATACGGAGAAGTGTGAGGTGATGCGTTTTGGCAGAAGGAACTGAGAGAGGCAATATACACTTAATGGCAGTTTTAAAGAGTGTGCAGGGACAGAGGGACCTGGGAGCTAATGTGTATAGGTCCCTGAAGGTGGCAGGACATATTGAGAGAATGGTTAGCAAAGCATATGGGATCTGGGGCTTCATAAATAGAGGTATTGAGTATAAAAGCAGAGAAGTTATGCTGAACCTTTATAAAGCACTGGTTAGGCCACAACTGGAGTAATTGCACCCAGTTCTGGTCACCACACTTTAGGAAGGATGTGAAGGCCCTTGAGAGGAGATTTACCAGAATGGTTCCGGAGATGGGAGATCTTAGCTACAAGGACAGGTTGGAGAAGCTGGATTTGTTTTCATTAGAGCAAAGGAGGTTGAGGGATGATTTGATAGAGGTGTACAAGATTATGACTGGTTTGGATAGGCTAGAAGAGAAAGGCTGTTCCCACTAGTTGACGGTACAAGGACTAGGGGACACAGATTTAAGGTTTTGGGCAAGAGACACAGGGGGGGGATGTGAAGAAAAACCTTTTTACAAAGTGAGTGGTGAGGACCTGGAACTCGCTGCCGATGGAAGGGGTGGAAGCAGAGACAATCAATGTTTTCAAGGGGAGACAGAATAGGCACTTGAGCGAAATAAGTGGGGGGGGAGGTTTCTAGAGAGCAAATAACAGAAATGACAACAGAGAAGGTCATAGACTTAGGTAGCAGTGGGGAAATTAAAAAACAGAACGTGTCAGGAAGGGACAGAAGGTATGGAGTAAAAGGTAAAGTAGTAAAAGGGGAAAAACAGGAACTAAGTGTCACAAAACATATTTGAAAGTTCTTTATCTGAATGCACATAGCATTCGTAACAAAATGAATGAGTTAACGGCACAAAAAACTACATATGGGTATGATCTTGTGGGCATTACAGAAACATGGCTGCAGGGTGACCATGACTGGGAATTAAACATACCAGGTTATTTAACAATCAGGAAGGACAGGCAGGAAGGGAGGGGAGGTGGGGTGGCTATGTTAATAAAGGAAGGCATCACTATAATACAGAGAAATGATATTGGGTCAAAGGAGCAGGATAGTGAAACAGTTTGGGTAGAGATAAGGAATAATAAGGGGAAAAAAACATTAGTGGGCGTAGTCTATAGGCCTCCGAACAGTTACAACTCTGTTGGACGGAGTATTAATCAGGAAATAGTTGAGGCTTGTAATAAGGGAACTGCTATAATTATGGGAGATTTTAACTGTCATATTAACTGGACAAATCAAATTGGGCAGAGCAGCCTTGAGGATGAGTTCATTGAGTGTATTAGGGATGGGTTTCTTGAGCAGTATGTAACTGAACCGACCAGGGGTCAAGCAACCTTAGATTTGGTCCTGTGTAATGAGACAGGATTAATTAAAAATGTCCTAGTAAAGGATCCCCTTGGAATGAGTGACCATAACATGGTTGAATTCCATATTCAATAAGAGGGTGAGAAGGTTGGATCTCAAACAAGCATGCTGAGCTTGAATAAAGGAGACTATGAAGGTATGAGAGCGGAATTGATTAGAGTGGACTGGGAAAATAGATTAAAGGGTAAGACGGTACATGATCAGTGGTGTACATTTAAGGAGTTATTTTACAACTTCCAAAAAATATATATTCCACTGGGGAAAAAAGGGTGTAAAAGAAAAGATAGCCATCCGTGGCTAAGTAAAGTAATTAAGGATAGTATCCGACTAAAAACAAGGGCATATAAGGTAGCCAAATCCAGTGGGAGGATAGAAGATTGGAAGTCTTTAAAAGACAGCAAAAAATAACTAAAAGATTGATTAAGAAAGGGAAGATAGATTATGAAAGTAAATTAGCAAAAAATATAAAAACGGATAGCAAAAGTTTCTATAGTTATATAAAAAGAAAAAGGGTGGCTAAAGTAAATGTTGGTCCCTTAGAGGATGAGACTGAGAAATTAATGGTGGGAAACATGGAGATGGCAAAAACGCTGAACAAATATTTTGTATCAGTCTTTACGGTAGAGGACACTAAGAATATCCCAACACTGGACAAACAGGGGGCGAGGAGCTAAATACGATTAAAATCACTAAGGAAGTGGTACTTGGTAAAATAATGGGACTTAAGCCGGATAAATCCCCTGGACCTGATGGCTTACGTCCTAGGGTCTTGAGGGAAGTGGCGGTAGGGATTGTGGATGCATTGGTAATAATTTTCCAAAACTCCCTGGACTCAGCAAAGGTCCCGGCAGATTGGAAAACTGCTAATGTAACACCCTTATTTAAAAAGGGTAGTAGGCAGAAGGCTGGAAACTATAGGCCTGTTAGCCTAACATCTGTGGTTGGTAAAATGTTGGAGTCCATTATTAAGGAGACAGTAACAGGACATTTGGATAAACATAATTTAATAGGACAAACTCAGCATGGTTTCATGAAGGGGAAGTCATGTTTGACAAATTTGCTCGAGTTCTTTGAGGAAGTAACATACAGGGTGGATAAAGGAGAACCAGTGGACGTAGTGTATTTAGACTTCCAAAAGGCATTTGACAAGGTGCCACACAAAAGATTATTGCTCAAGATAAAAAAATCACGGGATTGGGGGTAATATTCTGGCGTGGGTGGAGAATTGGCTCTCTAACAGAAAGTAGAGAGTTGGGATAAATGGTTCATTCTCAGACTGGCAATCAGTAACTAGTGGTGTTCCGCAGCGGTCAGTGCTGGGTCCCCAACTCTTTACAATCTATATTAATGATTTGGAGGAGGGGACCGAGTGTAACATATCAAAGTTTGCAGATGATACTAAGATGGGAGGGAAAGTAGTGAGTGAGGAGGACATAAAAAACCTGCAAAGTGACATAGACAGGCTAAGTAAGTGGGCAGAGATTTGGCAGATGGAATACAATACTGGAAAGTGAGATGTTATGCACTTTGGCAGGAAAAATCATGGAGCAAGTTATTATCTTAATGGCAAGAAACTGGAAAGTACTGTAGTACAAAGGGATCTGGGGGTCCTGGTGCACGAAACTCAAAAGGTTAGTATGCAGGTGCAGCAAGTGATTAAGAAGGCCAATGGAATGTTGCCTTTCATTGCTAGGGGGATAGAATATACAAACAGGGAGGTATTGCTGCAGTTATACAAGGTATTGGTGAGACCGCACCTGGAATACTGCATACAGTTTTGGTGTCCATACTTAAGAAAAGACATACTTGCTCTCGAGTCAGTACAAAGAAGGTTCACTCGGTTAATCCTGGGGATGAGGGGGTGGTCATATGAGGAGAGGTTGAGTAGATTGGGACTCTACTCATTGGAGTTCAGAAGAATGAGAGGCGATCTTATTGAAACATATAAGATTGTGAAGGGCCTTGATCGGGTGGATGCGGTGAGGATGTTCCCAATGATGGGTGAAACTAGAACTAGGGGGCATAATCTTAAAATAAGGGGCTGCTCTTTCAAAACTGAGATGAGGAGAAACTTCTTCACTCAGAGGGTGGTAGGTTTGTGGAATTTGCTGCCCCAGAAAGCTGTGGAAGCTACATCATTAAATAAATTTAAAACAGAAATAGATAGTTTCCTAGAAGTAAAGGGAATTAAGGGTTACAGGGAGCGGGCAGGAAATTGGACATGAGTCTAGGTTCGGAATGGTCATGGCCCTGTGGGTAGTGGAGCGGGCCCAGGGGCCGTGTAGCCTGGTTCTGCTCCTACTTCTTGTGTTCTAATTCTGTGTTAGATTTCAGTAGATGGTTATATTCCTGTTCCTGGCTGGGGTGGAGATCGCCTTTACAGAAGGTAAGTACTGTAGAAAATATAGGGACAGAGTGATCTCCTGGAAGAGTTTCGATCGCCTAGATGGGTCAGAGAGGAATTTCCCAGATTTTTTCTCCCAAATTGGCCATTGGGTTTTTTGCCTCTCCCGGGAGATCACATGGGTTCGGGTGGGTTGGAGAGTGATAGAAGATTTGAGGTTAGGATCAGATCAGCCATGATCTTATTGAATGGTGGAGCAGGCTCGAGGGGCCGATTGGCCTACTCCTGCTCCTATTTCTTATGTTCTTATAAACTTGCAGGTCTACAGGGATAGAGCGGGGAGTGGGACTGACTGGATTGCTCTGCAGTGAGTCGGTGCGGACACGATGGGCCTAATGGCCTCCTTTCTGTGCCGTTATGACTCTATGACATTCATAAATCATCTCCCCTTCTTTCCAGCTACTGTTTTATCCCCTATTCTCCTGTCCTCACGGTAATAACAATGATCTGGTGTTCCAAGGGTGCGAACAGTACTCCATGAACCTTATTAATGGGTAATTATTTCATTGTTTTGTTTGCGCATTGAGTTTTTAAAAAAGTAGTGTGTTGCAATTAATTAGTCTTAAGACATACAATGAAATCGTTAGAAAACTGCACATATAAATGGGTAAAATTACTGTCTGGGAAAACTTGAATGGCAAGGATGCAACTTTGAGCAGAATTACTTTAAATTATAGCTGAAAATGTTGTTGTGGATGCATTGCTTGTAATCTACCAAAATTCCCTGGATTCTGGAGGGGATCCCAGCGGATTGGAAAACCGCAAATGTAATGCCCCTATTCAAGAAAGGAGGGAGACAGAAAGCAGGAAACGACTGACCAGTTAGCCTAACATCTGTCATTGGGAAAATGCTGGAGTCCATTATTAAGGAAGTAGTAGCAGAACATTTAGAAAATCATAATAAAACCTGCATGGTTTTATGAAAGGGAAATCATGTCTGACAAATTTGCTAGAGTTCTTTGATGATATAACAGCCAGGGTGGATAAAGGGGAACCAGTAGATGTAGTGTATTTGGATTTCCAGAAGGCATTCGATAAGCTGCCACATAAAAGGTTACTGCACAAGATAAGAGCTCACAGGGTTGGGGGTAATATATTAGCATGGATGGATAGAGGATTGGCTAATTAACAGAAAACAGAGAGTCAGGATAAATGGGTCATTTTAAGGTTGGCAAACTGTAACAATGGGGTGCCACAGGGATCAGTGCTGGGCTTCAACTATTTACAATCTTTATTCATGACTTGAATGAAGGAACCAAGTGTAATGTAGCCAAATTTGATGATACAAAGATAGGTGGGAAAGTAAGTTGTGAGGAAGACACAAAGAATCTGCAAAGGGATATAGATAGGCTAATTGAGTGGGCAAAAATTTGGCAGATGGAGTATAATGTGGGAAGATGTGAGGTTATCCACTTTGGTAGGAAGAATAAAAAAGAAAATTATTTAAATGGAGAGATACTACAAAATACTTCAGTACAGAGGGATCTGGGGGTCCCTGTACACGAAACACAAAAAGTTAGCATGCAGGTACAGCAAGTAATTAGGAAGGCAAATTGAATGTTGGCCTTTATTGCAAGGGGGATGGAGTATAAAAGTAGGGAAGTCTTGCTACAACTGTACAAGGCATTGGTGAGACCACACCTAGAGTACCGCGTACAGTTTTGGTCTCCTTATTTAAGGAGGGATATACTTGCATTGGAGGTAGTTCAGAGAAGGTTCACTAGGTTGATTCCGGAGATGAAGGGGTTGTCTTATGAAGAAAGGTTGAGCCTATACTCATTGGAGTTTAGAAGAATGAAAGGTGATTTTATTGAAACATATAAGATTTTGAGGGGGCTTGACAGGGTAGATGCAGAGAGGGTGTTTCCCCTCGTGGGGGAATCTAAAACTAGGGGGCATAGTTTCACAATAAGGGATCGCCCATAAAAACGGAGATAAGGAGGAATTTCTTCTCTCAGAGGGTTGTGAATCTTTGGAATTCTCCACCCCAGAGAGCTGTGGAGGCTGGGTCATTGAATATATTTAAGGTGGAGATAGACAGATTTTTGAACTATAGGGGAGTCAAGGGTTATGGGGAGCCAAGGGTTATGGGGAGCGGGCAGGAAAGTGGGAGTTGAGGCCAAGATCAGATCAGCTCAGCTATGATGTTATTGAGTGGCGGAGCAGGATCGAGGGGCCAAATGGCCTACTCCTGCTCCTATTTCTTATGTCCTTATGTAAAGAATGCAACTGAAAATTATGATGGATCAGAATTCTTAACATCACTGTGGTTTGCTCAGCCTGAACCTTGTGACTGAACCTGTGAACAAGAAAGGATTGAAGGAAAATACAGAGGAACCATTTAGTCCAGGGAATCAACAAGCTGTCTAGAGCTTCAGCCTTGACTTCCGATACATAATCTCACTGATGCCTTCTGCTAATCAGTAGATGGTAGTCTTCTACGATCTCTGAATAACCTAATTTGTTAAAGATGAGACTTGTGTGGATAGCATCCACTGAAATGTTCCAAATCCCAAGTATTCAGTGAGAAGGTTTAACCACAACAAGCCCTTTTGCAGAGTTTGAAGCAAACTGGGTTTTTCTTTTACTTCATACAAGAAAACAACTAGATTTTATGGTTTAGACAGTGGAATGCTCCACAACACTCGACTTAGATCTGAACGTGAAACTGGCCTTGACCAGGAGTTGAAGGTAAAGTGAACAAACTGATCAGTCTGAGTTATGTCTCAGTGGGTTGATATTTGCACGTGAAAAATATTGGCCAGAGGATGGTGTTAACGCTAAAACAAAAAATTATGAAGAACTCAATAAAATTATTCTAAAGTTTCACAAAATTCCCTGGGGACTTGGAAGAAAATACCATATTGCTTTTAAGTAGAAAAGAACAAAACCATTTTGAAGTACACTTTGTCTTCTGTCAAGACTGTCACCAACAATGGAAACATAGTACAGCTGTGGTTCAGAAGAAGGTCTTATTACATGGAATGGAGCAAGATCATCGGACCAAAATCGCAGGGAAGGGGTTTAAGTTTCCTAAAACGACAGTTCTCCCAAAATTATTTTCTGCTCTTCCCCGATAGATAATACCAAATCCTAATTGTATGAGAGTTTGAACAAATGAGTGATTACATTTAATTTCAGGAAAAAGTATTACATGAACATACTTCGCAAAGCAGCTTTGGGAAATTGCTGTATTGAAATGATAGAACCAAGCTTTAGCTACATACTTCTATCCAAATTTCAGATCAGACTACAGGAAATTTTATTTGCACAAAAGTAACCCATTTACTTATTACATTTTTGATCAATGCTGTTCATGACCGATTGTGTTTGAGGTAACCAGAATCACACAAAAACAAATTCAGCATTACACAGAATTCATTAGCAAATATGCATTTCTCAAATTCACAGTAAGTACATACCCAGAAATATTCAAAACAGGAGCCACAAAATAATTGCCAATACCAGCTTTTCCTGGTAGCTCAAATGCTTGTTTACATACACTTTGTACTGCACTTGTATATTGCCAATGATAGAAACCCTGCTTATACAATAGTATTACAGCTGCCAAATTCTGAAGCTTCATTTCTCAAACAATGACCAACTGCTCCCACCTAAAATGTCTTGGTTAGTAGACCATCATTTGAAAGCCATATTTTTGGTGCCCAAAAGTTAAACAACGATATCCCTCCTTCTTTAATAGATAAATTCAACCTCCATATACAAATAGGATATTACTATCAACCTGTGGGAGTGAATGCAGGAAAACTGTCCATTCAAGCTACTCATGCCACACATCTGTCATTTTATTCAGGTGGTCTTTCCCCACTCTTTTGTAACTAAGGCCTCATTCTGAATCACTCCTTCACTTCCTCGTACATAAAGTAGTAGCGGTGAGACCCTGAAAATAATACGGGCAAAGCGACGCCCTAATTTGTGCCAGGTGAGTAAGAGAGCAGTAAGGAACAAGATGGCAATGAGCTTTAGAATCAAAGAATTTTACAGCCCAAAATGAGGCCAGTTGGCCAGTCGTGCCTGTGCCAGCTCTTTGAAGGAGCTATCCAATTTAGTCCCACACCCCATAACCTTGCAAATTAATCTTCAAGCACATGTCCAATTGCCTTTTGAAAGTTCCGATGGAATCTGAATCCACCACCCTTTCATGTATGCGTTCCAGATTTTAACAACCCTCGGTGAGAAAATTTCTCAGGAAGCAAAGAGTTGGAATAAACGGGTCTTTTTCCGAGTGGCAGGCAGTGACTAGTGGGGTACTGCAGGGATCGGTGCTAGGACCCCAGCTATTCACAATATATATTAATGATCTAGACGAGGGAACTAGATGTAATATCTCCAAGTTTGCAGACGGCACAAAGCTGGGTGGGCGTGTGTGCTGTGAGGAGGATGCCGAGAAACTCCAGTATGATTTGGACAGGTTGGGTGATTGGGCAGAAGCATGGCAGATGCAGTATAATGTGGATAAATGCGAGGTTATCCACTTTGGTGGCAAAAACAGGAAGGCAGATTATCTGAACTGCAATAGATTGGGAGAAGGGGAAGTGCAACGAGACCTGGGTGTCCTTGTGCATCAGTCGCTGAAGGTAAGCATGCAGGTGCAGCAGGCGGTTAAGAAGGCAAATGGTAGCGAGAGGATTCGAGTACAGGAACAAGGATGTCTTGCTGCAGTTGTACAGGGCCTTGGTGAGACCACACCTTGAGTATTGTGTGCCGATTTGGTCGCCTTATCTGAGGAAGGATGTTCTTGCCATGGAGGGAGTGCAGCGAAGATTCACCAGACTGATACCTGGGATGGCAGGAATGACGTATGAGGAGAGATTGGGTCGATTGGGCTTATACTCGCTGGAGTTTAGAAGAATGAGAGGGGATCTCATTGAAACTTATAAAATTCTGACAGGACTGGACAGACAAGATGCAGAAAGGATGTTCCCGATGGCAGGGGAGTCCAGAACCAGGGATCACAGTCTAAAGATAAGGGGTAAGCCATTTAGGACAGAGATGAGGAGGAATTTCTTCACCCAGAGAGTGGTGAACCTGTGGAATTCTCTACCACAGAAGGCAGTTGAGGCCAATTCATTAAATATATTCAAGAAGGAGTTAGATATATTTCTTAAGGCTAAAGGGATCAAGGGATATGGGGAGAAGGCAGGGACAGGGTACTGAGTTTGGATGATCAGCCATGATCTCATTAAATGGCGGAACAGACTCGAGGGGCCGCATGGCCTACTCTTGCTCCTATCTTCTAAGTTTCTATGTTTCTCATTTGCCCTCTAGTTCTTTTGTCAATTATTTTAAATGTATTACCTCTGGTTACCAACTCACTAGCCAGAGGAAATAGTTTCTCCCTATTTGCTCTGTATGTGAATGTTCCCAATCAGGAAAGACCACACTTAGTGAGAAATTGAATACCCTTACTCACTTGTGCACTCTCAATACCCAAGGAGTACGAGAATGGGTGGCGAGACTCTGAAGAACAAAAAGCTGAAGTATTTATCATCCTAAGCGGTCAGATCAAGAACCAATCCTTCAATGCAAGTATGCAAACTTCTTCAGGCTTCTGCATTGAAATGTTTCTACGCGGGTCCCACTGCACAAGTGGAGTGGCTTTTGACTTTCCCTACGGCTAATATGTAATAGACCACACTAAATTCATGAACTTCTATTTAGTGGGGAATTATCCAAGGCTTTTCCCACATTGGAAACAGATAATTGACTAGATTAACATTAACTTCTGATTCTACCTGCCTGAAAACAAAACCTCTGTGCACATGCATTAAGCGATACCAGGTACTCTTCATAAGTTTCCACAAGCTATCCCTCACTTCAGATGAATCAATATGTGACCATATGACAAATCAGTACGACTCATTGCTGAACATCACTTGGAGGAAGCTGAGCTTTTGATCATCCCTCCTAACATCCCCTTGTTTGTATTGGCGCCCATTTGTGTCTGATCATGCCTCTGGGATGCAGAGACAATCCAAGTTATTGTTATTATAAGACATGATCTGCATCTGCAAAGTGCCCAGTGCATACAATGTCTTCCCCTCAGCATCTGTTTTTCTCAATTCCTTCCTAACATTGAAAATTTTTCCACTGTATAGATGTCATTCCATACCTAGGTGGAAAATAATTGGGGGGTCAGCAACTCTTCAGTTCACCCAAAAGTGCAACAAAGTGAGATTTAAAACCTCCTACAGTGATAATAT
Source organism: Somniosus microcephalus (assembly GCF_052327205.1). Taxonomy (NCBI): domain Eukaryota; kingdom Metazoa; phylum Chordata; class Chondrichthyes; order Squaliformes; family Somniosidae; genus Somniosus; species Somniosus microcephalus. The sequence goes on along the minus strand of NC_140993.1, from coordinate 26,923,476 downwards.
TCCTGATCGTGGACATGGAAAAACTGCACCGAAAATATGTGGCAGAGAGAGAACATGAAGGAACCACATAGGACCATATATATGAAGGAACATGAAGCAGCCCAAAATAATAGCCTTAAGAATCATAGAGTCATAACGGCACAGAAGGCGGCCATTCGGCCCATCGAGTCCATGCCGGCTCTCTGTAGAGCAATCCAGTCAGTCCCATTCCCCCGCTCTATCCCCGTAGGCCTGCAAGTTTATTTCCCTCAAGTGCCTATCCAGCCTCCCCTTGAATGACACAAAGAAATAGGAGTGAACTTCTATTTATCCCAACTACATGTTTAAATAAACACTCTTTCTATGGTTTGTAAAGATGACACTTAAGTAAAGCCTTTTTCATGATGATCAAATTTTGAAGAAAAATTAATAATGCGCTTCTAATAAAATGAATAGGATTCTCAGGGAAAGAAGGTACTTGATTCAAAGGCACAAGTACAATTTTTTTTTAATTTTAATTTCTTTTTGGAACTATTTAGGTCATTAAATCAGTTATAGATTTATTACAGTTATTAAAGATGTTATTTGTTATCTTACAATATGTAAATTGTGCAAAAGGAGAGAAATAGCTGTGTGGTTAGCATGGAAATGCCTGATCTATTACAATCATTTCTTTTGTATTGTAAAGAATCTTACATTTTAGCTCGGAAATTCTGGTGCCATTTGTCACGGCACTGTCCCTGTATAATAAACAATCACTCTTCTTACTAGTATGCTGACTCACACCATCATCGCTGCTTTTTAAATAAATGTTCAAAGCATTTTGGCTTCTCATCAAATACATTAATGATCATGAGATATCAAGGAGGTGCAGAAACCCAGAATTGTTTCTGCATGATACATGCAACATCTATAGTGCAATCTTCTCATACTCCAGAACTGGTTTAATAATCGAAACACAATTTCAACCAAAAAAATTGCAACGTTGAAAAATTATTTTTGTACTTTTGCATTATGTATCTTGCTTTTCTAGAGAAACTCATTCATTTTACTACCAGAGGGCACGACTCAGTTTATAAGACAGAGAAAATATTAAGTCTGATGAAAATATACCATAGTAGCATGCTCACAAGATGTACAGCTGTTTTAAATCGTCATTCACCTAAAAAATATAACTAACTTTGCAGCAATTCAACAGAGGCCTTGCAATGTTGATGACTGATGTACAGAATGCTCCGTACAACATTTTCAGAGACAGTTTCACAAGAGGAGGCGGTGATAGTCAATAACCAAGGGCTAATGATTGCTGCACTCTTTGGGAGATTGTATAATACAAGCAGTTGATCACTAAGAGTCATAGATCATGTAGACTAGACACTCAGCAATTCCCTTATGGTGACCTGCGGGCTGTAAATTGTTCATACGATGACACAGTAAAGCTTAGTCACTGCTAAAATCCTTTTCTCTTCAACTTTAAATCGATTACTGATTATTGCACAAACTAAACCACTTGTTTTTATCTACAGAATATACTTGAAAACTTTTTAATTATATCCTTTAGAATCGGTGAACTTTGCCTGTTAGTAGTAACCTGCTTTCAAATAATAATACCTGGAAAATACCCAGCAGGATTAAGACACCGACTTATAATGATCCTTCTTACAATAAATCTCATACTGTAAAAATTCTCCAAATACAGACCACAGTGAATTATACCAAAGAAAACTAACTTCGTCCTAGTCTTTGACAACATAACACCAGTGATTACACTTTAACAAGTGCAAAATGCTAGGACATCCTGAGAACATGATAAAGTGCTGTATAAATGCAACTTCTATTTTTACCTACATAAAAGTCCTGCGCCACATGCACATTAATTAAGAGATAATTTTTCAACGGAAGTAACTCAAGGTGGGCAGAAAAGACTTTGCTGAAGTTAGAAAGGCTCTGATGTTAGTTTCCTCAGAACCAAATTCAAGTCCCTTGTGTGAACAATATGGGCAACAAAAGTCCTCACCTACCAATTTACTTTCATAAACAGACATTATTGTTCCCCCAATGGTATCGATGGCACAGGAAGGTGACGGCAGTAGTGGTTGCAGGTACTTAAAAAAAAAAATTTGGATATTAAGGGAATCAAGGGATATGGGGATGGTGCGGGAAATGGAGTTGAGGTCAAAGATCAGCCATGATCTAATTGAATGGTGGAGCAGGCTCTGAGGGCCAAATGGCCTATTCCTACTTCTTTTGTTCTTATGGTAGCATAGTAGTTATGTTACTGGACGAGTAATCCAAGGGCCTGCACTAATAATCCAGGAGAACGCAAGTTCAAATCCCACCATTGCAGTTTGCGAATTTTAATTCATTTTAAAAACAAAAACTAAGTAAGTGATCATGAAGCAGTCGGATTGTCATAAAAATCCAACTACTTCACTAATGTTCCTTAGGGAAGAAAACCTGCCGTCCTTACCTGATCTGGTCTATACGTTACTCCAGACCCACACCAATGTGGTTAACTCTTAACTGCCCTCTCAAATGGTCTTGCAAGTCTCTCAGTTGTATCAAACCGCTACAAAAAAGAGACACCACTCGGCTCTGACCTTGGCATTGAATTCGGACATGACAAAGACACATCCAGCCCAGTAGACCCTGCAAAGTCCTTCGCACTAACAGATATGGACGGGTACTAAAGTTGGGAGAGCTGTCCCACAGACTAGCCAAGCAACATTCGGACAGTCATACTGACAAAATCATATCCCTCACTCCGCGATCACCATCAAGCCAGATGATCAACCCTGATTCAATGAGGAGTGTAGAAGAGCATGCCAGGAGCAGCATCAGGCGTACCTGAAAATGAGGTGCCAACCTGGTGAAGCTACAACATGAATGCCAAACAGCAGAGGCAGCATGCTATAGACAGAGCTAAGCGATCCTACAATCAATGGATCAGGTCAAAGCTTTGCAGTCCTGCCACATCCAGTCGTGAATGGTGTTGGATAATTAAGAAAGTAACGGGAGGAGGAGGCTCCATGAAAATCCCCATCCTCAAAGATAGTATAACTCGGCACACAAGTGCAAAAGTCAAGGCTGAAATGTTCACAATCTCCTTCTACCACAAGTGCCGAGTGGATGACCCTTCTCAGTCACCTTCGGAGGTCCCCACCATCACAGATGCCAGTCTTCAGCCAATTCGATTCACTCCACATAATATGAAAAACGGCTGATTGTACTTGGCACAGCAAAGGCTACGGGTCCCGACAACATCTCGGCTGTAGTGCTGAAGACCTGTGCTCCAGAGCTAGCTGCACCTCTAGCCAAGCTGTTCCAGCACAGGTGCAACACTGGCATCTACCCGACAAATTGGAAAATTGCCCAGGTATGTCCTGTCCACAAAAAGCAGGACAAATCCAACCTGACCAATTACCATCCTATCAGCCTACTCTCAATCATCAGCAAAGTGATGCAAGGAGTCGTCAACAGTGCCAGCAAGAATCACTTACTCACCAATAACCTGCTCACTGATGTTCAGTTTGGGTTCCGCCAGAACCATTCAGCTCCAGACCTCATTGCAGCCTTGGTCCAAACATGGACTAAAGAACTCAATTCCAGAGATGAGACGAGAGTGACTGTCCTTGATATCAAGACAACATTCGACCGAGTGTGGCATCAAGGAGCCCTAGTAAAACTGAAGTCAATGGGAATCAGGGGGAAAACTCTCCAGTGACCGAGCACAAAAGGATGATGGTTGTGGAAGTTGGAGGCCAATCATCTCCGCCGCAGGACATCACTGCAGGAGTTCTTCAGGGCAGCATTCTAGGCCCAACGATCTTCAGCTGCTTCAAAGACCTTCCCTCCATCATAAAGTCAGAAGTAGGGCTGGTCGCTGATGCTTGAAGAGTGTTCAGTTCCATTCACATTGCCCCAGATAATGAAGCAGACCACCCCTCGACATTAAATGGCATTACCATCAATCCCCCAACATGAACATCCATGGGGTCGCCATTCACCAGAAACATAAGAACATAAGAAATAGGAGCAGGAGTAGGCCATTCAGCCCTTCGAGCCTGCTCCGCCATTCAATGAGATCATGGCTGATCTTCTGCCTCAACTCCATTCACCGGCCCTATCACCATATCCCTTGATGCCCTTACTAGTCAGAAATCTATCGACTTCTGTTTTGAATATACCCAATGACTGAGCCTCCACAGCCCTCTGGGGTAGAGAATTCCAAAGATTCACCACCCTCTGTGTGAAGAAATTTCTTCTCATCTCAGTCCTGAATGGCCTACCCTTTATCCTGAGGCTGTGGCCCCTACTTCTAGACTCCCCAGCCAAGGGAAACATTCGCCTAGCATCCACCCTATCAAGCTCTGTAATAATTTTGTATGCTTCAATGAGATCCCCTCTCATTCTTCTGAATTCAAGAGAATACAGGCCTAGTTTACTCAATCTCTTATACAACAGTCCCGCCATCCCAGGAATCAATCTTGTGAACCTTCGTTGCACGCCCTCTATGGCAAGTATATCCTTCCTTAGCTAAGGAGACCAAAATTGTACACAGTACTCCAGGTGTGGTCTCACCAAGGCCCTATATAATTGGAGTAAGACTTCTTTACTCCTGTACTCAAATCCTCTTGTAATGAAGGCCAGCATACCATTTGCCTTCCTAATGGCTTGCTGCACCTGCACATTCACTTTCAGTGACTCATGTACAGGAAACTCTCGATTTACTGGCACCTAAATAACTGGAAATCTCTGTTAACCAGCAAAATTCAGGAGTAGGTTCAGGTAAGTTTTACTTCATATTAGTGGCCGTTCCTGGATCTGTGGCCGTGTAGCCAGGGTTCCTGCACCTGTTGCTATGCAACAGGGACGCCTGGATCTGTGGCCGGGGTTCCTGCACCTGTTGCTATGCAACAGGGACGCCTGGATCTGTGGCCGTGTACGGGGCTCTCGTACCTTTTACTATACCTCTCTGTAATCCGGAACTTTTGATAAACCGGCACCACGCCGGTCCCGGATAAAAAAGAGTTTCCTGTACAAGGAAGCCCAGGTCCCTTTGAGCATCTGCATTCCCCAATCTTTCACCATTTAGGAAATACTCTGCCTTTCTATTTTTTCTACCAAAGTGGATAACTTCACATTTATCCACCTTATATTCCATCTGCCATGCTCTCGCCCATTCACTGAGCCTGTCGAGATCCTCTTGAAGCCTCTTCACATCCTCTTCACAACTGACACTGTCACCTAGCTTTGTATCAGCAGCAAATTTGGAAATGTTACATTTAGTCCCCTCATCCAAATCATTGATATAGATTGTGACTAGCTGGGGCCCAAGCACCGATCCTTGCGGTACCCCACTAGTCACAGCCTGCCATCCTGAAAAAGACCCGTTTATCCCTACTCTTTGTTTTCTGTCTGTTAACCAATTCTCAATCCATGCTAGTATATTACCCCCAATTCCACGTGCCCTAATTTTGTTCACCAACCTCTTGTGTGGGACCTTATTGAAGGCCTTCTGAAAATCCAAATACACCACATCTACCAGTTCCCCTTTGTCTACTCCACTAGTTACATCCTCAAAGAACTCCAATAGGTTTGTCAAACAGGATTTTCCTTTCATAAATCCATGTTGACTCTGCCCAATCTTACCATTAGTTTCTTAGTGCCCAGTTATTGCATCCTTCATAATAGATTCCAGCATTTTCCCAACTACTGATGTGAGGCTAACAGGTCTGTAGTTCCCCGTTTTCTCTCTCCCTCCTTTGTTAAATAGCGAGGTTACATTTGCTATCCTCCAATCTGCAGGAACCGCTCCAGAATCTATAGAATTTTGGAAGATGACAACCAATGCGTCCACTATCCCAATGGCCACCTCTTTCAAAACCCTAGGATGTAGGTCATCCGGTCCTTGGGATTTATCGACTTTTAGTCCTATTAATTTTGCTAGTACAGGTAGACTATCCTTTATCCGAAAACCTCGGGACCAGCCGAGTTTCGGATAAAGGAGAATTTCGGATTTCGGAAGGTGGGTCGGCGGGGGGGTCGTGCGCACGACTTACGCTGACGCTCAGCGTAAGTCAGTCGGAGTCAGCGGGGGCGGGGTACGCGGGGGGGGGGGTCGGCGGTTGTCGGGGTCCGCGGTTGTCGGGGCTGGCGGGGTCCGCGGTTGTCGGGGCTGGCGGGGTCGTCGGCGGTTGTCGGGGCCGGCGGGGGGGTCAGCGGCCGGGGGGGTCGGCGGTTGTCGGGGCTGGCGGGGTCCGCGGGGGGGGAGTCGGCGGTTGTCGGGGCTGGCGGGGTCCGCGGGGGGGTCGGCGGTTGTCGGGGCTGGCGGGGTCCGCGGGGGGGTCGGCGGCTGGCGGGGTCCGCGGGGGGGTCGGCGGTTGTCGGGGCTGGCAGGGGGGTCGGCGGTTGTCGGGGCCGGCGGCGGTTGTCGGGGCCGGCGGGGTCCGCGGGGGGGTCGGCGGCTGGCGGGGTCGGCAGTTGTCGGGGCTGGCGGGGGGGTTGGCGGTTGTCGGGGCTGGCGGGGTCCGCGGGGGGGTCGGCGGTTGTCGGGGCCCGCGGGGGGGTCGGTGGTTGTCGGGGCTGGCGGGGTCCGCGGGGGGGGTACGCACGACTTACGCTGAACGAAAAAACCTTCGGTTTTTAGAGGGTTTCGGTTTTCGGAAGTCCGGATAAAGGGTAGTCTACCTGTACTGTTTTTTTATTAATTTCTTTAAGTTCCTCATTCTCACCACATCCTTGGTTTTTTCGTATTTCTGGGAGGTTTTTTGTGTCTTCCTCCATGAAGACAGAAATAAAGTATTTATTTAATTTCTCTGCCATTTCCTCATTCCACATTATAAATTCTCCCGTCTCTGACTGTAAAGGACCTACATTTACCTTCACCAGTCTTTTCCTTTTCACATACCTATAGAAGCTTTTACAAACTCAACTGGACTAGCCATAAAAATGCTGTGGCGACTAGAACAAGTCAGATGCTCGGTATCCTGTGCAAAGTGACCAACTCCCCAAAGCCTCTCCACCACCTAAAAAGTACAAGTTAGCAGTGTGATGGAATACTCTCCGCTCATCTGGATGTATGCAGCTGCAACAGCAACAAGAAATTGGACGCGAGTCTAGGTTCGGAATGGTCATGGCCCTGTGGGTAGTGGAGTGGGCCCAGGGGCCGTGTAGCCTGGTTCTGCTTCTTCTGTGTTCTAATTCTGTGTTAACCATCTCCTGAAATCTTTATTCCTGTTCCTGGCTGGGGTGGAGATCGCCTTTACAGGAGGTAAGTACTGTAGAAAATATAGGGACAGCGTGATCTCCTGGAAGAATTTCAATCGCCTAGATGGGTCGGAGAGGAATTTCCCAGATTTTTTTCTCCCAAATTGGCCATTGGGTCTTTAATCTGGTTTTTCGCCTCTCCCGGGAGATCACATGGGTTCGGGTGGATGGAGAGTGATAGAAGATTTGAGGTTAGGATCAGATCAGCCATGATCTTATTGAATGGTGGAGCAGGCTCGAGGGGCCGATTGGCCTACTCCTGCTCCTATTTCTTATGTTCTTATGTAAGCAGCTCAACGCCATCTAGGACAAAGCAGTCTGCTTGATGGGCACCTTCTCAAAGGCAACTAGGGATAAGCAATAAATGCTGGCCTTGCTGGTGATGCCCATATCCCGAGTATGATTATTAAAAAAACAGCAGCAGTGTGGACTCTGAGAAAGCTTGAAAAGAGTACTCATCTAGAAACATCTGAGAATCCAATAAAATTGTCAGCACGTCACACCCAGCCACCTGGTGGCTGTGCTACAGGACTTATTGTATGCCTTCAAGTTAGTTTCTTCCTGGGACCTAGCAGTGTCATCATAAACAGTAGAAAACTTCCCTCCTTTAGTCCTGCCTAGTCAAGAGCAATGCCTTCATTTGGAACCTCCAGGATTACAATGCCACATTTGACCATTCATCTGGGTCTCTAAGTCAATGCTGCACATTATTTTGATGGACTGGTAAAAAATAAGAGCCAGCAAATCACTGCATGAGGATGCCCTTGGCCAAAAGGAAGAAAAGATACAAAAACATAAGAATTACTGTTGTTACCTTTGCCTGAATCTTGAGCCGAGGGGGGAATTTGGGAGGATGGAGGAGAAGTGGACAGATACTTCAACCATCAGAGGATTAACCAACTATAGTCTTGGAATCACCAACAGAAATCTAGTAGCCTCTTGTTCTTGAGCATGTAAGATCTATCTAAGTAAAAGACCTTTTCATGTAGCTGCATTTCATGCCTTCTGAGTGCATCATATTTCCTCATGCTGTTGCACTACTAGCTGTCGCACTGATAGATCCATGAAACCTAACTTGCCTCAATGCCATATCTACATGATCAGGAACTGTAAAAGGCCAGAGTTGATCAGCTTCTGCAGAAAATTTACACTAAAGAGCAAGAAGTTGTTTGAAGTTAGATAATCTCAAACAGAGCAGCAGCAAGATCACTGAAATTACCCTTGGTGCTCCTGTCTTAGAGAGGAAAACTGACCAAAGTTCCCACTCCTAAGTGCTGTCCAGCTGCTTCTGCTGGAGGGGTGTACGTATGGATTCTGAATGAGGACAAGATTGAGTTTGTCTGTGATGACTCCTGTGTCGAAATAGCTTGCGGACACTCACTGTCAAATCTCACGTGAAAAATGCTCACTTGGGTAAGCCATGGCGTTGTACCCTCGCAGAATCAATAACTTCAGGAAAGGAAAGGAGTGTTTTTCCAAACAACTAAGTCGTTGCAGGAATTCCAACAATTTTGGAATAGTAAATCAGTATTGAAATATGAGGATATAGTACACGGGAAATAAAATGATTAAATTGCAGCAAAAAGCTATCGGAAAACAACAATTTTGTAGTATTCTGCTCTCCAATTCCATTTATCTTCACCTCATTTTTTGTCCGCATAATACACACTGTAGAATGTACAAATACAAACAAAATTAACTAAAGAAAAAGAAAGAAAGACTTGCATTTATATAGCACCTTTGATGACCACTGGACGTCTCAAAGCACTTTACAGTAAATGAAGTACTTTTGAAGTGGAGTCACTGTTGAAATGTGGGAAACGCGGCAGCCAATTTGCGCACAGCAAGCTCCCACAAACAGCAATGTGATAATGACCAGATAACTTGTTTTTGTTATGTTGGTTAAGAGTTAGATATTGGCCAGGACACCGGGGATAACTCCCCATCTCTTCTTCAAAATAGTGCCATGGGATCTTTTACATCCACCTGAGAGAGCAGATTTAATTTCCACTACTATTTAGTGGAAATTAAACCACCTACTAGAGGCAAGTGCTTGCTCCCTTTTTGAAGGATATTATGCTCTACTTACAATAGGATTAGTTAAGCCCTCCAAAAAAGACAGAAACACAGATTGCTAAATCATAACCTTGAGAATTCACTTTCCCACGTTATACAGGAAACATTACCAAGAAAAATTTGGTCTAGGTATTTGACTTGATCTCAGCACCATATTCCCACTAGATCCTCTCTTTCTCCAGAAACATATCCAGGCATCCCTTGAATCCATTTATATCATCGCTTTGTTTGATATATTTTATATTTCACTCAGCCTTTGTGTTGAATAGCTCTGCCTCAATTACCTGTATATTACTTATTTGTTAAAAAAAATTTCCCCTTGTTTTCCAACCCTTTCGTAATGTGAACAGTTTGGATCACCTTTGTAAGTGCTCTTAACATTTTTAGAACACTTCCATTAGGTCACTTCAAAATCACAATCAATAAGATTAGGCCCAACTTTCTTAATCTTTCCTAGTATATTCAAGACAGAGATCGATAGATTTTTGAATATTCAGGGAATCAAGGGATATGGGGATAGTGCAGGAAAGTGGAGTTGAGGTAGAAGATCAGCCATGATCTTATTGAATGGCGGAGCAGGCTCGAAGGGCCAAATGGCCTACTCCTGCTCTTATTTCTTATGTTCTTACCTCATAAATTAGGTTCCCAAGGGCTGGCATGATATACTGCACCCTCTCAAATTTAAATTTAAGCTTCAAGTGAGACCTAGAGATGCAAAAAAAAAAATTCCCCAGAGTATTTGCTACATAAAACATGTTTTCTGCTTATACGAACATACAAATGCGTCGAGCAGGAAAAGCCCAGCTGGTCCATCTAGCCTGTTCCATACAATTGTAATGCCTTATGCATCACGTCAAGAGATTTCTTACCCCCTACATGTCATATAGTCTCATGGGATAGGCAAAAAACCAGATCAAAAACTATGGATGTCTATGAACATCTGTGGGGCTTCAATAATGAGAATCTCCCATAAGCCTGGAAGACAGTCTGTTGACAAAGAGAATCACTGACAGGTAGGTACACAGGATTTCCCAATCTGAAAGAAGATGCCATGAAACCAATGTATTTCACGTCCAAAATCAGCACCACAGAACTGGGAGCAATAATGCAGCTTAGGTCAGCAATAGTCAATATCGTTGTAGTATTTGAGAATTTAATCTTTATTAGGAGCTTCCTCAATAATAAATACAGCACCTGGCGTGGTACTAGCACACAGACCAATTAGGCAACAGTTTAAGAACATGTCCATGAAACTCAAATTGGAAAAACAATAAAATAAGAAAAACTGCAAATAAAAAAGGAGCTTGTAGACTGGATTACCAAGGCTCTTGGACCACATATGGCCCACAGATAGTGCACACAATCAGGCTTACAGTACGCCGGCAGTAAGTAAGGAAAAACCCTACAAATCACAAAGATTTTTTAAACTCTATTTTTATAGTAATTATTGGGGTAGGTTTTGTAAAGTCTGTGGGTTGTGCAGTTAATAACGACACAGACTTCAGGAGTAACAAACAAACAGGACTTTACTATTCGAAGGTCAGGGTGAATCTGCCCTATAAATCATGCCACAGCACTTATATACCGGTGTGGTCACCGTCGGTATTACCGTATACAGAAGCCAAACAAGTAGTGCCACACCTAAAATAGTTCTCTTAAAGGTGAACGGTTACATACAATAGTCTCTTAAAGGTAGACGGTTACATACACTACAATCCTCCCTTTTTAGCTTACAACATACGTATTCCCCATTAAACATAACATGTATTCAACTTCATGTAAAACAATTTACAGATATAGTCTCTGCGGAAAACAGTTCACAGGTTCAGTCTCTGGTCTTGACTCGGTCCGAACAACATCTCTGTGGTGTAGCCGGTTCACATTGCTAGCGTGACTCATCCAATAGTCTTTCCCTTGACGTAACAGCTTCAACTTCCGTCCTGCTGAACCAGCAGTGCTGACTTTTACAAACAGCTGGACTGCCTTAGTAATTTTTCCCTACTTTCCCATTAGAAGTGATAATGATTTAGATGGTTATCATCTTCGGCTTCGTCTTTTCCTTTTTTGCTTCTTGGAGACTCTCGGGGCTCCCTTCTCAGCTGCCAGCTGTAGCGCCACCATCTCCCTATGTTCCTTAGACTTTAAGTGCTTCATCCTGATTTCTGCACTTTGGGAGTTTTCATCACAAGCTGGGCAGACCAAGTCCTCGTAATATTCTGTGTCACTCAACAGGTCATGGTAATATTCGGTGTCATCCTGAGCTAGTCTAGCGAGAGGGCCTGCTACTTCTTCCTTACCCAACTGGACGTTAGCCGACTGTTGTTCCCTCCCTAGACATCTTTCCTGAAGGGACTTCTTCATGCGTTCATAGTCATCCCGCTCTTCCTGGGTTTCCTGCAAATCCTTCACTAAGGACCTCATTTGTGATTTCAATACTTCCCCTTCCATCGGGGATTGATTGGTCGGGCTATTCAATCCTTCTACTGGAGCAGCTGTTTCAACATTCTGTTGTTCACATAGACGTGATTCAGCGTACTTTTGGCATCCCAGTAAAATCTGTGTTGCAAACTCAGCTATTTCCATAACTTTTGAGAGCTCCGAACTCCTTCCCTTTGAAGATTGAAGCTCGTGTTCAGATTGTTCCCATTGCAGAGTCTTGTCCCTCAGCATATGAAGGAGTTGGCTGACCGTTAACTCTTCCACGGGAACACTGTGGATCAGAGTCTTCTCCATTTCATCCACCTTTTCCTCCAATGCTTTCACCTTCTTTTCCTCTTGTACTTTGGCTTCCAGCGCTCGGAGAAGTTGCACCTTGATGCTCTCTAGCTCACGTTCAGGGGCCATTCTTACAGTCTCTGTGTTTCTTACAGTTTCCTTTTCTTCCACTGAAAGGATTCCCAGTTGAATCTGTTCAAGTTGTTGAACCTCGGTCATTGCCGCCTCATATTTGTCTTGGGTTTCCTTCAATATTTTTATGAGTTCTTGGACATCTTGTCTTTCATGTTCTGCCATGTCTTTCACCTCTAATTTCTCATCTATGGATGGAACTTCTACCGATGAATCTGTCTTGGCCTTGAGCTCATCAAGAATTTCCTGCAGCCTTTGGACTTCTTGCTCATGTTCAACCTTTAGTTGCTCATATGCTTCTACTGAAACTAGCTTTTCGGAGGTTGCCGAGTTAACCCCCTCCAGAATTATAGCCTGGGCCTGTTCATACTGTTCTTTCAACTTCTCACACTCTGCTTGTAAGGAGTCGTAGAGAAGAACTGGAATAAAATCCTGGCTTCCTGAAGATTCCTCTTCATTTGCTTCTTTCGCAATTTTCTGTTGGAGTTCAGCCAAGGCTGCTATGCTATCTGCCTCTCGAAGTCTCACTGCCATCAAATCTTCTTTATTCTTGCAGTCTATCTCAGCCATTTTCCCTTTACTTTCATTTAACTGAGTGAGTAGTCCCTTATTCTGGGCTGAGAGATATTGCACCTTCTCCTGTAGACCATTGCACTCCTTCTCTGCTCGACATAGCTGGTTACTGCTGATTTGGTTCTGTGTTTCAAGTTCCAACATCCTTTGCTTAGCTTCTTTCAGTTTCGCCCCTATAAGCTCCTCTTGCAACATGGCCACATTATTCTCATCAGGTAAAGAAGCGTTTCTCTTTTCTATGTCCAAGATTTTTTTCTGCATCTCTTTAAGTGCACATTGCGATTCAGCTTCTCTTAACCTTGCCTGCACTAGCTCCGTCTCCAATTGCAGGACAAAATCCTCAGTGTAGCGTGGTTTGCCTTTATGCTGTATCTCTAGATCATGCAAATATTCTAACTCCTGAACATCATAAGGAAGACGTGATCAGTAATTGGTCACGATGGCTCTATGGTCGCTCTCTGCTTGAGCCAGCAGGTTCTGTTGTCTTTCCAGACTCTCCCATTCGGTGTCATAGAACTTTTTCATTGTTTTCATCTCTTGTACGAGACGGTAACTCAATTGTTCTAACTGTTGTCGTACTTTGAGATAACGTTGAGTTCGAGCCCGGTGTTCCTCCGTAATGCATATGTCTGTAACTTGAACAGACTCAGAATTCTCTGTCTTTATACACGCCATCGTTTTTCCAACCTTAGTCAGTGAGTTCATGTAAACCTAGTTTTTCATACTTGGGCTGGACTTATCGTCTTCCGGCTCAGAGTCTGAGCTGCTTGTCTGCACCGAGTCCTCACTCGTCATTGCTTGTAGGTAGTGCCATTCCATGTCTATTTTCTTGATCCACTCCTGTCCTAGAAGTGGTGGTCCTCCCTCAGGTAGTACGTATAAGTTCATTCTTGGGTGTTCTTTACCCCTATCTCTCACCTTGACTCTTATCTTTCCCATGGGGTATACTTTATGCCCTGTGTATGTCTGCAATACGAACTTGGTATCTCTTAAGGGTATATGTGAGAATAGCCTGTGGTAATCCCTTCGATTTATGACTGATACAGCTGATCCAGTGTCCAACTCCATTTTCACTTGGACTCCAGCTATTTTTAGCATGACCCAGATAGTTTGTCGGTCAGCTTCCTTACTCACATTATGAATTCTCAGACTACCCAGCTCCTGGCCGTTTGGGTCTGAGTCTGAATTCTGTTCGTCTGAACTATTCTCAGCCACCTTGTGTACCTTGTTGTACTTTTCCTGTGATGGCTTCCTTTGGTTGTTGGTCTTCTTCCCTGACCGGCATACCTTAGCGATGTGACCCAGTTTGCCACATTTCCTACATTCCTGGTTCTTAAACCAGCATTGGTTCTGATCGTGTGTTGTCTTCCCACAGCGATAGCATTTTGTTATACTCGAGGTAATTTGGTCCACACCGAGTGCCGCTGCCTTTAGCTGCATTTCCGCAGTTCCTTTCGCTGCGGCTTCGTTTGATGCTGCGATAAGGACAGCCTTATCCAGTGGAAGATCGTTCTCTTCGAGTAGTCGCTTTTGCGTCCCTTCCTTGGACAATCCGCATACGAACTTGTCTCGCAGTGCCTCTGTCAGATTCCCTCCGAACTGGCAGCGTTTCGCTAGCCTACGCAGTTCGACCAAGTATTCCGCGTTGCTTTCGTCTTTCCGTTGCGTTCTTGCATAGAATTTGAATCGTTCAGCCAACATCAACGGTGCGGGGTTCAAGTGATCCTTCAGCACTGCTACAATATCATCGAAAGTCTGATCCGCCGGTTTAGCTGGTGAGAGAAGATGCTTCAACAACCCGAATGTTTTCGCACCCATTATGTTAAGTAAGGTTAAAGCTTTTTCATCCTTTGCTATTTTATTAGCCTTACAATGTATCTCAATACGTTCCACGTACGTGGTCCAGTCTTCTATTTCAGAATTAAAATCGTTGACGTCCCCACGCTCAGGCATCTTCCTTTCCTTGGGAACAACACAAGTATTTCTTTAAATTATTATTTTTTTTTCTAAGATGGCGGCTTTTCCCGCGAAAATGGCAGTTTCCCGCTCTTTCCTTCTCTCCCCGCCCCTTCAATGGCGGTTTCCCGCGTCTGTCGTCTTCTCCGCCTAATGGCAGCTTCCCGCGTTTCTTCCCTGGTGGGAGGGGTACGCTTTCCCCACAGCGGACAGGTTCAGCCGCTGGGCTGGCTCTCGCACAGTTCCCCTTACTCGGCTCTGTCTCTCTCTCCCGCTCGCACGGCTCTACCGGCTCTGGGTACACCCCGTTGACGGAGAACAGTTCAGCCGCTGGACTGGCTCTCGCGCAGTCTCTCTCCCCTTGCTCGGCTCTGTCTCTCTCTCTCCCGCCCGCTCGGCTCTACCGGCGCTGGGTACTCCCGTTGGCGGAGAACAGTTCAGCCGCTGGACTGGCTCTCGCGCAGTCTCCCTTGGTCGGCTCTGTTTCTCCCGCACGCTCGGTTCCCATTCGCCTCCCAGCCCTCTCGCAGTCCGGTGCTTCCCTCCCCGGCTGCGGCTGAGTTTCTCTCTTCCCGCGCCTACGCTCCCGGTCTCAGCGCTTCGTGGCTTCGGTCGCTGCCCGGCTTTCCCGCCGATCGCGGTCTGGCTGTCTCACGACGCCGTTGGACCCGACTTTCCGTCCGGCTCCTTTCCCCCTCGACCGTGGTCGAGTGCACAGCCCTTATCCTCCGGATATTCTTTACACTTTCCCTTACTCACAGTCTCCGTAGCCGCCTTGCTTCCTGCTGATCGGCTCACTCCGCACCGTGGCAGAAGGGACAGTCAGTGCCTGTTGCTGATGGAAGCTTTTGTTGCTAAAGTCTTCCTCCTTTCTATTGCTGCAGCCTCGTGTTTTCTCCCAGCAGAACGACGAGGGCGGTTGCCTCTCTTCGACGCTCTTTAGTTGCTTTGGTAGTCTTGCCGCAGGGTACGATCGGACTCGTCGCCACTGTAAAGTCTGTGGGTTGTGCAGTTAATAACGACACAGACGTCAGGAGTAACAAACAAACAGGACTTTACTATTCGAAGGTCAGGGCGAATCTGCCCTATAAATCATGCCACAGCACTTATATACCGGTGTGGTCACCGTCGGTATTACCGTATACAGAAGCCAAACAAGTAGTGCCACACCTAAAATAGTTCTCTTAAAGGTGAACGGTTACATACAATAGTCTCTTAAAGGTAGACGGTTACATACACTACAGGTTTCATGATTTTTTAAATGTTATCGATTTACTTTGATAACTTCAGCTGAGGAACAACGCTACTTCACTGCCAGCACTTCATACAGACAGCCAACAAGAGGTGCCAGGGACTATCCAAGCTTAACCTTTACTTCTTCTATGGTACACTATATAGTAGTTACATAGCAAATTAAAGAATTTATCAAAATGACAATGCCCAAACTGAATTTTGAACAGTAGGGAAAGAAGATGGGAGTGTGGTACTGTATATGAAGTATAAAGTGAGGAAGTTGAAATGAAAGGATGGGCAATCTAACTTTCTTTTTCATTTTCAATCTTCTACACACACAGGAAGGAATGTTCAAAGAGTACCTACAGTGGTGTCAAAAATTGTGAGTAATAAGATTTTTCTTTTTAGATTTAAAACTTCACAGAGGTCCAAGAATTATCCAATCTAAATGTGAAATATAACATGGGAATTCTTTTGTCAGGTCCCAAACGGGAGTCGAAGACAGAACTGAAGCAGAGTCCAAAGATTTTTTTGTTTTATTTATGACATTAATTAAACCAGTTTTCCCAAACTTCTTGGGCTTGATAACCTCCAATAGGAAAGCAGTTTAAACAATGTGTCATGTTGTCCACAACTGGAAATGATAGATGGCAAATGATGTGCATATTCTGGATCCTCATTATATACATCTGAAACGATAAGAACTTGCATTTATATAGCACCTTTCACATCCTCAGGACATCCCAAAGTGCTTCACAGCAAATGAACTTTGAACTGTACTCATTTATGATGTAGGCAAATGTGGTAGTGAATTTGCATATAGCAAAGTCCCCCAAATAGCAATGAGATAATGGCCTGATAATCTGTTTTGGTGATGACGGTTGAGGGATAAATATTGGCCAGGAGAACAACAACAACTTGCATTTATAAAGCGCATTTAATGCAGTAAAACGTTCCAAGGCGCTTCACAGGAGCAAACAAAATTGGACACCAAGCCACAATGACCAAAAGCTTGGTTAACATAGAAACATAGAAGATAGGAGGAGTAGGCCATTCGGCCCCTCGAGCCTGCTCCGCCATTTAATGAGATCATGGCTGATTATCCAAATTCAGTACCCTGTCCCTGCTTTCTCCCTATATCCCTTGATCCCTTTAGCCTTAAGAAATATATCTAACTCCTTCTTGAATATATTTAATGAATTGGCCTCAACTGCCTTTTGTGGTAGAGAATTCCACAGGTTCACCACTCTCTGGGTGAAGAAATTCCTCCTCATCTCAGTCCTAAAAGGCTTACTTACCCTTATCTTTAGACTGTGACCCCTGGTTCTGGACTCCCCCGCCATTGGGAACACCCTTCCTGCATCTAGTCCTGTTAGAATTTTCTAAGTTTCATGAGATTCCCTCTCATTCTTCTAAACTCCAGCGAATATAAGCCCAATCGACCCAATCTCTCCACATACATCATTCCTGCCATCCCAGGTATCAGCCTGGTGAATCTTCGCTGCACTCCTTTCATGGCAAGAACATCCTTCCTCAGATAAGGCGACCAAAACTGTACACAATACTCAAGGCGTGCTCTCACCAAGGACCTGCACAACTGCAGCAAGACATCCTTGCTCCTGTACTCGAATCCTCTCGCTATGAAGGTCAACATACCATTTGCCTTCTTAACCGCCTGCTGCACCTGCATGCTTACCTTCAGCGACTGGTGCACAAGAACACCCAGGTCTCTTTGCACTTCCCCTTCTCCCAATCTATTGCCATTCAGATAATAATCTGCCTTCCTGTTTTTGCCATCAAAGTGGATAACCTCGCATTTATCCACATTATACTGCATCTGCCATACATCTGCCCAATCACCAACCTGTCCAAATCATACTGGAGTTTCTCGGCATCCTCCTCACAGCACACACGCCCACCCAGCTTTGTGTCGTCTGCAAACTTGGAGATATTACATCTAGTTCCCTCATCTAGATCATTTATATTGTGAATAGCTGGGGTCCTAGCACCGATCCCTGCGGTACCCCACCAGTCACTGCCTGCCACTCGGAAAAAGACCCGTTTATTCCAACTCTTTGCTTCCTGCCTGCCAACCAGTTCTCTATCCAAATCAGTACCTTACCCCCAATCCCACGTGCTTTAACTTTACACGCTAATCTCTTATGCGGGACCTTATCGAAAGCCTTCTGAAAGTCCAAATACACCACATCCACTGGTTCTCCCATATCTATTCTACCAGTTACATCCTCAAAAAATTCCAGTAGATTAGTCAAGCATAATTTACCTTTTGTAAATCCATGTTGACTTTGTTCGATCCTGTCACTGTTTTCCAAGTGCTCTGCTATTACATCTTTTATAATGGACTCTAGCATTTTCCCCACTACCGATGTCAGGCTTACCGGTCTATAATTCCCCGTTTTCTCTCTACCACCTTTTTTAAATAGTGGGGTTACATTAGTTAAAGAGTTAGGTTTTAAGGAGCACTTTAAAGGAGGAGAGAGAGGTATAGTGGCAGAGAGGTTTCGGGAGTGTAGTCCAGAGCTTTGGGCCTAGAAAGCTGAAGGCACGGCCACCAATGGTAGAGCAATTAAAATCGCGGATGCACAAGAAGCCAGAATTAGAGGAGCGCAGAGATCGTGAAGGCTTGTAGAGCTGGAGGAGGCAAGAGAGATAGGAAAGGGTGAGGCAATGGAGAGATTTGAAAACAAGGATGAGAATTTCAAAATTGAGGCGTTGCCGGTCCAGGAGCCAATGTACATCAGCGAGCACAGGATGGGTGAACAGGACTTGGTGCGAGTTTGGATACGGGCATCAGGGTTTTGGATGAGCTCAAGTTTATGTAGGGTGGAAGATGGGAGGCCGGCCAGGAAGGCAGCTTATCTCGGAATCAAATACAACACCAAGGTTGCGAACGGTCTGGTTCAGCCTCAGACAGCTGCCAGCAAGAGCAATGGAATCGGTGGCTAGTGAACGGAGTTTGTGGCAGGGACTGAAGACAATGGCTTCGCTCTTCCCAATATTTAGTTGGAGGGAATTTCTGCTCATCCAGTACTGGATGTCGGACAAACAGTGTGACAAATCAGAGACAGTGAAGGGGTCGAGAGAGGTGGTGGTGAGGTAGAGCTGGATGTTATCAGTGTACACTTGGAACCTGACGTCATGATTTCAGATTATGTCGCCAAGAGCCAGCATGTAGATGAGAAATGGGAGGGGCCCAAGGATAGATCATTGGGTGACTCCATAGGCAACGGTGTGGGAGATTGCAGGTGATTCTCTCCCTACGAATCGATAGATAAGAATGGAACCAGGCGACGGCAGTGTCACACAGCTGGACGACGAAGGAGAGGCGTTGGAGAAAGATGGTGTGGTCAACCATGTCAAAGGCTGCAGACAGGTCGAGAAGGGTGAGGAGGGATGATTTACCACGGTCAAAGTCACATAGGATGTCATTTGCGACTTTAATAAGGGCTGTTTCGGTACTGTGGCAGGGCCAAAACCGGATTGGAGGCATTCAAACATAGAATTGCGGGAACGAATTCCCCAGCTCTTCTTTGAATAGTGCCATGGGGTTTTTACGTCCACCTGAGAGGGCAGAAGGGGCCTCGGTTAAACATCTCATCTGATAAATGAGACTTCAGACAACATCTCCCTTAGTTCTCCACTTAAGTTTCAGCCTAGATTGTGTGCTCAAGTCTCTGGAGTGGGAATTGAATCCACAACCTTCTGACTCCGAGGTGAGAGTGCTACCACTGAGCCAAGGCTGACACTTTATATAGGGTGTAACAAAAGGAAGAAGAATGAATTTACTTGTGCTACAAGATTTTAAAAATACTAGGTCTATACCAGTGCATACTTGGAAAAAAGTCAAAATAGCCCTGTGAATTACTTCAAGTATTCTGCAGTGCATTGCTGATTCCCTATACAAAAAAAACTACTGATAGATGTAATTGCAAAAAAATTGTCTGAGTTGCTCGCCTATCCTGGATTCTGACTGATTAGAAATCTTGCACTACAGGGGCTACATCTAATAAAATAAGTTCTCTATCAAGGGACATGATTAAGGGCTGTAATTTACTTCAGATATTGCAAGTCATTGATCTGTTGGTGCAAGTCACCAAGGTAATACCTATTGAAAACCTTTCCAGATTTCCAAGAATAATTCCGTATGATGTTTAAATTCCACTAACAAAAAATTAATGAGTTAGGAAAGAGTAACATCTGGAGAGCACCAAGTGTATCAAAGGTAAAGCAACAATTAAGGCAGGCCTGCACACACCATGCAGGGAAATCACACAACTTTGACCAAGCAGGAGGTAGTGGTCCAATCAAGATTTTCATTAGATATTATAGGGGAGATAATGATCACATCTGCAACATTTCTTATGTTGCCCAATTGGTCAGAAATCTCATTTTATGGTGATTATGTTTGGCATGTTAAATTTTCTGGTTAAAAGACATGTTACAGACAATACATCTTCCCTCCACAGTATTGTTTACTGAATCAGCTCATCTGCTGCTGAAACCTTCATCCATGCCTTCGTTACCTCTGGACTCGACTCTTTCAATGCTCACTGGCCGGCCTCCCACCTTGCACCCTCTGTAAACTTGAGCTCATCCAAAACTCTGCTGCCCCGTGTCCTAACTCGCCCCAAGTGCTCACCAATCTACACTGGTTCCCAATCTGGCAACGCCTCGATTTAAAAATTATCCTCGTTTTCAAATCCCTCTATTGCCTCGCCCCTCCCTATCTCTGTAAACTCCTCCAGCCCTACAACCCTCAATCTCTGCGCTCCTCCAATTCTGGCTTCTTGAGCAGCTCCGATTTTCATCGCACTACCATTGGCGGCCATGCCTTCAGCTGCCTAGGCCCGAAGCTCTGGAATTCCCTCCCTAAACCTCTCCTCCTTTAAAATGCTGCTTAAAATCTACCTCCACTTGTGCTAATATCTCCTTATGTGGCTTGGTGTCAAATTTTGTTTGATAACACTATGACATTGGGACGGTTTACTATGTTAGACGCTATATAAATGCAAGTTGTTGATGATGAATATTTATGCAATTAAATTCGGCACTCTCTCAATAAAAGATCTTGCATTATAGCGCCAAATCATTTTTTTAAGAAAGTCCCGAATGTTCTTGAATTGTGCAGTTACTATTGTTATGCGAGTCAATAGCCTTGACAAAATTTAGCTGTGGAATTTCACAGAAATTCCAGTACAGAAGACAGCCATTCAGCCCATCATGATTGTACTAATGCTAATTCTTCATCAGAGCTGTCTACTTTAGTCCTTACTAGTACTCCAATATTTTTCTTCAAGTTTGATTGATCCAGTGCTGATAGCCAATTGTAAAGTAATTAATATTTTAACAACCCTGAGCATGGAAAAAACTCTTCTACCTGACTCATTTCCTATTTCCAAGAATATTTCATCACTAATCTTCCTCAGCATTGTGGAGTGTAGACCATTCAACCCTGGTGAATTAGGAACTTGAAATCCCGTTATCCCATTTAATGGTTTTTATTTTTTTATTTGTATCTATAAAATTAGAAGCTTTGAATCTAGAGTCCATTTTTTGCGTCAAATATAACCAAGTTGGTAAATTTTTCTCCAAAGCCGCCATTTAGAAAAAGGAATGTTATTAAATCAATCAAATGAATGAGGGAATTCAGAACAAGAGAACATAATCTTAAAATTAGATCTAGGCCATTTAGAAGTGAAATCAGAAGATGCTTTTTCCACACAGAAAATAATCTGGAAGTCACTCGCTAAAAGGCTGTGAATGCTGGGTCAATTGAAATTGAGATCAATAAATTTGTGTTAGGTGAGGGCATCAAGGGATATGTAACAAAGGAGGGTAAATGAAGTTGAAGTACAGATCAGCCATGATCTGATTGAATAGCAGAACAGGCTTGAGGGGCTAAACGGCCTTAAAAACAGTGCTGAACGCATTCTACGATTCTAAAAAGAATTTGGGACGACCCTAATTAAAAGATAACTTTTTGAATTACTTTCTATGCTTACAGAACAAAGTTTGTTGAGTGAAAAATATAAAACTTTTAGAAAAGTATCACTAGCAACAAAAATCTAACTAAAAACTTTTATTTTCCAGAACTACAGAATGGAAAGACTAAGGGAGAAAAATTTGGTATCGCCCCATTTGGGGCGCCATTATTGGCGGTGCGCAAAGTTTAGCGCCTGGCGCTAATTATCGCCTCCGACAGCAAACTTGGCTTTTATCGCCCCTGGAGGTGATTGGAGCGCTAAATCAGGCGCTACACACCTCTCTTAAGGCGCTAAGGCCGAGGAGCGAGGCGCTACCTCACAGCGCTGGCGAAGCTCATGTGATGTCAGTCAGCAATGGAACACAGACACACTGGCACCGTCCAATTCTAAAAGGGGAGTTCTGACGAATGGTCATCGACCTGAAACGTTAACTCTGTTTCGCTCTTCACAGATGCTGCTTGACCTGCTGAGTTTCTCCTGCATTTTCTGTTTTTATCTTAAATTTTGCTCTCCATCCACATCCTGCTCGTTGCAGCCTTGAATCTCAGCCTGGAGAGATCTGTACATCAAATCTGCTGGAAAGAACAATGGAGAGGCCCAGGGAAGGAGCTCAGAGTGCAGACCACATAGTCTCTTCTAAATCGATACAAGGAAGGGCAAATCAAAATCAACCTGCAAAGTGCTGCTCAGTACCCAAAACTCCTTCACACAGCGTTGAATCTCTCCAGAAGTCTCTCTCTCTCTCTGAATGCGTGGTGCAAAAATGTCACCATCAAAAAAAGGCAGGAAGCGGTCGCCTTTAAATAGCACTCCCCTCGTCCCTTTCTGACAGCATAACGCTCCCCTCAACCTGTCGTTGCTAGCGGCAGGCGGTAAGGCAGGGGGCGCCAATCAATTTCCGGTCCGGGGCGCTGCGCACTCAACTGACGTCACGATCTGCCGGCGCAGGAGATCGTGGCGGTAGTGTTTAGTGCCGCCGTAAAATGTCTAGTTAATTTCGCAAGCGGTGCAAACATCGCTGCGCCCGGGCGCTAGTTGCTTTGCTCCCCACTTAGCACCCTCTTAAGGCACGAACGGGAGGCGCAAACAACTGAATTTTTCCCCCTAAATGTTACAAATGCAATGTCTCTACAGTAAATTCTAACTAAAATCTAATAGCTTGCAGATGTAACACATTTCTAACAGTCTATGAAAAGGTCATCTATATACTTCTAGACAGAATTTTTTTTTTTTTTTTTAATTAATAGTATTTTTGCAATTTGGAAGTAAATAACACAATTTTGTATAATTACTTTCAGTGTATTTTGAAAACACACCTAAAATTTGGACTGGAGGTGTGTGAGAACTAGCAAAATGATAAATTTACATATGAAGGCGTGCTAGGCTAAATATTGTGGCACAATAATTGAAGAAAACTCGTGTAGATCACATCTATGGTCTTTTGAACAGCCAAGTAAGTAGGAAATATATTGCAACATTTAAAACACATTGGCCCGGATTTTGCAGTAGGAATAACGGTGAGGCTATCAGCGCTCTGAAGAACAACCACCCAAGGTACTGTGCACAACTAAAGACAGCTCAAACCAGCTTCATATTATCTGAATGAAATATTATGCTGTAGCATTTTTTGTTGCATTACATTGCATTCAAGAAATACATTCTTCTTTCCTACAACAATGGTTATACAAGCTCCAAGCTCAGCAGATCTGAATGCCTTTATCTACATTTGGCAAACTCCCCTACAGCTGCATTAATAGTCATCTTGCTATCATCTTCAACTCCTCCTATATCTGGACAAAAAAAGCAAACAAATAACAAATGAGTAATCTTGGCAGTCTGCACCAGCTCTACCAGTTGTCTCCTTTAGTCAAATGTTACGATCAAATTTAAGGTCTGGCCAGATTATTGGTGTTAACAGTGAATGCGGCAGAGTGCTAATCAAAATAATTTTTACATATTCTAATGAAAGCCCTGCATATACACACACAATAGCAGTTGCTTAACAGTGAGAGCACAGGACTGTGTAATTGTGCAATCGAAACACTGGATTCCCACAAATCATTCAAAATGCTTTCTGAATCTTTTTCTATTCATTTTTCCCCTCAATAACTGAAATTTATAAAGTCCAAAGGATTTAAACAAAATTTAATATTCAGAAAGTTAATACTTCAGTGACATTTACATTTATTAATGTAATTACTGTTTGTGTCTTTTAATGCCTTCATTTAAGTGTTTAGTTGACGGTATTAAAATCCACCCAGAGCTGTGACTGAGTTGAATTTGGATTGTGCAGTCATGACACGTGCGAGAAGGGGCGAGCTCAAGGGGAAAGGAGGGGTAGGGCGAGCATGAGATGAAAGGAGGGGTAGGAAGACTGCAAACAGAGGGACAGGAGGATGAGGAAGGGGTTGCAGGGACAAGGGAGAGTTGAGGGAAAATATACACTCATCTTTAGGAAAAGTGAGTGGGGTGAACAGTTGATGGAGGGTTAGGATAAGGTGTGCGACAGTGGATCAAGGGAATAATGGAAAGGGAACCTCAATGGGTAGTTCAAAGGGGTATGGGCTATGATGGGAGTGAGGGAGCGGTGGGAAGGGGAATGGGTAGTAAGAAGGTTAAGAAGCAGCAGACATGATGGAAGTACAAGTGATTGGGGTAGGGCTGGGAAGGGAGCTACTAAGGATTACATTTTCCCCACAACCCCAGCCCAAATGCTGCCTGGTGGCTCTTTTCCCCACCGCACCACACAATACCACTCACCAAAACGGGAGAAAAATTAAGAAAAGCAGAAGTGGTCAATTAAGGGGAAAGAAGCAACAGAGAAAGCGACAGGCAGAAGCAGAAAAGAGATAGAGAGATAGAGCAGCACAGAAACATCAGGCATAACTAATTAGTATAGGACTTTGTTTTGTTCAGCTGTCAAAAGATGGTAAATCATGAAGATTCTCATTTAGATGACTAGAAATTAATAGTCAACTTTTTTCAATAATTTAATCAGTTTATATAAATTTGAATAACTCTAAGTAAACCTTGCAGCAGCACTAGCATAAAAATTGATGAGAAAGTAGCAAGATGGCACAGGCCAGAAATTATTTGGATGCAGCAATGTTAATATCGCTGGTCAGATTGTAATGTATTTAGTAATGAACAGAAGCTACTTTGTTGCACTGCAACATTTTCCTGTCTCAATTCTTTTCTGCACTGCCTAAAACAAAATAGCGTCTTTATATGGCTTAAAGAGTGGCCACTGTAACATTTGCATATTGAATTATCATTGGCCCGCAGGCATCTGTAAGGAATACCTAATATATTCACGTGATCACATGCTGAGTTGTCATTGGCCTGCAGGCATCTGTAAGGACTACTATTGTTTTGAAGACCCAGGCTAGGGGTCCTACTGCCAGGCTTTCCCCGCTGTGCTGCTATGAGTACGATCAGACCTAATGCTTAATAAAAGAGTTAAACTGTAATACTCCGTTGTCCTGCAAGTTATTATTTTTGTACAAAGTGTGCAAAATAAGACATGGTGTCAGGACAGGGATTGAAAATGGACATCATTGGAGCTCCCTTCCCTCGAATGGATTGGGGATCTTTGAACTTACCTGTAGAATGGCACAAGTTCAAGCAACACGTGGAGTTGATGTTCTCGGGACCGCTGAAAAGCAAAGGGGAGGAAGAAAGATGCAGCTACCTACTCCTGTGGATTGGAGAAAAAGGGAGACACATTTTTGACAAATGGTCTCTCACCGCGGATGAAGCAAAGGTACTGAAAAGTTATTTTAACCGTTTTGAATCATATGTGATGCCCAAGACAAATGCGATATTCGCTAGGTACAAGTTTCAGGAGAAAGTACAAGGAGCTAGTGAGTTGTTTGAACAGTTCGTGACTGAGTTAAAACTGCTGGTAAAAGTCTGAATATGCAGATAAAGATGAGATGGTCAGAGACCGCATCGTGTTTGGAATACATTCAGCTAAAGTGAGAGAGAAACTTTTGAATGTTGGGTCCGGGCTAATGCTGGACAAAGCTATGGACATAGCTAGATCACACGAGATAGCCCAAGCACAGTTGAAAACCATAACCGGCGCCACGAGCAGCTCGTGTGAACAGACAGTGCACGCAGTTAATAGGCACACACCAAAGGACACCGCCCAGGGAGCATGTTTCAGAACAGAAAGAACAGAGAGAGTTCTAAAAATGAGCGACACAGACATAAAACACTTCAAAAACTGTGGATATTGTGGAAACAAGATGCATGGGGAAAAAGAGCAATGCCCTGCCAAAGGAAGGCAATGTGCTAAATGTGGTAAACGGAACCACTTTGCTAAAGTTTGCAGGACTGTTTTTGTATAAGCAGTACACTCAGTGAGTGACAGCCAAATGCCAGATCGAGAGCCAAATGCAGAGGAACTGTTTATTGATTCTGTGTCACAGAAAAAACAGATTTCAGAGACTGAGCAAGCCTTTGCAGATATTGAGATAGGAAAACAAGGCACAGAGCTTAGGTTTAAACTAGACACTGGAGCTCAGGTTAATGTAATTCCTCTGAGTGAGTATCACAGCTTGAAGGATGAGTGTGAGCTACAGCCCACCTCATGCAGACTGACCAGCTATGGGGGTGAGCAGCTCATTGTAAAAGGCACATGCGTGATGAAATGCAAGTACAAAGAAAGCGACATGATGTTGGACTTTTACATTGTTGACACTCGAGCACCTCCAGTGCTAGGTCTAAAGGCATGTTTAGACATGGACCTCGTCAAGCTAGTGCTATCATTGACAGCACCAGTTGAGAAGCAGACAGTCATGGAGGAGTTTGCTGACATTTTCAAAGGAATCGGACTATTCCCAGGTGAATGCACTATTCACCTTGACCCAGCAGCAACCCCTGTGGTTTGCCCACCGAGAAGGATACCCCTTGCTCTACGTAGTCACCTGCCTACGCAGTGTTCCTGCCTCCCTTGACCAACACCAGTTTGCCTATCGGGCAAACAGATCAACGGAGGATGCAATCACAACTGCTCTACACTCGGCACTGAATCACCTAGATGGTAAGGAGACCTACATCAGAATGTTGTTTATAGACTACAGCTCAGCATTCAACACTATCGTCCCCAACAAGCTGGCCACCAAACTCCAAACTCTTGGCCTGAACACTTCCCTCTGCAACTGGACCCTTGACTTCCTAACAAACAGACCCCAGTCTGTCAAATTAGGTAACCACACCTCCCCCCACCCCGACCCTGAACACGGGGGCCCCACAAGGATGTGTGCTGAGCCCCCTCCTTTACTCCCTCTTCACCCACGACTGTGTGGCTGTTAATGGTTCCAACACCATCAAGTTCGCAGATGACACCACGGTAGTAGGCCAGATCACCAACAACGATGAGTCAGCCTACAGGGAGGAGGTCCAGCATCTCGTGAAGTGGTGCGCCAACAACAACCTGGCCCTTAACACCAAGGAAACAAAGGAAATAATCGTGGACTTCAGGAAGTCCAAAGGCGGAAGTCACACCCCCATCCACATCAATGGGGCGGAGGTGGAAAGGGTGGCCAGCTTTAAGTTCCTCGGAGTCCACATCACGGAAGACCTCTCCTGGTCCCTCAACACCTCCTCTCTGGTGAAGAAGGCCCAGCAGCGCCTATATTTCTTGAGGAGGCTGAAGGGATGTAATCTGTCACCCCCGATCCTCTCTAACTTCTACCGCTGCACTATAGAGAGCATCCTGACAAACTGTATCACGGTATGGTACGGCAGCTGTAGCTCCCATGATCGGAAAGCCCTGCAGCGGGTAGTCAAAACTGCCCAACGCATCACCGGCACCCGGCTACCGACCACAGAACATATATATCAGAAACGCTGCCTACGGAGGGCACGGTCCATCATCAAAGACCCTACCCACCCCAGCCACAGTCTGTTCGCCCTCCTACCATCTGGAAGACGCTACAGATGCATTCGCACCCGTACGACCAGATTTAGGAACAGCTTCTTTCCCAGGCTGTCATCCTACTGAACTCCACAAATAAACACTAAAGCCTGCACATCTGCCGATGCACTTTATTATGGTCATATTTATGCTAATATATATGTACAAATGTATGTTGAAATGTTTAAGTGTCCTAATCCAAATTGTACACTCTCGGGAGCCGCAAGCCTACATTTCGTTGTACTGCACTTGTGCACTAACAATGACAATAAAAGTTGATTTGATTGATTTGATTTGATTTGAAGGAGGAGCTGCAGAGCATGGAGAACACAGAAATCATCGTCCGGGAAACAGAACCGACAGAGTGGGTCAACGTGTTAGTAGTGGTTGAGAAACCACGTACAGGCAAGCTCAGAGTCTGTCTTGACCCCAGAGATTTGAACAAGGCTATCAAACGCCCTCACTACCCTCTACCGACGCTAGATGACATCACACCCAAGCTAGTGGGAGCACGTTACTTCAGTGTAATAGACGCACGATCAGGGTACTGGACTATCAAGCTCACGGAAGAGTCATCTAAGCTAACAACGTTCAACACACCATTTGGACGCTACCGATTACTGCGTTTACCATTTGGTCTTATCTCCGCTCAGGATGAATTCCAGCGGAAGATCGACGAAACCTATGAAGGCCTCGACGGAGTAGTTGCAATCTTAGGCGACATCCTCATCTATAGCAGGAATAGAGAGGAACATGACAGGATCCTCTGTGCGATGCTACAAAGATCACGGGAGAAAGGTATCCAGCTCAACCCCGAGAAAAGCATAATCGGATCTACCGAGATCAGTTATTTCGGGCATCGCCTCTCAACTGATGGCATTAAGCCGGATCCAGAGAAAATCTCCGCCATCAAGAAGATGGAGCCGCCGAAGAACCGCGCAGAGCTAGAGACAGTACTAGGCATGGTTAACTACTTAGCCAAGTTTGCCCCGAGCCTCTCCGAAATCAATGCACCCATGCATCAGTTGCTCAAACAATCCAAGGAGTTCCTGTGGGACAAACAACATGACACAGCATTTCAGAAAATGAAAGACCTAATCACCAGAGAACCAGGACCAGTTCTTGCCTACTTCGACCCCAACAAAGAGCTCAGACTACAAGTGGACGTGTCAAAGTACGGACTAGGCGCAGTATTACTGCAAGAAGGAAAGCCCATCGGCTACGCTTCCAGATCTCTCTCAGACAGTGAAATCAACTATGCTCAAATCGAGAAAGAGCTATTTGCAATTCTGTTTGGATGTAAGCGTTTCCACCAGTACATCTATGGCCGACAAGTCATTGTGGAAACCGACCACAAGCCCCTCGAGTCAATCATGAGGAAACCACTAGCCGTAGCCCCACCAAGGCTATAGAGAATGATCCTTCAGCTGCAGAGGTACGACTTCACAATCATTCACCGTCCAGGCAAAGACATTCCTGTCGCAGACACGCTCTCCAGAAAGTCTCTTAGCTACCAGGACAGCAGCCTCAGTGAAGGCATGGATGTGCAGGTGCACATGGTGTACAACAGCTTACCTGTGAGTGACTCAAAGCTGAAGGAGATCCGAGCAGGAACAGAGAAAGATGCACAACTCACACTGCTGAGCAAGGTCATACATGAAGGATGGCCTGAGGAAAGGCCCTCAGAGCATATCTGAATTCTGGAACCACAGAGACGAACTGTCACAAATCAACAAAAATCATCATTCCTACCAGTCTCAGAGAAGAGATGTTGACAAAAATTCATGCTGGACATATGGGCATGGAAAAATGCAAACAAGAGCACGAGACATTATGTTTTGGCCCAGAATGTGCAAACACATTGAGGACATTGTCGGAAAATGTTCCATTTGTCTCGAACGCCGCCCATCAAATGTCAAAGAGCCCATGATACCTCACCGTATCCCAGACAGGCCCTGGCAGGTCGCGGCAACGGATCTGTTCACATGGAACAACGAGGACTACATAGTGACTGTTGATTACTACAGCAGATTTTTTGAACTGGACAAGCTTCACAGCACCACATCTGCAGCTGTGATCCACAAGCTAAAGGCAGCCTTTGCCAGGCATGGCATGGTAGAGACTTTAGTCTCAGACAATGGCCCACAATACAAATCAAAAGAGTTCAAGTCGTTTGCCAAGGCATGGGATTTCACACGTCACATCAAGCCCACATTACCCTCAAAATAATGGCCTTGCTGAAAAAACTGTCTAGATTGCAAAAACACTCATGGACAAAGCCAAAGCGGACAAAAGAGACCCCTACATCAGTCTCCTTGAGTACCGCAACACTCCGGTTGACAACTTCAAGTCACCAGCACAGCTGTTGATGAGCCGCAGACTTTGCTCAATCCTTCCAAGCACCAACCAGCAGCTGCAGCCAGAGGTCGTCAGCTGCAAGCAAGTGCATGCAAAACGTGTACAGAGACAGCAACACCAAAAGAGATACTATGACAGGTCAGCTAGACTACTGCCGCCGCTGCACAAATGGAGAATCCATCAGAATCCAGGAGCATGACTACTGGAAGCCAGCAGTCGTCATCCAGCCAGCTGACACTGAGCTATCGTATCACGTCCGCACCCCAGAAGGACAGGTGTACCGCCGCAATCACACGCACCTCCTGAACAACAAGGAACAACACCGTCATTCCGACGAGAGGATCAGTTCAACAGAGTGCGATGAACAGAGCAATACACAAAACACATCATACTTACCTGAACCTAAACCTGAACTATTGACTGATTCAGGAGCATGCTCAGTTTCATACCACACAAGGTCGGAACGAGAGGTCAAGCCTAGAGTTATCCTTGATTTGTGAACTGTCAAAGGGTGTAGGCGGATCGCTGCCCTAAAAAACTGTACATCGTTATTGAAACGTTGAGATGTTTTCAGTGCTAGTTAAATGCTGAGTTTACTTATATGTTTATGCTACCGAGAACATTATGTAGAAGGTTTAAAAGTAATGCATAACATTTTGCTTTTAAAAGGGGATGTAACATTTGCATATTGAATTATCATTGGCCCGCAGGCATCTGTAAGGAATACCTATTATATTCACGTGATCACATGCTGAGTTGTCATTGGCTTGCAGGCATCTGTAAGGACTACTATTGTTTTGAAGACCCAGGCTAGGGGTCCTAATGCCAGGCTTTCCCCACTGTGCTGCTATGAGTAAGATCAGACCTAATGCTTAATAAAAGAGTTAAACTGTAATACTCCGTTGTCCTGCAAGTTATTATTTTTGTACAAAGTGTGCAAAACAAGACAGCCACCATGAACCAAGTGTTGAATGAAACGAAGGACAGCAAAGTCATCAATTTTTAGATTTTAATGGACTTTGCAGTATCAATATTTTCAACAAGGAATTCACAAATCATCAAGGACACTACAGCAGAGGCAAACTGGAGATCACTCCTTGGAATCAGTTTAGAAATCAACTATGACCAAGCAGGTTTCCCTCTCTATAGCAGTCCTGACCAAACTCTGCAAATACAGTAACAGTGATCACGTTATAATTTATTACAGTTGCAAGTTTTGAAACTGGATGATACAAGGTATATTGGACAGCACAAATTGTAATAAACAAAACAATGACAGTAGACTGCCAAAAGATTTTGACAAAATTCCACACAAGTCTATAAAGTTAACCTCAAATCTGTGGGAATTCAGAATACATTCTGGGAATAGATTTGAAAAACCTGTCTTAAAGGTAGAAAGCAATGAGTACGCAAGAGGAATTGTTGGGGTAAGGGTGTGGGCTAAAGGGACTGATGTGGTGCCCCATAACTTGGTGTTGGGACTTGGATTCAGAAACCCAATGCAAATTTGCAGATGATATCAAGCTAGATGGGGCACTGGAATTGGAAGAGAGAGTTGGACAAAATGTGGACCGGAACAATGGCAGATGAAATTTAGTGCAAACATAGGAAAGAAGAACGGTTCACACAAATACTCCATCATGATTAGTGTTAAAATACTCATGGATGAAATTAAGAGAGGCCTTGGAGTCTTAGTAGACTCAATGTTCAACATGTTCAACCAATGCAATCAACAAAGCCAACAGAATGTTGAACTAGAGCGAAGACAGCAGAAGACAAGAAAGAGGAAGTTATGATCAAACTGTACATTGCTCTGGTTCGACCACACCTTGAGAACTGTGTTTGGTTGACAAGACACAAGGGAGACATTCAAACACTGGGAGGGGGGCAATGCAGATAAGAGCTAGGAGACTAATCCCTAGTGTCCAAAGGTCTGAGTTAGGAGTAAAGGTAGGAGAAACTTAGACACCTTTTCAGGAAGAAAAGTCCGAGAGATGATCATATAGAGGTATGCAAAATAATTAGCAGAATGGAAAAGGTAAATCCAGAATATTCATTGAAACTAAATTGCCAGAGTACAACAAGGAAATATGGGTTCAAACAAGCAAATGGTAAAATTAGAACGGAGTAGGAAATTCTTCTTCACAAAGTGATGAATGTATGAAATGGTGAAGGCAAAAAACCCAGGAGCATTTAAGAAACAATTGGATGCTGTAATAAAGGAACTTTAAGATCTTTCCGGATGGATTGCTTTTCTCATCCATAATTATCTAGTGATATTATGAAATGGGGCAGATGAAGATAACCGTCACAAAGACAGAGGTTTTACAAAACTAACCTTCGTAGTTAGAGGCAGAAAAGCTTGGAGAAATTGTCATTGGATTTTAGCATTTTCCACAACCTAATATATGTTCCAACAACACTGGCTTGCTTCTAAACCTCTAAGTATAAGGGGTGAGCTTTTCAAGCAACTTCACTGCCTGGAAGAAAATTCTATAGGCAGAACAGGCAATGTGGAAAGTTTCACCACTGATATTCTTTGTAGAATGTTGAAGCAAAGGCACATCAGCTGTTGTGTTCCTTTATAAACATGATGAATATCTGGATTAACAAGTCTTGGAGAGAAATGACTGTCCAAGTCACATCTGTTCAATGTTGGAGAAAAGGCATGGATCCTCAAGTCCACAAGAGCATATTTTTAGACTCCACTGAGTCTAGGATTAAGATTAAGAGCCGTGTTTTCTCTGCAGCCTGCCACACCAAGCTACAATGTTGTCACTGGAACATAGAACTTTGCAGATCCCTGAAGTTGCTGACAGCATTAAAAAGAATTCCTATATTTCTACTAGCTTTTACAGTTATCTTGGCCACCAGCTGGCCCCAACACAAATCAAATACAAAAATCAAACCAGGCAATTGGATACAGTACTGAACAAATTCTACCTACAATGCAGCAGTGTCTTATGCAGTTACCTATATATATATAAATCAGTACTTCTGTCATTCTGTCTATCTGTCTGTCTGTCATCGCGTGTGCGTTGCGGGTATGCACTCGAAAGTTACAGGGCGTACCTACGCGCGCGTTACCTCCAAAGAAAGCTTACGCTTCCGAGACGGTTTTAAGCGTATTTACGTTTTGGCCGGGCTAAAATTGCGCCCGCGGTATCCCAAAAACCTTCAACATTCCGCTCATTAACATCTCATTATCCGCTCATTAGTGACAGAGTGACCTCGAGCTCGACCAATTGTACGCCGGGTTGCTGGCGTGTGCCGCCGGGCCAATCGGTGCGTGTGTGGCCGGGCTTTATCGTTCTGAACCGAGGTGAGTCGCCGCCATCTTGATTCCAAACTTTTCCTTTCTTTTTCCCGCTTTCTGCGTCTTAAAAAAAACGTTGCTTTTAAAACACATTGTTTTTGAAAAAAATGATTTAGAAAGTAATTAACTTATCTAATCTCATTAATTTTCCTACCTTTCCCCGTTTTTCCAGGTAGGCCTAGAAGCCTCGGCGTCTCCTCCGCACCCACGCCCGAGCTAGGCACCTCCCGGCCCCACTCGAAGGCTGGAGGGCCGAGCCTCAGCCCAGCGCCGCTAGGGTGCGCGCGCAGCAGGAGCTGAGACGCGCTGTCTCTCTCTGGCTGGCCTGGGGGCGGGGCTTGCTGAGCGTCACCCTGGCAACCGGGCCCGCCGGACGTCTCCCACAGCCGCAATCGGCGGTCTTCACCTCGGGGGGGGGCCGCGACCCTCGGGCGGGGGGTGGGGGGCCGCACGCGCAGCAGGAGCAGCTGAGACGCGGCGTCTCTCTCTCTGGCTTGGTCAGCGTCACGGTTACCCTGGCAACCGGGCCCGCCGGCCGAGAGAGACGCCGCGTCTCAGCTCCTGCTGCGCGCGCAATCGGCGGTCTTCACCTCGGGGGGGGGGGGGGCGACCCTCGGGGGGCGGGGGGCGCGCGCAATCGGCGGTCTTCACCTCGGGGGCGACCCTCGGGGGGGGGGGGGGCGCCCCCCCCCTTTTCCCCCCCTCCCTTCCCCGCCCTCCCCCTCCCCCCTCCCTCCCTTCCCTCCCCCTCCCTCCCCCCCCGCCCTCCCTTCTCCTCCCCCCGCCCTCCCTTCCCCTCCCCCCGCCCTCCCTTCCCCCCCCGACCTCCCTTCCCCTCTGCCCTCCCTTCCCCTCCCCCTGCCCTCCCTTCCCCTCCCCCTGCCCTCCCTTCCCCTCCCCCTGCCCTCCCTTCCCCTCCCTTCCCCTCCCCCTGCCCTCCCTTCCCCTCCCAAAGGGTAAATCGTGTTTGACTAATCTGCTGGAATTTTTTGAGGAAGTAACTGGTAAAATAGATGGGGGAGAGCCAGTGGATGTGGTGTACCTTGACTTCCAGAAAGCCTTCGATAAGGTTCCACACAAAAGATTATCATGCAAAATTAAGGCTCATGGGATTGGGGGCAAAGTATTAACGTGGATAGAGAACTGGCTGGCGGATAGAAAACAGAGAGTTGGAATAAACGGCTCGTTTTCGGAGTGGCAGGCAGTGACCAGCGGGGTGCCGCAAGGATCTGTCCTGGGACCCCAGCTGTTCACAATATATATAAATGATCTGGATCAGGGAATTGGATGCAATATTTCCAAATTCGCTGACGACACTAAACTAGGAGGAGGGGTGGGCTCTGATGAGGATGTCAGGAGGCTACAGTGCGATTTGGACAGGTTGGGGGAATGGGCGGATACGTGGCAGATGCACTATAATGTGGATAAATGCGAGGTTATCCACTTTGGGGGTAAAAACAGGAGGGTAGATTATTATCTAAATGGCAATAGATTGGGAGATGGGGAAGTGCAGAGGGACCTGGGTGTTCTTGTGCACCAGTCACTGAAGGAGAGCATGCAGGTGCAACAGGCGATTAAGAGGGCAAATGGTATGTTGGCCTTCATATCAAGGGGGTTCGAGTATAGGAATAGGGATACCTTACTACAGCTGTACAAGGTGCTGGTGAGACCGCATCTGGAGTATTGTGTACAGTTTTGGTCGCCCCATCTGCGGAAGGATGTTCTTGCCATGGAAAGAGTGCAACGGCGATTCACCAGGCTGATACCTGGAATGGCGGGAATGACCTACGAAGAGAGATTAAATAGTTTGGGCTTGTACTCACTGGAGTTTAGAAGATTGAGAGGGGATCTCATCGAAACATATAAAATTATGGCAGGCCTGGACAGGCTGAATTCAGAGAGAATGTTTCCAATGGCCGGGGAGCACAGAACCAGGGGCCACAGTCTAAAAATAGCGGGCAAATCATTTAAAACAGAGATGAGGAAGAATTTCTTCACTCAAAGAGTGGTGAGCCTGTGGAATTCCCTGCCACAGAGGGCTGTGAAGGCTAATTCAATAAATATTTTCAAGAGAGAATTGGATATATTTCTGAAGGCTAAGGGGATTAAGGGTTACGGAGAAAAGGCGGGGACGGGGTACTGAACTAGTAAGATCAGCTATGATCTCAGACGAAGATCAGCCATGATCTCATTGAATGGCGGAG
The DNA here is from genome assembly GCF_052327205.1 of Somniosus microcephalus. Taxonomy (NCBI): domain Eukaryota; kingdom Metazoa; phylum Chordata; class Chondrichthyes; order Squaliformes; family Somniosidae; genus Somniosus; species Somniosus microcephalus. Next base: position 26,887,737 of record NC_140993.1, on the reverse strand, counting down.
CAGGCTCGAAGGGCCGAATGGCCTACTCCTGTTCCTATCTCTATGTTTCTATGTTTCTCCCCCTGCCCTCCCTTCCGCCCCTCCTCCCCCACCCTCCCCCTCCCGCCTCCCTCCCCTCCCCCTCCCTCTCTTCCCCCCAGTCGCTCTCTCTCTTCCCCCCAGTCGCTCTCTCTCTTCCCCCCAGTCGCTCTCTCTCTTCCCCCCAGTCGCTCTCTCTCTTCCCCCCAGTCGCTCTCTCTCTTCCCCCCAGTCGCTCTCTCTCTTCCCCCCAGTCGCTCTCTCTCTCTCTCTTCCAACAACAACATTCCCTCGAAAAAGCCTCGGCACCGCCGGGCACTTCAGCTAGTACAATTATAAATCAGAACACTGCTCTCAATGAATCAGCAGAGGCAACTATGTGTAAGAGGATACATTAAAAAACGAATAGAACAAAACCCAAGTGTCCAGTACCCTGGAACATCCCAAGGTGCGTAGACGAGCGACCACGCACCAGCTGCTGGAAGAGATACAACAACAACAACTTTGAAAACAAGGATGAGAATACCGCACATGCACGGCCATGCAGCAAATTTAAAGGGCCCGCGCAGGAAAAAAAATTAGGGGGAACATTGGCCTGAAACTACTGTATTACTTTTATCATCTTGAAATGATACTCCTCCCTTATAAACATTTTCATATTTAGTCTCCATATTAAATTTTAATAGGCTTTCTCTCCTTAAAGTGGATTCATGATATAATTATGCTAGCTGAATGTATTTACTACCATTTATAGAAACAGTGCAATCGCTCTCCCCAAACAGTATATAATTATTCAGTATTGATGGGATAATGTCTGCAGGATCTCCATAATTTAAGTTTTTGGTCTCAGCTGAGCAATCAAGGGAATCACCAAGCTGAGGACACGTACATGCCACATCGAAGAGGTGAAACTTGGAGGGAAAGGCCCAAGGTTTCCTTGTGGGGCCCAGAAAAATACTCCTGCTGCTCTCAGCCCATAAGGAAACCAAAAAAAACCCTTACTGTTCAGGACCTCTTCTGGAACTTCGCCTGCTCGCCGCCAGATTCCACTCGCAGGTCCGGTACTGTGTGTGACCGCCAAAATCAGCAGTTAAAATCACATTGGGGTCCTAACTGAATCATAGGAATCCAACATTTAAATAATAATGAGGTTCCTGCCTGCAGGAGCGCATCTGAACAGAGAGGAAAGCGTGCGACCATTTTAACCAGCTCATTCCCATCAGGTGGGCAGGGTTAAAATCGACCCTTTAATTTTTATGCGTAAAAGGAAGCAGGTAGCTGCATGCCTGAACGTTCAGAATCAGCAGTGTTACCAGCCCAAATCTGATCAATCTGCAGACTACACAAATTAGAGTCAAAGTCAATAATGTTATCATACATACTTTCTTTTCCCCAGAGCTAAATAATACAGAACTTCAAACTGTGATAACTATTGACTTGTTATATGAAACAGAGGACTTTTTCTAGACTCTAAACCAATATCGGCATTGATTGGTATTTGATTAGAGGAGAAAATGTCCTTACTTTTCCAATTACCTAAGCCAGCATCTCAGTGTATGTCCTCAGAGACCACAGCTTCACTCGGGTACAGTCTGTCTAGACAGTATTCATGATCCATCTGTCTCGCACAGCCAGGATGATGACAAACACTATTAGAATTCAAAGACTTTCAGTGTGCAAGTCAGAAATCCCACTCTGAAAATTACTACCATTGTTAAAGCTCTTAAAATAGCATTATCCATTTCATTAACATCTGCACCAGACTACTAAATATTTAATGAACTTGATAAATTTCACCTCCACTGAAGCTACTGCATCTTAAAGCAGAATCCAGCCATCTTATTCAGCTGGCTCGCTTTCATTTTTCAAATCCAATCAGACCCTGGTGTTGGAAGGAATAAGCAACTGAGAAAATATTAACTTCTTTTGGTTTTCTTTAATACCATATAAAGAAAAAAATTGCATTTATATTACGCCTTTCACAACATCAGGACATCCCAAAGCGCGTCACTGCCAATGAAGTACTTTTGAAGTGTAGTCACCGTTATAATGTAGGAAACAGCAGCCAATTGTCAAACAGCAAGATCCCACAAACAGTAATGTGATAATAACTAGTTTTTAGTTATGTTGATTGAGGGATAAATATTGGCCAGGACACTGGGGAGAACTCCCCAGCTCTTCTTTGAAAAGTGCCACGAGATCTTTTATGTCCACCTGAGGGGGCCTCGGTTTAACGTCTCATCCGAAAGACCGCACCTCCAACAGTGCAGCACTCCCTCAATACTGCACTCGAGTATTAGCCTCGATTATATGCTCAAGTCGTTGGAGTGGGGCTTGAATCCACAACCTTCTGACTCAGAGGCGAGAGTGCTACCACGATGGCCTAGTTTCTAAACGTTTTATTTATTTAAAAAAATAAATCATACTATAGAAGAATTCTTACCCAGCACAAGTGATAAAATCTGTTGTACATTTGCCATTTTGTGGTCAGTTGGATGTCTGACATACACAGAAAAGTCACTATGCTCGAGGCTGGAGTTACAACTGCAGCCAGTGCAAATTCAAACCAGTGTGAAAATGCCTCATGGTGGGGGTCTCACAACACTTGGTTTTAGTGTACAGTCTGGTGCCCTAGTTATACTGCCTCTTTCATAGTGTCCCACTTCCAAACTACTTGGTACCACTTTGAAAGTGGCAGAATAATTACAGCATAAGAGTACTCAAACTGAACTAGAGAGATCCATGAGTTTCCTCTTGTCTGTTATGGAGTATACACACTCATCCGATTTAACAGAGTCCAGAAAATTTAGATACAGTTTGGCATCTAGATCATCGAAGTGGCTTGCATTATCACTAGAAGTTCTGCATAGGTCCTTTGACAATGCTTCATGAAGTCAGAGGTCAGTCATAGAGTCATAGAGTTATACAGCACGGATAGAGGCCCTTCGGCCCATCGTGTCCGCGCCGGCCATCACGCCCTGTCTAATCTAATCCCATATTTCAGCATTTGGTCCGTAGCCTTGTATGCTATGGCATTTCAAGTGCTCATCCAAATGCGTCTTGAATGTTGTGAGGGTTCCAGCCTCCCCAACCCTTTCGGGCAGTGAGTTCCAGACTCCAACCACCCTCTGGGTGAAAAAGTTCTCTCTCAAATCCCCTCAAAACCTCCCGCCCTTTACCTTGAATCTATGCCCCCTAGTTATTGACCCTTCTACTAAGGGAAAAAGCTCCTTAGTATCCATCCTATCTATGCCCCTCATAATTTTGTACACCTCAATCATGTCCCCCCTCAGCCTCCTCTGCTCCAAGGAAAACAAACCCAATCTGCCCAGTCTCTCTTCATAGCTGAAGCGCTCCAGCCCTGGTAACATCCTGGTGAATCTCCTCTGCACCCTCTCCAAAGCTATCACATCCTTCCTGTAGTGTGGCGACCAGAACTGCACACAGTATTCCAGCTGTGGCCTAACCAGTGTTTTATACAGCTCCATCATAACCTCCTTGCTCTTATATTCTATGCCTCGGCTAATGAAGGCAAGTATCCCATATGCCTTTTTTACCACCTTATCCACCTGTTCCGCCACCTTCAGGGATCTGTGTACTTGCACACCCAGATCCCTCTGACCCTCCGTCTTGCCTAGGGTCTTACCATTCATTGTGTATTCCCTTGCCTTGTTAGTCCCCCCAAAGTGCATCACCTCGCACTTTTCCGGGTTAAATTCCATTTGCCACTGTTCCGCCCATCTGACCAACCCATCGATATCGTCCTGCAGACTGAGACTACCCTCCTCGCTATTTACCACCCTACCAATTTTTGTATCATCCGCGAACTTACTGATCATACCTTTTACATTCATATCCAAGTCATTAATATAGACCACAAACAGCAAGGGACCCAGCACCGATCCCTGTGGTACCCCACTGGCCACAGGCTTCCAGTCACAAAAACAACCTTCGACCATCACCCTCTGCCTTCTGCCACTAAGCCAGTTTTGTATCCAACGTGCCACGGCACCCTGGATTCCATGGGCTCTTACCATCTTGACCAGTCTCCTGTGCGGGACTTTATCGAAGGCCTTACTGAAATCCATGTATACCACATCCACTGCGTTACCCTCATCCACACACCTAGTCACCCCCTCAAAAAATTCAATCAAATTAGTCAGACATGATCTTCCCTTGACAAAGCCATGTTGACTATCCCTGATTAATCCTTGCCTCTCCAAGTGGAGACTGATTTTGTCCCTCAGAATTTTTTCCAATAATTTTCCCACCACTGATGTTAGGCTCACTGGCCTGTAGTTCCCCGGTTTTTCCCTACTCCCCTTCTTGAATAATGGAACTACATTAGCGGTTCTCCAGTCCTCTGGCACATCCCCTGTGGCCAGAGAGGTTCTGAATATGTGTGTTAGAGCCCCCGCAATCTCTTCCTTTGCCTCACACAGCAGCCTGGGATACATTTCGTCCGGGCCTGGGGATTTATCCATTTTTAGGCCTGCTAAAACCGCCAATACCTCCTCCCTCTCGATGTTAATGTGTTCGAGCATATCACAGTCCCCCCGCCCTATTTCTATGTCTACATCGTCCCTCTCCATAGTGAAAACAGATGCAAAAAGTTCATTTAGAACCCCTCCTACATCTTCCGGCTCCACACACAGATTGCCACTTTTGTCCCTAATGGGCCCTATTTTTTCCCTAGTTATCCTCTTACCCTTAATATACTTATAAAACATCTTAGGATTTTCCTTTATTTTGCTCGCCAGTGTTATTTCATGGCCCCTCCTTGATCTCCTAATTTCTTTTTTAAGTATCCCCCTGCACTTTTTGTACTCCTCTAGGGCTTCCTCCGTCTTTAGCCTTTTGTATCTGCCAAAAGCCCTCCTTTTTTTTCTAATCCATTCTCATATATCCCGACATCCACGGTTCCCTGTGGTTTTTGGAACCACCCTTGACCTTTACGGGAACATGTTGCCATTGTATGATCTCAGTCTCCCTTCTGAAAGCCTCCCATTGCTCCGATACGGATTTTCCTACAAGTAGCTGATCCCAGTCCATTTTGGCCAGATCCTGCCTTATCCTATTAAAATCGGCCTTCCCCCAATTTAGAACCTTTATTTCCGGCCCATCCCTGTCCTTTTCCATGACCACCTTAAATCTCACCATATTATGGTCACTGTCACCAAAGTGCTCACCTACTAGCACTTCTTCCACTTGGCCGGCCACATTCCCTAGAATTAGGTCCAGTACCGCCCCCTCTCTTGTAGGACCTTCTACATGCTGGCTCAAAAAGCTCTCCTGGATGCACTTTAAGAATTCTACACCCTCTGTGCCTTTCACACTCTGACTATCCCAGTTAATATTGGGGAAGTTGAAATCCCCCATTATTATTACCCTATTATTTGCACATTTCTCTGAGATTTGCCTACATATCTGTTCCTCTATCTCCCCCTGACTGTTTGGAGGCCTATAGTCATATGGCAAGAAACTCTGAAGGCTGGAACAATGGCTCCTGGAAGGTGCTACTTAGAAGCTGGGTATGCAAAGACATATACTACAGCTATAACAACTACTATACCAACTACTGCTGCAACTACGACTGCAATTACAATTTATATCGCATCTTTAACATAGTAAAATGTCCCAAGACACTTCACAGGAGCGTTATCAAACAAAATTTGACATCGAGCCACATAAGGAGCTAATAGGGCAGAAAGAGGTAGGTTTTAAGGAGCGTCTTAAAGGAGGAAAGAGAGGTAGCAAGACAGGTGTGTTTAGGGAGGGAATTCCAGAGCTAAGGGCCTTGGCAGCCAATGGTGAAGCGATTAAAATCAGGGATGCTCAAGAAGCCAGATTTGGAAAAGCGCAGATATCAGAGGGTTGTGGGGCTGGAGGAGATTACAGAGATAGGGTGGGACGAGGCCAGAGGAAACTGAAAACAAGGATGAGAATTTTAAAATTGAGGCGTTGCTTAACCAGGAGCCACTTAGGTCAGCGAGCACGTGTGATGGGTGAACGGGACTTGGTGGGAGTTAGGACACGGGCAGCAGAGTTTACGTAGGGTAGAACGTGGGAAGCCAGCCAGGAGTGCATCGGAATAGTCAAGTCTAGAGGTAACAAAAGCATGGATGAGGGTTTCAGCAGCAAATGAGATGAGGCAGGGGCGGAGTCAGGCGATGTTGTGGAGGTGGAAATAGGCGATCTTAGTGATGGCGCGGATATGTGGTCGGAAGCTCATCTTGGGGTCAAATATGATACTAAGGTTGCGAACAGCCTGGTTCAGCCTCAGGCAATTGTCAGGGAGAGGGATGGAGTTGGTGGCTGGGGAACGGAGTTTGTAGTGGGCCCAATATTTAGTTGGAGGAATTTTCTAATCATCCAGTACTAGAGGTCAGACAAGCAGTCTGACAATTTAAAGTCAGTAGAAAGGTCGAGAGAGGTGGTGGGGAGGTAGAGCTGGGTGTTGGCAGCATACGTGTGGAAACTGACACTGTTTTCAGATTATGTCGCCGAGGGGCAGCATGTAGATGAGAAATAGGAGGGGGCCAAGGATAGATCCTTGGGGGACACCAGAGGTAAAGGTGCGGGAGCGGGGAGAGACGCCATTGCAGATGATTCTCAAAGATCCAGGAACGCCTCACATAGAAAACTGATTTAAAAATAGAGAGCCACCATGAGAGGCATTGACTCATGCCTAAAACAAATAAAGAACAAACTAGCATTTATATAGCAGCTTTCATAACCACTGAATCTTCAAAAATGCTTCACAGCCAATAAAGATACTCTTGAAGTGTGGTCACTGTTTTAATGAATGAAAACATGTCAGCCAATTTTGCACACAGCAAGGTCCCACAAACAGCAATGAAGTAATGACCAGATAAACTGTTTCAGTAATGTTGGTTGAGGGATAAATGTTGGCCAGGACACCAGGAAAATTCCCCAGCTCTTCTTCAAAAGTACCATTCGATCTTTTACGTTCACCTTAAAGGGCATACAGGGCCTTAGTTTAACATCTAATCTGAAAGACAGCAACTCCAACGGTGCAGCACTCCCTCAGTACTGCATTGATGTGTCAGTCCAGATTATGTGCTCAAGTCTCAGGAGCAGGACTTGAACCCACAACCTTCTGGCTTGGAGGCGAGAGTACCATCATTGATCCAAGGCCGACACCTATGTTGCTAAACGTGATGAGCTGTATCTGTCACATGAAGAGAGATGACAGAAAAGGGCATTAATGTGCAGTTGTCCCGGTGTTGCCAAATTCATCCTTCAGTTTAAATGCAGCAAATTTGGTACTCAAGGAACCAGGCCATATTATAGAACCACTTTAATTGGAAATGGGGTACAAATTCAAAGCATCAAATAAAAATACCATTTCATATTTCAAATTAAAGCAAAGTTGTGGGAGTGGGGGGACGGGGGGGGGGGGGGAAGACATTGTTACATACAAAAAAAAAATCAATGCTAAAAACAGAGTGGTTACTGCAACTTTGAAAGATTTTAATCCTGAATGCCAATACAACGCCAAATCATAATATACACCGTAATTGTGAATGCGAACATTAAAAAAAGAGCAGAAATTTGTCATTAAAAGTAAGGGGTCATCTTCTTGTGGTAAGGCCTTATCCTCCCTCAGGTTTGTCTCTTCACAGAACAATTTCTGAAAAACAGTGGATCCAGTGGCAGCATCTTATTAATACATTCTTATGAGCTGCTGCTCTTGTCCTCCAGCCCTGTAATATTTAAATTGTTTTTTTCTCCCATCATCAGTTCTAGCTCCTACTGCCGAATTAAAAATCAAGGACTGCCCAGCAGGATAGACACACAATAGGAAGAATTCATCTGGTAGCAACATCGTCACTGTTAATGAAAAATTCCTCTGATCGTTATTTCTAGTGAAATAGTAAACGCGTTCCTTTAGAATGTGCTTATGACATTGCTAGGAATAGTGGAGAGCGAGAAAAGATGCTCCAAACCATGCACAATGTCGCTGCTCACAGTGACGAGAATAATTTTTGCACCAGGGACAGGAGGCATAAAATTGTCAGGAGGGTCACCATTTAAAAATGATTGAAATGAAATAAAAGAACATAACATAAGAACATGGAAGGAGCAGGAGTAGGCCATTTGGCCCCTCAAGCCTGCTCCGTCATTCAATAAGATCATGGCTGATTTGTTCTTGGCCTCAACGCCACTTCCCTGCCCGCTCCCCATAACGATTGACTCCCTTATCATTCAAATATCTGTCTATCTCCACCTTAAATATATTCAATGACCCAGCCTCCACAGCTCTCTGGGGAAGAGGATTCTAAAGATTCATGACCCCAGATAAGAAATTCCTCCTCATCTCCGTTTTAAATGGGCGACCCCTTATTCTGAAACTGTACCCCCTAGTTCTAGATTCCCCCATGAGGGGAAACATCCTCTCTGCATCTACCCTGTCAAGCCCCTTCAGAATCTTATACATTTCAATAAGATCACCTCTCATTCTTCTAAACTCCAATGAGTATAGGCCCAACCTGCTCAACCTTTCCTCATAAGACAACCCCTTCATCTCAGGGATTAACCTAGTGAACCTTCTCTGAACTGCCTCCAATGCAAGTATATCCCTCCTTAAATAAGGGGACTAAAACTGTAGGCAGTACTCCAGGTGTGGTCTCACCAACGCCATGTACATTTTTGTAAGACCTCCCTACTTTTATACTCCATCCCCCTTGCAATAAAGGCCAACATTCATAGAAACATAGAAGATAGGAGCAGGAGTAGGCCATTCGGCCCCTCGAGCCTGCTCCGCCATTTAATGAGATCATGGCTAATCATCCAAATTCAGTACCCCGTCCCTGCTTTCTCCCCATATCCCTTGATCCCTTTAGCCTTCAGAAATATATCTAACTCCTTCTTGAATATATTTAATGAATTGGCCTCAACTGCCTTCTGTGGTAGAGAATTCCACAGGTTCACCACTCTCTGGGTGAAGAAATTCCTCCTCATCTCTGTCCTAAATGGCTTACCCCTTATCCTTAGACTGTGACCCCTGGTTCTGGACTCCCCCGCCATCGGGAACATCCTTCCTGCATCTAGTCTGTCTAGGTCTGTTAGAATTTTATAAGTTTCAATGAGATGAATTCCATTTGCCTTCCTAATTACTTGCTGTACCTGCATGCTAACTTTTTGTGTTTCGTGTACAAGGACCCCCAGATCCCTCTGTACCACAGCATTTTGTAGTCTCTCTCCATTTAAATAATAATTTTATTATTTATTTTTCCTACCAAAGTTGGTAACCTCACATTTTCCCACATTATACTCCGTCTGCCAAATTTTTGCCCACTCACTTAATCTATCTATATCCCTTTGCAGATTCTTTGTGTCCTCTTCACAACTTGCTTTCCCACCTATCTTTGTACATTACACTCGGTCCCTTCATCCAAGTCATTAATATAGATTGTAAAAAGCTGAGGCCCCAGCACTGATCCCTGTGGCACCCCACTAGTTACAAGAAAATCTATAATTGTGGATAGCAGCAGACAGTAACTTATGATTTCTGGTGCTAGAAGTTTGTTCGAGTTATCCCTCGTCTTGTAAGAAAGTCATGTATTTTGCCAGATGGAATTCTGGGGAGGAGGAAGAGGGATGATCATCTTATTATGCAAGTACAAGTTTCGATAAAAATAGCACTAATTTTAAGGCTGCAAGATCCAGATCTCTGATCTAGGTAAGACTATGTGCCCTGTTTTCCCAAAGCCCTAGCTTAATCCTTGGACTACACACGTTTAATGACAATGGGCTGGATTTTGTCAATGGGAATGTGATGGAGGCGGGACTCCCACTTTGTGGGTTGTGGTCCCGCCTCCATCGATTTGTGGCCAACCCACGCGATTTTTCCTTGACTGACCTTGTTGAGCCCGCCCAGCGGGCTCAGCAGGCCAATTAAGGGACACCCGGTTACAGGTGACGTCAGGGATTCATATTTCATCTGTCAAGAGCTTTTGACAGATGAAATATCAGCGTTTGACAGCTCTGTGAAGCTGTCAAACACTGACAATCTGACTTCTAACTTGAGTCCTTCTCCACAGACTCAGTTAGAAATCTCTCCAGAACAGAAAGCAGAATGCGGCAACTTTTGACAGCTCACGGCCATTCTGCTTTCTGTGCCGGTGAGATGAGGGATTCCCGAGACCTGAAGGAAGGAAGCCTGTATTAGTATGTAAAGGTAAGTAAAACTTATTAAAACACTTTACACACACCAAACACACTTACCTCTGCACTCATGCACCCATCACTCACCTGAACACCGGACATCTCGAACCCTCCAAGCCCTTCAGCCCGACGGTCCGCCTCACTAACTTGTCGTGGTTTGGAGCCGTCGGGCAGCCTATACTTCAGGGCTAAAAATAGGGATTAGGCCAAAAACTGCCTGTTAACAGGCAGTTAATTGGCACTAATCCCCTTCCCGCCTCGGGGAGGCAGCTCCCAGCACAGGTCGGGTACCCGCCTCCTGGGAAACGGGCATGGAGGCGGGAAGGGTTCGTGCCCCCTGATTCTGAAATTTCCCCCCTACTCCTGCCTCCAAACCCACCTCCACGGGGCTTGGAAATTCAAGCCCAATATGTGTTCAATATCAGGTATACAAATCCATGCTTTGTTCAATTAAATTCATAGTTCGTACTACATAAAGCAGATTTTCTGAGAATAAATAAAATTGACCGAGCAAGAGTACACTGTACAACCTCGATACATACCAGTCAATTGTCAGCTATCCTAAAAAATGATGCAGCAGCTCACAATGTATTTAGAAAGTATTGTGAACATTTAAGTGTAGACTGACTCCATTTAATGCTGCCAATTTTTAAATTTAAAGCAAGTTAACTTATTATATAACCAAGTCACAAATAATTTCTTCATGCTCTACTTACAGGCAAAGCAGGAAGTAACATAAAATTCATCCCAGCTGGATTTTCACTGAACTACAAACCACAATAAATGTTTGACTGAAATCATTTTTTTTTTTTTTTTTAAGTAGGAATGCCAATTTTTGCATTCTTTTCAACGCAGTTTGGCAAATTTTATCAGCTGAATTTGGTTAATACCCCCTACAAAAATATAAGTCTTCTCCAAATGTTAACTACAGCAGACACGATATATATAGTAGGATTAGTTATTCTGTCTGCTTAAAGTAGTGGAACACCAGTATATTTCAGTCCCATCATTTCATTGTCACTAGTATGTTACAAGGTTTGAGGGCTTACAGTTAGAGAGAGACTTGAGATGGAGATTTTTTTCACTGAAGTGGAGAAGTTACCTGATAATGGTCTTTAACATTAATAAGGGTCATGATGGAGTTAACAGTGATAGATTTTTTTGTTTTTGTTTTATGGGATGTGGGCATCGCTGGCAAGGCCAGCATTTATTGCCCATCCCTAAGTGCCCTTGAGAAGGTGCTGGTGAGCCGCCTTCTTGAACCACTGCAGTCTGTGTGGTGAAGGTACTCCCACAGTGCTGTTAGGTAGGGAGTTTCAGGATTTTGACCCAGCGACGATGAAGGATCGGTGATATATTTCCAAGTCAGGATGGTGTGTGACTTGGAGGGGAACTTGGAGGTGGTGGTGTTCCCATGTGTCTGCTGCCCTTGTCCTGCTAGGTGGAAGAAATCGCGGGTTTGGGAGGTGCTGCCGAAGAAGCTTTGGTGAGTTGCTGCAGTGCATCTTGTAGATGGTACACACTACAGCCACAGTACGCCAGTGGTGGAGGGAGTGAATGTTTAAGGTGGTGGAAGGGATGCCAATCAAGCGGGCTGCTTTGTCCTGGATGGTGTCGAGCTTCTTGAGTGTTGTTCGAGCTGCACTCATCCAGGCAAGTGGAGAGTATTCCATCACACTCCTTAATTGGCCTTGTAGATGGTAGAAAGGCTTTGGGGAGTCAGGAGGTGAGACATTTGCCGCAGAATACCGAGCCTCTAACCTGCTCTTGTTACCACAGTATTTATGTAGCTGGTCCAGTTAAGTTTCTGGTCAATGGTAACCCCCCAGGATGTTAATGGTGGGGGATTCGGCGATGGTAATGTTGTTGAATGTCATGGGGCGGTGGTTAGACTCACGCTTGTTGGAGATGCTCATTGACTGGCATTTCTGTGGCGCGAATGTTACCTGCCACTTATCAGCCCAAGCCTGAACGTCGTCCAGGTCTTGTTGCATGCGGGCATGGACTGCTTCATTATCTGAGGAGTTGTGAATGGCGCTGAACATTGTGCAGTATCAGCGAACATCCCCATTTCTGACCTTATATTGGAGGGAAGGTCATTGATGAAGCAGCTGAAGAGGATTGGGCCTAGGACACTGCCCTGAGGAACTCCTGCAGCAATTTCTTGGGGCTGTGATGATTGACCTTCAATCACCACAGCCATCTTCCTTTGTGCTAGGTATGACTCCAGCCACTGGAGAGTTTTCCACCCCGATTCCCATTGACTTCAGTTTTACTAGGGCTCCTTGATGCCACACTCTGTCAAATGCTGCCTTGATGTCTAGGGCAGTCACTTTCACCTCACCTCTGGAATTCTTGGGCTCAAAGCCACTTCCCTGTCCGCTCCCCATAACCCTTCACTCCCTTATCTTGCAAAAATCTGTCTATCTCCACCTTAAATGTATTTAATGACCCAGCCTCCATGGCTCTCTGGGGCAGAGAATTCCACAGATTTACGACCCTCTGAGTGAAGAAATTCATCCTCATCTCAGTTCTAATAGGGTGGCCCTTTATTTTGAAACTATGCCCCCGAGTTCTAGATTTCCCTACGAGGGAAGACATCCTTTCTGCATCTACCTTATCGAGCCTCCTCAGTATCTTTTATGTTTCAATAAGATCACCTCTCATTCTTCTAAATTCAAATGAGTATAGGCCCAACTTGCTCAACCTTTCTTCATAAGTCAACCCCCTCATCTCTGGAATGAACCTAGTGAATAGCACGTGGATAGCACGTTTAGCGAGTTGTTCACGCCGCAGGGTAGGGCTGCACAGGCAGAAAGGAATTGGGTGACCATCAGGCGGAGCAACAGAGGCAGGCAGGAAGTGCAGGGGACCCCTGCGGTCATCCCCCTTTCAAACAGGTATACCAAGTTGAATACTGTTGAGGGGGATGACTCACCAGGGGAAAGCAGCAGCAGCCAACTTCCTGGCACCAGGGATGCTTCTGCTGCTCAGAAAGGGAGGAAAAAGAGTGGGAGAGCAATAGTGGTAGGGGATTCTATCGTAAGGGGAACAGATAGGCGTTTCTGTGGCCGCAAACGTGACTCCAGGATGGTTTGTTGCCTCCCTGGGGCCAGGGTCATGGATGTCACTGAGCGGCTACAGGGTATTCTTAAGGGGGAGGGTGAGCAGGCAGAGGTCGTGGTCCACATTGGGACCAACGACATAGGTAGGAAGGGGGATGAGGTCCTGCATCAAGAATTTAGGGAGCTAGGTAGCAGATTAAAGAGCAGGACCTCAAAGGTTGTAATCTCTGGATTACTCCCAGTGCCACGTGCTAGTGAGTATAGGAATAGGAGGATAGAACAGATGAATGCGTGGCTAAAGACTTGGTGCAGGAGGGAGGGTTTTAGTTTCCTGGATCACTGGGCCTGCTTCTGGGAAAGGTGGGACTTGTACAAGTCAGACGGGTTGCACCTGAACCAGAGCGGGACAAATATCCTTGCGGGGAGGTTTGCTAGCACTGTTGGGGGGGGTTTAAACTAACTTGGCAGGGGGATGGGATACAGAGGGGAGCTGAAATAGGGGGTGATGTGCTGCCAATTATAGAGAAAAAAAACAAGTCAGCTTGGTAGACAGGGCAAATATATAAGGGCAAGGCTGGATGGCATCTATTTTAATGCAAGGAGTCTTGCAAATAAGGTGGATGAACTGAAGGTGTTGATAAACACATGGGAGTATGATATTGTTGCTATCACGGAGACATGGTTGAGGGAGGGGCAAGACTGGCAGCTCAATATTCCGGGGTACAGAATCTTCAGGCGAGACAGAGGGGGAGGTATAAGAGGAGGGGGTGTCGCAATATTAATTAAGGAGTCAATTACTGCAGTAAGGAAGGATGATATATTAGCAGGTTCCTCTAATGAGGCCATATGGGTGGAGCTTAAAAACAAAAAGGGGGCAAGCACTTTGCTGGGAGTGTACTATAGGCCTCCAAACAGTCAGGGGGAGATAGAGGAACAGGTATGTAGGCAAATCTCAGAGAAATGTGCAAATAATAGGGTAATAATAATGGGGGATTTCAACTTCCCCAATATTAACTGGGATAGTCAGAGTGTGAAAGGCTCAGAGGGTGTAGAATTCTTAAAGTGCATCCAGGAGAGCTTTTTGAGCCAGCATGTAGAAAGTCCTACAAGAGAGGGGCCGGTACTGGACCTAATTCTAGGGAATGTGGCCGGCCAAGTGGAAGAAGTGCTAGTAGGTGAGCACTTTGGTGACAGTGACCATAATATGGTGAGATTTAAGGTGGTCATGGAAAAGGACAGGGATGGGCCGGAAATAAAGGTTCTAAATTGGGGGAAGGCCAATTTTAATAGGATAAGGCAGGATCTGGCCAAAATGGACTGGGATCAGCTACTTGTAGGAAAATCCGCATCGGAGCAATGGGAGGCTTTCAGAAGGGAGACTGAGATCATACAATGGCAACATGTTCCCGTAAAGGTCAAGGGTGGTTCCAAAAACCACAGGGAACCTTGGATGTCAGGGGATATACGAGAATGGATTAGGAAAAAAAGGAGGGCTTTTGGCAGATACAAAAGGCTAAAGACGGAGGAAGCCCTAGGGGAGTACAAAAAGTGCAGGGGGATACTTAAAAAAGAAATTAGGAGATCAAGGAGGGGCCATGAAATAACACTGGCGAGCAAAATAAAGGAAAATCCTAAGATGTTTTATAAGTATATTAAGGGTAAGAGGATAACTAGGGAAAAAATAGGGCCCATTAGGGACAAAAGTGGCAATCTGTGTGTGGAGCCGGAAGATGTAGGAGGGGTTCTAAATGAATTTTTTGCATCTGTTTTCACTATGGAGAAGGACGATGTAGACATAGAAATAGGGCGGGGGGACTGTGATATGCTCGAACATATTAACATCGAGAGGGAGGAGGTATTGGCGGTTTTAGCAGGCCTAAAAATGGATAAATCCCCAGGCCCGGACGAAATGTATCCCAGGCTGCTGTGTGAGGCAAAGGAAGAGATTGCGGTGGCTCTAACACATATATTCAGAACCTCTCTGGCCACAGGGGATGTGCCAGAGGACTGGAGAACCGCTAATGTAGTACCATTATTCAAGAAGGGGAGTAGGGAAAAACCGGGGAACTACAGGCCAGTGAGCCTAACATCAGTGGTAGGTAAATTATTGGAAAAAATTCTGAGGGACAAAATTAGTCTCCACTTGGAGAGGCAAGGATTAATCAGGGATAGTCAACATGGCTTTGTCAAGGGAAGATCATGTCTGACTAATTTGATTGAATTTTTTGAGGGGGTGACTAGGTGTGTGGATGAGGGTAACGCAGTGGATGTGGTATACATGGATTTCAGTAAGACCTTCGATAAAGTCTCGCACAGGAGACTGGTCAAGAAGGTAAGAGCCCATGGAATCCAGGGTGCCTTGGCACATTGGATACAAAACTGGCTTAGTGGCAGAAGGCAGAGGGTGATGGTCGAAGGTTGTTTTTGTGACTGGAAGCCTGTGGCCAGTGGGGTACCACAGGGATCGGTGCTGGGTCCCTTGCTGTTTGTGGTCTACATTAATGACTTGGATATGAATGTAAAAGGTATGATCAGTAAGTTCGCGGATGATACAAAAATTGGTAGGGTGGTAAATAGCGAGGAGGGTAGTCTCAGTCTGCAGGACGATATAGATGGGTTGGTCAGATGGGCGGAACAGTGGCAAATGGAATTTAACCCGGAAAAGTGCAAGGTGATGCACTTTGGGGGGACTAACAAGGCAAGGGAATACACAATGAATGGTAAGACCCTAGGCAAGACGGAGGGTCAGAGGGATCTGGGTGTGCAAGTACACAGATCCCTGAAGGCGGCGGAACAGGTGGATAAGGTGGTAAAAAAGGCATATGGGATATTTGCCTTCATTAGCCGAGGCATAGAATATAAGAGCAAGGAGGTTATGATGGAGCTGTATAAAACACTGGTTAGGCCACAGCTGGAATACTGTGTGCAGTTCTGGTCGCCACACTACAGGAAGGATGTGATCGCTTTGGAGAGGGTGCAGAGGAGATTCACCAGGATGTTACCAGGGCTGGAGCGCTTCAGCTATGAAGAGAGACTGGGCAGATTGGGTTTGTTTTCCTTGGAGCAGAGGAGGCTGAGGGGGGACATGATTGAGGTGTACAAAATTATGAGGGGCATAGATAGGATGGATACTAAGGAGCTTTTTCCCTTAGAAGGGTCAATAACAAGGGGGCATAGATTCAAGGTAAAGGGCGGGAGGTTTAGAGGGGATTTGAGAGATAACTTTTTCACCCAGAGGGTGGTTGGAGTCTGGAACTCACTGCCTGAAAGGGTTGTGGAGGCAGGAACCCTCACAACATTTAAGAAGCATTTGGATGAGCACTTGAAATGCCATAACATACAAGGCTACGGACCAAATGCTGGAATATGGGATTAGATTAGACAGGGCTTGATGGCCGGCGTGGACACGATGGGCCGAAGGGCCTCTATCCGTGCTGTATGACTCTATGACTCTATGAATCATCTCTGAACTGCCTCCAATGCAAGTATATACTTCCTTAAATAGCCGAGACTTCATGGGGTCAGAAGTCAATGTTGAGGACTCCCAGGCCCACTCCTTCCCAACTGTATACCACTGTGCCACCACCCCTGGTGGGTCTGTCCTGCTGGTGGGACAGGACATACCCAGGGATGGTGATGGAGGAGTTTGGGACATTGGCTGAAAGGTATGATTCTGTGAGTATGACTATGTCAGGCTGTTGCTTGACTAGTCTGTGGGACAGCTCTCCCAATTTTGGCACAAGTCCCCAGATGTTGGTGAGGAGGACTTTGCAGGGTCGGCTGGGTGTGCCATTGCCGTGTATGTTGCCGGTTTCATTCTTATTATGTTTCATAGCGGTGTGTTACAACTGAGTGGTTTGATAGGCCATTTCAGAGAGCAGTTAAGAGTCAACCACATTGCTGTGTGTCTGGAGTCACATATAGGCCAGACCAGGTAAGGACAGCAGATTTCCTTCCCTAAGGGACATTAGTGAACCAGATGGGTTTTTATGACAATCGAACAGATTGCTTCCATTTGGTTGACAAGACAGGAACAAGAGGGCACAAGTACAAGATACTTACAAAAATAATTAAAGGGGAGGTGAGAAAAGAAAGTCTTTGCAGGAGAGGGGGCTCAGACTGTGAAATTCTCTAACAATTGCTGAAGCAGTGTTATGGATTTAGGTACTTGCTTGAAAAGTGGAATATTTAATGCTTGTGGAGCAAGCAGGAGAGTGAGAGAACTAGGCTCATGGAGCAAAAGACTAGCGCACACTTGTTGGGCTGTATAGCCTACCATCTTCAGGGTGCAAGATAAATTGTTGCCTTTGAACACTGTGATCTTCAACTTATCAAAGCTCTTTTGGGAAGCAGGAGCCAGAGGGGACACCATTCCTCACCACCCCACCCACAACTAGTCCTGCCAAGGAAGAATTAGCAAATCTCACTTGGTGGAGTGGGCCTAACTTTATTTCGGCCTTTGGCACTATAGTAAAGGGATGGCACATTTTCAGGAACAGTTCTTTTAAAAGAACTTACTAAATAAACATTTACCATAGAGAGGTCTATTTTTAATTCCAAAAAGTATTTATAAACATTCAATTCTTGGGGTAATGCTGGAGCAAAGACTGAATCCAACAGTGTTGATAATAATGCTGCATGTGACATCATAAAAGCTCTTCCATGCCATTGATATAAAAATTAACTTATCAAGATACTTAAAGAATTTACAAGATTGAAAACAGTGATATTGTCGCTTTTTTTAAAAAAAACACGGACTTCAACACCTCTCCCTGATCATTTTTGATGGGATGCTATTCATGAAAAATATGCAAACATTGGGAGGATAAAAAGTATCTTGATGCCACCATATGCAAGTGTCCCTATAAAACTTTAAAACTATTTTCATCATCATGCTACGTGTTTACAAGTGAAAAAAGATTTTCTGAAAACCTTCATAAAGATGGTTCCACTTTAAGTCAGGAATGCTGCTTTAAGTACATTCGTGGTCTAGGTTACATTGTTTTTTTAAAGTTTTCAATTCTCTTGTATTTTAACTAGCTAAATTGTTGTACCCAAAACAAAGTCAACTTCAATGTCAAGAGCAAAGCACAGGTTTAATGTGAGCCCCAAGAATAAACGATTAAAGATGATTCATAGTTCTAGCTGTAACAAATGCAACTTGCCACTATGTCAAGACCAGGGCTAAATGTACTAGGTTGTCTGACTAAATGACAATTCAAGGTTAACTGCTATTTCCAACATTTCAAAAACACTTGACTTGATTCAAAGCTTCCATATGGTACAATATCTGCCAATAGAGTAAATATACAGGTCCCAAAACAGCAGAGACCACACATGCAAAAACAAATTCATGAAAAGTCTCAAATAATATTGTATGCTGCATAACTCATCTTCGAGCAAAGTAAAGTCAGTGACAATAAAAACAAAATACAATCTTAGATCTCCAACTGTCCAATGACAGTAATGCATAATAGGAGCTAAGTTCAACACTTACAGTTAAAGATTGTTGGAGGTGGGTGCTCGGTTACTAGCGGGCAGTTTTCTTCATCACTGTTATCTCCACAGTCATTTAGTTGGTTGCAAATCAGGTTTCCAAATTTCAAACAGTTGCCATTGGTGCAGTGGAACTTGCACTCTGTAAAAGAGCATGTTATTATTTACTGTCATGCATCATCCATTAAAGTATTTCGGCCTCAATTCTCAACAGTCACCATTAAAAAGAACTTGCTAAATAAAGGATTATAGAAATGTCTATTTTGATTTCCAAAAAGTATTTATAACTACAGGTATTTTCAATTTTGAATGTTTTGCAGTGAAATACTATAAAATAGGTAAAATTGCAAGTTACTAAATGACCTTTTCAACAATCAGTTACAGCTAGTTGATATCCTTCTGTTCTGTTCATTTCACAGAATCACAGAAACCCCACAGTGCAGATAGAGGCCATTTCGGCCCATCGAGCCATGCACCGACACATATCCCACCCGATCCCCGTAACCCCACGTATTTAACCCCCTAACACTAAGGGTCAATTTATCAGAGCCAAATCAACCTAACCTGCACATCTTTGGACTGTGGGAGGAAACCGGAGCACCCGGAGGAAACCCATGCAGACACGGGGAGAATGTGCAAACTCCACACAGACAGTCGCCCGAGGCCAGATTTGAACCCGGGTCCCTGGCGCTGTGAGGCAACAGTGCTAACCACTATGCCACCGTGCAGTTACTGTTATATAAGTAAAATCACAGAAGCCAATATGTGGACAGCAGGTTCTTCTTTCTCTTTCATGCCTAGTATGAGTGTGGAGTCAGGAGTGTCTCACCTCCTGACTCCCCAAAGCCTTTCTACTATCTACAAGGCACAAGTCAGGAGTGTGATGAAATACTCTCCTCTTGCCTGGATGAGTGCAGCTCCAACAACACTCATGAAGCTAGACACCATCCAGGACAAAGCAGCCCGCTTGATTGGCACCCCAACCACCACCTTAAACATTCACTCCCTCCACCACCGACGTACCGTGGCTGCAGTGCGTACCATCTACAAGATGCACTGCAGCAACTCGCCAAGGCTTATTTGGCAGCACCTCCCAAACCCGCGACCTCTTCCACCTTGAAGGACAAGGGCAGCAGACGCATGGGAACACCACCACCTCCAAGTACCCTTCCAAGTCACACACCATCCTGACTTGGAAATACATCGCCAATCCTTCATCATCACTGGGTCAAAATCCTGGAACTCCCACCCTAACATTACTGTGGGAGTACCTTTACCACATGGACTGCTGCGATTCAAGAAGGCGGCTCACCACCACCTTCTCAAGGGCAACTAGGGATGGGCAATAAATGCTGGCTTTGCCAGCGACGCCCACATCCCATAAACGAATAAAAAAAAACATATGAGGCGACCCATTTCTTCCACTACTGTTACATCCAGCAGATAGTTCTCTGGGTTGTTTACGAAGAAAAACACTTTTAACATCGGCAGATCATTAGCCTGGCTCTCAACTCCCTGCCTAGATGCGATGGGGGTCGTCACTGCACTCCCATCAAACACAAGTACCCTACTGGAACTGAACCCTGTATTCAGAGACCATAACTGTCATCTCTGCTCGCCAGGGCTAGAAATTAGATTAATAACCAGCTCATCTTTTTTCAGTCACATTGGTTGGGAAAGGAATGTTGACCAGGATGTCAGGAGAACTCCTTGGTCTTCTACAAATAGAGGCATTGTATTTTTTATGTCCACCTAGACCAGCAGAACAGGCACAATGGGTTTTGGTTGAATGCCTCAACTGAAAGACCATCACCTCTGACAATGCAGCAACCCCTCAGTACTGTATTGAAGCACCTTTCTCGATTACTTGCCTGAACCCTGGAGGATGGCTTGAACCCAAACATTGCTGACTCAGGTGAAAGTGCTAACAACTGAGCCAAGCAGATATTTTTTTTTTTTTTTAATTGTTTGAATAGTAAATACTGGTAACAGTTTAAGGCAGTGCCCTGCAAAGACACTAAGCGTGGGGTACTGAAGGAGCTGATTTAACATACATATCAGTTTAATACAGCTTCCTCATATCGTCAGACTCCATAAAGCTAGTATGCCCAAAATTACCATTTACTATTTAAACGGATTTATATATCAAAAAAATGACAAATATGAGATCAAGAGAATGACGATTAATCATCTGTGCAATTGATTTTCAAAGGAGTCCAGATGATGTCACATCTTTATATAAATTGTTTCTACTCTTAACATCCTGAGTAGGATTTCAGCTGTAACCCTCTCTCCCAGATTTTGGCCTTCCACACCCCTCACTGAGCTAGATAGGGAATTTGACTCCCCCACCCACCCAACACTGGGCAAGATTTCAGCTTTCATTCATCTCCCCCACCTACTGAGCAAAATTTCAGCCCTCAACCTTGTTCCACCAACGAGATTTCGGCCTTCAGCCCACTACTTCAGAGCTAAATTTCAGCCCTCAACTCTCAACACTGAGCAAAAGTTTGACCACTTCTCATCCTGCTGGCTGTATTTCCCATTCTAATCCACCCACTGACTGCCAATCACTCCGCCCCCCCCCCAACCCACTAACTGTAGTTGCCCCTCACAGGCTACCCCTGCCCCACTTCATTTCCCTTTTAGAGTAACCCCCTCTCCCCCAAATATATTTCCCATCCTCTCACCCCACCTACCTGCTGTATTTCTCCTCCCCGATGGCTGCTGTTCTATGCCTTAATCGTCGTACCTTCGTTGATCTGGATCTGCTGATCTCACCTTCCTCAGCACTCTTCCCCTCTCCTCTCCCTCCCAAGGTCTTCTCCTTCCCCTTCTCAGTTCCCTACTCAACAAATTCCTATGCACCTCCTCTTTCCCCTACTCAATAAATCTTACCAGTAGTTTATGGTCTTAACTATAGAGTTAATTCTTCCACCTATCAAAGTAAAGGAAATCATGTGATATTAAGTGGTATACGCAGTATGCTGGAATATAGTAACAAGAGTACTCTTTACAACCCCTGGGCTCATGATATATCAGGGTATTGGGCAAGTAACGGCATCCAGTCATGGGGAGAGCAGGCATGCTTACAGGAATTGTCTGTGATGTTGAAAAATATCTAGTGTAAAAACTCAATCTAGTGTAAAAATTCAATCTAACAGCAAGCATTTATAGATCAACAACAGCACAGGCAAAACACAGGCTTAACTTCCCATTTGCTGTATAGCCATTTTTATAGTGCTCTTTGAAGGAGATTTCTAAACTGTACCTAATTAGGGACAGCTTTGTCTAAGTCACATCCAAATCGAACAGGGTTGAGATTGCCTAAACTCATTTTACACGGGACCATTCCATGTGTATGAGTGGGAGCGAGAGAGAGGTCCCCATAAATACTGAAGTACCACCAGAGGACTGGAGGATGGCAAATATTCAAAAAGGAGTAAGACACTAATCTGGTAATGACAAGTCAGTTAGTCTAATATCCATTGGGAAAAGTGCTTGCTAAGGAACGCTGCAAGTGATGCCTGTATATAGGGAACAGTTGATAAATTATCTAGATAGATTGAGATCTGCTTTAATAACATATAAGGTGATAAATGGAAAATACACTGCCTGGAAAAAAAGTCAACAGCGGGAATCCATTCTGGTTCTATTTTAAAATGTGTCGCGTTAAAGCTGGTTTTATAGGGGTTTAGTTTATCAGGAAAACCCCATGCCGGGTTGTGAATCCAAAGTAAAACTACAGATGATCAATTTGCTAATCTGAAGTTATTTTTCCCCAAAGACCAAATTGGTCTCAATATTCCGGGGTACAGAATCTTCAGGCGAGACAGAGGGGGGGGTATAAGAGGAGGGGGTGTAGCAATATTAATTAAGGAGTCAATTACTGCAGTAAGGAGGGATGACATATTAGCAGGTTCCTCTAATGAGGCCATATGGGTGGAGCTTAAAAACAAGAAGGGGGCAAGCACTTTGCTGGGAGTGTACTATAGGCCTCCAAACAGTCAGGGGGAGATAGAGGAACAGATATGTAGGCAAATCTCAGAGAAATGTGCAAATAATAGGGTAATAATAATGGGGGATTTCAACTTCCCCAATATTAACTGGGATAGTCAGAGTGTGAAAGGTACAGAGGGTGTAGAATTCATAAAGTGCATCCAGGAGAGCTTTTTGAGCCAGCATGTAGAAGGTCCTACAAGAGAGGGGGCGGTACTGGACCTAATTCTAGGGAATGTGGCCGGCCAAGTGGAAGAAGTGCTAGTAGGTGAGCACTTTGGTGACAGTGACCATAATATGGTGAGATTTAAGGTGGTCATGGAAAAGGACAGGGATGGGCCGGAAATAAAGGTTCTAAATTGGGGGAAGGCCGATTTTAATAGGATAAGGCAGGATCTGGCCAAAATGGACTGGGATCAGCTACTGGTAGGTGTAGTGTATGTACCCGTCTACCTTTAAGAGAACTATTGTATGTAACCGTCCACCTTTAAGAGAACTACTTTAGGTGTTGCACTACTTTGTTGGCTTCTGTATACTGTAATACCGACGGTGACCACACCGGTATATAAATGCTGTGTCAGGATTTATTGGGCAGATTCGCCCTGACCTTCGAATAGTAAAGTCCTGTTTTAAGTTACTCTGGTAGTCTGTGTATTAATTAACTAAACAACCCACAGACTTTACAGTGGCGACGAGTCCGATCGTACCCTGCGGCAACAATACTTCCGAAGCAGTTAACGAGCGTCGAGAAGAGGCAACCGCCCTCGTCATTCTGCTGGGAGAAAACTCGAGTCTGCAGAGCTGGAAAGGAGGAAGAATTCAGAGGCAAAGACTTCCATCAGCAACAGGCACTGACTGTCCCTTCTGCCACGGTGAGGAGTGAGCCGATCAGCACGAGAAGCAAGCCGGCCACGGTGACTGTGAGTAAGGGAAAAGTAAAAAGAATAACCGGAGGATAAGGGCGGTGCACTCGACCACGGTCGAGGGGGAAAGGAGCCGGACAGAAGTCGGGCCCAGAGGCGCTGAGACTGGGGCAGCGTGGAGCAAGGAAGCCGCGGTACAGACAGGCTGGGGACGCAACGGCGTCGTGAGACAGCTAGACCGCGACCGGCGGAAAAGGCCGGGCAGCGACCGAAGCCACGAAGCGCTGCGACCGGGAGCATAGGCGCGGGAAGATATAAAAACTCAGCCACAGCCGGGGAGGGAAGCACCGGACTGCGAGAGGGCTGTGAGGCGCGATTGGGAGCCGAGCGAGCGGGAGAGGCAGAGCGGACCAAGGGAGACTGAGCGAGAGCCAGTCCAGCGGCTGAAACTGTTCGCCGTCAACGGGGTGTACCCAGCGCCGGTAGAGCCGAGCGAGCGGGAGAGAGACAGAGCCCGAGCAAGGGGAACTGAGCGAGAGCCAGCCCAGCGGCTGAAACTGTTCGCCGTCAACGGGGTGTTCCCAGCGCCGGTTGCCCTGCCGAGAAAAGGGAAAGCACTGAAGCCGACGCGCAGGCTGTGAACCTGAAAGCCAGCGGCCGTCGCCCGTGGGGAAAGTGTACCCCTCCCGCCAGGGGAAGAAACGCGGGAAGCCGCCATTAGGCGGAGAAGAAGACAGAAGCGGGGAACCGCCATTGAAGTGGGCGGGGAGAGAAGATAAGCGCGGGAAACCGCCATTTTCGCGGGAACTGCCATCTTGAAGAAAAAAAAAAGAAAATTTAAAGAAATAATCCGTGGTGTTATCAGGAAGAGAGGAAGATGCCTAAGCATGGTAACATCAACGATTTTAATTCCGAGGTAGAAGACTGGGCCACGTATGTGGAACGCATTGAGATCTATGGTGAGGCCAATAAAATAGAAGATGACAAAGCTATAACCTTGCTAAACTCGATGGGCGTGAAGACATACGGGCTCTTGAAGCATCTACTAGCACCAGCTAAACCGGCGGATCAGACTTTCGATGATATTGTTGCTGTCCTGAAGGATCATTTTAACCCCGCACCACTGATGTTAGTGGAACGATCCAAATTTTACGCGAGAACGCAACGGAAAGAGGAAAGCAACGCGGAGTACCTGATTGAACTGCGTAGGCTAGCGAAACACTGTCAGTTTAGGGAAAATCTGGCAGAGGCACTCAGAGACAAATTCGTGTGCGGAATGTCGAAGGAAGAAACACAAAAACGACTGCTCGAAGAGAACGATCTTACACTTGATAAGGCTGTCCTTATTGCTGCATCGAACGAAGCCGCAGCAAAAGGAACGGCGGAAATGCAGCGGCACTCAGTGTGCAGCAAATTACTTCGGGTACAACGAAATGCTATCGTTGTGGGAAGACAACACACGACCAGAACCAATGCTGGTTTAAAAACCAGGAATGTAGGAAATGTGGCAAGCTCGGTCACATAGCTAAGGTATGCTGGTCAGGAAAGAAGACCAACAATAATGAGTCACCACAAAAGAGGTACAGGAAGGTACATGAGGTGACTAGGAAGAGTCCAGATGAACAGAATTCGGACTCAGACTCCAACAGCAAGGCACTGGGTAGTCTGAGGAGTCATAATGTGAGTAAAGAAGCTGACCGACAAGCTATCTGGATCACACTACAGATTGCAAAAGTCCAAGTGAAAATGGAAGTGGACACCGGATCGGCGTTGACGGTCATGAATAAGCATGATTATAAAAAGTTATTCAAGCATATTCCCCTACGGGATACGGAACTAGTATTGCAGACATACACGGGGCACAAAGTATACCCCATCGGAAAGATAGAAGTCAAGGTGAGATACAAGGACAAAGATCACCAAAGGATGGACCTGTATGTGTTGCTTGAGAGAGGTCCACCACTTCTGGGACGGGAGTGGATCAGGAAAATAAAGATAGACTGGCATTCACTAAACACCATGACGGTAGATTCCGGAAAGGAAGATGTCAAACCTGAACGGTTGTCCAGAATATTGGACGAAGCTAAAGAGGTATTCCAGCAAGGACTGGGAACACTGCGAGGAATTAAAGCAAAGGTTAAGATTGCAGAACATGCAAGCCCAAAATTTTTCAAAGCCAGATCGGTACCTTACGCGATACGACCTGCTGTGGAGGCAGAACTGGAAGAACTTGAACGATCAGGGGTACTGTCAAAAGTGGACTGGAGTGAGTGGGCCACGCCCATTGTTCCCGTCATGAAGTCTTCACCAAGTAACAAGCCAGGGGGACCGGGGAAGGTCCGCATCTGCGGAGACTTCAAGATCACAGTGACTCCGGTGCTTCACACGGTACAATACCCGCTTCCGCGGATTGAAGATATCTTTGCTTCGTTGGCTGGAGGGAAACACTTCACCAAGATAGACCTGGCACAGGCATACTTACAAATGGAAGTCGAGGAAGAGTCGCGTCAGTACCTCACCATCAACACACACAGAGGCTTGTATCGTTATAATAGACTGGTTTTTGGGGTAGCTTCGGCTCCAGCAATTTGGCAGAGGGCCATGGAGCAGGTATTACAAGGAATTCCAAGCACCCAGTGTTACTTAGACGATATCCTGATTACGGGACAAGACGAGGAAGAACACCTCACAAATTTGAAACTGGTGCTCACTAGGTTGAAGGAATATGGCCTTCGAGTTAATCGCAAGAAATGTGAGTTCTTCCAAAAACGGATCTCGTACTGCGGTCATGTCATTGACCGAGAGGGGCTGCACAAGTCACCTGACAAGATAGAAGCTGTCGTGAAGGCCCCCGCTCTGGAAAACGTATCACAGTTAAGATCATTCTTGGGGTTGATTAATTATTATCACAAGTTTCTGCCGAATCTATCCACGGTGCTGCATCCGCTGAATGCTCTGTTGCGGAAAGAAGTACCATGGAAGTGGAGTGAGGAATGTAAAAAGGCCTTTCGCAGAAGCAAGGCGTTGATTACCTCTGAAGAAGTGTTGGCTCATTTCAACCCAACGTTACCTCTTCGTCTAGCTTGTGATGCTTCCCCCTATGGAATTGGAGCAGTACTTTCACACAAGTTACCAAATGGCTCGGAAAGGCCAGTGGCATTCGCGTCCCGATCATTGACCTCCGTGGAGCGAAATTATGCACAAATAGATAGGGAGGCCCTCAGCCTTGTGTGGGGCGTAAAGAAATTCAATCATTACCTGCAGGGCAAGAAGTTCACATTACTGACAGACCACCAACCGTTGGTGTCCATATTCAACCCTAACAAGGCCGTTTCCACCATGACAGCGCAAAGGTTACAGAGGTGGTCCGTGTTACTTGGGGCACACCAATATGACATCGAATACAAAAGGTCCAAACAGCATGGAAATGCTGATGGGTTATCGCGCTTGCCATTGCCGATAGTAGAAGAAGCGACTACAGTGGACCCGGTAGAGATGTTCCACTCATCCATAGTGGAATGTCTACCAGTGACAAATTCGATGATCGAAAACGAAACAAGAAATGACCCGACTCTCTCACGAGTCTATGATTTAACGGTGGAGGGATGGCCAGCACAGGGCGAACCAACGCTGCCAGCATTTTCGCAGAGAAAAGAACAACTGTCAGTGTGTCGAGGAACCCTGATGTGTGGATCTAGAGTGGTGATTCCACCCAAACTTCAACAGAAGGTGTTAAAGGAGCTGCACGAGGGACATCTGGGTGGAGTGAAAATGAAGAACCTAGCAAGAGCGTTCGTGTGGTGTCCAGGCATTGATGGGGACATCGAAGAAATCACTAAGAGCTGTCTAGGATGCCAGAAGGTCCCAAACGCGCCACCACAGGCTCCTCTGCATCCATGGGAGTGGCCCTCATCTCCTTGGCAAAGGGTACACATCGACTTTGCTGGTCCATTTATGGACTCAATGTTTCTAATAGCGGTGGATGCACACTCCAAGTGGCTGGAGGTAATAAAGATGTCCACCACCACCACGGAAAAAAACATCACAGTGTTAAGGACCATGTTTGCTAGGAATGGGCTGCCGGAACAGATCTGTTCTGATAATGGACCGCAATTTGTGTCCGAAGAATTCAAGAAATTCTTAAAGAGCAATGGGGTTAAGCACTACACGTCAGCCCCATACCATCCCGCCTCCAATGGATTGGCTGAAAGGTTTGTCCAGACCTTCAAGAAGGCCATAAAGGCCATGGGTAATGAAGCCATTAACTTACAACATAAGGTGGATAGCTTCTTGTTGGCGTACAGGAATGCAACACATGCGGTCACAAATCAAACTCCCGCCATGATGTTTTTTAATAGACGACTAAGATGCCGGCTGGATTTGCTTAAGCCAAACGTCAGAAGGGACGTAGAGAACCGGCAATTCCAGGGCATGAATGAAAGGCCAACTAGATCTTTTCAGATAGGTCAACAAGTTTTGGCCCGGGACTACCGTACCGAGAAATGGCAGCCTGGAACTATTGGAAAAAGGCTAGGGCCGTTGATGTATACGGTGGACATTGGGGACAGTATAATAAGGCACCATGTTGACCAGATCATAGGGTCAGCCACAAATGGCCAATCTACTCCACCACCTTACACGGTTAATGTTGAGACAGAGATACCCAGAACACCTACCTCCGATCTGGTAATACTGGAATCAGATGAACCTGACACTGTCCTTCAAGCCGAATCGACCTTGCCAGAAGCACCTGCTACCCCGCCGGGAGTTACGACACCACCGAGGCGTTATCCGGACAGAGTCCGGAAACCTCCAGAGAGACTGAATCTGTGAACTGTCTTGCATAAAGTTGTATATATGTTATAATGTATGTTTAATGGGGAATCAGTATGTTGTAAGCTAAAAAGGGAGGATTGTAGTGTATGTACCCGTCTACCTTTAAGAGAACTATTGTATGTAACCGTCCACCTTTAAGAGAACTACTTTAGGTGTTGCACTACTTTGTTGGCTTCTGTATACTGTAATACCGACGGTGACCACACCGGTATATAAGTGCTGTGTCAGGATTTATTGGGCAGATTCGCCCTGACCTTCGAATAGTAAAGTCCTGTTTTAAGTTACTCTGGTAGTCTGTGTATTAATTAACTAAACAACCCACAGACTTTACAGTAGGAAAATCCGCATCGGAGCAATGGGAGGCTTTCAGAAGGGAGATTGAGATCATACAATGGCAACATGTTCCCGTAAAGGTCAAGGGTGGTTCCAAAAACCACAGGGAACCGTGGATGTCAGGGGATATATGAGAATGGATTAGAAAAAAAAGGAGGGCTTTTGGCAGATACAAAAGGCTAAAGACGGAGGAAGCCCTAGAGGAGTACAAAAAGTGCAGGGGGATACTTAAAAAAGAAATTAGATCAAGGAGGGGCCATGAAATAACACTGGCGAGCAAAATCCTAAGATGTTTTATAAGTATATTAAGGGTAAGAGGATAACTAGGGAAAAAATAGGGCCCATTAGGGACAAAAGTGGCAATGTGTGTGTGGAGCCGGAAGATGTAGGAGGGGTTCTAAATGAACTTTTTGCATCTGTTTTCACTATGGAGAGGGACGATGTAGACATAGAAATAGGGCGGGGGGACTGTGATATGCTCGAACACATTAACATCGAGAGGGAGGAGGTATTGGCGGTTTTAGCAGGCCTAAAAATGGATAAATCCCCAGGCCCGGACAAAATGTATCCCAGGCTGCTGTGTGAGGCAAAGGAAGAGATTGCGGGGGCTCTAACACACATATTCAGAACCTCTCTGGCCACAGGGGATGTGCCAGAGGACTGGAGAACCGCTAATGTAGTACCATTATTCAAGAAGGGGAGTAGGGAAAAACCGGGGAACTACAGGCCAGTGAGCCTAACATCAGTGGTGGGAAAATTATTGGAAAAAATTCTGAGGGACAAAATCAGTCTCCGCTTGGAGAGGCAAGGATTAATCAGGGATAGTCAACATGGCTTTGTCAAGGGAAGATCATGTCTGACTAATTTGATTGAATTTTCTGAGGGGGTGACTAGGTGTGTGGATGAGGGTAACGCAGTGGATGTGGTATACATGGATTTCAGTAAGGCCTTCGATAAAGTCCCGCACAGGAGACTGGTCAAGAAGGTAAGAGCCCATGGAATCCAGGGTGCCTTGGCACGTTGGATACAAAACTGGCTTAGTGGCAGAAGGCAGAGGGTGATGGTCGAAGGTTGTTTTTGTGACTGGAAGCCTGTGGCCAGTGGGGTACCACAGGGATCGGTGCTGGGTCCCTTGCTGTTTGTGGTCTATATTAATGACTTGGATATGAATGTAAAAGGTATGATCAGTAAGTTCGCGGATGATACAAAAATTGGTAGGGTGGTAAATAGCGAGGAGGGTAGTCTCAGTCTGCAGGACGATATCGATGGGTTGGTCAGATGGGCGGAACAGTGGCAAATGGAATTTAACCCGGAAAAGTGCGAGGTGATGCACTTTGGGGGGACTAACAAGGCAAGGGAATACACAATGAATGGTAAGACCCTAGGCAAGACGGAGGGTCAGAGGGATCTGGGTGTGCAAGTACACAGATCCCTGAAGGCGGCGGAACAGGTGGATAAGGTGGTAAAAAAGGCATATGGGATACTTGCCTTCATTAGCCGAGGCATAGAATATAAGAGCAAGGAGGTTATGATGGAGCTGTATAAAACACTGGTTAGGCCACAGCTGGAATACTGTGTGCAGTTCTGGTCGCCACACTACAGGAAGGATGTGATAGCTTTGGATAGGGTGCAGAGGAGATTCACCAGGATGCTACCAGGGCTGGAACGCTTCAGCTATAAAGAGAGACTGGGCAGATTGGGTTTGTTTTCCTTGGAGCAGAGGAGGCTGAGGGGGGACATGATTGAGGTGTACAAAATTATGAGGGGCATAGATAGGATGGATACTAAGGAGCTTTTTCCCTTAGTAGAAGGGTCAGTAACTAGGGGGCACAGATTCAAGGTAAAGGGCGGGAGGTTTAGAGGGGATTTGAGAAAGAACTTTTTCACCCAGAGGGTGGTTGGAGTCTGGAACTCACTGCCCGGAAGGGTTGTGGAGGCTGGAACCCTCACAACATTCAAGACGCATTTGGATGAGCACTTGAAATGCCATAGCATACAAGGCTACGGACCAAATGCTGGAATATGGGATTAGATTAGACAGGGCGTGATGGCCGGCGCGGACACGATGGGCCGAAGGGCCTCTATCCGTGCTGTATAACTCTATGACTCTAATAAGCAATTCTGTGCACTGTCTGTGAGCAGTCAGTAATGAAGCTAAACAGAGACACCAAGGGTGTCAGTCTGGATTTTTTTTTTTTAAATGCAGAGTCAGACGGCAAAGTCCTACAGGAAGATTGAAAAACAAGAGACTGCAGGGAAAGAGGCTCTGCGCTGGACTGTAGGACAAGGTGCAGAGAGATTATAAGTAGGAAATACTCAGCAGGTCAGGCAGCATCTGTGGAGAGAGAAAGAATTAATGGCCCAGAAATTCGGGTCCCAACGTGTGAGTACGCACGGAGTACTCACGCGTGGACCCGATGGTAGTGCCGGTTTCTTGCATGCACTATGCATGCGCGGGAAACCGGCATTTCCGATCCTCTGAACGAAGGGGTTCAGAGGTCGAATGCGTGCGCGCGGGAGTCTGCGCGTGCGCGCTGAACTTCCTTTTTTTTTTATACAGGTTTTTCCATGCGTGAAGGCCTCTACATTTTACACATTTAAAAACCAGGTGTAAGGACTTCATTTTAAAAGGTAAGTGGTCAATTAATTAAAATTAGAACATTTTTTCCACAGGTTTATTATTTTTAAATACTTTAAAGTGTATTTTTAGCCCCATTTTTTTATAAAATTATTTTTTTCAAAAATTTAAATTGTTTAAAATAGTTATTTAATGTTATTTATAGTTTATTTAAAAAGTGTGATTTTTAAAAATATTTATTTGAAGGTTAAGTACTGTTTTGGGGGCCGGAGTTTTCATTAGTTTGACAGTTCTTTCTGTCAATCTCATGAATGGGCTTTTCCCTCCTCCGATTGGTTGCCCAGTGCTCACGTGATCCCAGCGGACGCATCGCACTAAGTACGCCGCTGGATCACGCAAGCACAGCGCGCCGGGAGCTGGACCGGGCCACAGAGAGGAATTCTACGCAGGCCCAGGCCTCAACTGCCGGCGTGCTAGGTAAGTGTAGGTCGGGGGCTTGCACCCACGGGAAGCCCCCGACACGAATTTCTGGGCCTATATAGTTTCAGGTCGATGACCTTTTGTCAGAACTGGAAAAAGTTAGAGATATAGCAGGTTTTAAGCAAGTGCAGAGGCCGGGAAAGGGGGGAGGTGAGGAAAGAACAAAAAGGTCTGTGATAGGCAGGAGAGATTAAATGACAAAAGGTACGATTGTACAAAGCAAAAGGAGACGGTAATGGGACAAGTAAAGAAAAACGAGATTGGTCTAGAAGTGATGTAAATGTGAATAGCAGAGTCCATTCTAAATCAAGGTCAACAATTTCAGACCATAACCTCTGCCCTCATTTTTTCCAGATGGCAGCTGTTAATGATTCTGGAGTGGGGGTCTAATCATGTGTTCTTTGCTTTGTATTATTGCACAAATATAAAACTGTACAAATTGAACTAGGTGTTAACTCAGTTTCCAACTTTGAAGAAATGATTTAAGAAATACACTGGTGTATCCACTCCCGATCACATAAAAGTTCCATTGTTACAGTCCTGATGCCACTACCATACAAATATAGAACAGTGTGAATGAATTCCCAGTAAAGTAAGGCATTCAGACCAGTTACAGGAGTGACTGACGCCATTCAACCAAAGAAGGTGTCTCCTGCAAACAAATTCCTAACAGCAGAAAACAACGATACATGAGATTGACTTGTATTTTATTCACTTAGGAGGTGGGCATAGCTGGCAAGTCCAGCATTTATTGCCCATCCAGTTGCCCTTAAGGTGGTGTGCCTTCTTCTTGAACCACTGCAGTCTCTGTGGTGAAAGTGCTCCCTGGTAGGGAGTTCCCCGATTTTGACCCAGCGATGAAGGAATGGCTATAGATGTCCAAATCAGGATGGTGAGTGATTTGGGAAGGGAACTTGAAGGTGGTGTTCCCATGCACCTGCTTGGTTGAGATCATAGAATTGGGAGGAGCTACCGAAGAAGCCTTAGTGAGTTGCTGCAGTGCATCCTACAGATAGGACACACTGTAGCCATGGTACACCGGTAGTGGAGGAGATGGATATTTAGGCGAGTGGATGAAGTGCCAATCAAGTGGACCGCTTTCTCCTGGATGGTGTCGAGCTCCTTGAGTGTTGTTGCAGCTACACCCATCCAGGCAAGTGGAGCATATTCCATCAAACTTCTGACGTGCCTTGTATGTGATGGAGAGGCTTTGGGGAGCCAGGAGATGCCGAAGGGGATACCCAGCCTCTGACCTGTTTCTGATCAATGGTAATCCCAAAATGTACATGTGGCGATGGCAATGTCATTGAATGTCACGGGGAGGTGGTCAGACTCTCGTTGAAGATGGTCATTGCCTGGCACTCGTGCTACGACTGTTACTTGCCACATCAGCCCGAGCCCCAGCCCCAGCCCAAGCCTGGATGTTGTCCATGTCTTGCTGCATGCGGCCATGGACTACTTCATTATCTGAGGAATTTCAAATGGAGCTGAACACTGAGCAACCAATAAGCAGCCCCACTTTTGACTTTATAATGGATGGGAGGTTATTGATAAAGCAGCTCAAGATAGTTGGGCCTAACGCAATGACCTGAGGAATGCTTGCAGAGACGTCCTGGGGTAGAGATGATTGGCCTCCAACCATCATAGTCAGGTAGATGCCAGTGTTGTACCTGTACAGGAACAGCTAAGCTAGTTCTGGAGCACAGGTCTTCAGCACTATAGCCAGGACTTTGTCAGGGCCTGTAGCCTTTGCTGTGTCCAGTGCACTCAGCTGTTTCTTGATGTCACGTCAGGAGAGTCAAATTGGCTGAAGACTGGCATCTGTGATGGTAAGGACCACAGGAGGAGGCCGAGAAGGATCATCCACTTGGCAATTCTGTCTGATTACAATTACAAACGTCTTTTGCACTCCAGTGCTGGACTTCAACATCATTGAGGATGCGAATGTTCATGCAGCTTCCGCCTCCTGTTTAGGTGCTAATTGTCCACCACCATTCACGACTGGATGTGGCAGGACTGCAGAGCTTGGATCTGAGCCACTGGTTGTGGGATCGTTTAGCTCTCTCTCTAGCATGCTACTTCCACGGTTTAGCATGTGTTGTAGCTTCACCAGCTTGGCTCCTTATTTTCAGTTATGCCTTGTGCTGCTCCCGGCATGCTCTTCTATATGCCTCATCGAATCAGGGTTGGTCAACTGGCTTGGTGATAGAAAAGTGAGAAATATGCCAGGCCATGAGGTTAGATTGTGGTGGCCTACAGTTCTGCTGCAGCGGATGGTCCACAGCGCATCACGGATGCCCAGTTTTGAGCTGCTAGATCTGTTCTTACACTATCCGACTTGGCACGGTGGTCGTGCCACACATGACAATCTCTCTCTCTCTCTAGAACAATTAAATCTTCGTTAACAAAACGGGGATATATTAAATAAATGAATCAAACTCAAAGAGAATAAAATCCCTGGTCTGGATGGATTGCATCCACGCATTTTAAAAGAATCGAGGGAAGAGATAGCAAAGGCATTACTATGCATATTTAATAATTCATTAGAAAAAGGTATAGTACCAGAGGACTAGCGCATAACTAACGTAATACCGATATTTAAGAAGGGTGATAGAACATGCCCAGGGAAATATAGACAAGTCAGCTTAACATCGGTGGTAGGAAAAATAATGGAATCCCTACTAAAGGAGAAAATAGAACATCTAGAAACCAAAAATATAATAATGAATAGTCAACATGGATTTCAAAAGGGAAAGTCTTGCTTGACCAACCTTATTGAATTTTTTGATGAGGTAACAGAGAGACAATGGTAATGCAGTAGATGTAATTTATCTGGATTTTCAAAAGGTAACCCATTAAAGACTGATGAACATGGTCAGAGAATGCAGAGTCAGGGGATAAGTAGCAGAATGGATTGCTGGCTGGCTTCAGGACAGAAAGCAGGAGTGGGAGTAAAGGGTAGCTATTCACAGTGGCAGAAGGTGGGTAGTGGTGGACCACTGCTGTTCACAATTTACATTAACGATTTAGACTTAGGAATCAAAAACACAATTTCTAAATTTGCGGGTAACACCAAATTGGGAGGGGATAGTCAATACTGAGGAGGAGTCATAGAGTCATAGTCAGAGAGTCATAATGGCACAGACGGGGGCCATCGAGTCCATGCTGGATGCAACAAGCACAGACTGCAACAAGTTACAGGAGGACATTAATAAACTTGCACAATGGGCATATAATTGGCAAATGACGTTCAACACAGAGAGATGTGAGGTATTACATTTTGGTAGGAAGAATAGGGAGGTCACTTATCACTTGGAGGGTGCGAGTCTAGGTGGGGTAGAGGAACAAAGGGATCTTGGAGTACAAATACACAAATCACTAAACGTTGCGACGCAGGTTAGCAAGACCATAATAAAAGCAAATCAAGCACCAGGGTTTATTTCTAGAGGCACAGAATTGAAAAGTAGGGAAGTTATGCTAAACCAGTATCGAACCTTGGTTAGTACTGTGTACAGTTCTGGTCGCCATATTATAAAAAGGATCTGTTTATACACTGCATGGATAGATCTGTATTTTTGTGAACAAACATGAATGTTTTTCGATGCTTTGGCAACATAAGATGTAACTTGTCATGCCAATAAAGCGATTTGAATTGAATTGAATTGAATATAGAGGCACTGGAGAGGGTGCAGAGAAGATTTACAATGATGATAACAGAAATGCGAGGGTATACATATCAGGAAAGGATGAATAGGCTGGGTCTCTTTTCTCTTGAAAAAAAGCTGAGGGGTGACCTAATAGAGGTCTTTAAAATTATGAAAAATTTTGATAGAGTGGATAGAGAGAGAATGTTTCCACTTGTGTGGAAGAGCATAACTAGAGGCCATCAATATAAGATAGTCACCAAGAAATCCAATAGGGAATTCAGAAGAAACCTCTTTCCCCAGAGAGTGGTGAGAATGTGGAACTCGCGACAGGAAACTTTCGATTAACCGGCCCCTAAATAACCGGAACGCTCTATCCACCGGCAAAATTCAGGAGTCGGTTCAGGTAACTTTTTTTTTTACTTTTAGTTACTTTTTTTACTCCATTTGTTGCTGTGCAAGGGTGTAGCTGAAGCTGTTGCTAAGCTACAGAGACGCTTGCAACTTGTGCCGACTGTTTTGAAGCTGTTGTGGGTTTGTTGCTTTATACGGAGCTCTGAGCTCCGTATCTTTTACTATAGCGTTCGGTTTTCCGGAATTGTTAATGAACCGGCAACACGTCGGTCCCGTCCGTGCCGGATACCAGAAAGTTTCCTGTATCACAGGGAGTGGCTGAAGCAAATAGTATAGTTGCATTTAAGGGGAGGCTAGACAAGCATATGAGGGAGAAGGGAATAGAGTTATGCCGATAGATTTAGATGAGGAAAGGTGGGAGGAGGCTTGAGTGGAGCATAAACGCCGGCATGGACTGGTTGGGCCGAATGGCCTGTTTCTGTGCCGTATATCCTATGTAATCCTATGTATGTAAAAACTACACCCACCACACCACCCCGCCCCCCCCCCCCACTGACTTTTTATCTAATTATGCTGAATCTGAATCCCTGAAATTGCTTTAACTGAAATCATTTCAATTTGAGCTACCTTGAGTAAGGTGTAAGAAGTCACACAACACCAGGTTATAGTCCAACAGCTTTATTTGAAATCACAAGCTTTCGGAGCGCTGCTCCTTCGTCAGAAGAACTCCGGCATCTCCACACCTTGAGTAAGGTGTGCAGTTTGCATTTCTTATAGAAATCATACAACAAGAACAAAGAAGGAAAGAACAAAACATCTACAATGAAGAAAAGACAGAGGAAAGTAGGGAGAGAAGTGGATGAATTGTTTCGCTTTATTTTCCCTCAAGACTAAGAGACCAGGGAGAGAGAGAGAGAGAAAAAGATCAGAAGGTGGGTGGGCTGCCTTGGGGTGTTTGGACTTTATCTTACTCAGTTTTACAATTGCTGCAGCCCGAGAGGGGAAAAGGGAAGTGAAGACAGAGTTGGGTGTGAGTACGTATGAGACTGATTTTAATGAAAACAACATCCCAGTAATTTATGAAGAACAGGAAAACTCCATGTTCACCTAATTGTGAAATAAAGCAGCTTATTGATTTGAATCAGGCCTCATCTCACCAAGCGTTTGCTCAGTCTGCTTTCGGAGAGATTGAAACAGCATACACGTAAAACACACAAATATCCCGATTAGGTCACAAGGGGATACGACTGTTAGAACCCTGCATTACATAAGTATATAAAAGGCAGTGTCAGTCAACGTGCATAAAAGATGCGCAAATTGCTTATGGGAATGACCGACACGACTGAATCTCAGAAGGTATCTACAGCAGACCCAAATTTATAACAATGCCTCTTCCCACCACTTTCGCTCCTCACTTTCTTGGTCTCTCCATGTTCTCTTGCTTTCCCTGTTTTCCTCAACAACAACAAAATTCACCTCCCACTTCCACCCAAATGTTCCCAATCCCTGCCCTGCAGCTTCCCATTGGAATAAAACATAAAATGGAAAGTAAATGGTGGCAATTTCAAGGAAGTACAGTACCCAAAGTAAAAAAAATCTTCATACCAACAGAACAGCAGCAGAGCAAGTTCTAAAAACTACGGGACAACTTACTCCCTAAACACTCCTGCCACATACGATTTTCTTCTTTACTCATACCTAACACATTGATCTCGCAAATATCACTCCCCTCTTCCAGACGTGTCATTCATGAAGATATGAAACTATACAGACTCCTTCTCAATTCAAAACCTAATCTAATAGGAACCAATTTAAATAAGCATTTTAAGTAGGTTAAGAAAGTCACACCTTGAATAAAGCAAATAGCATCACTTTCCAATATTCATACTGCTGATGAAACTGACTAAACCAACATACTCTGTCAGCAAGAGTCACTTTTGGTCCAACTAACAGCAGCTGCAAAAACTCTGCAATTATAGCTTCAAGAGAGAATTTTGTTGCGATATTTTGACCGCTTTCTTGAAATTGTGTAGGAATCATTGATATTTTTTAAATCACTTTGCCTACTTAGATATGAATGTTCTTTTCAATCTATCAACTTTCATATCAAGTTATAGAACATTAAATATCAACATTAAGATTGTTCACTTCTGCATATTTACTGATTTGATCAGATTAAAAACAGCTACCGACAGATAACCCTTCTAATACAAGTTCAAAACAGTCAACAACAACTTGCTTTTACACGGCGCTTTTAATGTAGTAAAATGCCCCAAGGGGCCTTACAGGGGCATAATCAGACAAAATTTGATAACTTTGTAGATCAGGCTGCAAAAGGCTGTTAAAAAAATATACAGATCCTTGGCTTTATAAATAGAGGCACAGAGTACAAAAGCAAGGAAGTTATGGCAAACCTTTAACATCACTGGTTAGGCCTCAGCTAGAGTATTGTGTCTAAGGATGTCAAGGCCTTGGAGAGGGTGCAGAAGGGATTTCCCAGAATGGTACCAGGGATGAAGGACTTCAGTTATGTGGAGAGACCAGAGAAACTGGGGTTGTGGTTCTTAGAGCAGAGAAGGTAAAAGGAGAGATTTACTAGAGGTGTTCAAAATTATGAGGGGTTTTGATAGGGTAGATAGGGAAAAACTGTTTCCACTGGAAGGAGGGTTGGTAACCAGAGGACACAAATTTAAGGTAATTGGCAAAACATCCAGTTGGGAAATTTAAAAATGTTTTTGTGCGGGTTATGATAATCTGGAATGCTCTGCCTGAAAGGGTGGTGGAAGTTGATTCAATAGTAACTTTCAAAGGGAATTGGATACATATTTGAAAAGGAAGAATTTGCAGGGTTATGAAGAGCAGAGGAGTGGGAATGATTGAATCGCTCTTCAAAAAGCAGGCACAGGCACGATGGGCCAAATGGCCTCCTTCTGTGCTGTATCATTCTATGAACTTGAGGAACAAGGGCCTGTGAGCCCTCCTGGATGAGGTGGAGCAAAGGCAATACCGACTACTTGGGGTACCAAGGCCTCCCCAAGGTAAGCCAAGTGGCATGGAGGGAGAGTGCCAAGGCCCTCGGAGTGCCATATCGGTCATTCAATGCTCGAGCGACCAGTGCCGGAAAAAGTATAATGGCCTGACCAGGGCAGGCAAGGCTTTCAGATCTTACTAAAAGTGAGAGAGAATAATAAGGGAAACTTATCTCTAACAGGAAGGTTTGAGCTAGAAGGCTTTAGGCCCACCATGTAAATTGAGTTTGACACCCCTGCTCTAGACAGAACCCAAAGCAAATCAATAGTCATAAAGTGTGTTGGCAGGAACAATGTCCTTTTCAAAGTGGGCTGCTGATGAATTCGGCTACTTCATGTCTCTGCTGAAGGACACATTACAACAACTGCAAAACGACATCTGCAACTTGCGCACGCCAACTCAACTAACCTTTTTCGTGTGTTCCCACCACAGAACAAATTGCCACATAACGCACCGAGAGCACACCATGACTGGAATGGGAACTCTCTACTTGAAGCAGCTTGCTCACAAGGAGAGGGGGCTCTGCAGCTGCAGGGATTCCATGGTGCTGCGCCTGTGGTGCAAGCTGAGGTCGGTTCTGTACAGAGCTGAGTTTTAGAGTCGCTTGCTTTGTCTCCTGAGCAACAATTTGACCCAGGATAAGATTAAGAGGAGGCCCAATAGAGGTACTTAAAATTATGTAGAGGTTCAATAGGCTGGATTTGGAGAAACTGTTTTGACTTGTAGGTGCAGGGTAGGAGGATGCTCATGTGGCATGCAAGGACCAGTTGGGTCTGATGGCCGTTTTCCATGTTCTAGATTGAATGTAATGTTGAGTATCTAATCTGAAGAATGGACATGTTGCACCATTGTAACCTTCTATCCTTGCTTCCCCAGGTCCACCACCGGGTGCTGGAGTACACCAGGGGAGAGTGCAGAGACAGAGACTGAGCAGGACGAGGAACAGGGTGGGGCCAGACAGAGGGAGACTGCCCCAGAGAGAAAAGCAGAAGTGGAGCGGGCATTCCTACCTACATGTTGCACCGGGAGGGTGCTGACATGTAGGGGACGCGTGATCGTGGCCACCTTCCTCGCATCCCACCAGAGAACTCTGCCTCATCACGGACTCGCAGCCCCTCCCACTCTGTAGTGGATCCACTCACCTCCCCATTCAAAAGTACTAAGCTCCCCCGTGGGAATGGTGAAATAAGGCCGAGAGCGCCCATGTTGAGACTGACTTGTCAGGGGATCAGACAGCATCGCGGGAGGGGAAGATGTGCCCCTGTGATGCAGGGTCGACATCGAGCCAGGATGGAGGAGGATTGGAAGGAGGACTACATGGGCCTGCGTCTGAGAAGGATGCTCAAGGAGCCCTGCACATATTTGCGACATCTGGGGTCGATCAACTACAAGCTGAAGAAGAAGAAGAAGGAGGAGACAATTGGGCAGAAGCTAGGCAATATTTTTCAGGTTGTATGGGGTCATCATGATCATGCAGAGGCCTCGACAGCCATCCTGCAGCTGATGCCTGTGTGCCCCCAGTCAGCACCACCCACTGCGGCAACTGTGGTGGTCCCCAAAGAACACTTCCCAAGACTATGTCCTTCTTTCCCTTGGCTCTGTGCCACTGGCACAAGCTAGGCAAACCCTGGCTGCTCAGGAGCACCATCCACTGGCTCAGCCCACAGCAGCCTCATCACAGGAGGCAGCTGCTAGTTGTCAAATCACTCCTCTGCCTTTGGAATAACATCGGGAACATCCCATTTCACAACTCCCTGGTCCTGGCCAACACGCAGGTCTCAGGGGCAGTCAAAGTGGCTCAAGGGCTCGTCCACACCTGGGATGGGTAATCAATCACAGGGTCACGAGGAAGTAGATGCCTGCAGAGTCCATGTCCTCCTGTTCATTCTTACCCTCAGCGGTTCCTCAATCACTCTTTCGACTGCAGAATTGTACATAGTGTGTAAACAGTTAAAGTTTAAAAGTCAAAATTGTTATGATTAGAAGCAGTTATGTTGACATGTTTGTTGTTGAATAATTGTTTAATAATGAAGAAATTTCCATTTAAAAAGTGTTACAGGAACATTTCTGTACAACAACACAACTTAACATTTGACTACTTTGACTCAAGAGTTGCTGCAAGTTTAGTTAACAGGCAGTGATATACACACTTTCATTTGTAGAAAAGTTGGACTACTGTTGGAACACCAAGTAGAAATGTGTTCAACAGGAATTGTTTTGCACACTTGCTAATATTTTGCACAATTTGATAATTGACTACCTCAACACAGTGTTACTGCTGTTGGCCTTTTGGTCCTCAGCCACCCTCCTGGTTACACCTGGGGCATTACTGCCCACAACTTAAATGAATAAAAGTGCCATTGTTTGCTGCATTTTGCTGGTCATTCATGGCATTTGCAGCCCCACAGGGATCGGTCCACAACATAATTGTTACAGACTTCCTGATCCAGCTCCATTCAGGTCAAGCATGGCCAAGGAACCCGCCTGCTGATTACCATCTCCCACCCTCCCTCAGCTGATGAATCAGTACTCCTCCATGTTGAACATTACTTGGAAGAAGTACTGAGGGCAGCAAGGGCACAGAATGTACTCTGGGTGGGGGACTTCAATGTCCATCACCAAGAGTGGCTCGGTAACACCACTACTGACCAAGCTGGCCAAGTCCTGAAGGACATAGCTGCCAGTCTGGGCCTGTGACAGGTGGTGAGAGAACCAACATGAGGGAAAAACCTACTTGACCTTGTTCTCACCAATCTACCTGTCGCAGATGCATCTGTCCATGACAGCACTGGTAGCAGTGACCACAGTCATTGTGGAGACGAAATCCCGTCTCCACACTGAGGACACCCTCCATCGTGTTGTGTGGCACTACCACTGTGCTAAATGGGATAGATTCAGAACAGATCGAGCAGCTCAAAATTGGGCATCCATGAGGCGCTGTGGGCCATCAGCAGCAGCAAAATTGTATTCCACCACAATCTGTAACCTCATGGCCCGGCATATCCCTCACTCTACCATTACCATCAAGCCAGGGGACCAACCCTGGTTCAATAAGGTGTGTAGAATAGCATGGCGGGAGCAGCACCAGGCGTACCTAAAAATGCCGTGCCAACCTGGGGAAGCTGCAACACAGGACTACATGCATGCTAAAAAGCAGAAGCAGCATGCTCTAGGCAGAGCTATGCGATCCCACAGTCATCGGATCAGATCAAAGCTCTGCAGTTCTGCCACATCCAGTCGTCAATGGTGGTGGATCATTAAACAACTAACGGGAGGAGGCTCCAATAACATCCCCATCCTCAATGATGGTGGAGCCCAGCACGTGAGTGCAACAGACAAAGCTGAAGGGTTTGCAACCACCTTCAGCCAGAAGTGACAAGTGGATGATCCATATCAGCCTCCTCCTGAGGTCCCCACCACTACAGAAGACAGTCTTCAGCCAATTCAATTCACTCCATGTGATATCAAGAAATGGCTGAGTGCAAAGGCTGTGGGCCCCGACAACATCCCGACTATCATGCTGAAGACTTGTGCTCCAGAGCTAGCCGCACCTCTAGCCAAGCTGTTCCAATACAGCTATAACACTGGCATCTATCCAACCATGTGGAAAACTGCCCTGGTATGCTCTGTCCACAAAAAGCAGGACAAATCAAATCCAGCTAATTACCGCCCCATCAGTCTACTCTAAATCATTAGCAAAGTGATAGAAGGTGTCGTCGACAGTGCTATCAAGCAGCACTTGCTCACCAATAACCTGCTCACTGATGCCCAGTTTGGGTTCTGCCAGGACCACTCGGCTCCAGACCTCATTACAGCCTTGGTCCAAACATGGACAAAAGAGCTGAATTCCAGAGGTGAGGTAAAAGCGACTGCCCCAGACATCAAGGCAGCATTTGACCGAGTGTGGCATCAGGAGCCCTAGAAAAACTGGTCAATGGGAATAAGGGGGAAAACTCTCCACTGGCTGGAGTCATACCTAGTACAAAGGAAGATGGTTGTGCTTGTTGGAGGTCAATCATTACAGCCCCAGGACATCACTGCAGGAGTTCCTCAGGGCAGTGTCCTAGGCCCAATCCTCTTCAGCTGCTTCATCAATTACCTTTCCTCCATCATAAGGTCAGAAGTGGGGGTGTTCGCTGATGACTGCACAGTGTTCAGTGCCATTTGCAACTCCTCAGATAATGAAGAAGTCCATGCCCGCGTGCAGCAAGACCTGGACGACATTCAGGCTTGGGCTGATAAGTGGCAGGTAACAGTCATGCCACAGAAGTGCCAGGTAATGACTATCTCCAGCAAGCGAGCGTCTAACCACCAGCCCTTGACATTCTACGGCATCACCATCGCCGAATCCCCCACCATCAATATCCTGAGGGTCACCATTGACCAGAAACTTAACTGGACTAGCCACGTAAATACTGTGGCTACAAGAGCAGGTCAGAGGCTGGGTATTCTGTGGCGAGTGTCTCACCTTCCACCACCGGCGTACCATAGCTGCAGTGTGCACCATCTACACGATGCACTGCGGCAACTCACCAAGGCTACTTCGGCAGCACCTCCCAAACCCGCGACCTCTACCGCCTAGAAAGACAAGGGCAGCAGGCGCATGGGAACACCACCACCTGCAAGTTCCCCTCCAAGTCACACACCATCCTGACTTGGAAATATATCGCCATTCCTTCATCGTCGCTGGGTCAAAATCCTGGAACTTCCTCCCTAACAGCACTGTGGGAGTACCTTCACCACAAAGACTGCAACGGTTCAAGGCGGCGGCTCACCAGCACCTTCTTGAGGGCAATTAGGGATGGGCAATATATTGCCAGCAATGCCCACATCCCAGGAATGGAAAAAAAATTGGCTCATGTAATTTTAGGGGAGTGGGGAACGAGGCAAATTTGTATACATAAAAGCAGGTCCCTGGAATCTTTGGCACTTTATCAGGAGTGTACTATAGGACCTGTCCAGGTACACGAAGTGTGCTTTAAGCACCCAGATGGCCCTCTGCACCACCTGACAGGTGCATGGATGTTCCTCTTCTATGCTGCATTGTTGGTGAGGTGGAATGGTGCCTTCAGACAACCCTCCAGAATCCATCCACCTCCTTTACCTCCCCTGCTGAATAAGTCAGACACTAACAGGACTCTGCATGGCAAAACTGGCAAGAAAAGACTGCCAAAACTGAGAGAATTGGAAAATAACAAAATCTGAAAACAATTTCCAGACTGCAGGGGTGAGGCTTCACAGTTTTAATGGTCCCTTTGTTGGATTGCCAAGCCGAAAGTCATACAAAGACCATAAATCATGTCAATACTAAGTCACCTGTGCTGTTATTTTCCAGTCTAGTGAGAAAAAGGGGGTGGTAAATGTCGGAAATCCGTGCTTGTCATTGACTGATATGGTGGACAGGGCTATGATAATGAACTTTTCTCGGTTCAGGCAAGGTCATCGGTGGACTGGCACAAAAGTCCCAGGAAATTGTGGTGCAGCGTAAACAATGGCGTAACTTATTTATGCCATTATTTCCTTTAACTTTTACAATGGAATAATGGCGCACATTCCCCGGGCAAGTTTCCAGCAAATTCCAGCCCATTTTAGTTGAATCAAACAGCATGGTCCAGCATTCCTCTCACAGCAAAGTATTGGGACAGAAAATTTAAAAAACTTAGCACAAGAAATGCAAAGAACATAAGAAACAGAA
Organism: Somniosus microcephalus; assembly: GCF_052327205.1. NCBI lineage: Eukaryota > Metazoa > Chordata > Chondrichthyes > Squaliformes > Somniosidae > Somniosus > Somniosus microcephalus. The sequence continues at coordinate 26,843,155 of NC_140993.1, read as the reverse complement.
GCAGGAGGAGGCCATTCGGCCGCTTGAGCCTGCTCCGCCATTCAATAAGATCATGGCTGATCTTCTACTTCAATTCCACTTTCCTGCACTATCCCCATATCCCTTAATATCCAAAAATCTAGCGATCTGTCTTGAATATACTTAATGACGGTGCCTCCACAGACCTCTGGGGTAAAGAATTCCAAAGATTCACACCCTCCGAGTGAAGAAATTTCTCTTCATCTCAGTCCTAAATGGCTGACGCCTTATTCTGAGACTGTGACCCCTGGTTCTAGACTCCCCAGCCAGGGGAAACATCCTCCCTGCATCTACCCTGTCAAGCCCTGTAAGAATTTTCTATGTTTCAATGAGATCACCTCTCATTCTTCTAAACTCCAGAGAATATAGGCCTAGTCTACTCAATCTCTCCTCATAGTACAATCGCCCCATCCCAGGAATCAGTCTGGTGAACCTTCGTTGCACTCCCTCCATGACCTTGGAATATATCCTTCCTTAGGTAAGGAGACCAAAATTGTACACAATACTCCAGGTGTGGTCTCACCAGGGCCCTATATAATTGCAATAAGACATTTTTACTCTTATACTCAAATCCTCTTGCAATAAAGGCCAGCATACCATTTGCTTTCCTAATGGCTTGCTGTACCTGCATGTCATCTTTCAGTGATTCGTGTGCAAGGACACCCAGGACCCTCTGAACCCCAACATTTCCCAATCTCTCACCATTTAAAAAATACTCTGCTTTTTTATTTTTCCTACCAAAGTGGATAACTTCTCATTTCTCCACATTATATTCCATTTGCCATGGCTGCCGTGTTTCCTTCATTACAACAGTGGCTCGACTTCAAAAGTACTTCATTGGCTGTAAAATGCTTTGAGACGTCCGGTGGTCGTTAAAGGCGCTATATAAATGCAAGTCTTTCTTTCTGTTCTCATCCAAATCATTGATAAAAATTGTGAATAGCTGAGGCCCAAGCACTGATCCTTGCGGTACCCCACTAGTTACAGCCTGCCAACCCACAAATGACCCGTTTATTCCTACTCTGTTTTCTGTCCGTTAAAAAACAAATTCGCCAAACATGATTTCCTTTTCATAAATCCGTGTTGACTCTGCCCAATCCCATTATTATTTTCTAAGTGCCCGGTTACCACGTCCTTAATAATGGGCCAACATTTTCGATCGGCGGCTTCCGACCTGCAAATATTCTATGAATGTACCCGGTGGCCTGGGAGATATGGAGGCTTGCGATCCTGGGCCTCTCCGGGTCCGTGCGGTCAGAGGTCCCAATATCCCAGGCGCCCCTGGGATCACGTGAGCACCCCTGGGATCACGTGGGCCGGCCCAACCAATAAAAGGAGGGAATCGCCATTCATATTTATTGGAGCTCCATACGTACGGAACTCCAATAAGTATGAATGGGGATCAGTTAAAGAAATACATCAACACATGAAATAAAAAAAAATTTAAATTACAATTTAAAATGCCATTTAATTAAATATTTTTAAACAAAAAGGTAATTTTTTTGAAACAAAAATTATGGGCCAGAAATTCGCGCTGTGTACTCACCCGTAAGGCCAATGGCAGTGCCGGTTTCGCGCATGTGCTGGAAACCGGAACTTCCATTCCCTTGAAGGAAGGGGTTCGGAGGTCAAACGCGTGCGCCGGAGAGGCAACACGTAGACCTGGAACTTACGATTTTTTTTTTGTTTTTTTTTTATATACAGGTTTCTCCGTGCGGGTAAGTCCCGAGCAGCTGCGCGTGGAAAAAGTAAGCGCAAGGACTGCTTTTAACAAGGCAAGAGGTTAATTAAGTAAAATTAAAACTTTTTTCCACAAGTTTATCATTTTAAAATACTTTAAAGGTAAGTTTATTTTTAGCCCTGTTAAAAACTTTAATTAATTTTTTCAAAAATTTTAATTTTTGTTTAATAGTTAATTTATAGTTCTTTTAAAAAAGTGATTTTTAAAAACAATTTATTTGAAGTTTTACTTAGGATTTGGGGCCGATCTCTATTCATACATTTGACAGGTCTTCCTGTCAAATCTATGAATGGAGATTCCCTGCTCCGATTGGCTCGCCATGGCCCACGCGATCCCAGGGGACGCGGCGAACTAACTTCGCCGCTGGGATACACGAGCACTGCACACCGGCAGCTGGAGGAGGCCCAGGATCGGAATCCCACGCGGGCCCACAGCACAACGGCAGGCGCGCTATGTAAGTGCAGGTCGGGGGCTTGCGCCTGCGGGAAGCCTCCAACCTGAATTTCTGGCCCATTACCTTTTTACAGGACTAAAAATAAACTTATCTTATTGAAAAGTATTTTTAATTTATAAATGAGTGATAACATTTTATTTTTCTATTTTTAAAAAAACTCTTATGCTGGTAAAAGCAGGTCTTACACCTGCTTTTACCAGGCGTTAGAATTTGACAGGCATTCAACGGGCAGAAGTTGTGCAAATAGCGCAACTCTCCACCCGCAGAGGCCCATCTCCTGGGGTTGCAGAGGATCTGTCAAGTCTTGACAGATCACAAGTGCCGGGTTTTAACGCATGTGCTTCGCATGCCTAAACCCGGAACTTGCACGTCCCCTACGAGCGCGTACACAGCTTGTACACACCCGTAGAGGTAGCAAAATACGGCCCAATTTTCCCTACTACTGATGTCAGGCTAACTGGTCTGTAGTTTCCCGTTTTCTCTCTTCCCTCCTTTCTTAAATAGTGGAGTTACATTTGCTACCTTGCAATCCGCGGGAACTGTTCTAGAATCAGTGGAATTTTGGAAGGTGACAACCAATGCATCCACTATCACTATAGCCACCTCTTTCAAACCCCTAGGATGTAGGCCATCAGGTCCAGGCTTTCAGTCCCATTAATTTCTCCAGTACTATTTTTTTTACTAATACTAATTTCTTTCATTTTCTCATTCTCACTAGATCCTTGGTTCTCCACTATTACCGGGAGGTATTTTGTGTCTTCTTCCGTGAAGACATACACAAAGTATTTGTTTAATTTCACTGCCATTTCCTTATTCCCCATTATAATTTCTCCTGTCTCAGCCTGTAAGGGACCCACATTTACTTTCACTAATCTTTTCCTTTTTACATACCTATAGAAGCTTTTACAGTCAGTTTTTATGTCTCTTGCTAGTTTACTCTCATATTTTCCCTTCTTTATCAATTTCTTGGTCCTCCTTTGCTGAATTCTAAAATTCGCCCAATCCTCAGGCTTACTGCTCTTTTTTGCAACATTATAAGCCTCTTCCTTTGATCTAATACTATCTTTAACTTCTCGTTAGCCACGGTTGGACTTTTCCTGTGGGGTTTTTGTGCCTTAAAGAAATGTATATTTGTTGTAAATTATGTATTAATTCTTTAAATGCTAGCCATTGCTTGTCTACTGTCATACCTTTTAATGTAGTTTCCCAATCTAGGCTGTAGACAAGTCAAGAAGGATGAGGAGGGATAGTTTACCTTTGTCACAGTCACAAAGGATGTCATTTGTGACTGTTCAGATTTGCTGTGATACAGTAAATTTACTGAAGCCATGTAACACATGGATGATGGGAAATAAACACATCATGAATGAGACCTCACAGGTATAATATTTGTAATGCTATTTACCTACCATTTGACAAGACTTGCTTAAAATGCAAGTTACTTTGTTCTTTTCCCCCCAGAACGACATAGTTATTCACCTTCTAACTTTTTTTTGCTCAATCATGTGATGGATTTGAAATATTGGCTGAAGTGTTTCATTTACTTGTTTATTCTTCCCTTCTCCATTCCCTAAACATTTTTTTCTTTTGTTAATTACATCATTCTAAAAGATTTTTTTCTCCCACTTCCTTCCTACTTTGGATTTATAGCTATTCACTAAATTGCATCATCAATTTGTGGGCAATGCTCAATTATCAGTCCTCCTCGGTGACAAAACTAACTCATCCCAATCACAACAGTGGGCTCAGAAGTTTCATTTAATATCTTAAAATGTATAAAATGATTTTTTAAGTCTGTGCCTCAAAAAAGGTCTTTCATGACCTCAGGACATCCCAAAGCGCTTTACAGCCAATTAAGTACTTTTGAAGTGTAGTCACTGTTGTAATGAAGGAAACGCAACAGCCAATTTGCGCACAGCAAGCTCCGAGAAATAGCAATGTGATAATGACCAGATAATCTGTTTTAGTGATGTTGATTGAGGGATAAATGTTGGCCAGGACACTGGGGATAACTCCATTTCATAAGACCACTAGACAGTCAACAGGTGACGAGGGCCATTTGGCCTATTTAAATTTGCCCACTCAGCAAGATCCCAAAGTGTCCCCAGAGAAGTAATTAGTTCATAAATGCTTCTGGAATTTTGCATCCACTATTTTATCTGGAAGGCCATTCCATACATTGATCACCCTTTGCATGAAGAAGAATTTTCTTAAATTTGCCGCTTACTTGTTTAAACCTATTTCCCCTCGTCTTACTCTCACAATTTAATTTAAAGTAATATTCCAGATTTTCCTTTGTCTCAACTATCTTCTATACCTCTAAGATCACTTCTTACTCACCTCTTTTTGAAACAACTTGGTTTTTTCTCATAACACAAATTTTTAATACTGCAGATCAGCCTTGTGACGCCTCGCTGCACTGCTTCTTCTCTGCACTGCCTCCAGCACGCCAATGTCTCCCTTGTGTTTCAGCAAGCAGAACTTGATGCAATCTTCAAAATGCCCGCTCACCAGAGCACTAAACAGTTAGATCACAAAATCCTCGGACTCATGATCTATTATTTTGACTATAAAACATAAAAGGGAACCCAAAAATCTTCTACTGGCATGTAAATAGTAAGCGGGTAGTAAGAGGTGGGGTGGGGCCTATAAAGAAGATGATGTATGCTTAGAGACGCAGGGCAAGGCTAGAATACTCAATGACTACTTTGTATCGGTGTTTACTAAGGAGGTAATGCTGACAAAATATCGGTAGAAGTGGAAAAGGTAGAAGCAATGGAAGGGGTGAAAATTGATCGGATGTACTAGAAAGGCTGGGTATGCTTAGAGTGGACAAGTCGCCTGGTCCAGATGGCTTGCATCCCAGGTTGCAAAGGGAATTGGGGGAGGAGATAACGGATGGGCTTGCCATAATTTTCCAATCTTCCCTAGATGCGGGGAAGGTGCCCGAGGATTGGAAAGTGGCAAATGTGACACCATTGTTCAAGAACGGGTGTAAGGACAATCCTAGAAACTACAGGCCGGTTTAACATCAGTGGTGGGTAAAGTTTTAGAAACAATAATCAAGAAAAAAGTTAACAGGCACTTGAAGAGGTTTAAGCTAATTAAGGAGACACGGATTTGTAAAAGGCAGATTGTGTTTGACTAATCTAATTTAATTTTTTGATGAAGTAACAGAAGATTGATGAAGGAAATGCAATGGATGTTGTCTACATGGATTTCCAGAAAGCGTTTGACAAAATACCACATAGAAGGCTGGTTAACAAAATTGAGGCTCATGGAACAGAGGGGTCAGTGGCAGCTTGGATAAGGAATTGGCTTAAGGACAGAAAACAGCGAGTTGTGGTAAATGGCTGTTTTTCAGACTGGAGGATGGCAGACGGTGGTGTTCCCCAAGGGTCAGTGCTGGGGCCACTGCTTTTTTTGATATATAAATGACCTGGATATTGGAATAGAGAGTAGATTTTCTAAATTTGCCAATGACCCCAAACTTGGAGGTGTGGCAAACAATGTGGATGATACCAATTGACTGCACACAGGACATAGAAAGGCTAGCAGAATGGGCAGACAAGTGGCAGATGGAATTTAATACAGAGAAGTGAGGTGATGCATTTCGGCAGAAGGAACTGGGAGAGGCAATATACACTTAATGGTACAGTTTTAAAGAGTGTGCAGGCCAGAGAGACCTGGGATCTTGGGCTTCATAAATAGAGGTTTTGAGTGCAGAAGTAGAGAAGTTATGCTGAACCTTTATAAAGTGTTGGTTAGGCCACAACTGGAGTATTGCATCCAGTTCTGGTCACTACACTTTAGGAAGGGTGTGAAGGCCCTTGAGAGGGTGCAGAGGAGATTTACCAGAATGGTTCCGCGGATGGGGGATCTTAGCTACAAGGACAGGTTTGTGAAGCTGGATTTGTTTTCATTAGAGCAAAGGAGGTTGAGGGGTGATTTGATAGAGGTGTACAAGATTATGACGGGTTTGGATAGGCTAGACGGGGAAAGGCTGTTCCCACGAGTTGATGGTACAAGGACTAGGGGACACAGATTTAATGTTTTGCGCAAGAGATACAGGGGGGATGTGAGGAAAAACATTTTTACGCAGCGAGTGGTGATGACCTGGAATTTGCTGCTGACGGAAGTGGAGAAGCAGAGACACTCAATGTTTTCAAGGGGAGACTGGATAGGCACTTGAGGGAAATAGACTTGCAGGGCTACGGGGATAGAGCGGGGGAATGGGACTGACTGGATTGCTCTACAGAGAACCGGCACTGACTCGATGGGCCAAATGGCCTCCTTCTGTTCCGTTATGACTCTTTGACTCTATGACTATGTAGTTCAAAATTCTGTCGACTTGAGTTTTGTAGATGATGGAGAGGCTTTGAGGGATCAGAAAATGAGCCACTAGTCACAGAGTACCCAGTCCCGTCACTACTTTTGTAGTCAGTGTTGATATGGCTAACCCAGTTAAGTTTCAAGTCAATACTGACATCCAAGATGCTGGTGCTCTCAGCAATGGACAAAGGTCAGGGAAAGGTGTTTAGGTTTTTAAAAAATTGTTGGAGAGTATCATTCCCTGGTAGTTATGTGGCACAAGTGTTTTCTGCCACTTGTGAGCCCAAGTTTTGATGTTCTGCAAGTCATGCTGTAGCCTGGTATGTGAGCCTTTTATGTGGAACTTTATCAATTGCATTTTGGAAGTCTAAGTACACGACTTCCACTTGGACTCTCACTTTCTCAAAGTTGAGGGGAATCATCAGACAGGATCTTTTCCTTTCTGAATTCATGATGGTTATTATTCATTCGGCTGTTGTTGTACAGAATGAGTCACCATTCATACAGGAGGTGGTAGGATGCCTGGAACACACATTCCAAGATGGAGGATAAATATTGGAAGTGGATGATCATCCAATGGAGTAGGAAAGAGTATGGGCCCTGAAAGCATTGTCTTCCCAACTAAGTTTTTAATATTGAATACTTGTTTCAAAGACAATTACTCAGGGAAAGATGCTATTAAGTCCACATCAGTATGCAAAAAGTGGTTGCCGGGGCAGGGGAAAGAGAAAAAGTTAAATCATAGAATGGTTACAGTACAGAAGGAGGACATTCGGCCCGTGCCGGCTCTCTGCAAGAGCACTTCAGCTAGTCTCACTCCCCCACCCATTCCCTGTAGCCCTGCAAATATTTTTCCTTCAGGTACTTATCCAATTCCCTTTTGAAAGCCACGATTGAGTCTGCCTCCACCACCCTTTCAGGCAGTGCGTTCCAGATCATAACCACTCGCTGCGTAAAAACGTTTTTCCTCATGTCACCTTTGATTATTTTGCCATCACCTTAAAGCTCTGTCTTCTGGTTACCGACACACCCGCCAATGGGAACAGTTCCTCTCCAGCTACTCTGTCTAGGCCCCTCATGATTTTGAATACCTCTACCAAATCTCCACTCAACCTTCTCTGCTCTAAGGAGAACAGCCCCAGCTTCTCTAGTCTATCCATGTAACTGAAGTCCCTCATCCCTGGAATCATTCTCGTAAATCTTTTCTGCACCCTCTCTCTAAGGCGCCTTCACATCCTTCCTAAAGTGCGGTGCCCAGAATTGGACACAATACTCCAGTTGAGGCCGAACCAGTATTTTATAAAGGTTCATCATAACTTCCTTGCTTTTGTGCTCTATGCCTCTATTTATGAAGCCCACTATCCCGTATGCTTTTTTAACTGCTTTCTCAACCTGCCCTGCCACCTTCAACGATTTGCACACATATATCCCCAGGTCTCTGTTCATACACCCCCTTTAGGATTATACCCTTTAGTTTATAGTGTATCATTTCGCACTTTCCTGCGTTAAATTTCATCTGCCACGTGTCCACCCATTTCACCAGCCTGTCTATGTCTTCTTGAAGTCTATCACTATCCTCCTCACTGTTCACTATACTTCCAAGTTTCATCTCATCTGCAAATTTTGAAACTGTGTCCCGTACTCCCAAGTTCAAGTCATTAATATATATCAAGAAAAGCAGTGGTCCTAGTACCAACCCCTAGGGAACACCACCTTCCTCTAGTCTGAAAAACAACCGTTCACCAGTACTCTGTCTCCTTTCACTTAGTCAATTTCTTATCCATGTTGCCACTGTCCCTTTTATTCCATGGGCTTCAACTTTGCTGGCAAGCCTATTATATGGTACTTTATCAAATGCCTTTTGAAAATCCATATACACATCAACTGCATTGCCCTTATCAACCCTCTCTGTTACCTCATCAAAAAACTCGATCAAGTTAGTTAAACACGATTTGCCTTTAACAAATCCGTGCTGGCTTTCCTTAATTAATCTACACTTGTCCAAGTGACTGTTAACTTTGTCCCTAATTATCGTTTCTAAAAGCTTCTCCACTACCGAGGCCTGTAGTTACTGGGTTTATCCTTACACCCTTTTTTGAACAAGGGTGTAACATTTGCAATTCTCCAGTCCTCTGGCACTGTACCCGTATCTAAGGAGGATTGGAAGACTATGGCCAGTACCACCGCGATTTCCTCCTTAACTTCCCTCAGCATCCAAGGATGCATCCCATCCAGTCCTGGTGACTTATCAACTTTAAGTACAGACAGCCTTTCTAGTATCTCATCATCAATTTTTATCTCATCCAGTATCTCCACTACCTCCTCTTTCACTATGGCTTGGGCAGCATCTTCTTCCTTGGTGAAGACAGATGCAAAGTACTCATTTAGTACCTCAGCCATGCCCTCTGCCCTCCATGCGTAGGTCTCCTTTTTGGTCCCTAATCAGCCCCACCCCTCCTCTTACTACCCGTTTATTATTTATATGCCTATAGAAGACTTTTGAATTCCCTTTTATGTTAGCTGCCAATCTATTCTCATACTCTCGGTTTGCAAGTCTTATTTTCTTTTTCACTACCCCTCTGAACTTTGTACAGTATATTCAGCCTGATTCTCACTTGCATTCTCAATCTGACATGCAGGGTAGTGAAAGATTCAATAATTAGTAGCAGGCCATTTTAACCGTAAACATGATACCGGAATTGTATGCTGCTAACCAGGTGCCAGAAGAAGGGACAAAAAGGAGCAGGTGCATAACTCCTGGAGAAGGGGAGGGATTCACTGGAAGTTGTGGTTCATGTCTCAACCAGCACTATGGAAAACAAATCAATTGAAATCCTGTATAAAAAAAAAAATCCAGAAATATGGTCATAGATTAAGAAAATGGATCTCAAATTTAGTAATCTTGGGATTATTACTAGTGCTACACACTAGCCAGTACAAGAACCGACAGAGTCAGGAGGGGAACGTGTGGCTAGAGATGCGGTGCAGGAGGAAGGGTACAGATTTCTGGGATGCTGGAACCAATTCTGGAGCAAAAACGAACTATACTGATGGGACGTCAACACCTGAACAGAACAAGGGCCAATATTCTCAAATGGAGAACTTCTTCTGGGTACGGTCCCTTTTTATTTCGATATAATTAGCATAAGTATCTTGTTTTTACATGGAATCTTTAAATAAAGCATTTAGTGCTTACAGGGCAGATAAAAATGAAAACCAGGATCAATAATAAAGAGAGAAAAATTACAAAAGGGAATTTAGAAGCAGTATGCCAGAAAATTAACAGAGCATAACAGGCAAGAAAAAGATTTTTCATAGCCAAATTAATAGTAAACGGATAATCAAGGTAGAGGTAGGACCGCTAAGAGATGAAGGAGGCAATCCTGCAGTGGAGAGTGAGGTCATTACAGGTAAATTAAAAAATAGGACCTCAAAAGGTAGTAATCTCAGGATTGCTACCAGTGCCACGTGCTAGTCAGAGTAGAAATAGAATGATATTTCAGATGAATACGTGGCTAGAGGAATGGTACAAGGGGAAGGGATTCAAATTCCTGGGACATTGGAACTGGTTCTGGGGGAGGTGGGACAGTACAAACTGGACGGTTTGCACCTGGGCAGGACCGGGACCGATGTCCTAGGGGGAGTGTTTGCTAGTGCTGTTGGGGAGGGTTTAAACTAAAATGGCAGGGGGTTGGGGACCTGTGCAGGGAGACAGAGGAAAGGGAAGCAAGGATAAAAGTAAAAGACAGGAAGGAGAAAAGCAAAAGTGGCAGTCAGAGAAATCAAGGGTTTAAATCAAACATGGCCACAGTAAATAATAATTCTAAAAGGTCTAAAAGTGTTAAAAAAACAAGCCTGAAGGCTTTGTGTCTTAATGCGAGGAGCATTCGTAATAAGGTGGATGAATTAGCTGCGCAAATAGATGTAAATGGATATATGATTGGGATTACGGAAACATGGCTCCAGGGTGACCAAGGCTGGGAACTCAACATCCAGGGGTATTCAATATTCAGGAAAGACAGGCAAAAAGGAAAAGGAGGCGAGGTAGCATTGCTAGTTAAAGAGATTAACACAATAGTAAGGAAGGATATTAGCTCTGATGATGTGGAATCTGTATGGGTAGAGCTGAGAAATACCAAGGGGCAGAAAATGTTAGTGGGAGTTGTATACAGACCCCCAAACAGTAATGCTAAGGCTGGGGATGGCACTAAACGGGAAATTAGAGACGTGTGCAATAGGGCACAGCAGTTATCATGGGTGACTTTAATCTACATATAGATTGGGCTAACCAAATTAGTAACAATACTGTGGAGGAGGAATTCCTAGAGTGTATACGGGATGGTTTCCTGGACCAATATGTCGAGGAACCAACTAGAGATCAGGCCATCTTAGACTGGGTATTATGTAATGAGAAAGGATTAATTAGCAATCTTGTTGTGCAAGGCCCCTTGGGGAGGAGCGATCATAATATGATGGAATTCTTCATTAAGATGGAGAGTGAAGTATTTGACTCAGAGACCAGGATCCTGAATTTAAATAAACGAAACTACGATGGTATGAGGCGCGAGTTGGGTAGGATGGATTGAGGAATGTTACTTAAAGGGTTGATGGCGGATAGGCAATGGCAAACATTTAAAGATCGCATGGATGAACTACAGAATTTGTTTATCCCTGTTTGGCATAAAAATAAAACAAAAAAGGTGACTCAACCGTGCCTAACAACAGAAATTAGGGATAGCATAAGATCCAAGGAGAGGACATATAAATTGGCCAGAAAAAGCAGCAAACCTGAGGATTGGGGGCAGTTTAGGATTCAGCAAAGGAGGACAAAGGGATTAATTAAGAGGGGGAAAAGAGAGTATTGTGGCGGTACCACCGGTTGTCCCTTACATTGAGATACATAATTCCCTTTAACTTAACTTACTGTATGTATAACTTACCTGTTTGGGCCGTTGCCCCTTTAACCTACCTGTATGGGCCATTGCCCCCTTTAAGACGCGCCCTAGCGCGCTAACGTCACATCATGTACCACGTGACGTACGTGCGGCGGCCGCTGGCCCGACTCGGCCTTCCAAGACGGCCGCCGGCACAGCCCGGCCTCGCGACTTCGGCCGCATCGGCCAGCCGATGGGAGCGACGCGATCTTCCGCTCCCGCGGCAAGCACCGGCTCAGCCTGGCCTCCAGCTCCCGCTACTTCAGCCTCAACGGCCAGCGACGCGCATCACGTGACACCCTAAGCGTGGGTAACACGAACGTGATGACGTCACAACACAAACGCGATGACGTCATCACGCTCTCCATAGGACTGCGAACTCAGTCCTCGTGGCGTCCCCGCTGGGGAAAAAGCTACACCACGGTGCTCCTACAGTCAGCCATCTTACCTGCTACCTTACCTGTTGTATTTAACCTGTTCCTGTAAATAAACAACTTATTTATAGTTCGTCGAAGTCGAACTCGACTATTTAGTGGCGATGCACACGAATCGCTACAGAATGATAGTAAGCTTGCAGGGAACATAAAAACTGACTGTAAAAGCTTCTATAGATATGTAAAGAGAAAAAGATTGGTGAAGTCAAGCATAGGTCCCTTGCAGTCAGAATCAGGGGAATTTATAATGGGGAACAAAGAAATGGCAGACCAATTAAATACATACTTTGGTTCTGTCTTCACAAAGGAGGACACAAATAACCTCCCAGAGATGTCGGGAACATAGGGTCTAATGAGAGGGAGGAAACGAATGAAATCAGTATTTGTAGGGAAATGGTGTTAGGGAAATTGACGGGATTGAAGGCCGATAAATCCCCAGGGCCTGATGATCTACATCCTAGGGTACTTAAGGAAGTGGCCCTAGAAACAGTAGATGCATTGCTGGTCATCTTCCAAAATTCTAGAGATTCTGGAACAGTTCCTATGGATTGGAGGGTAGCTAATGTTACCCCACTGTTCAAAAAAGGTGGTAGAGAGAAAATGGGGAATTATAGACCGACCGGTAAGCCTGACATCAGTAGTGGAGAAAATGCTAGAGTCCATTATAAAAGATGTAATAGCAGAGCACTTGGAAAACAGTGACAGGATCAGACAAAGTGTACATGGATTTACAAAAGGTACATCGTGCTTGACTAATCTACTGGAATTTTTTGAGGATGTAACTGGTAGAATAGATATGGGAGAACCAGTGGATGTGGTGCATTTGGACTTTCAGAAGGCTTTTGATAAGGTCCCGCATAAGAGATTGGCGTGCAAAGTTAAAGCACATGGGATTGGGGGTAAGGTACTGACTTGGATAGAGAACTGGTTGGCAGACAGGAAGCAAAGAGTTGGAATAAACGGGTCTTTTTCCGAGTGGCAGGCAGTGACTAGTGGGGTACCGCAGGGATCGGTGCTAGGACCCCAGCTATTCATAATATATATTAATGATCTAGATGAGGGAACTAGATGTAATATCTCCAAGTTTGCAGACGACACAAAGCTGGGTGGGCGTGTGTGCTGTGAGGAGGATGCAGAGAAACTCCAGTATGATTTGGACAGGTTGGGTGATTATGCTGCATCTGCCATGCATCTGCCCAATGTGGATAAATGCGAGGTTATCCACTTTGGTGGCAAAAACAGGAAGGCAGATTATTATCTGAATGGCAATAGATTGGGAGAAGGGGAAATGCAACGAGACCTGGGTGTCTTTGTGCACCAGTCGCTGAAAGTAACCATGCAGGTGCAGCAGGCGGTTAAGGCGGCAAATGGTTTGTTGGCCTTCATAGCAAGAGGGTTTGAGTACAGGAGCAAGGATGTCTTGCTGCAGTTGTACAGGGCCTTGGTGAGACCGCACCTTGAGTATTGTGTGCAGTTTTAGTCACCTTATCTGAGGAAGGATGTTCTTGCCATGGAGGGAGTGCAGCGAAGATTCGCCAGACTGATACCTGGAATGGCAGGAATGACGTATGAGGAGAGATTGGGTCGATTGGGCTTGTACTCGCTGGAGTTTAGAAGAATGAGAGGGGATCTCATTGAAACTTATAAAATTCTAACAGGACTAGACAGACTAGATGCAGGAAGGATGATCCCGATGGCGGGGGAGTCCAGAACCAGGGGTCACAGTCTAAGGGGTAAGCCATTTAGGACTGAGATGAGGAGGAATTTCTTCACCCAGAGAGTGGTGAACCTGTGGAATTCTCTACCAGAGAAGGCAGTTGAGGCCAATTCATTAAATATATTCAAGAAGGAGTTAGATATATTTCTTAAGGCTAAAGGGATCAAGGGATATGGGGAGAAAGCAGGGATAGGGTACTGAATTTGGATGATCAGCCATGATCTCATTAAATGGCGGAGCAGGCTCGAGGGGCCAAATGGCCTACTCCTGCTCCTATATTCTATGTTTCTACAGATACTAAATAAGTACTTTGCCTCAGGTTTCACAGAAGTGGACATTAAGATTACGGAACTACCAAAAGCAGGTATTGAACTATTAGTGCAGATTATTATTCAAAGAGAACTGATGCTAAAGTAGTTTAGAAGTTTTAAGAAGGAAGTATACCTTCAATGAATTTCAAATTGAGTAGAGAAGCAAATAAACAGGTGAGTAAAAGTGGCAGTACAAGTAGATAAAGAAAAAAAACTTAATCCTTGCTTTGGTATTCTATACCTCTAGATACAAAACCAAGGAAGCAAAATACTGCGTATGCTGGAAATCTGAAATAAAAACAGAAAATGCTGGAAACAGAGCGAATGGGAGACTAAGTGGCTCAGAGAAAAAGCACTGGCACAGCCTGTTTCTGTGCTGTAACATTCTATGATTTTATAAAAGTCCATGAAACACCCCCCGAAATACAAAAAGCAAAGTACAGGAACTCTTTTTATCCGGCACCGACGGGACCGGTGTGGCGCCGGTTTATGAAAAAGTCCGGATTACAGAGAGGTATAGTAAAAGGTACGAGAGCCCTGTACACAGCAACAGAGCCAGGTGTTCCTGTTGCTTAGCAACAGGTGCAGGAACCCCAGCCACAAGATCCAGGCGTCCCTGTTGCTTAGCAACAGGTGCAGGAACCCCGGTTACACAGCCACAGATCCAGGAACGGCCACTAATATGAAGTAAAACTTACCTGAACCTACTCCTGAATTTTGCTGGTTAACAGAGATTTCCGGTTATTTAGGTGCCGGTAAATCGAGCGTTTCCTGTAAAACAACTTGAAGGTTTCTATTCTGGAACAGTTTTACCAACGTTAAAATGTATTTTTCCTTTTCAGATGTTGATGGGCTTTCTGTACTATATTCAATATTTTCAATTTTAATTTCCAATCTAAAATGCTTTTCAGCATTTTATTCCTTTATTGCTATATTTTAAATATAGAAGATAGGAGCAGGAGTAGGCCATTCGGCCCTTCGAGCCTGCTCCGCCATTCAATGAGATCATGGCTGATCATCCAAATTCAGTACCCTGTCCCTGCCTTCTCCCCATATCCCTTGATCCCTTTAGCCTCAAGAAATATATCTAACTCCTTCTTGAATATATTTCATGAACTGGCCTCCACTGCCCTCTGTGGTAGAGAATTGATAGATGGCTTGGTGGTTAAAAATATCTTGCTTATTGTCATGAGGAATCTTATCATTCATGAAGAAATGACTCATGAAATAACACTGGGCAGCCAGCTGGTGGCGTCATCCAAGGAGTATAAATATTCGGTGTGGGCCCAGCTTGCCCAGGACGTTTTTGTAACCAGGAACTAATAATGGAAACTAGAATCTCATGGTTGTGAAACAGTTGATTAAAGCCTTGTTTTATACTCAAACCAAGTGCTCAGTAGTCTTTTTACATCACTTATATCCTCTACTTGCATGAAAATACAGACTCAACCCAATCTTCATAGCACCCCGCTTAATTGGCACCCCATCCACCACTTTAAACATTCACTTCCTCCTGTGGACCATCTACAAGATGCATGGCAGCAACTTGACAAGGCTTCTTCGACAGCACCTCACAAACCCACACCTAGAAAGACAAGGGCACCACCTCCAAGTTCCCCTCCAAGTCTCACACCATCCTGACTTAGAAGTATATCGCCAATCCTTCATCATCGCTGGGTCAAAATCCTGGAACTCCCTACCTAACAGCACTGTGGGACTCCCTTCACCACACGGACTTCTCAAGGACAATTAGGGATGGGCAATAAATGCCTTGCCAGCGACGCCCACCTCCCATGAAACGAAATTTTAAAAAAAAATCAGAGAGTCAATTCCTCTCGACTAATGGTGATAATGTCTCTTCTAATTCCTTCTGAGAAAAATGTGGACAAAGACATTTTGCAAATATTTTAAATATAACAGGACATGGTCTGCGGGACAATTTCACAAAGGATCCCGCCCAGTTCTGTAACAGTAATCACAGCCACAACTATTCTTTTAAACTAAAAAAACCTAATAACTCAGTCTTCAGATCAAATCTACCAACACACTGAACTGAAAAAACACATCACAATGCTAAACCAAAGGTGCAAATTTTCAAAAAGCTGGAAATTCACTGCTGAAAAACCTTTGCAAACAAATGTACAAAATGAAACCATGTTGTATTTACTCTGTGCAGAAATACTTCTGTGGTCTTTGAGGGACTTAATAAAATTTGTGGATTTTACTGTGTTCTGTGGAATAACTGGAGACAAGTCTTCTGTGAGGCTCGTCAGCTTAAATCACAGCTCCCTTAAGCACTGCAAAAGTAAACTGTTAAGATTTTCTAGCAAACTTTTGTATAGCTCAAAATACCAATTAGTGTGCAGGCCTATCTGCCTGAAAAATGCAGTATGAGGTCAGGTTTTACAATGATAAAGGTGTATGTTTTCACCCTTTTTCGTGGCTCATTGCTTTTTATTTGGGTGCTTTTCAAAAATATTTGAAGATAATCTAGGAGGACAAATTTTTACATTTTATTCAAATAACATTTACTGTATAGAAGAGGCTGGAGAAAGTGAGAGTACGTGGATGTGTGTGATAGAGAGAAAAACATGAGACTGCTAATGACACACCTGTCCTAGCTTCAGTTGGTATGCAAATTATAAATCATATAAATCAGAAAGCATATTAAGCTGAGAGAAAGACGCCTTCTAATTTGTTTTTTTTAAATAAAAAAACAAATGAGCTTATGATTAATTTAAAATTCCAGCATTCACATTTGACAACTATTGAATGCTTAGCATTTCTCCCCAGTGACTGTAATTTGTGGTCATATTGTGAATGCTGAATGATAAAAGTGTTGAAATGTAATAGACAAATGGGAAGGGAAAACTATAAAAAAATACTTGATCCAGTTATCATTTGAGTAAATGGATATTTCTAAGATAAAAATACAAACTTCAGTTAATGATAATTAAATTGACTGATGTCACCATTTTTTCATTTATATCCAGGTTATTTCTCAAAGATCGATGTGAGACTCGGAGCACTGAGAGAAAGACTTCAGGACCATAAGGCTGAGGGTGGACCACTGGTGCTGCTTATGGGGGGCTTTGTGCTTTCTCAACAATGAAAACTGGAGTATTCCAAGACTTTGACGTTGCAGCTTATGTTCTTGGAGATGCGGGGAATTCATGTCAAGAAGTTAGGGTTTGTGGGCAGGGGACCTGAAAGAACTGTCCTATGATTTACTTTACCAAAACCTTATTTTGGATGCTAGGAATTTCAGTTACCGAGAAAAATTTTTACAGATCAGAAGTTTTCAGATGAAAATTTTCGGAAAGCATTTTGAGCAATTTGTGGGGAAAAGCCACCCAGTGTCAGATTGTGAAATTGCATGTTGACGGATTTACATTGGGGTTCCATTATAAATGTAGATACAGGAATTGACAATGGAAAAAAGTTGTCCGTTGTTTTACACACAAGCAGATTGTTTTGCACACACGCAGATACAAGCACACACTAGTCGATTTCCCGCAGTGTTGCACGAGAAGTCAAAACTGTACAGTATTGAAAAATGTTCTCTTTATTCCCCAAAAATGTGACAGAATATAAGTGGACAACAGAAACTGCTGCTGTAACAACTACATAAGAGATTAAAAATTAACAGTAGAGAACCTGAATTACAACAAAATGCGTCACTGCTTTATGACACTATATACAATAACAGGAAAATTCAACCTACAAAAATCAACACAAACCACATGTATCACCATTGACTGACAAAAAATGTTAATAATAAACGCTGCAGCACAACTAAACAAATACTGCACTGGTTCATTAATACATTTAAAGAGTACCAGCTACTCAATCAATAAATTGATAGAGCAGCAGGCACCATCAAATCAATAAAGTAATGGAAAAGTGAGCACCACAGAATCAATAACTGAATCGAGCAGCAGGTACACCAAAACAACAAATTAATGAATCACCAGGCACCAACCAATTCATAAATTAATGGAGTTATAGCACAAATGAACAAATAAAGTCTTAAAGCAGCTTGCACAACAAAGCAATAAGTTAATTAAGCAACAGTGAATCAAAAAGTTAATGGAGCAGCAGGCACCCATGAGAGTCAATAATGGCAGGGCAACAGTGGGCATCAGTGAATCAATAAATCAATGGAGCTGTGGGCACACCAACTATTCAATAAATTAATGGAATAGCAGGCACCAGTAAATTCATAAATTTGTGGAGCAGCTGGCACACTAAATCTAATTAATAGAAAAGCCAGAGCACCAAATAAATTAATGAAGCAGCAGGCACCAGTGATTAATACATTGCTGGAGCCGCAGGCACCAAGAATTGATCAAGTGATGGCGCAACACTCAACAGCAAATTAATAACTTAATGAAGCAGTAGTTACACAACAAATCAGTACATTAATGGAGCAGCAGGCATCAGTGACTCAATAAAAACAATGGAACTCACCAATAATTCAAATTAATGGAGTAGCAGGCACACCAACCAATCAATAAATTAATAAAACGACTTGAACCCATAATCTAGGCTGACACCTCAGTGCAGTGCTGTCGGAGGTGCCGTCTTTCGGATGAGATGTTGAACCAAAGCCCCGCCTGCCCTCTCAGGTGGACATAAAAGATCCCATGGCACTATTCGAAGAGCAGGGTAGTTCTCCTCGGTGCCCTGCCCAATATTTATCCTTCAACCATCACTAAAAAACAGATTATCTGTGCGCAAATTTGCTGCCACGTTTCCTACATTACAACAATGACTACATCACAACAGTATTTACTGTGCTAGAGAGGCAGAATGGAGTGTTCAACCTGTACATTAATGCAGGTATGATATTTGCTTGAACAAGAAAAAAGCTATTTTTCGAGGTACCAAATCAGAAACAATTCACCATTTGGAAAGACCCATTAGAAATCAGTGCCGTCAGATTAGAGACAACCCCCTCCCTGCCCAAAGTTGACAGAACTTTGTCCTTCCTCCTTCCCATGCTGACATACCCAAAAATCCACCAGGGCAACAAACCCCACATTCCACCCTCCTCAGTTCTATGAAACCTCAAGTTCCTCCTGCACAATGATACTAAACCCAGTTGCACTCCCCCATCCTCAGTACTGCTAAACACCACGGGATAGCTTTTGCTGGAAAAATAACCGCATGTTAACGATGCACGCCATTATTAATGCATAAATCAACCAGCAATTTGTACCAAAGAGATACCCAGTGAATTGCGAACCACCAGGTTCTGGCCGATTTGCACTGCTCCGCTGTTAGCTTCGCGAAAAAGGCATCTCGCACTTAACCGCCCCGTGATTTTCATGAATTTGCTGTATTTGCACATTAATTGCCCATTACACTCGCCACAGAAAGTTAAGTCTTGTAATTAACAGCGCAAGTATCCTTTTAACAACATTATAATTCTTAATGGCTGCCAATCAACCTCTCTTGTCCAGAAAGTAAACAATTATAAGTGTGGAGTCTCATTCCTTCAGGTTGTGAATTGTTTTGGAGATTTTAAAAATGTCAAAAAAAATTTTTTAATTCTTACTTTTCCTTTGTCTTTTTCCCTCTCTCTCAATCCAATCTTTCGTCCCTCTCTTTGGTTCTCTTTCTGTACCTGATGCGACATTGAATTAACCCTCCTTCTCAGTCCTTCCTGTTTATTTTTCAATCCTTAAATCTCATTGGTTATTAAGATACGTTGTTTGTCGCGTTGTTCATCAAGGTCCCAGATATCCTGTTGCCCTTGATGCGGCACTATCAGGTCGCACTTCCAGCAACTTTGGGGCCAAAATGTAAAAAACCCTAAATGTGCACAAACAAATCTAACAGGGCACATCGCGAGATGCCACACTCCAGCAAAATCTGGAGCCTTGTATCAATTTCTAACCTGATACATCTTGCATACCATCTTTGATTTGTATTCTCAGCTTAAAAAATAAAGCTATGGGATAAAATTTAAATACATACAGGTAAAGGAACATCTCTCTATATCTCAAGGCCACCAATTTATTGTTCTTGAAGAAAAATTTAGTCGCAATATTCAATACCAAAACAGACAATAAAATTTTCAGAATACCCAGAAATAGACATAATTTGACCCTTCACCATATACCAATGACCCTGATATTACATTATGCTTCACATGGAGCAACACACATTATAAAATGTTAACTCTAACACACCACAGGAGATTTGTTAGTAATATTTTTAAAATCTTTCATATATGGCACGCACTTCCTGAAAGTATCACATACTTTCTGTAAAACTTTATTCGGTCATGCTATTTCCATAATGCTTCAGTTTTCTTATTTATTATACTAGCTAATTTAGCCCTCCGAGCTGAGCCTCCAAGCCAAGTGATGCTGTGGTACTGATGTATTATTTATACCTATGTGATCAGTTGAATTGATCCAACTTTGGTTCTCCCAGATAGGTCACATCCCTCTTCCATTGTTGCTGTCGACACCTAGTCTTGCAGCTGCCTACCTTCCCTCCCCCCAAACCCACGCCCCCTCCCAAATGCCATCACTCGTCCATTCCTGTTGTTGCTGCAGCCCTCCCATCCTCCACAGTCATATCTCTCACCCGACTGTCTTCAGTTTTAGATTTGCCAGAAGTGACTATTACAAACATTTATGCTGTACAAATACAAAGAAGCTTTTTTTTAAATAAAGTAATAAAAGCCTGTTTTCCCAGCTCAGTCTGGGAAACAGGCTGGAAGTTTGGATGGTGGGGACCATAAGGTGAGCTTGGGGAAAGGAAGCTAGTAGAGCATGTAAGCATTGTGTGGGGGTAGGGGTGGGGGTGCAACGGTCTACACCAGTTCTTTGTTTTATTTCATATTTTCATCATTTCCAATTTTTAAACTTATGGAATAGACTTCAGTATAATTTATGAAATGAGGCGCACACATTAGGTACTTTTATTTCCTGCCAGATTTGAACTCACATGCACCTCATAATGGTTCATTTTACCCAACTTTTAAAAGACATGCAGAATCATTTTTTCCATGCCTTACTTAAAGAAATAGCTAGCATTACTTAGCAACAAAATGCTCCATCTTGGCATGGAGAAAAATTGTAAGACCTATACAATCGAAGCTGTTGTGTGAGATAGCAGTGGGAGGTGATGCATCACGGAGCCAAGTTGACAACAGCCACTCTCAAGTCAGCAGCCCAGTGTGAAAACTGGAGCGAGAAAAAAAATTACACTTCCACTGTAGAGGACACTTCTCAAAGGTTGAGGGTGGGACAGGAAGTAACTGCAATTCGGATTAATTTTGATAAATCGGGACCAGCAGTAAAACAGTTCTCTTGTTCAATTGAGATGTCTGGAGACAAAACATTCAAAAATGGCTTGTCCAAGATCTTAAGTGTTCAGTTTAGAAACACAAGATACCAGACTTTTTTTTACAGGACTAAATTTAATCTCTACTCAATTAAGGTCTTAGAAAAATATTTATGTTTATTTACGGTTTGCAGAAGTCTCTCAGAAGCTCAAATCAGGATCTCTGGGGCCAGGTTCCAAAACCAACATTTCTTAATATCAAGGCCTGAACATAATATCAAAATTGATTTTATTCCTTTGTGACTTTTTTTATATTCAGGTTACGACTACAGGACACTATAGGTTAAATTCAACGATGCTGTACTCTCAGCAGAGAGCCAAACACAAAAGGATCATGGGTCATCGACAGGGCTACACAGTCACCCCAATTCTAGGATTAACTGAGTGTGATACCCCTCTGGGAGCGCAGAGTCTGTGAATTTACCCGTATATTTATACTTTTTGGACACTGGGGAGTTCTTGAACAAGCTTCTCTAGTTCCAATGACTTTGGACTAACTTTAGGTTTCCACAAATCCTTGAAGGCAGAAACAAATCA
The DNA here is from genome assembly GCF_052327205.1 of Somniosus microcephalus. Classification (NCBI taxonomy): domain Eukaryota; kingdom Metazoa; phylum Chordata; class Chondrichthyes; order Squaliformes; family Somniosidae; genus Somniosus; species Somniosus microcephalus. The sequence goes on along the minus strand of NC_140993.1, from coordinate 26,821,315 downwards.
ATAAATATTGACAAAACTGACTATATTCCAGGTTCAGTTTTTATTTCCAATTTGAAAAACAAAAACTTTGCCATGAACAGATTACTAAGACATTTCATTTTCACAACGGTATTGTGGATTGGTTCTACATCTATTTTTATTACAGTGTTATCTTATAGTAATACCTCACTTGAAACTTTTATTATGCATTCTTCAGCCATCTACTGTGCATTGACATAGAAACATAGAAGATAGGAGCAGGAGTAGGCCATTCGGCCCCTCGAGCCTGCTCCGCCATTTAATGAGTTCATGGCTGATCATCCAAATTCAGTACCCTGTCCCTACTTTCTCCCCATATCCCTTGATAACTTTAGCCTTAAGAAATATATCTACCTCCTTCTTGAATATACTTAATGAATTGGCCTCAACTGTCTTCTGTGGTAGAGAATTCCACAGGTTCACCACTCTCTGGGTGAAGAAATTCCTCCTCATCTCGGTCCTAAATGGCTTACCCCTTATCCTTAGACTGTGACCCCTGGTTCTGGACTCTTCCGCCATCGGGAACATCCTTCCTGCATCTAGTCTGTCGAGTCCTGTTAGAATTTTATAAGTTTCAATGAGATCCCCTCTCATTCTTTTAAACTCTAGCGAATATAAGCCTAATCAACCCAATCTCTCTTCATACGTCATTCCTGCCATTCCAGGTGTCAGTCTGGTGAATCTTCGCTGCACTCCCTCCATGGCAAGAACATCCTTCCTCAGATAAGGCGACCAAAACTGCACACAATACTCAAGGTGTGGTCTCACCAAGGCCCTGTACAACTGCAGCAAGACATCCTTGCTCCTATACTTGAATCCTCTCGCTATGAAGGCCAACATACCATTTGCCTTCTTAACCGCGTCCTGCACCTCTTTCAGCGACTGGTGCACAAGGACACCCAGGTCTCGTTGCACTTCCCCTTTTCCCAATCTACTGCCGTTCAGATAATAATCTGCCTTCCTGTTTTTGCCACCAAAGTGGATAACCTTGCATTTATCCACATTATACTGCATCTGCCATGCATCTGCCCAATCACCCAACCTGTCCAAATCATACTGGAGTTTCTCTGCATCCTCCTCACAGCACACACGCCCACCCAGCTTTGTCTCGTCTGCAAACTTGGAGATATTACATCTAGTTCCCTCATCTAGATCATTAATATATATTATGAATAGCTGGGGTCCTAGCACCGATCCCTGCGGTACCCCACCAGTCACTGCCTGCCACTCGGAAAAGACCCATTTATTCCAACTCTTTGCTTCCTGTCTGCCAACCAGTTCTCTATCCAAGTCAGTACCTTACCTCCAATCGCATGTGCTTTAACTTTGCACGCTAATCTCTTATGCGGGACCTTATCGAAAGAACTTAGGAACACATGGAACAGGAGTAAGCCATTCAGTCCCACGGGCCTGCTCTGCCATTCAATTAGATCATTTCTAATTTGTACCTCAACTCCATTTTCCACCTTTGCTCCATATCCCTCCATGCCATTACTGAACAAAAATCTATCCATCTCAGTCCTGAAAGCTCCAATTGGCCCATCATCCACAGGTTATTTCGGTAGAGTTTCAATTTTCTAATACGCTTTGTAAGAAACAGTGCTTCCTGATTTCACTCCTTAAATGGCCTAAACTCTAATTTTAAGATTATATCCCCTTATTATTGATTCCCCCACCAGAGGAAATAGTTTCTCCATCAAATCCTTTTAACATTGTAAACACAAAACACCACGCATTGCAATATCTTCTCAGCATTACATTTGAATGTCAGCCTGGATTTGGTACTAAAGTCCTCATCTGGGGCATAAGCCAACCTTCTGACCTAGAGGAGCAATCAACTGAGCTAGACACAAAGTTACTGTAAGAGTTTTACAAGTTTAAAGTTGAATGCGTTTGGAATTACTTTTTCAATCATTGCCCTTCAGCTAAATAGAAACATGCCTCAATTGCTGGGGAGCAGGGAAAACAATCTCCTCTTAGTATCCCTTTAAAATAATAAGTCATCCCTGTGTTCCTCCAGCACATATAACTGCTCGAGGGAGACACTTTATTCTCTCGAACACTTTTAAAGGCACTAACACCATTAGTGCAAATTATTCAAATCTGGAAATACCTATTTTAAAGGCATTAATTACACCTTTTGCAATTTTAAACACTTCTGTTATATTGCTCTTTATATTTAATGAAAAACAAATCAATGTAAAAAAAAATTCCCTTTTTGTATTTATACATACCAGGCAACATCTGAATGAATCTACATTGTACCCTCTCTAATAGCTCATATCTTTCCAATATTGTGGAGCCCAATACTGCACAGTATTCTAACTGAGGTCTTAAGGTTTTATATAATCTCATCATTACCTCTTAGCTTTTATATTCTATACTTCTTGAGATCAGACCTAGAATTCTATTAACTTTTTTTTTTACAACCGGATGTGTTTGACATGCAGAGGTTTGATAATCTGAGGTTCAATCAGGTCAGAAAAACTGAGGATATTACTCCCATTACTTTGTAATCCCCAGAAGCACAGGAGGAATTTTCACCCTTCTTAATATCAGAATCATAATATTATGATTCCTTGAGATGGTACTACTCTTGCAGATTATCACAAGTTAGATATCGATGGCAGAAGCTGTTTCATCAGCCATCCAGAATAAAATAAATTTAACATTTGTATCATGTTATCCAATTCTCTCCTGAATAAATGTTTTTGCCTCCACTAGCCTATTTAGAAGACATAACAAGAAATAGGAGCAGGAGTAGGCCATTCAGCCCATCGAGGCTGCTCCATCATTCAATAAGACCATGGCTAATCTTCTACCTAACTCCACCCTTCCGCACTATCCCATATCCCTCGATTCCCTTAATATCACTCCATGTTGTACATAGAATTTACAGCACACCACAGAAACAGGCCATTTGGCCAACTGGCCTATGCCATGTTTATGCTCCATATGCGCCTCCTCCCAACCCCTCTTCATCTAACCCGATCAGCATATTAATTTTTGATTACTCTCCATGAAGGAGTTCTTCTTGAAATCTACCTTAAACTTTCCTTTCACCAATTTTAATCTATGCCTCATTGTTCCTAGTATTTTGGCACACCTTTAAGTAGTGCTCTGGATTAACTTAATTTAGGCCATTTAATATCTTAAAACATTTATAGGGTCCTCTCCTTTCAAGGATACAGCCCCAAATTTTTCAATCTTTCAGTATAACTCATCCTTTGATGCTCATCAGTCTCCTAACTTTCTCTGCATTGTCTCAATGGATTGAATATTTTTCTTATATTTTCAGGACCACAGCAACACAACAGTCAAGGTTCAGTCTGGCCAGGGAATAGGGGCAGAGGTACTGTTTTAGCATGACATTGCCCAACTCATACTCAATTGACCTAGCAAACTATTTAAGCAATCTACTGGTTTTGTTTATTGCTGCTTCACAATGATTTGACATATTAGTGCTAAATTTAGTAACACACCCATCGGCAGTAATTCCTATTTGTATTTGGAGATTGAATGAAGTCTAGTCACTGTTGTAATGTACCAAATGCAGCAGCCAATTTGTGTTCAGCAAGGTTGTACAAAACAGCAATGAGATAAATGAACAGATAATCTGCTTTTGATAGTCTTGATTGAGGGATAAATGTCAGCCAGAACACCAGGAGAACTCCTCTGCTCGTCTTCAAATAGTGCCAAGGAACCATTTACATCCACCTGAGGGAGCAGTCGGGTCACAGTTTAATATCACATCCGAAAGATGCACCCAGATAGTGCAGCACCTTACGTACTACGCTGGACAATGGATAAACGTGCTCGGAAATTTACATGTTCACAAATGCACAAGTATTGTGTGCAGCAAAACACAGGCAGTTCTAAAACTTGTACTGTTACTATACTTATACCCGGCATTTCAATACTAGGACCACTGCTTTTCTTGATATATATTAATGACTTGGATGTACAGGGCACAATTTCAAAATTTGCAGATGACACAAAACTTGGAAGTATAGTGAACAGTGAGGAGGATAGTGATAGACTTCAAGTAGACATAGACAGGCTGGTGAAATGGGCGGACACGTGGCAGATGAAATTTAACGCAGAAAAGTGCGAAGTGATACATTTTGGTAGGAAGAACGAGGAGAGGCAATATAAACTAAAGGGTACAATCCTAAAGTGGGGTGCATGGACAGAGAGACCTGGGGGTATATGCGCACAAATCCTTGAAGATGGCAGGGCAGGTTGAGAAAGCATACGGGATAGTGGGCTTCATAAATAGAGGCATAGAGTACAAAAGCAAGGAAGTTATGAACAACTTTTATAAAACACTGGTTCGGCCTCAACTGGAGTATTGTGTCCAATTCTGGGCACCACACTTTAGGAAGGATGTGAAGGCCTTAGAGAGGGTGCAGAAAAGATTTACAAGAATGATTCCAGGGATGAGGGGTTTCAGTTATGTGGATAGACTAGAGAAGCTAGGGTTATTCTCCTTAGAGCAGAGAAGGTTGAGTGGAGATTTGATACAGATGTTCAAAATCATGAGGGGTCTAGACAGTAGATAGAATGAAACTGTTCCCACTGGCAGAAGGGTCAAGAACTAGAGGATACAGATTTAAGGTGATTGGCAAAATAACCAAAGGCGACATGAGAAAAAACTTTTTTACGCAGCGAGTGGTTAGGATCTGAAATGCACTGCCTGAAAGGGTGGTGGAGGCAGATTCAATCGTGGCTTTCAAAAAGAAATTGGATAAGTACCTGAAGGAAAAAAATTTGCAGGGCTACGGGGAAAGGGCGGGGGAGTGGGACTAGCTGAGGTGCTCTTGCAGAGAGCCGGCATGGGCTCGATGGGCTGAATGGCCTTCTTCTGTGCTGTAACCATTCTATGATTTCGATGCTAACCCAATATGTTTCCTAACTCAACTACAACTTAAGTATTTATGCTGTATATATTTATTTAAAAAAAATTAAATACTGCAGTAGGCAAGTCAGATTTTTAATGCTGAGCCAGACCACACTCAGCCTGGGTCTGGTTTGGATCGCACAGCCAAAACACAAGTAAAGCCAATAAAACACAAAAATTTAATCTGGATAAAGTCTAATACAGATACACAATGTTTAGTATTAAAGTTTCAGCTGTGGCTCAGTTGGTAGCACATTCGCCTCAGAGTCAGAAGGTTGTGGTTTCAAGTCCCACTCCAGTGCAGTACTGAGGGAGTCTTTCAGATGAGACGTTAAACCGAGGCCCCATCTGCCCCCTCAGGTGGATGTAAAAGATCCCATGGCACTATTTCGAAGAACAGGGGAGTTATCCCCGGTGTCCTAGCCAATATTTATTGCTCAATCAACATCAGTAAAACAGATATAGCAACAGAAAATGCTGGAAAAACTCAGCAGGCCAGGCAACATCCGTGGAGAGAGAAATAGAGTCAACGTTTCAGGTCGAAACCCTTCGTCAGGACTGAAAAAACACAGGAAATGAAACAGATTAAAATACTGTATTCGTTGCTCACGATGTGGTCTCCTCTACATTGGGGAGACCAAACGCAGATTGGGTGACCGCTTTGCGGAACACCTCCGTTCAGTCCGTAAGGGTGACCCCGAGCTTCTGGTCGCCTGTCATTTTAATTCACCGCCCCATTCCCACTCAGACCTCACCGTACTCAGGCTCTTGCATTGTTCCATGGAAACCCAGCGTAAGCTCGAGGAACAGCACCTCATCCTCCAATTAGGCACTTTACAGCCTTCCAGACTCAATATCAAGTTCAACAATTTCAGATCATAACCTCGGCCCCTATTACATTTTTACATATATTTTTTATCTACACCTTTGTTTTGTGCCCTTCCCCCTTTTTTTCTCTCCCACATGGCAGCTGTCTCTCATTCTGCCAGCGCATTTCACACCTAATCTAGAGCCGTCTTTTGTCTCTTCACTAGTCCTATCACCATCTCGTCTGGTTTTGAATACCTCTTAATGTCCCTTCACTTCTCTTTTGTTCTTTCATCCCCATTTCCCAGCCCCCAAACTGGCCTTTTAATCTGTTTCATTTCCTGTGTTTTTTCAGTCCTGACGAAGGGTTTCGACCTGAAACGTTGATTCTATTTCTCTCTCCACGGATGTTGCCTGGCCTGCTGAGTTTTTCCAGCATTTTCTGTTGTTATTTCAGATTTCCAGCATCCGCAGTATTTTGGTATCTCACAAACAGATTATCTGCTCATCACATTGCTTTTTGTGGGTGCTTGCTGTGTGCAAATGGGCTGCCGAATTTCCTACATTACAACAGTGATTGCACTTGAAAAATACTTCAATGGCTGTAAAGCACTTTGGGACATCCAGTGGTCGTGAAAGGCGCTGTATAAATGCAAGTCTTTCTTTATTTCTTTTTATTAGCACATACATTACGATATTATGAATGTTTAAACAAAAACTTGAGTAAGGAAGTTCAGTGACAAAAGTGTCGAAATCCAATCTAATATTTAACATTTCTATTTCCAGAATACTACTTGTACTTTGAAGTTTTTAAACTATGTACTTAAATCTCAGTTTGATTTAAAGGATCCCAGCATTAAAATCAAAACACACAGCAGCATCTAGTCAATTCAGCAATGACTTTGTGGATACCAACAAAATGTAATTGTTCTCTTTGACAACAACCAGTGTAGATGTTCTCTCACTCTCACAATTGTGCATGCTGCCTTGTCATGCATTAGTTCTGTAGCGCATGCTCTCAGAGTGTGCATTTGCCTGTGTCTTTACATGTATCACATGCATTTTTGTTACCTCATTATTGTTGTGCTTGTGCGTTCCTTTCTCCTCTTTCACAAGCTCATTTTCCCCTTTTCTTCCAAATTCTTACATGCAGTGAGCCAGCCATTTTTTGCCAGCTTCCTCATGGTTGATACCCATGAAATACAATCTCTACATTAATAACACTATACCTTGGTGAACTAGTGGTACTACAAGCCTGCTCCATCTGGTCAACAAAAAAGATAAGAGATCTGAAGTAATTTTTAAAATCCCCAAACAACTAGAATGAATGAGTGCAATCACTCTGGGACTGGTCATCCAACCAGCTTTTTTTTTGGTATGTAAGCAACACTGGGAGGGAGGGCAGTATTTACTGCCCTACTTGTCCTTAGGGCATTAAGGGGGAAAAATTCGGCATCACCTCATCTGGGGCGCCGTTATCGGCCGTGCGCAAAGTTCAGCGCCTGGCGCTAACTATCGCCTCCAACAGCAAACTTGGCTTTTATCACCCCTAGAGGTGATTGGAGCACTAAATCAGGCGCTTCACACCTGTCTTAAGGCACAAACACCGAGGAGTGAGGCGCTACCTCAGAGTGCTGGCGAAGCAAGGAAGGGCAAATCAAAATAAACCTGCAAAGTGCTGCTCAGTACTCAAAACTCCTTCACACAGCGTTGAATCTCTCCAGAAGTCAGTCTCTCTCTCTGACTGCGTGGTGCAAAATGTCACCGACAAAAAAAGGTAGGAAGCAGTCACCTTTAAATAGTGCTCCCCTAGTCCCTTTCTGACAGCATAACGCTCCCCTCAACCTGTCGTTGCTAGCGGCAGGCGGGAAGGCAGGTGGCGCCACTCAATATCCGGTCCGGGGCGCTAACGGGGCATTGCGCACTCGAATGACGTCACAATCTGCCGGCGCAGTAGATCGTGGCGGAAGTATTTAGCGCCGCCGCAAAATGTCTAGTTAATTTCGCAAGCGGCACTAACATTGCCGCGCCCAGTCCCTAGTTGCTTTGCGCCCCAATTGGCGCCCTCTTAAGGCGCTAATGGGAGGCGCAAACAACTGAATTTTTCCCCCTAAGAGTCAACCAGGTAGTGTGGGATTGGAGTCACATTAGGCAAGACCTAGATCTAAACAGTTTCCCTTCCCTGAAAGGCATTAGTGAACCAGTTGAGTTTTAATGACAATCCAGCAGCTTTCATAGTTACGATAGCAAAATACTGCAGATGCTGGAAATCCCAAACAACAACAGAAAATGCTGGAAAAACTCAGCAGGCCAGGCAACATCCGTGGAGAAAAATTAGAGTGACGTTTCGGGTCTAACCCTTTTTCAAACTGGAAAGGAAATAAAATAGATCGAAGGCAGGGCTGCAATAGAACAGAAGTAGTAAAAGAGACATTAAGAAGTATTCAAAACCAGACGAGATGGTAATAAGATGGCAAGATTAGGTGTGAAGTGTACTGGCAGGATGGGAGACAGCTGCCGTGTGGGAGAGAGAGGAAAAAAAAGGAAAAGGGGGGAGAAGGGAAGATCCAACTTTTTATGTTCTTATGTTCTATGGCCTTTTATGTTGCTCTCGGCTTCTTTTTTTTATTCATTTATAGGATGTGGGCGCCGCTGGTAAGGCCAGCATTTTTTGCCCATCCCTAATTGCCCTCGAGAAGGTGGTGGTGAGCCGCCTTCTTGAACCGCTGCAGCCCGTGTGGTGAAGGTGCTCCCACAGTGCTGTTAAGTAGGAAGTTTCAGGATTTTGACCCAGCGACGATGAAGGAATGGCAATATACTTTTAAGTCAGGATGGTGTGTGACTTGGAGGGGAACTTGGAGATGGTGATGTTGTTCCCATGCGCCTGCTGCCCTTGTCCTTCTAGGTGGAAGAGGTCGCGGGTTTGGGAGGTGCTGCCGAAGAAACCTTGGCGAGTTGCTGCAGTGCATCTTGTAGATGGTCCACACTGCAGCCACGGTACGCTGGTGGTGGAGGGAGTGAATGTTTAAGGTGGTGAATGGGATACCGATCAAGCGGGCTGCTTTGTCCTGGATGGTGTCGAGCTTCTTGAGTGTTGTTGAAGCTGCACTCATCCAGGCAAGTGGAGAGTATTCCATCACACTCCTTACTTGTGCCTTGTAGATGGTGGAAAGGCTTTCTGAATATTGACTGAGTTTCTTCATGTTGCTCTGCTACATAATATTCATAACACACTATAAGACACAAAACACTTGGTTCTCAAGGATCCTTATTATAATAAAGGAGCATAAATTTCAAAGCTCCAACGCACAGCACCACAGGTTGTTATATACCTCCAGTCTGCCAACCTACAAAGGGAGTTGTCACTGGCTGGTCTTGTGCATCCCTTAGCAGTCTCTTAAAGAATGGCACTGGCAAAAATTGCCTTAAGTCCACTCATCCACAGTTAGTGTACCACCTGGAGAGCTCTGAATAAAGGGAAGTAAAAAATAAATGTCAGGGAAAAAAATGGGTACATACATACCTTTTAACAAAAAGTATGCAGCTGTCACAGAAACACAGTAACGGGTTGCATTATTTCAGCCTATTGGGGCCTATAGTTTGACCTTGCAAGTAAGGTAAGCACAAGAGGCCACCATTTGACCCATCATGCCTGTGTTGGCTCTTTGAATGAGCTATCCAGTCTCACTCACCAGCTCTTTCACCATAGCCCTGAAAATGTCTCCTTTTCAAATAGATATCCAATTCCGTTTTGGAAGTTACTATTGAATCTGCTTCTACCGTCTTTTTCAGGCAGTGCATTCTAGATCATAACTCACTGCATACAAAAAATTCTCATTTTCCCTCTGGTTCATTTGCCAATTATCTTAAATTGGTGTCGTCTGGTTACCTACTGACCCATCTGCCAGTGGAAACAGTTTCTCTTTACTTACTCAAATGCAAAGATTGTATATTGAATTTTATTGGTCAATCAACTACCAATGAGAATATACTGCAAGAAAACCTACCCTCAAATTCTAAGCTAATTTTTGTCACAGCAATGATCTAAAAATTACATTTTACTTTTTGATAGAGTAACTATGGGAAATTTCCTACAGTAAATATACCACTAAGTACACATACCTTTTAAAGCATTTGTGGCTTGAAAACCAGCTTCCTGCATACTGTTTTTCAAGCAATGCTTGCAATCCCAACTTCAACCTGTCCTCACTGGGTGAAACTGAGCAGGAGGCAGCCAGGACACTTCCATTGTAGGTCTTGACAGTCCATTTCTAACTGCAGTGCGTTTCATCTGCAAATAATCTCCAGAAGCAGATGTACAAATAAATGTTGAAGTTCCAAACTGATAAATATGTAAGCACAGTACTGTATTAGCCACCAAGCCACAAGAATCTTGCCATTGTGAATTTGAAAGTCACGGCAGAGTAAGGAACCGTCCCCCACAGGCGTCCTTTTATGACCGAGTTATAATCACCAAGCTGTGTCTTCTCCAGGATTCAGTCACACGCACGTTCCATTCTCATCCTATGTTGCTTCAGGCAAACTCCTGAAAAATTAAAAAGCAAAGATTATGTTATTGATGACCTATAGACTTATAAAAATTAGTAGTTCTGACTAAGGGAAAGCAGCTTCAATGACAGCTAGTTCACATCAAAGGCCTTCAAAAAAAGGCAAATACATTCCAGTAATTCTCAGAACAGAATTGTTCAGTTGACTTTGAAGTGCAAGGTTATATTCAATTTCAAAAATAAGTAGATATTCTGAAAAATGCTATATTAATATAAACATCGTGAGAATATACATAATACTTATCGTGTACATGCAGTACACACTGGACAAATCCTTATTACACAGGATTTTCATATTATAGTTAAAAATGTTACTCTGGTAAGGAATTTAATGAGCACAGCAAAATATTTCCAGAAAATTTACAGTACAAAATAATTCAGTCAAATCACTGGAGGTGTGAGCACACTACTTATTCTATTTAAACATTAGTAAATGGGATAAGTCCTACTTGGTTCAGAAAAAGTTTCTGAAATTAGTCTGGTTTAAAATAGCGAAGAGGACTTGATTCAAATCATACAAGATCACAGTATCTTCTCATACATTCGGTAACATGAATATATTGGTACAAGTGATCAGATAAAAATCTTCCACTTCAAAAGTTGCACATAATTCTGAAATTATCTGCCTTGTGAAGTAACAGTAAGGATGGCCATTAACTGCAGTATAAAAGCTGCTGATTGGAAACCCCACCAGAAGAGGCAAGTTTTCACAGCTGAAAACTAAGTTTGGTGGCATTGTTCGATCTTGTTAACTATTTTCAATTATCACAGTGGCAGTGGGAGACCGTAAGAAACACAACATGCAAGTGATTGTGTATGATCAGGAGGGCTCTGCCGTCCCCAGGTTCACAACAATGCAAGTCAAATGTGGTTCCTACTTGGACTATTGAGGAGAGAGCTTGCATAGCACCCTTCAGTGCAATGAACCTCAGATGAGCACCCTCTCACTACTTGAACGCTTCTCATTTTTGCACCCCATACCAGTTACCTCATAACCAGTATTTTATGTAAAATGATAATTCTGTGAATTCAGAATTGCAAATGGACCCAAACTGTTCAAAACATGGCTATTCATTTTCTAACTGGATTCAAACCCAGACTTAACAGGGGAAAAGATTAGCATCTCTCCCCCACCTTCACCACTTCCCCACCCACCCCCCAAAAGTAATGCAGCTTTAAATATTACCAGGTATGTATGTACATGTTGGCAAGACAGGATTGGAGATCTAACAGCGATTATTCTTTCCAACAAATTCTACAACCCCTCCCCTTCTCGAAGACGCTGGAATACAATCCTATGAGCATCACTCCTCTAGTACTTCAATCAAATAGTTTGTCCGACTGAGCACGAACAGGCGACTCAACTGTGCAAGACTGCATAACCAAATTAATCCTGTCCGCACTATATATCCACACATACACATTTTCCAGCAATAGCCATCTGAAAACACAAGCGAGAAGTGCTGGCTTATTTTCTCCCAAAGGCACGGAGACCATTTGTAGTGCTTTCACCTGTACTCTAACTACCATAAGTCAGATCAGCAGAGACTACAAATTGAACCGGAGACCTGCCTCATCTGTATGGTGCAGTACCACAGAGTGATGCATTTATTCACTGAGCCATAGAAGAGCCTCTGTAACAAGGATTCTCAACAGGGAAAAAGGCTGTTTGACTGACAATCAATCTGAGAACTGGGGCCGGCTGATGTGCCAGGAACAGTGGTTGAGGGAGTCGGGGGTTGCGAGGGAAAGAGTGAGACTGGGGGTCAGATGAATGGGTAGCAGCAGCAGTATGGTGAGTGAGAGCAGCATTGACAGAATTTTTATACAGAAAAAATACTTGTATTGTGTTACAGGGGGTCCGTGGAATTTTTATAACAAGGTTGGGGGGGGGGGGGGGGGCCTCAGAAGCAAATAGATTGAGAACCCCTGCTCTATAAAAAAGGTACATACTAGAAGTACCTGTACATGCAAAAAGCTTTTGAACCAGAATCTGGGTTTAGTTTAAATTTAAATGTTGACAATCTTTAAAATACTACCTGCTGTAAATGCTATTGCAGTAACACACAGAAATTACTGGAAATGGTGCAGTCTATTACATCTCTCCATACTGCTTCTTAGGCAGTTCCTCAGAACCAATGTAGTCTATTACATCTCTCCATACTATTACTTTACTTTCCCCCAGCATCGAAGCTTTGACCACGCTCAATCAGCTCCGATGGATGGGTCACATTGTCCGCATGCCCGATAAGAGACTCACAAAACAAGCACTCTACTCGGAGCTCCGGCACGGCAAGATAGCCCCAGGTGGGCAGAGGAAACGCTTCAAGGACACCCTCAAAGCCTCCTTGAAAAAGTGTAACATCCCCTCCGACACCTGGGAATCCCTGGCCCAAAACCGCACAAAGTGGAGGAGAAGCATCCGAGAAGGCGCCGAACACCTCGAGTCTCTTCGCTGGGAGCAAGCGGAAGCCAAGCGCAGGCAGCGCAAGGAGCGCACGTCAACCCAAGCACCCCACCCACCCGCCCCTTCAACCACCGTCTGCCCCACCTGTGACAGAGACTGTAGGTCCTGCATTGGACGCATCAGTCACCTGAGAACTCATTTTTAATGTGGAAGCAAGTCATCCTCGGTTCCGAGGGACTGCCTAAGAGAGAGAAGAGACTTTACTTTCTCCTGTTTGTAGCTCAGCACAACTTTCGCTTCTACTATCAATGCCTATAATCTGAAGCATAAACAAATCTAATAAGATCTACACTGGCAGCTGTTGACAGTTGCCGTCTAACCTAAATTCATAGTGCGTACTTTGAAGGTAAAATGTCTGAAATCCTCATTGCCGGTATATTAAAATGTTAAATTAAAAGAAATAAAGGAACAGAGGGCCAGATATAGAGTGGTTGAGGACACTTATACCACTTACCTTCAACAAAGTCAAGTAGTGGAGTTTAAAAGAATGATTACAAAATGTTCAATTGTCATCTTTGAACTATGCCAAAACTTGATTGTCAAATATTTAGACAGAAGTATAAGATATTGGCATAACACTTCAATCCCTGCAGGTGAAAAGTGTTGAAAAGATGGAAAAAGTGATACTTCATTGGCAACAGGCACAGGTCTCACTGAATAATGGTAATAGATAAGTGACAAATTACAATTAGCTTGACATTTCACAACAATGTGTGTGTTGATTTCTTACCAGCAAATCTTCTACTTTCAACAACTATATGGGATACGAGACTGAAATTTTACTTGCAGTTAAGTCAGACAAAGCTGGTTTTAAATACCTTTGCTTCATTTTAGGTTAGTCTGCATTAGATTGCACCTGAAGATTATGCGAGGAAGCCAATATCTTCATTCTAGAAGTGGCATTCTTAAAAATGTTAGATGATGCATTTAGAGAATCGGTTAGCCTTAAAATGATTTTCAATGCTCATGCAGGGATTTTTGTAGATTTACACTTTTAGCTTGGGAGGAAATTTTGACTAGTTCTTTGAATCCATGCCTTTGTTACCTCTAGACTTGACTATTCCAACACACTCCTAGCTGGCCTCCCACATTCTACCCTATGTAAACTTGAGGTGATCCAAAACTCACCCCTCCCTATCTCTAATCTCCTTCAGCCCCACCACCCCCACCCCCCTGCAAGATATCTATGCTCCTCTAATTCTGCCCTCGAGCATCCCTGATTATAATCACTCAACCATTGGTGGCCGTGCCTTCTGTTGCCTAGGCCCTAAGCTCTGGAATTCCCTTCCTAATCCTCTCCGCCTCTCTTTTTTCCTTAAAGACGCTCTTTAAAATTGTGTGTCTTATAATACTCCTGTGAAGTGCCTTGGGGCATTTTACTACGTTAAAAGGTGCTATATAAATACAAGTAGTTGTTATTGTTGAATAGTTCTTATCAAATTTCAACAAATTAGTGGCCATTGGTGGTTATGGGGTAGAATTCTCGCCTGCCGCGCGGGAGACCAGGGCTCATTTCCCGGCCAATGCAGAGCCCCTTGGGCTGAATGGCCTCCTTCTGTGCTGTCTGATTCTATGATCATTTGATGATTCACACTTTATGCGCCCTTTTAGAGACATAGAAGATAGGAGTAGGAGTAGGCCATTCGGCCCCTCGAGCCTGCTCCGCCATTCGATGAGATCATAGCTGATCATCCAAACTCAGTACCCCGTACCTGCCTTCTCCCCATATCCCTTGATACCTTTAGCTCTAAGAAATATATCTAACTCCTTCTTGAATATATTTAAAGACTTGGCCTCAACCGCCTTCTGTGGTAGAGAATTCCACAGGTTCACCACTCTCTGGGTGAAGAAATTCTTCCTCATCTCTGTCCTAAATGGCTTACCCCTTATCCTTAGACTATGACCCCTGGTTCTGGACTCTCCGACCATTGGGAACATTCTACCTGCATCTAGTTTGTCCAGACCTGTCAGAATTTTATAAGTTTCGATGAGATCCCCTCTCATTCTTCTAAACTCCAGTGCGTATAAGCCCAATCGACCCAATCTCTCCTCATATGTCATTCCTGCCATCCCAGGGATCAGCCTTGTGAATCTTCGCTGAACTCCTTCCATGGCAATTTGTCCAGGTCACTTCCTTTCAATAAAGAGAAGTGCACAAGAAAAAGGTACCACAAAAAAGGAAATAAAATAATTAAGAATTTCAGCACACATGTTCCAAATAGAAAGTTTGACACTAACGCAACCAATTTCTACAACAGATTTCAAGCTGGGTCACACAAGCACAATGTCCTAGGGTGTCTATTATTTGAAGACTGCCAATTCTCAAATATGTATTTTAATCCCCAGCGATCTCCAACTGCATCATCACACAAAGATATCCAGCATAAAGAGGCGAATGTCACCTTCAGAAGCATTAAATACAAGAACTTACTTTAAAAAAAAACTGCAGAGAATACACCATGAAAAAATGACAAGTGAAAACGACCTACTCATTCACTGCTTGGTGGCACATTAAGCTAGGTTCACCAATTCTTTAATGACATTGTTACTAGCAATGAAATTCAGTTTTATGAAGGTAAACGGCAAGGTAACTGGTTTAATAATTCCAGGGTTCCAGCCAACAGTTATTCTGAAAGAGATGCATTTACCTACCCAGATGCAGATAATGTACAGAAAATAGAACTTTACTCTCTGATACCACTAACTGTTGAGTTCCTTAAGAAACCCACGGCACCAATATCATGGATGTGTGTCAGCTCCAAGACTATCTTGCCAGTGTTCATATTAGTCTGTACAATTAATCACAATTTATTTTTTTAACTTTCGCAAAAATATTCTGCCTCCTTACTACTCTTCTTGACCTTCCAGATAATTTGATGAAGTGATAAAGATGAATCAATGGAGAAAACCTTCAAACAATGAGAGGACTCCCATTAATCTTGCTGGTGCTTGGGGTTTCACAGCACTATCTCTTGGTGAATTCTTTCAAATGCTCCTGCTCATAAACTTTTGACCGTGCTCACACCATTCTAAATTGTGCTCCATTGAAAATTATTTTAAACAGCAGTCATGCCTGTTGGCGACTGGAAAAGCCTGATTGGAAACTACAGAAATGTTGAAGTCTCGGTGAAAGTTAGGCTTCCAGATGATTGTACTGTATAAATATTTGATCAGTACTACCCAAATTAACTAGCCAAGCACCCAATGATAGAAAGGACATTAAAACCAAAGAGAGCATACAGTGCAGATTCACCAGAATGAAACCTTAAAATACTGGGATTATTTCCACTGGAGCAGAGAAGTCCAAGAAGAGATTTAACTGAGCTTTCTAAAATTATGAAGCATTTTGATAGACTTTCCCTATTCACCCTACTTCCACTCATTGAGGAGCTAGTGATGATAATCAGTGAGTTTAGAAAAAATGTATTTATGCAGAGTTGTTAAAGCATGGCGACCACTGCCATATACCACGGAGGGGAAAATGGATAAACATCTGAAGCAGAGGAAAATAAAGGAACAGGCATCGGGAAGCAAACAGCCAGCACAGACACAATGAACCAAATGACCGTCAATTTTTATGGTTCCAAGCCAAAATGTGTAAATGGTGAATTCTTAAACCAAAATGGGAGTTACAACTTCCATTTTGGAGCCACACAAAATTTGCAAATGGTTTTTTAGTTAGTATATTTTACTCCATGTATGACATTTGCTGTGCTACCTGAATATTGTTCCACATTATTGAAGTATGCAAGTATTAGATATATGAAGAGCACCAACCTACCTAATCGCCACGGATTTAACTTTTATGAATTCATATTTCTTTCAGAATTGCTGATGGTATTCAGATTCTAAAATTACATATTAAAGTTTTGAGCTGAAAAAGTTTGCATGTAGGTGATGGACTTCATATTTCTATCATCTTACCCATATGGTTCATTGGGATGCAATTAAACATTTGTATGTAGTGAAGGATAAATTCAGTTCCTAAAAAAAGTATAGTAGGACTTGAGCACATATTCAAGGCTGGTAACCCAGTGCAATACTAAGAGCATGTTGTATTGTTGGAGGTGCTGTCCTTGGGATTGGGCATTAAATAGAGTAGAAGAGCAGGGAGTTCTCTATTTTGGCCAAATTGCACATTCAACTACCACCAAAAAAAAGACAAACTAGCCAGCACCTCATTGCTCTTTCATAGAATCATAGAAATTTACAGCACAGGAGGCCATTCGGCCCATCTTGTCCGTGCCGGCCGACAAAGAGCTATCCACCCTAATCCCACTTTCCAGCACTTGGTCCGTTGTCTTGTAGGTTACGGAACTTCAAGTGCATATCCAAGTACTTTTTAAACATGACGAGGGTCTCTGCCTCTACCACCCTTTCAGGCAGTGAGTTCCAGACCCCCACCACCCTCTGGGTGAAAAAGATTCTCCTCAAATCCCCTCTAAACCTCTGACCAATTACTTTAAATCTATGCCCCCTGGTTATTGATCCTTCTGGCAAGGGAATAGGTCCTTCCTATCCACTCTATCTAGGCCCCTCATAATTTTAAACACCTCAATTAGGTCTCCCCTCAGCCTCCTCTGTTCCAAAGAAAACAACCCCAGCCTATCCAATCTTTCCTCATAGCTAAAATTCCCCAGCCCAGGCAACATCCTCGTAAATCTCCTCTGCACCCCCTCTAGTGCAATCATATCCTTCCTGTAATGTGGTGACCAGAACTGCACGTAGTATTCTAGCTGCAGCCTAACTAGTGTTTTATACAGTTCAAGCATAACCTCCCTGCTCTTATATTCTATGCCTCGGCTAATAAAGGCAAGTAAGCCTTCTTAACCACCTTATCTACCTGTCCCGCTACCTTCAGGGATCCAAGGTCCCTCTGATCTTCTGCACTTCTCAGTGCCCTCCCCAAATGCATTACCTCACACTTCTCCAGATTGAATTCCATTTGCCACTGTTCTGCCCACCTGACCAGTCCATTGATATCTTCCTGCAGTCTGCAGCTTTCTTCTTCATTATCAACCACATGGCCAATCTTCATATCATCTGCAAGCTTCTTAATCATACTTCCTACATTCCAGTACAAATCATTGATACGTATATACCACAAAAAAGCAAAGGATCCAGTACTGAGCCCTGCAGAACCCCACTGGAAACAGCCTTCGTGTCAAAAAACACCCTTCGACCATTACCCTTTATTTCCTGCCTCTGAGCCAATTTTGGATCCAACTTGCCACTTTGTCCTTCTTTGTGGGATCTTGTGCAGAGAACAACTGCTGTATTTGTCTACATAATAAGTCAACTGCATTTAATAGTTGTGTTTCTGAAGGTCATAATAACATGTTATATAAAATGTCAATATAAACATAAAAATATAAAATATACAATATAATAAAAATTAAAAATAAATACAGATAAATGAAATATACAACACCTTGCATTTATATAGCACCTTTAAAGTAGTAAAAGGTCCCAAGGCGCTTCACAGGAGCATTATCAAACAAAATTGGACACCAAGCCACATAAGGAGATAATAGGACAGGTGACCAAAAGCTTGGTCAAAGAGGTAGGTTTTAAGGAGCAAAGAGAGATAGAGAAGCAGAAAGGTTGAGGGAGGGAATTCCAGAGCTTAGGGCCTTGGCAGCTGAAGGCACAGCCACCACTGGTGGAGTGATTAAAATATAGATAGATGTAGTGTAACACCACCCGAAAAAAAGCTTGGTACCATTGAGGTTATTTGTAATATTCAGACTATAGCACTTACTGAAACCAGCTAAATCAACACCTTACTGGTTTATGGAACTCTATCACGTTATATTTATATTACCCACTAAGCCATTGGTGAGCCCGCCATATGGTTATGGCACGGGGAGAAAATGAACTAAACTTCAAATAAAAACTAAATTGACGTACCTTTTTTTTCCCTCTAGAATTTAATTTAGACTTTATGATCACAAGATAATGATGATCGAGGAAGGTCATTCAGCCCAACGTAGCTCATCCATCCAGAAAGACCCTGCACTGTTGCCCCCTCCTCCCACTACCGTTATGGCATCCAGTTGGTTCTTAAACAATATCAAGCATTTCACCTCCACTGTTCTATCAAAAATCCATTCCATATATTGATCACTCTTCAAGTGAAGAGCTTCCTTATACAAGTGCCAAATTTGTCTTTTACTAGTTTGAACCTGTGTCCCTTTCTTCTACTCTTGTAATTTATCTTTCCTTTACTATCTTGTGCACCTTTATTATATAATTTCTCAGATGCCTCTTCTAAGGCGTGGTCTGACCATAGTACTACACAGTTTAAGCATGACTTCCTATGACTTGTCTTCTACTATTCTGGTTTATATATTTCAGCATTCTATTTGGTTTACAGATTGCTTCTCTGCAGTACTTGGACATGTTGAGCATTAAGTCTATTATGCCAGCATGGTCTCAATTTCATCCTTAGCTATTTCTACACCAATCATGGAGTATGTTGCACATTAATGAAGAGTATGTATATGCAAGGGTGATGGATAATTATATCATACTGTACATAAGTGCCTTTCAAACGTGTGTGGATTGGAGGGGAGGATGGGGCGGCGTACGAATACTTACACATTCCGGAGGACCCCTAGTCTTAACTACTGAAAGACTGTCATTGCTCAAGATATTCTTTTTCCCATTAATACATCAAAAAATGGAAAAATTCAGAAACACGATGACTTAAGGTTTGAATGCTTCTTTTCTATAGCTGAATTATCAAATTAAATATATAAACATCACTAACAATTATATAATAATATAGATTAAGTGAATAATTGAACACTCATGTTTGGTCTGTTCCCTTTAAGTGAGCCTCAAGTTATGGGTAAACGAAAAAGACAGACTTGCATTTATATAGTGCCTTTCACGACCTCAGGACATCCCAGAGTGCTTTACAGCCAATAACATACTTTTGAAGTGTAGTCACTGTTGTAATGTAGGAAATGCGGCAGCCCATTTGCACACAGCAAGCTCACACAAACAGCAATGTGATAATGACAAGATAATCTGTTTTTGTTATGTTGATTGAGGGATAGACATTGGCAAGGACACCGGGAAGAACTCCCCTGCTCTTCTTCGAAAGGGTACAGTAGTGGTTATAGTACTTGGTGAACAATTCACAGGTGATGCGTTCAAATCTCAGTATGGCAAGTTGTGAAATTGAATGTACACCTGATAATTTGTGGACTGGCGCTAGTTGTAAACAGGGCGACTAGGACATCCAGAGAACAATTATTTTTTTAAGTCCTGTCTGAACATACATACGAACATACAAATTAGGAAGAGTAGGCCACTCGGCCCTTCGAGCCTGCTTCGCCATTCAATAAGATCATGGCTGATCTGATTACTCCACATTCCTGTCTACTCCCAATAACTTTTCACCCCCTTGCTTACCAAGAATCTATCTACCTCTGCCTTAAAAATATTCAAAGACTCTGCTTCCACCGCCCTCCGAGGAAGAGTTTTCCAAAGACTCACGATCCTCTGAGAAAAAATTTCTCCTCATCTCTGTCTTAAATGAGCGACCCCTTATTTTTAAAGTGACCCCTAGTTCTAGAGTCTCCCACAAGCGCAAACATCCTCTCCGCATCCACCCTGTCCAGACCCCTCAGGCTCTTATATGTTTCAATCAAGTCACCTCTTACTCTTCTAAACTCCAGCGGATACAAGCCTAGCCTGTCCAGCCTTTTCTCATAAGACAACCCGCCCATTTGGAGTGCTACTGCACAGTTCATCCTGTATGCCTGTGCATGCGCAGTGACATTTTAGACGACAAGGAACACTCAGTATGTGCAGCTCACTTTACACAGATGCACAAGCTTTAATCTTGTTGCTACTGCTAGTCAACCGCCCTATAGATGATGTGATTCACAGCCTGAAGCACCTGTAAGAGGGCATGTGCACCAGTTTCAATCTCAGTCCAACTGCATGTTACCATAACTAGGCTTTCAGTTTTGTGTGTTTAGTTTTGATGGTACTTATTTTGGCCATTTTATGTTCACTTTTTCAATGCAATTCATTGACACAAAATGGCAAAAATCACCATTTTAAACTTTAATACCTCACCAAGTCTAAAATTAGGAATGGCAGCTATTCATTCAGGTGCAAATAACTCTTGTGCAATCATTTTCTCTTTGCACGACTTTGGGGAGTGGTCAGAAACTATCTTAAATTATTAAAAATTAAAATTATGGAATGAACAAATTTGAGTGTATTTTAGGTATTAACGGACATTTTTGATGGGTACATTTTATCTGCTTAACCCAAAAATCAGAAAGCCTAGGCATAACCTAGACAGGGACGGTCAAGAAAAATGAAGCAGACCTTATTTTTAATATATCCTAGCAAGTATGATTTAAAAAAATGTGGCTTAAATGGAAATAAAAAATAATTCAACAAGATGTTCCTCAAACTTAACACCTATTTCTTAGAAACAGGTTTCTGCTTTTTTTTAAAAAAAAAACACCACTCCTCTCTTGTTTGTTAGGCTTCCTTATGAAAGCCCAATAAATCCTGGCACAGGTTGATGGACAAGTTGTTCCACACTGTGCATCATACAGTACTATACTAGTTGTGTAGCACCAGGAGCTAGCATCCTAAGTTGCCTGGTTCTATTTTTGGAACAAGCTGGCAGCAACTTGGTTTGACGCCTCGGGTGAGTCACCATCAATGATTCTATCAGTGGAGTTTATTGACTCGGAGGTCAAATGCCCAAATTGTTCTAGTCTGGAATTTATAGAACAATTGGGTCTGCACATAACTCAGACATTCAAGGACAGGCTGTAGATGGTACACTTAAACTTCCTGTTCTGGTTCCAGGGGCAGCTAAATTTCATCCAGCTCAATGGGCTTTCCTTTCTTATACTCTTGTTGCAAAGGGAATATTGGTTTTGCCAAATACAGATTGTAAAAAAAAAAAAAAAAAATCAATACCTTATGTTTTCAATATTGGATGTTTTTCTATTCATTCCTCTGCAATTGAGTCTAGGCTTACAGTTTGAAAATTAATTTTATTGATGTTTTTCTCTTTTACTGTTTTGGTTTGTCAGGTTTATACTTCAACTACTTTGTTACTAAAATATTTAAACAAAAAAAGGGGGGAAATTTAATTTTACTTTGTGATTAATCTTTCAGTTATTTTGTAGAATTTTAATGCTACACTTCCAGAGGCATGGGCCCCACAAATAACATTCCATCGGAATAAGGAAATGATTACAGTCTTTAGACAGTAATAAATTGCAAATGGCATGCTAATTGCTACCCTACATCTAGAAATAGCTTACGAGTACAATTTTAGTTACAACAAATATCCAACTTTTCATCAGTGCAAAAACAACCTTTTTACAACCTTTATGCAGGTGCCAATGTTTTGTCAACAGATTATGAGAAAATCAAATTTGTCTTCTTATCCAACAGCCAAAAAAAATCTTCAGCCGCATATTTAGCAAAATGTACTTGTGAATTAGAGTCCCTTTTGGCTGTTCTTAATGAAAGCTGTTCCAAACAAAACATTAATACTGCAAAATCCATTGTTTTCTGTAATTTCGCATTTGTAGCAAAATACCGAGCACCAACCCTTTCATCAGCTGATTATTCAAAAGATTGTAGCCTTTCACAGAAGCATACTTTGAGACTTCTATCTTAGTGTGTTTTAACCCCTCAGGAGCCATGAAAACTTTAACATAAATGCGGAAGATCTCCCACTGAATTTTCCCTCAAGTATAAAAAAAGTGGTTTTTTTTTTTTTTTTTTAAAACAGCAACTTTCTCCTATCCTGCACACCTTGCTGTGGTACAGTTCCACCAGTGCTGAACATCTCTGTCACCCAAGTGGTCATTTTTGAGAGCTTAGGCTTGGACTATTAGCATTACAGCAAAATCTGGCTCTGTCATTACCAGACAACCAGATCTTGACATTTCCAGCAGAGGTGGGTGGATGGATGGCAATTGGGAATGGGAATCCAGACCAACTCTCAATGGGTGGATAAATGGCAAAATAAATTCAATACAGCAATTTAGGTGGTGGGTCATTTTGGTAGGAAGAATAAGGAGGCCACTTATTCCTTAGAAGGTAAGAAATTAAATGGGGTAGAGGAGTAAAGAGATCTGAGAATATAGATACACAAGGTAGCAACACAAGTCGATACGTCCATGCAGAGTACAAACAAAGTATTGTATTCAATTTCACTAGAAATGAACCCCAACAGCAGGAGGTCATATTAAATTTATATAAAACCTTGGTTAGATCACGCTTAGGGAGTACTGTGCACGGTTCTTAAACACCATACTACAAAAATAATATTGTTAAACACTGGAGAAAGTGCAGAAAAGATTTAAATGGATGTTACTAGAATTGAGAGGATGCAACTATCAGGAAAGACTGAGCAGGCTGGGGCTCTTTTCTCAGGAAAAGAGAAGACTAAAAGGAGAACTAATAGAGCTCTTGAAAATTGTGATGGGATTGGATAGCATGGGTGAGGGAAGAGTCCAGAACAATAGGGCATAAATACAAGGTAGTTACTAACAGATCAAATTAAGTATTTAGAAGCTGTATAGTTACACAGAGTGGTGAGAATGTAGAACTCTCTGCTTCATGGAGTGGCTGAAGCAGATAAGTGTGGCACATTTAAGGGGAGGCATGTGTTTTTTCCCCCAATAGTATCCTCTGTTGAAATTTCATTCTGCTTTCCCCATCATTTAAAAAAATACTTTTTAAATTCCCCTCTCTCCTAAACACACCATTCCTTGACCAAGGATAGACAACTAATCAACTCTCAAGAGTTCTTCAGCTCTGTGATCAGTCACTAAAAGGCAATGACCTCGGTGGACTCTCTCCAATCTACACTTCTCTCCATTAGACATTTCCCCAAGTCTGAATCAAAAATAATGTGGCAACTGCATCCTTATTACACTTCAGCTGATAAGTTACTGCACTATATACAAGGTGCCAAGCTTCCTTTTGTAAGTAACTAGTATGAATAGAATACAGAATGCACACAGTTTTTGGCCAATTCCTCATTTCCCCGCCCCCCCCCCCCGCCACACCCACTCCTGCTTAGTATGGGAAATTAGGCAAGTTCAGCCTTATGATTTTATGATTAAAATGAATGACCAAAAGATCAGTGGCTGGGAGTGTGAAATTTCCCAATGTGCTCTGGTGTTTACCTAGTTATGCTATAATTTAATCAGGGAGCACTTGATGCTGACACAAGGGGCTGGATTTTCATTGAGTCGGTGTGTAGGAGGCGGGACTGTTAGATCCGTGATTCTTTAAATAGGATGTTTCCCCAAGAACTACACAGAGGCTGTAACTTAACAATCAACAGGTGTTTACTAGAGTAGAGTAGTCTCAAGACTGAAGTACAGAAGCCTGCTCTGGCTTTATATACAGGTGTGGTCACTGCCGGTACTACAGTATACAGGAGCTGTAAAACAGTTCTCTCTTAAAGGTACATACACAACAATTCCTCCCCTTTTAGATTAACAGTACCATAACATTCATTTAACAATTAACATTTTTAACATGCAACATTAACTGAAAATAGTCCATTTATAAATTCAGTCTTTGGGGCGGCTTCCTGATCCTTTCTGGATAGCGCCTTCCCTGAGGTTCTTGTTCTTGGTGCGGAGGCGATTCTGGCCCCCTTTCGTCGGTTAGTTCATCAGTTTCCACTGCTACTGTTTCTGAGGTAGATGCTACCGGTATGTCGGGTTCATCCCCAGGTACGCGAGACATGGGGTTGACTCGTTCCTGTGACGCTAAGATCTGGTCGACGTGGCGTCTCACAATGTTCTCCCCGACATCCACTGTGTACATTAATGGCCCCTGCCGTGTGCATATCGTTCCGGGTTGCCATTTCTCTGTTCGGTAGTCACGGGCCAAGACTGGTTGTCCTACATTGAAGCTCCTTGTCAGCTTCTCATTGATGTGCTGGAATTGTTTATCCTCAACATTTCTTCGCACATTTCGTCTGAGCAAATCCAGACGAGATCTCAACCTTCGGTTAAAGAACATCATGGCCGGGGTCTGGTTGGTAACTGCATGTGTCGCATTTCTGTAGGCTAACAGGAAATTGTCCACCTTATGCTGTAGTGGAATTTCATCATCGCACATGGCCTTTATCGCCTTTTTAAAGGTTTGTACGAACCTCTCAGCCAATCCATTTGTGGCTGGATGATACGGGGCGGATGTGTAATGCCTTACCCCATTGCTTCTCATAAATTTCCGAAACTCTTCGGACACAAACTGTGGTCCATTAGCAGAGCAAATCTGCTCTGGCAAACCGTTCCTGGCAAATATGGTCCGTAGGACTGCAATCGTTTTCTCTGTAGTGGTTGAGGACATTTTTATCACCTCAGGCCATTTCGAGTGCGCATCCACTGCTATTAAGAACATTGAGTCCATGAATGGACCAGCAAAATCAATATGCACCCGTTGCCATGGAGAGGAGGGCCACTCCCATGGGTGTAGAGGGGCATGTGGTGGTGCATTTTGGACCTTCTGGCATCCTGAGCAGCTCTTGGTTAGGTCCTCGATTTGTTGATCGATCCCTGGCCACCACACATAAGCCCTAGCAAGGCTTTTCATTTTCACCCCTCCCAGATGACCTTCGTGAAGCTCATTGAGCACTCTCTCCCTTAACTTGGGTGGAATTACCACTCGGGATCCACACATCACTGTCCCCTGGCATACTGACAGCTGTTCACTTCTGGATGAGAATGCTGGCAACAGTGAGTCACCATGTGTTGGCCATCCCCTCACCGTCAAATCATATACCCGAGACAGTGTCGGATCATTGCGGGTCTCCTTCTCTATATCCGCGTTAGTTACTGGCAATCGTTCAATTATTGACGAATAAAATATCTCGATAGGGTCCACTGCTGGTGCTTCCTCCACAGTAGGCAGTGGCAAGCGTGATAGCCCATCAGCGTTTCCATGCTGTTTCGTGCCTTATTCTATTTCATATTGGTTCGCCCCTAGAAAAAGGGACCATCTTTGTAACCGTTGTGCAGTCATCACTGGAACGCCCTTCTTTGGATTAAAGATGGAGACAAGTGGTTGGTGGTCAGTCAGCAAGGTGAACTTCTGCCCATGCAGATAGTGGTTGAATTTTTTTACTCCCCATACTAGGCTGAGGGCCTCCCTGTCGATCTGGGCGTAGTTGCGCTCGGCTGAGGTTAGTGACCGAGACGCAAAGGCTACTGGCCTCTCCAACCCGTCTGGGAATTTGAGCGACAGCACCGCTCCAATACCATAGGGTGATGCATCACATGCCAACCGAATTGGTAGTGCTGGGTTGAAATGGGCCAACACCTCTTTTGATGTGATCAATTCTTTGCACTTCTGGAAAGCTCGCTTACATTCGTCATTCCACTTCCATGGTACCCCCGTTTGCAGTAGGGTATTCAGTGGGTGTACTACTGCAGACAAATTTGGTAAGAACTTATGGTAGTAGTTCACCAGCCCGAGGAACGACCTCAGTTGTGACACATTTTCTGGTGCTGGAGCCTTGACTACTGCCTCAATCTTTTCAGGAGACTTATGTAACCCTTCTTCATCAATAATGTGGTCACAATATGAGATCTGCTTCTGGAAAAACTCGCACTTGTGGCGATTAGCTCGTAGCCCATATTCCTTTAATCTAGTGAGCACCTTCTCCAGGTTGGCGAGGTGATCACTGTCATTTTCGCCCGTGACCAGGATGTCGTCCAAATAACACTGGGTCCCTGGAATCCCTTGCAGGACTTGAGCCATTGCCCTTTGCCAAATAGCCGGAGCCGATGCTACCCCGAACACCAGTCGGTTGTATTGATAGAGACCTTTATGAGTGTTGATCGTGAGGTATTGTTTCGAGGCTTCTTCTACCTCCATTTGCAAGTACGCCTGGGCTAGATCAATTTTGGTGAAGCGTTTACCTCCAGATAGCGAGGCAAAAATATCCTCAATCCGTGGAAGCGGATATTGTACCGTGTGAAGGACTGGGTTCACTTTCACCTTAAAATCCCCACAGATGCGGACCTTCTTTGGTTCCCCAGGCGTATTACTCAACGACCTCTTCATTACAAGGACGATGGGTGTAGCCCACTCGCTACAGTCTACTTTGGACAGTACTCCTGAACGTTCCAACCCTTCCAGCTCTGCTTCAACGGCTGGTCGGATCGCATAAGGCACCGTTCTGGCCTTAAAAAACTTTGGACTTGCATTTTCCTCTATTTTAATCGTTGCTGTTATGCCTTTTAGTGTTCCGAGTCCCTCCTGGAACACTTCTTGTGCGTCAGTTAGCATTTTTGACAGTCGTCCAGGTGTGGCGTCGTCATCCTTTTTGGCCTCAACCTTCAGTGCGTGTATGGAATGCCAATCTAATTGTATCTTCCGGATCCATTCACGTCCTAGTAGTGGTGGTCCTCCATCTGGCAATACATATAGGTCCATTTTAGGTATTTCCTGGCCTTTGTATATCACTTTCACCCTTATTTTTCCTTTGGGTTAGACTTTTTGCCCCGTGTACGTCTTCAAGACAATCTCTGTAGCTTTCAAGGGTATATGTGGAAATAGCCGCTTGTAGTCCTTTGGTTTATGACTGTTGGGGCTGATCCAGTGTCCAATTCCATTTTCACTTGGACTCCATCTATCTTGAGTGTGACCCAGATAGTCTGGTGATCCTCCATTTTGGTTACCTTATGTAGTTTCAGACAACCCAGCTCCTTGCTTCCGGAGTCTGTATCATTTCCCTGTTCGTCTGAACTACTGTCCATCACCTTATGTACCTTTTTGTACTTCTCCTGTGGAGATTTCTTGCTGTTGGTTTTCTTCCCTGACCTGCAGACTCTTGCTATGTGTCCTGTTTTTCCACACTCTCTGCACACTTGGTCCTTGAACCAACAATCCTTCTGATTGTGTGTTGTTCTGCCGCAGCGATAACACTTCCCTGCTCCATATGACATTTCATTGGTGCCGTATTCTTGCGGTCTCCGTTGTATCTCTGCAGCGCCCCGTGCGGCTGCTTCGTGTGATACTGCCATGCTGAAAGCCTTGTCCAGCGTAAGATCCTTTTCTGATGGAACCCAGAAACGGCTTCTTTCACTTTGAAGCCCACACACAAACTTGTCCCTTAACGTATCTGCTAGTCCCAATCCAAACTGGCAGTGTTTCGATAGCTTGCGCAGTTCCGTTAAGTACTCAGCATTACTTTTGTCTTTATGCTGGTTCCTTTTGTGGAACTTAAATCTTTCTGCTATCAGCAGCGGTGTGGGGCTTAAGTGGTCCTGTAGGATTTCTACTATGCTTTCGAAATGCTTCTCCACGGGCTTCTCTGGGGTTATCAGGTTTCGCAGTAAGCCATAAGTTTTTGCACCCATGGAATTTAACAAAACCAGTGCTTTCCTAGCATCTGGCACTTCATTCGCCCTGCAGTACACCTCAATGCGTTCCACATATGTCGCCCAATCTTCGACTTCATTGTCGAACGCCGTGATACTGCCATTCTTCGCCATCCGTGGGTGTAATTTAACTGTCTAAATGGCGTCTCCCGCGCTCTCCCTTCTTCTCCGCTGGAACAAAATGGCGTCTCCCGCGCTTTCCTTCCTTTCCGTGCTCGCCCTTCTTCTCCGCTGCAGCTTCAAAGAAAATGGCGTCTCCCGCGCTCTCCCTTCTTCTCCGCGGCTCAATGGCGTCTCCCGCGCTCTCCCTTCTCCCCGCGGATGCGGTTCAGCCCTTGAGCTCTGGCTGTGCTCTGCGCGTTCTCCTGTGCGCCTTTCCCGTTGCCGTCGCTCGGTCCTGAACCCGGCTGCTGCTTTACCCTCTCTCTCTCTCTCTGCTTGTTTTTCCTCGACGCCGCTCGGTTCTTTAACCCCCGGCCGCGCCCTGTGCGCTTCACCCTCTCTCTTACCCCGTCGACGCTGCTCGGCTTTTCTACGCCGTCGGTCTGCTCCCGCCGCCGCTGTCTGGGAAGGGTGTGCGCTGCACCTGTTGCCAGTCTGTTGCTGGATCGTCGTGGCTCTCAACAGCCACTCCTGCGATGTTCACTTGCTGCCGAATGACTGGGTGGTTGCTCGTGGTCGACGCCCGTGCTTCTGGCCTCGACTTTCTTCCAGCGTCCTCCCGGAGCGACTCCTTGACGGGAAATGCATTGTTGCAGGCAGATTCGAATCAACCTCGTCACCACTGTTAGATCTATGATTCTTTAAATAGGATGTTTCCCCAAGAACTACACGGAGGCTGTAACTTAACAATCAACAGGTGTTTACTGGAGTAGAGTAGTCTCAAGACTGAAGTACAGAAGCCTGCTCCGGCTTTATATACAGGTGTGGTCACTGCCGGTACTACAGTATACAGGAGCTGTAAAACAGTTCTCTCTTAAAGGTACATACACAAAAGGGACTATAACTTTCGGGGTTGCAGTCCCGCCTCCATCGAGTTGTGGCCAACCCACGCGATTTTCACCTGATTGACCTTGTTGAGCCCGCCCAGCGGGCTCAGTAGACCAATTAAGGGCCACCCAGCAACAGGTGACGTCACAGATTGACATTTCATCTGTCAAGAAATTTTGACAGATGAAATATCAGCGTTTGACAGCTGTTTGAAGCTGTCAAACACTGACAATCTGTGCGCCAGGTTAATTCCTTCCTCTCAGGATGATTGAGATCTCTCTCCGGAACAGAAAGCTGAATGCTGCAGATTTTGACAGATCGCGGCCATTCTGCTTTCTGTGCCGGTGAGATGAGGGACTCCCGAGACCTGAAGGAAGGAAGGCTGTAAAGGTAAGTACATTTAAGTAAAACTTCTTTAAACACTTTACACACACCAAACACACTTACCTCTGCACTCATGCACCCATCACACACCTGAACACCGGACATCTCGACCCCTCCAAGACCTTCATCCCGACGGCTCGCCTCGCTAACTTGGCGTGGTTTGGAGCCGTCGGGAATCCCACACTTCACCAATAAAAATAGGGATTAGGCTAAAAACTGCCTGTTAACAGGCAGTTAATTGGCACTAATCCCCTTCCCGCCTCCGGGAGGCGGGTCCCAGCGCGGGTCGGGTACCCGCCTCCTTTGAAATTGGCATGGAGGCGGGTTGGGGGCGGGATGGGTTCGTGCCCCCCGATTTCAAGATTTTAACCCCCCACACGCCTCCAATCCCACCTCCACGGCTCAATGAAAATCCTGCCCTAGGTGCCTGAAATTTTCCTCATTTGTCTTGAGCATCAATTTTTCTTCCATATAAAAGAAAACTTGTATCCTGTCCTCATTGAGCTGAACAACAACATTTTAAGCACCAAGATGGGCATCACCGCTTCATAATCTGCAAGAAAAAGTAATTGGAAAGTTGCATCTTAAGACAGACTATTTTAGTAGACAATGAAAAATAATCAATTACAAATCTTGCTGTCAAATAATCCTTGTGCTATTCTGTTCAAAATACAACTTTATCATATCGCTGAAGGAAATGAAAATAGTGGTACTGGCCAACATGCTATTCTATTCAAGCTTGAGAGACGTTATGCCCTTGGTCGTGAATTTTTCCATTTTATTTGTTTTACATAAAGTGGTAATTTGGCTCATTTGGTGGCAGTCTCATCTTTTATCAGAAAGTTGTGGGTTCAAACCCCACTAAAGGAATTGAGCAAATAATTTAGGCTGATACTTCAATGGCCGTTGCATTGTCAGAGGGGCTGGCTTTAAATGAGTTGTTAAACTAAAGCCTTGTCTTTCCTGCTTGGATGCACAGATAAGATCCCAGAGCAGGAAGTTCTCCCTCAACTAAAACCACCAAAAACATTACTTAGTCATTCAATCATTTTCTGTTTATGGGACCTTGTGCAGAAATTGTCTGTTTTTCTGCCTGTATATCAACAGTGACTGCACTTCAAAAGTAGCCCATTGGCTGCATATTTCTATTGCCACTGTTAATATTTCACATTCAAGTTCAAAGTGGATGGCCTCACACTTCTCCACATTGAACTCTATCTGCTATATTTTTGCTAACTTAGTCAGCATACATCCCTTCGGAGTAATTACAGCAAGTAATTTTTCTTTTTCCATTCGATGAAGCAAACGCCAATAATTTCTTCTTCTAATTTTGACCGTAGCTATAAAGAGTAAACATTCCAAATACAATACCAGTTCTGAAGGCTAATCCTGACCATTTCTGAATCAGGAAAACCTGAAATTCAAACTCATTTTTTCCACACACCTAGCAGTTTATGGAACATCACCACAGCGAACAAACAATTTCATGTCAATAAGTGTGGTTCACAGGCTCATCAAGAGTCAGCACTGACAACTGTATACCCTCCTGCGTGATCAAACACAAGTAACTAAAATTCAGATTGAAATAACCCAAAAAGCATCCCACCTCAATTCACATAAAACAGAAATAATACATACTGAATAGCCTTTGGACATCATTTCACAAGGATTTCTCTCTGCAGTTGTTGATTTACTCAACCACTCCTTTATCTCCACCTTCAATGCCCTTGTACGCTGCAGTGTCTCCTATCCCTGCCATTCCCCCATCTTTGCTCCCTCAAGTCCAATGGTTGCAAAATTGAACATACCTAGCACATAACTGGTTTAGCCATCCAGCTCAGATCTGGCGAGACTACATCAAATTTTACCAGGACCGGGTCTCCTCCGCCAAAACAGCCTAGTGCTCTAAATTCATCCTGGAGAGTAAAGATAACTGCAAGCTCTCTCCCCTATCCTCCCCCCTCTAAGTGTGAGGAGCTTGTGGATTTCTTTGTCACCAAGTTGGAGATCATCTGTGGAGCTGCCCTGCTGCTTCCCCCTTCCTTTGCCCACCAATCCAAACCTCTTCCAAGTCCCCTGCCTACCCTAGCCCTGACGCCCCATCTTTCTCTAGTTTCTTCCTCATTTCCTGCCATCCCTACCGAAGCTCATCTTATCCATCCCTTGCTGCCTTGATCCATTACCACTAAACCTTTAACCGCCCAACTTCTCTTCCTAACCCTTGTGCTAGCTGACGTTGCAAAAAGTTTCCTCTCCTCAGGAACTGTCCCGTTTCATGCCGTCCTGATCCCTGCCTCAAAATTACCATCCTCAACCCCTCTGCCTGTGCTAACTGCCACTCCATCTATAACTTCCCATTCCTGCACTGTAATCTCGGACATGCAAAAGTCCATCCTGGCCCCTTCCTCTTGCTATAGTGAGATATTCGTAGTAACAACAACATTGAAAACACACTGTGGGTAAGTGGGAAATTTTTCTAGTTCATATTTTCAGACCTCAATTTAAAAAATACTAAATTAAACATAAATCAGAATTATCAGTATGTAAATGTATTTAACGTAGTTGTGTTTCTTTTTTCTAATGTTTTCAACAAAGTTAATCATCTTTTACCCAGGAAAAGTAAGTTTGGTCATTTGGGCTTCTCTTGAAAACTTAATTTCTCTCAGGTCTAAAATCACCCTGGTCACTCTTTCCTGAATCCTTACTCATGCATCTATATCATTTTTGATGCAAGGTGACCCAAATTGCTCGGCTTACTCCAGAACTGATTCAACATTAATCTGTACAATGTCAGTATAACATTGTTCTGACTTGAAGTCCAGTGTCCTCTAGCCACACCCCAATATTGCTTTCTTTATTAATAACTGCTGCTCCTGAGCAAATACATTCCTTTTTGGGTCTGTCCATAGAGGTCCTTTCACATTCACTTTAATTGAAGACGATTGTATTCTGTGGCAGTTAATCTCTCTAACCCCAAGTCCACAAAATAAGGCCTTTTTTAGTTATACATATTTACTCTTACCGTTTCTTGTACGCATTACCTATATTAAAATCCATCAGCAACCAGTCTACATAATTGGTCCAAGATTCTTTGAAGACACTCAATCTCCTTTCTACTCAATTAACTGCCTACAGAGCTTTGAATCATCAGCAAATTTGATACATCTACACCAACACCCTGCTCCACCATTATTCACAAATATAGTTAATATAAAATAGCTAGAACATAGAAACATAGAAAAATAGGAACAGGAGTAGGCCATTCTGCCCTTCGAGCCTGCTCCGCCATTCAATATGATCATGGCTGATCCTCTATCTCAAGACCATATTCCCACTCTCTCCCCATACCCCTTGATGCCTTTTGTGTCTAGAAATCTAACTATCTCCTACTTAAATATATTCAGTGACGTGGCCTCTACAGCCTTCTGTGGTAGAGAATTCCACAGGTTCACCACCTTCTGCGTGAAGAAATTTCTCCTCATCTCAGTCCTAAATGTCCTTCCCCGTATCCTGAGACTGTGACCCCTCGTTCTAGACGCCCCCCGGCCAGGGGAAACATCCTCCCTGCATCCAGTCTGTCTAGCCCTGTCAGAATTTTATACGTTTCAATGAGATCCCCTCTCATTCTTCTAAACTCTAGTGAATACAGGCCTAGTCGACCCAATCTCTCCTCATACGACAGTCCTGCCATCCAGGAATTAGTCTGGTGAACCTTCGCTGCACTCCCTCTATGGCAACATACCATTTGCCTTCCTAACTGCTTGCTGCACCTGCATGTTTGCTTTCAGTGATTCGTGTACAAGGACATCCAGGTCCCTCTGTACATCAACATTTCCCTATCTATCACTATTTAAATAATACTCTGCCTTTCTGTTTTTCCTACCGAAGTGGATAACTTCACATTTATACTGCATCTGCCATGTATTTGCCCACTCACCCAACTTGTCTAAATCGCCTTGAAGCCTCTTTGCATCCTCCTCACACCACCACCTAGTTTCATGTCATCAGCAAACTTGGAAATATTACATTTGGTTCCCTCATCCAAATCATTGATATATATTGTGAATAGCTGGGAGCCCGAGCACTGATCCCTGCGGTACCCCACCAGTCACCCCGAAAAAGACCCATTTATTCCTACTCTCTGTTTCCTGTCTGTTAACCAATTTTTAATCCATGCCAGTATATTACCCCAATCCCATATGCTTTAATTTTGCACACTAACCTCTTATGTGGGACTTTATCAAAGGCCTTCTGAAAATCCAAATACACCACATCCACTGGTTCTCCCTTATCTATTCTACCAGTTACATCCTCAAAAAACTCCAGTAGGTTTGTCAAACACGACTTCCCTTTCTTAAATCCATGTTGACTTTGTCTAACCCCGTTGGTATTTTCTAAGTGTCTTTTTATCATATCCTTTATAATAGACTCTAGCATTTTCCCTACTACTGATGTTAGGTCTGTAGTTCCCTTTTTTACCTGCACCTGCATGTTTGCAGGTCCCAGAACAGATAACTCTGGAACTCTACTGGTTACTTTTGCCAGGCACAGCATTTTCCATATATCACCACGCTTTGTCTTCTATTACCAAGCCAGTTCTCAATCCATCTAGCCAATTTCTCAACTATTCCACATCATTTAGCTTTCTTACCTCATGAAAAACGTTATCAAATTATTGACTGGTCAACCTCATCACTGATTGACTGGTACTTACAATCCACCACTGCAAATTATTTATTATATAATTAGACAGGCTGGGACATATCTCTCAAGGAAGCTGCAGTAATCGCATCATGATTGCTAATTCTCTTGCATGAATTTCATCTTGCATCAGGTGGTGAGTCCACCAATGCACCAACATGCACTACCAACACAAAGTCTGATCATAAGAGAGAACAAACCCCATGTAAAACAGAAATAGTACACATGTATTATAAACTCATGCCAAGGATCAATTGCAAGGCTGTTTTCTCAATGATTGAGATAATTATGAACCACTTGCGGTTTGCTCTTGCAGTTTCATCCTCCAAAGCCGTTGACTGGATTATAGTAGGGCTTGAAATTAAACCACCAAAATTACCAGACAGCAAAACACCTTAACAAATTTACCGCTCCACTGAAAAAAAAACTAGTCCACAAATATTACATAAGATTTAAAAAGCTTTCCCTTGTACATTATGGACACATACAGAAATAAGTTGAAAGTATTTTTGGTAAAAAAAAATTGCTATAAATATGTAATATTACTTGGTCTTTCAGTTTTTGTGCAGCACCATGAATTATAGTTTCAAGGGTAATGTTCGTTTTATTGTAAATTCACAAAAATCCCAGTTAATCTTCTTGGACACCTAATAGTGTACTGGCAAGTCAGCATGTAGAATGAAACTATGAGGCTAAATAACTCACCATCTGTCCATCCTCTCGACAAGTGTGTCATAAAGAAAACTTGCCCCTCAGAGCATGTTTCTGCCATATGTTACCACTATCAGACTAGCCAGTCATTAAAAATATGCCTTGATCTAGACAGAAATTAAACTTCTCATAATTCCAGAGGATACATTCCAAGGTCATGTCAATCAATTTTCTGAGTCAACAGTCTGGTAATTACCATTAAAATATAAAACCTCAATTTTAGAAAGGCTATAGCCACTGTGCACACATTTCTTTACAATAGTATCTATTTTCACAGGCCTGTGCAAACAGTTAGTATATAGATTAGATGCAATTCCCACAATGAACCAATGTGTTCTCAATGAGCGCCTCGATCATGGGGTTTGAAAATAAAAGCATGTAACATAATAGTTTCCAACAGAAACTGGAAACGAATAGCTACTTCTTCCCATTACTCAGTAATTGTATGATTGCTCAATACAAGCCTGAAGATTTCTTAAAAGTGGATGATACCTACATGCACTGCCTATTTACCCCACACATAGAAAAACTATAATATTGAATTTATGCCATTTTGCTTGTAGCTTAATACACTTTAAACCTTCTTGACAAAAATTATTTTTTAATCTGTGCACAAAATAAGGGTCCTCTTACAGTCCTTTCGGTCTCATTATCATTTACCCGAGATATGGAGCGGTTTAAGACATAGTAGATGCAAGGTATATTTAGGAGACTGGTTGGTGACACTGAACCTAAAAAAATATTTAGCATAAAAAAAAGACATGACACTCCCTTAAATCCAAAGTACAATACACACGTATCTACCTTTAGTCATTACACAGAGTACAGTCACTGCTGCTTTTGAGCCAAATAAAATCAAAAGTGCATAGCACCAATTTGAAGCAGTTTTCTCATTAAGAAATAGCTCTGCTGAGATTGGGAATGCAGAAAAATTTGAGTTTTTAAATCTTCAGTGTGATCTGGAAATGCATAGGACCCACTGTTTCTTTTCACTATTTGAACAATCATGGCAAAATCTTCAATTCCATTCATTTCTCTATCACAGATGAACAGGAGGTGTTTAACAAATAACTCCACGTACCTATTATGAGTATCTGTTCAAATTAAAGTTCAACTATTCGAAAAGACTCATCAAGTTGCCAAAAAAAATCCATCAAATTTGCAGATAACTTGGGGAGCTTAGGGCCGAGGCAACTGAAGGCATGGCCGCCAATGGTAGGGGCGAAGGAAATCGAGGATACACAAGAGGCCAGAGTTGCAGGAGCACAGAGATCTGAGGGTTATAGGGCTGTAGGAGGTTACAGAGATAGGGAGGGGTGAGGCCATGGAGGAACTTGAACACATGGATGAGAATTTTAAATTCGAGGCATTGCCAGACCAGGAGCTCAGCGAGCACAGGGGTGATGGGCAAATGAGACTTGGTGCAGTAGACTGAGGAGCACTGAGTGATAGAACGTGCATAGAGAGACCTGAAAGGAGAGCAGTAGATGGCATTGACAGTGGAAAACTAAAGAATATCTGGATCAAAGATCCACCAAAACGATCACGGTTCCCAGAAAAATTGGAGGCCTGTGCTAGCAAAATTTGAAATACAATTGTTGAATTTTTCATGCATAGATGTTAGAAATATTTTAGGATATATATTGGAGTGAGTGGGGAAATGTGGCAATGCAAAGTACTGAAAACTTTGAGAGACATGATTGGTTGCTTTTGTGGTGGCTGCTCACACACCACACTGACAGTAGTTTGAAGCAGCAATCATGTTAACATGGCAGTTATTGAATACAGCTACAATTCCCAGCTGCAGAACTCCTTGCCTCAGCCCCGTTACTGTAGGTGCCAC
This sequence comes from Somniosus microcephalus, assembly GCF_052327205.1. Lineage (NCBI taxonomy): Eukaryota > Metazoa > Chordata > Chondrichthyes > Squaliformes > Somniosidae > Somniosus > Somniosus microcephalus. Next base: position 26,784,519 of record NC_140993.1, on the reverse strand, counting down.
TCAAAGGCCACAAGAAGAAAAAAATTAAGGAAGCTTCGTCCTAGGATAACTATTGTTCACCTCTTGGCTGCAAGATTGGAGCAGTACTGGGAAAAGTCGATGAGTAGATTACACATCCATCAACCTCTGTTACTTGGCCTGGGGGAGGAAAGAAGTGCTAAAATATGAAGAGATATTTCCCTAAAAAGAAAGCGCTCAGTTCTGTGTGGCACCGCACTTTCTTCTATGGACTATGGTTAAAATTCAGTCCAGGCTGGAATGTCTCCTTGCTGTGCGATCAGCAAGAACCCCATGTGAAGTTAGCTTCTGCAGTTGTAAGTCCGTTTCTGGTAAACATGGGCCAACTGTGCATAAGTGCAAAATTGCAAGTTTGCCATCACTGACATTCCTTGCCTCAATATGCACCAGAAAATCCTTTCCATCCACCGTGAATAATCATGACAGTAAATGCAAAACTTCAAGATAATTTTCAAATGCTTGAAAGCTGTACTTTATTAAGCCTATTACATTATCAGGTTTTTAAAAAATGAAATATAACTTGATGCTATTTCACACCTGTCCAATTCAGTCACATTGTTCACCCATAAATAAATATTACAGATGAGAAAGGCCATTCAGTCCTGCATTGCAGCATCCAATTGTTTCTTAAATGGTTCCAGAGATTTTGCCTCCGCTACTCTATCTGAAAGTTTCTCAACATTCATCAATCTTTGTGTGAAGAACTGCCTGATATTAGTCCTAAATTTACCTTTTACGAATTTGAACCTGTATCCCCTGGTCCTATTCTTGCAAAGTAAATATTCAACATTTAACTTTTATATTTATTTAACTACAGGTTGAACGTCCCGAATCCGGCAACCTCGGGACTGAGGCCGAGCTGGTTTTCCCGGACTTCAAAACGTGTTTCTGATGTCCGAAGTCCGGAAATATCGAAACCTGGGCTCAGGTATTTCTGGAAATACCTCAACCTGTATCTAGAATAACTCTATAGATGACCTTTTCAATCCAAAAACACCAAGTTTCTCCAGTCTTTCCCCATAATTCAGATCTTTTGACACGAGGGATCAGCCTTTCTCTGCACTGCTTTGAGTGCTTGAATATCTGCCTTGGCTCTCATTGACCAGAAATGGACACAGTACTCAAGGCATGGTCCAACCAATGCGCTATACATTTCCCCTAATTTGTATTCTACTGTTTTGGCTATGTAGTTCAACCTTCTAATGGTTTACGTCTGTGAATGCAAAACACCCAAATGCAATGTTCCCATTGCGAGAAGGTCACTTCCAGGTCAGGTTTAAATTTACACTGGATGGGTGGCAGTCAAATAACTCTCATGGTTGAGTATTGGACACCATTCAGAGCTCAAGTTCACATCATAGCCTTAGCCAATGATTTCAACTGAATGGTCTCTGTTGCTATGTTTTGCCAATTCTCGGCTTGGCTACAGGCTTAAGTAAAAATCCTATTAAAATATAAAAAGAAACAATTGAGTTTGTATTATTTTAGGCTCAATAGTTTTCCCACAAGCTCATGGTATGACAGGGATTATAAAGTCAGGAATCTATTTTTACTAATGAAAAACAAAAGTTTTATAGCCACAATGCAACCACTTGAATCTCCAAAACTAAAAATCCTAAGCATTTAAATAACATACATTTATATAGCACCTTTAAAAGTAGTTAAACGTCCCAAGGCGCTGCACAGGAGCGTTAACAAAATTTGACACCGAGCCACATAAGAGGATATTAGGTCAGATGACCAAAAGCTTGGTCAGAGGTAGATTTGAAGCAGCGTCTTAAAGGAGGAGCGGTGGAGAGGCTTAGGGAAGAAATTCCAGAGCTTAGGGCCTAGGCAGCTGAAGGCACGGCCGCCAATGGTGGAACAATTAAAATCGGGGATGCGCAAGATGCCAGAATTGGAGGAGCGCCGCAATCTGAGAGTTATAGGGCTGGAGGAGGTTACACAGATAGGGAGGGGTGAAGCCATGGAGGGATTTGAAAACAAAGATTAATATTTTAAAATCAAGGCATTGCCAGACCAGGAACCAACAATTTGGCTTCAGTGCCCATCAGCTCGAGAGGGTAAAAATCAACCCAAGACCCCACTTGGGCAGATACGGTGGCATAGTGGTTAGCACTGTTGCCTCACAGCGCCAGGGACCCGGGTTCGAATCCGGCCTCGGGCGACTGTCTGTGTGGAGTTTGCACATTCTCCCCGTGTTTGCGTGGGTTTCCTCCGGGTGCTCCGGTTTCCTCCCACAGTCCAAAGATGTGCGGGTTAGGTTGATTGGCTATGATAAATTGACCCTTAGTGTTAGGGGGATTAAATACGTGGGGTTACGGGGATAGGGTGGGATATGTGTTGGTGTAGGGGTTACGGGGATTGGGTGGGATATGTGTCGGTGCAGGCTCGATGGGCTGAAATGGCCTCTATCTGCACTGTGGGGTTTCTGTGATTCTGTGATTCCTGTCCGGTGGCTTCTGCTCGAAAGTCCATACAGGTAAACTTCAAATGAGTGCAAGGTCTGCCCCAGAGTTGAAAAGCCTACTGCCACTGGTGCTCACACAAGAACGGCCATTTGGATGAGACACCAGTGGGATAGTCACTCACAGACCAGTGGCATAACTAAAGTAAAATTGGGGAAAAAAATAATCTCTGATTCTCTTTTCAAAGCTTGGGAGCCCTTAGTTCTAAAAACCATTCTAGTTTTCTTTTGAAAAATCTTCAATAGATCAAGTTCCATTGTAGAATACCTAGAACTTGGTACACTATTTAAAATGTGGTCTTTCTAATGACATGGCTTGTACTGTGCTCCTTTCAACATCTGGAACTCTGTTCAAATTTAACTTCCCTGATTCCTCCACCATCAGGATTAGGCTACTCTGCTGAACTATAGACTCTGCTACTCAGTCACTTCTAGTTTTAAGATAACCTCTTCTAGCCTATAACTCATCCCCTAGCAGCTGCTGTTACCTGCTGAGCTTCTGACTGTACTTTGATGCATTTCCGCTGGTTGGGGAATCGAGGACTAGGGGACACAGCCTTACAATTAGGGCCAGGCCTTTCAGGAGTGAAGTTAGGAAACACTTCTACACGCAAAGGGTGGTAGAAGTTTGGAACTCTCTTCCGCAAACTGCAGTTGATGCTAGGTCAATTGTTAAATCCGAGATTGATAGATTTCTGTTAACCAAAGTATTAAGAGATACGGGACAATGGTGGGTATATGGAGTTAGGTCACGGATCAGCCATGATCTCACCGAATGACGGAACAGACTCGAAGGGCTAAATGGCCTACTCCTGTTCCTATAATGTACTGTTGGGTTTCTCAGCTTTATTTTGCTGCTGTGTGGATCCTGGACAGAAATCTACTTTCTCCTGGGCCGAAGTCCATTTCACCGCTGGCTTCTGGACCTCTGACATCCACCGTCGCCATCCCTTTCTACAGGGACTGTATTTTCTGCTGGGCTACCTCGATGCGAATACATGGTCTGCTCCATCGCCCTCAGCTTTCTACTCCTGTGTCGGGAAATTTTCACTGCACTGAGAAAACTCTGATCTGTTCCTGCTGTTTCCCATTCTGTTCTGAATTCTGCTCCATTGCTGCCGCATGACCTTTGCTTTACTGCTTTCTTCCCATTGCCGCTGACTCTATTCATCTCTCCGCTGCTGTGCACTACTAATCACTCAAGGTCATTACTCACTTAGCTGGACCACTAGAACAATCTTTACTGGCTTGTGGTCAACTCTCCACACCTGCCTGGCTCTCCACTTTCCATAGGAAAACCTCTTCTAGTTGGCCCACTGATACTCTGCCCCTCAAACAACTCCTGGGCTCACTCACCCTCCACACCTGTCTCCGTACCTGGCCATTAGTTCATCAATGCCCCAAACTGACTCCACCCATCGTGCCAACCTCTTTCCAGTCAAGCTCACCCCCTTCCACTGTTGACCTCTTGGACTCTGCCAACAGATCAACAATCACCACACCTCTCCACATCTCCCTCTAGAATGTCCATTCACTCGCGAACAAGGCTACTACCACCCACGACCTAGCTGTGGATGACTGTAGTGACATCATGGCCTTAACAAAAACTTGGCTAGCAGGAAGCGACGACGACACCTTGCCCCCAAGTGAAGCCCCCCAACCTAGCCTTAAACACTAACGCAGAAAATAAATTCCACAGCCTCAACTTCGCAAAGTTTCTCCTGCCCTCTGTTCCAAGTCTCTTACATTTAATCTTGTATCTGTAGCCCATTGTTCTTGACCACCGCTCGACATGTTGTCACATCCTTTCATAATTTTGATTACTTCTATTATACTGTCCTGTAATCTGCCTTGTAACAAAAAAAGACCCAATTTTTGATCTTGTTCTTCGTATTTCTATTTCCTCATACCAGACATCATTCTCATCAATCTTCATTATACCCTCTCTAAAGCGTTTAGTGTGGAGCCCAATAATGCACACTCTAACTGAAGTCTTAAGATTTTATATAGGCTCATTTTGCTTTTTATGAATACGTGGCTAGAGGAATGGTGCAAGGGGGAGGGATTCAAATTCCTGGGACATTGGAACCGTTTCTGGGGGAGGTGGGACCAGTACAAACAAGACGATTGGAACCTGGGCAGGACTGGGACCGATGTCCGAGGGGGTGCGTTTGCTAGTGCTGTTGGGGGGGGTTTAAACTAAAATGGCAGGGGGTTGGGAACCTGTACAGGGAGACAGAGGAAAGGGAAGCAAAGATAGAAACAAAAGACAGGAAGGAGAAAAGCAAAAGTGGAAGGCAGAGAAATCAAGGGTGTAAATCAAACAGGGCTACAGTAAATAATAATTCTAAAAGGACTCTAAGTATTAAAAAAACAAGCCTGAAGGCTTGTGTCTTAATGCGAGGAGCATTCATAATAAGGTGGATGAATTAGCTGCGCAAATAGATGTAAACGGATATGATGTAATTGGAATTACGGAGACATGGCTCCAGGGTGACCAAGGCTGGGAATTCAACATCCAGGGGTAATCAATATTCAGAAAGGTCAGGCAAAAAGGAAGAGGTGGGGTAGCATTGCTGGTTAAAGAGGAGATTAACATAATATTAAGGAAGGATATTAGCTCTGATGATGTGGAATCTGTATGGGTAGAGCTGAGAAATACCAAGGGGCAGAAAACGTTAGTGGGAGTTGTATACAGACCCCCAAACAGTAATGCTGAGGTTGGGGATGGCATTAAACGGGAAATTAGAGACACGTGCAATAAAGGCACCGCAGTTATCATGGGTGACTTTAATCTTCATATAGATTGGGCTAACCAAATTAGTAACAATACTGTGGAGGAGGAATTCCTAGAGTGTATACGGGATGGTTTCCTGGACCAATGTCGAGGAACCAACTAGAGATCAGGCCATCTTAGACTGGGTATTATGTAATGAGAAAGGATTAATTAGCAATCTTGTTGTGCGAGGCCCCTTGGGGAGGAGCGATCATATGATAGAATTCTTCATTAAGATGGAGAGTGAAGTATTTGACTCAGAGACTAGGGTCCTGAATTTAAATAAAGGAAACTACGATGGTATGAGGCGCGAGTTGTTAGGATGGATTGGGGAATGTTACTTAAAGGGTTGATGGTGGATAGGCAATGGCAAACATTTAAAGATCGCATGGATGAACTACAGAATTTGTTCATCCCCATTTGGCATAAAAATAAAACAAAAAAGGTGACTCAACCGTGGCTAACAAGGGAAATTAGGGATAGCATAAGATCCAAGGAGAGGACATATAAATTGGCCAGAAAAAGCAGCAAACCTGAGGATTGGGAGCAGTTTGTGAAGACAGAACCAAAGTATGTATTTAATTGGTCTGCCATTTAGAACTAGCTACATAAAGACACCAGGCAGTTGAAACACAGCACATATCCTGTGATTTACCATAAGCAATGGCACAGGAGATGCATTAGTACATATACTTTGTTTTTTCTGTCTTCACAAAGGAGGACACAAATAACCTTCCAGAGATATCGGGGAGCACAGGGTCTAATGAGAGGGAGGAATTGAATGAAATCAGTATTTGTAGGGAAATGGTGTAGGGAAATTGACGGGATTGAAAGCCGATAAATCCCCAGGGCCTGATAATCTACATCCTAGGGTACTTAAGGAAGTGGCCCTAGAAATAGTAGATGCATTGCTGGTCATCTTCCAAAATTCTATAGACTCTGGAATAGTTCCCATGGATTGGAGGGTAGCTAATGTAACCCCACTATTTAAAAAAGATGGTAGAGAGAAAACGGGGAATTATAGACCGGTAAGCCGGACATCAGCAGTGGGGAAAATGCTAGAGTCCATTATAAAAGATGTAATAGCAGAGCACTTTGAAAACAGTGACAGGATCAGACAAAGTAAACATGGATTTACAAAAGGTAAATCATGCTTGACTAATCTACTGGAATTTTTTGAGGATGTAACTGGTAGAATAGAAAAGGGAGAACCAGTGGATGTGGTGTATTTGGACTTTCAGAAGGCTTTCGATAAGGTCCCGCATAAGAGACTGGCGTGTAAAGTTAAAGCACAAGGGATTGGGGGCAAGGTACTGACTTGGATAGCGAACTGGTTGGCAGACAGGAAGCAAAGAGTTCGAATAAACAGGTCTTTTCCCAAGTGGCAGGCAGTGACTAGTGGGGTACCGCAGGGATCGGTGCTAGGACCCCAGCTATTCACAATATATATTAAATGATCGAGACGAGGGAACCAGATGTAGTATCTCCAAGTTTGCAGATGACACAAAGCTGGGTGGGCGTGTGTGCTGTGAGGAGGATGCGGAGAAACTCCAGTATGATTTGGACAGGTTGGGTGATTGGGCAGATGCATGGCAGATGCAGTATAATGTGGATAAATGCGAGGTTATCCACTCTGGTGGCAAAAACAGGAAGACAGATTATTATCTGAACGGCAATAGATTGGGAAAAGGGGAAGTGCAACGAGACCTGGGTGTCCTTGTGCACCAGTCGCTGAAGGTAAGCATGCAGGTGCAGCAGGCGGTTAAGAAGGCAAATGGTATGTTGGCCTTCATAGCGAGAGGATTCGAGTACAGGAGCAAGGATGTCTTGCTGCAGTTGTACAGGGCCTTGGTGAGACCACAGCTTGAGTATTGTGTGCAGTTTTGTTCGCCTTATCTGAGGAAGGATGTTCTTGCCATGGAGGGAGTGCAGCGAAGATTCACCAGACTGATACCTGGGATGGCAGGAATGACGTATGAGGAGAGATTGGGTCGATTGGGCTTATATTCGCTAGAGTTTAGAGGAATGAGAGGGGATCTCATTGAAACTTATAAAATTCTAACAGGACTAGACAGGCTAGATGCAGGAAGGATGTTCCCGATGGCAGGGGAGTCCAGAACCAGGGATCACAGTCTAAAGATAAGGGGTAAGCCATTTAGGACTGAGATGAGGAGGAATTTCTTCACCCAGAGAGTGGTGAACCTGTGGAATTTTCTACCACAGAAGGCAGTTGAGGCCAACTTATTAAATATATTCAAGAAGGAGTTAGATATATTTCTTAAGGCTAAAGGGACGAAGGGATATGGGGAGAAAGCAGGGACAGGGTACTGAATTTGGATGATCAGCCATGATCTCATTAAAAGGCAGAACAGGCTCGAGGGGCCAAATGGCCTACTCCTGCTCCTATCTTCTATGTTTACACTCTGGGATAAAACCAACAATTCTATTGTCTTTTTTGCAGCCTTGTCAACCTGAGATGGCCATGGGGCTTTCAACATATAATCTAAACAGACACTTCACTGCAGTACTGAGAGGGTGTTGCATTGTTGGAGGTGCTGTTAGAATTAAGATGCAAAATTAAGGCCCTATCTGCCTGCTAAAAGGTCCCACAGAAGTAGTTGAAGAGCAGGGAGTTCTCCCAGTGTCCTGGGCCAACATTCCTCTCAAGCAGCACTGCCAAAATCAGATTAGCAGGTCTTTTAGCTGCTGTTTGTGGGACTTTAATGTTCACTATTTAGCTGCTGCATACATAATCCTGACTGCAATTCAAAAAGTAATTACTTAGTTGCATATCACCTTGAATGTGTTAAGGCGCTATATATAATGCAGATACTCTCTCAATTCCTTTAACCCATAGGAAACCAATTTAATGTAATTATATATTGACATCCTATAGTATTTTGCTAAAGATAAACATGATGATCTATTCCCTCAGAATTTTTCATAGAACACCTTAAAAATTAAAAAATGCTCATGTATCAAGACTTTTTTAATGCAGCGAAGGATATTTATATCTTAAAAAGCAACAGGGGTTCTTGCTTTTTCCCCAATCACGAGAGTTTTCACCTTGTCCAAGCCCCTTTGATTAGCACATTTTCTCATTTTAGAATCATAGAATGGTTACAGCACAGTAGGAGGCTATTTGGCCCATCGAGTCCATGCCGGCTCTCTGCAAGAGCACTTCAGCTAGTCACACTCCCCCGCCCTTTCCCCGTAGCCCTGCAAATATTTTTCCTTCAGGTACTTATCCAATTCCCTTTTGAAAGCCACGATTGAGTCTGCCTCCACCACCCTTTCAGGCAGTGCATTCCAGATCGTAACCACTTGATGCGTAAAAAAAGTTTTTCCTCATGTCGCCGTTGGTTCCTTTGCCAATCACCTCAAATCTGTGTCCTCTGGTTCTCGACCCTTCTGCCAATGGGAACAGTTTCTCTCTATCTACTCTGTCTAGACCCCTCATGATTTTGAAAACCTCTATCAAATCTCCTCTCAATCTTCTCTGCTCTAAAGAGAACAGCAGCTTCTCTAGTCGATCCACGTAACTGAAGTCCCTCATCCCAGGAATTACTCTCGTAAATCTTTTCTGCACCCTCTCTAAGGCTTTCGCATCCTTCCTAAAGTGCAGTGCCCAAAATTGGATACAATATTCCAGTTGAGGCCAAAACAGTGTTTTATAAAAGTTCATCATAACTTCCTTGCTTTTGTGCTCTATGCCTCTATTTATGAAGCCCAGTAGCCCGCATGCTTTTTTAACCGCTTTCTCAACCTGCCCTGCCACCTTAAACAATTTGTGCACATATACCCCAGGTCTCTCTGTTTATGCACCCCCTTTAAGATTGTACTCTTCCAATTATATTGCCTCTCCTCGTTCTTCCTATCAAAATGTATCGCTTCGCACTTTTCTGCGTTAAATTTCATCTGCCACATGTCCGCCCATTTCACCAGCCTGTCTATGTCTTCTTGAAGTCTATCACTATCCTCCTCATTGTTCACTATACTTCCAAGTTTTGTCTCATCTGCAAGTTTTGAAATTGCATCCTGTACTCCCAAGTCCAAGTCATTAATATATATCAAGACAAGAAAAGCAGTGGAGCGAGTACCGACCCCTGGGAAACACCACGGTATACCTTCCTCCAGTCCGAAAAACAACCGTTCACCACTACTCTGTTTCCTGTCACTTAGCCAATTTCGTATCCATGCTGCCACTATCCCTTTTATTCCATGGGCTTCAACTTTGCTGGCAAGCCTAATATGTAGCACTATATCAAACGCGTTTTGGAAATCCATATACACCACGTCAACCGCATTGCCCTCATCAACCCTCTGTTACCTCATCAAAAAACTCGATCAAGTTAGTTAAGCACGATTTGCCTTTAACAAATTCGTGCTGGCTTTCCTTAATTAATCCACACTTGTCCAAGTGATTGTTAACTTTGTACTTGATTATTGTTTCTAAAAGCTTCCCCACTACAACTGGAAAGAGGCGGCAGAGAATAAAGAGAGAGGTACCAGAGGGCAGCGCGGACCTGAAAGGAGTTGACAGCAGAGGCGGCAAATAATAAAGAGCGGGACCCAAGGACAGCACCGACCTGGAAGGAGTCGGCAGAGAAGAGAGAGAGCGGGACGCGAGGACACCACGGACCTGAAAGCAGTCGGCAGCAGAGGATAAAGAGAGAGGGACCCAAGGACAGCACGAACCTGGAAGGAGTCGGCAGCAGAGACAACAGTACAAATCTGGCGAATTCTAAAAGTACAGCAAAATCAAGGACCGACATCGTTGGACAGCAGGTAGGTGATTGGTGGGTGAGTATTAACTTTATTTTCTCTTACGCAATAAACTAATATAACTATAAATAATTCATGTGAATAAAGACTTTAACTAAGCGAGTGAGAGAAGCGGCCAGAGATAAAGGTAGGCCCGACTTTTATGACTCTTAGTCTTAAGTTTATTTCTGCAATTTAGTTAATAGTCGAATAAATAGTGGCACGACAGGGCACCTCAGTCCCGTGGATTGTACATCCTGCACCATGTGGGAAATCCAGGACACTTCCCGTGTCCTGGACAACCATGTGTGCAGAAAGTGTTGTTGGCTGGAGGAGCTCGAGCTCTGGGTTTCGGTGCTTGAGCAGCAACTGGCGTCACTGTGGTGCATCCATGAGGCTGAGCGCTACGTGGATAGCATGTTTCAGGAGGTGGTCACCCCGCAGCATAAGAGTGTGCAGGCAGAGGGGGAATGGGGGACCATCAGACAGACAAGGAGGACCAAGCAGGTAGTGCAGGAGTCCAGCGTGCAACTCGCTCTCTAGCCAGTGAATACTGGTGAGGGCAATGGTTCCTCTCGGGAGTACAGCCAGAGCCGACTCCTCGGCACCAAGGGTGGCTCAGCTTCGGGGCGGGGGGGGGGGGGGGGGGGGGGGGGGGAAGATCGGGAAGGCAATAGTGGTAGGGGAATCGAAAGTTAGGGGAACCGATAGGCGTTTCTGCGACTGCAGCCATGATTCCAGGATGGTATGTTGCCTCCCTGATGCCAGGGTCAAGGATGTCACTGAGCGGGGGGAGGGTGAACAGCCAGAGGTCATGATCCATATCGGTACCAACAACTGAGGCAGAAAAAGGGATGAGGTCCTGCAGGCAGATTTTAGGGAGCTAGGAAAGAGATTAAAAAGCAGGACCTCAAATGTAGTAATCTCTGGATTACTCCCTGTGCCACGAGCTAGTATTATAGCAATAGGAGGATGAATGTGTGGCTGGGGAAATGGTGCAGGAGGGAGGGCTTCAGATTTCTGGGACATTGGGACCGGTTCTGGGGGAGGTGAGACTTGTACAGGTCAGACGGGTTGCACCTCAACAGAGGCAGAACCAATGTCTTCGCAGGGGAGTTTGCTAGTGCTGTTGGGGAGAGTTTAAACTAATTTGGCAGGGGGATGGGCACCAGGATTAGCATTAGAAAGGAGAAACAAAGTGTGCAAAGGATGAGGAGAGACAAATAGCACTAGAGTAAGAAATAGTGAGGTTATTAGGTGGAGTCAGACTAAGAGAATACAATAAGGTCTAAGACAGGTTTATAGTGCATGTATATAAACACACGAAGCGTGGTAAATAAGGTTGGTGAGTTGCAGGCACAAAGAGCCATATGGGAATATGTCGTGGCTCACAAAAAAGGCAGGATTGGGTTTTAAATATTCCTGGATATAAGGTGTTCAGGAAAGATAGGGAAGGAAAGAAAGGAGGTGGGGTGGCAATATTGGCTATAGTGCTGGAGAGAGATGATGTACTGGAGGCGTCAAGGACAGAATCTATTTGGTTAGAGTTGAGAAACAATAGAGGTGCCATTACACGACTAGATGTATTCTATAGGCCACCAACTAGTGGGAAAGATATAGAGGAGCAAATTTGCAGGGAAATTACAGAGAGGTGCAAGAACTATAGAGTAGTGATAATGGGGGACTTCAATTATCCTAATATAGGCTGGGATAGCAATAGTGTAAAGGGGAGAGAGGGCAAAGAATTTCTGGTGTGTTCAGGAGAACTTTCTTGATCAGTATGTTTCCGGCCCAACAAGGAAGTAGGCATTGTTGGATCTGGTTCTGGGGAATCAGGTGGGTCAAGTGGAGCAAGCGTCAGTAGGGGAACATTTAGGGAACAGTGATCATAGTATCATAAGGTTTAGATTACCTACGGAAAAGGACAGGGAGCAATCTAGAGTAAAAATGCTTAATTGGAGGAAGGCAAATTTCAGTGAGTTGAGAACGGATCTGGCCCGGGTAAATTGGAATCAAAGATTGGCAGGCCAGACTGTAATCGAACAATGGACTGCCTTTACAGAGATGGCTCGGGTACAGTCGAGGTACATTTCCACAAGGGGGAGAGGTAGGGCAACTAAAGCCAGAGCTCCCTGGATGACAAAAGAGATAGCAAGATGAAGCAGAAAAAGAGCGAGTATGACAGATGTCAGGTTGAGAACGCAAGTGAGAATCAGGCTGAACATAGAAAGTTTAAAAAGGAAGTAAAAAAGAAAATAAGTGGGGCAAAGAGAGAGTACGAGAATAGATTGACAGCTAACATAAAAGGGAATTCAAGAGTCTTCTATAAGCATATAAATGATAAACAGATAGTAAGGAGGGGTGGGGCCGATTAGGGACCTAAAAGGAGACCTACGCACGGAGGCAGAGGGCATGGCTGAGGTACTAAATGAGTACTTTGCATCTGTCTTCACCAAGGAAGAAGATGTTGCCAAAGTCAGTGAAACAGGAGGTAGTGGAGATACTGGATGAGATAAAAATTGATAAGGAGGAGGTACTAGAAAGGCTGTCTGTACTTAAAGTTGATAAGTCACCAAGACCGGATAGGATGCATCCTAGGATGCTGAGGGAGGTTAAGGAGGAAATCGCAGAGGTACTGTCCGTAATCTTCCAATTCTCCTTAGATACAGGGGTGGTGCCAGAGGACTGGAGAATTGCAAATGTTACACCCTTGTTTAAAAAAGGGTGTAAGGATAAACCCAGCAACTACAGGCCAGTCAATTCTGCAGCCGCTTACCTTCTCTTTTATGCATAGGTTTGATCAGGCAGGGCATGATAGAAAAGTCTGGTCTCGTCACAACTGTAAAAACTTTTTGTGTACAAGGTGGTGTCTCATTTTCCTGCAGCACAGAAATCCATTCAATGCTTCAAACTTTCCATGCTGAATTTTTAGGCAATCTCATTACAACTGCAACATGCATTTATATAGTGCCTCTAACATAGTAAAACATCTTAAGGCGCTTCACAGGAGCGTTATCAAACAAAATTTGACACCAAGCCACATAAGATGATATTAGAACAGATGACTAAAAGCTCGGTAAAAGAGGTAGGTTTGAAGCAGTGTCTTAAAGGAGGGGAGAGAGGTGGAGATGTTTAGGGAGTGAATTCCAGAGATTAGGGCCTTGGCAGCTGAAGCCACGGCAGCCAATGGTGGAGCAATTAAAATCGGTGATGCACAAGGGGTCAGAATTGGAGGAGTGCCGAGATCTCAGAGGGATTTGGGCTGGAGGAGGTTACAGAGATAGGGAGGGAAGAAGCCATGGAGGGATTTGAAAACAAGGATGAGAATTTTTAAAATCGTGGCGTTGCCAGACCGGCAGCCAATGTAGGTCAGCGAGTACAGGGGTGGATGGACGAATGGGACCTGGTGCAAGATAGGACACGGGCAGCAGAGTTTTGGATGAGCTCAAGTTTATGGAGGGTGGAAGATGGGAGGCCGGCCAGGAGAGGATTGGAATGATCAAGTCTAGTGGTAACAATGGCATGGATGAGGGTTTCAGCAGCAGATGAGCTGAGGCAGGGACAGAGTCGGGTGATGTTAGAGGTGGAAGTAGACGGTCTTGGTGATGGAGCGGATACATGGTCAGAAGCTCATCAAATACGACACCAATGTTGCGAACAGTCTGGTTCAGCCTCAGACAGTTGCCACAGAAGGATGGAGCTGGTATCTCGGGAACGGACTTTGTGGCAGGAACCGAAGACATTAGCTTTCAACAGGTAGCCATCAAGCGGTAATTTGAACTCGTGATTAAACCAGCTAAACAGCACTTTGTCAACATCGGCCATCTTACTTTCACGCTTCCATTTCCCATCACAGTTCTTATTTCTTTACCAATCCTTCAAGGTGTCTGCTTTTCTTTTCAGAATTCGAGAAACGCCATACTTCTGTGTGACCTGCTTTTGAATTTTCAATTCCTTTACCCTGTTCAAAACATTTTGCTCGCAAAGTGCTTTTTTTGTTGAGTCACCTTGAAATTTGACTTCCATTTCTTCCTCACCCACACAACACAGCAAACCGTTAGAGATGACTCGAAACCAGGTCAAATTGTTTTTTTTTTTTTAAATCGCATGTTGACCAACTAACACAGATTGTGAGGTGAAAGCCTCATGTTCAAAGGTGAAAAGTGTCATTAAAGCGGGAATTTCAGCACACCACACTTACATAGGAACCTGAATTGAATTGCAATAAAACAAACTTTACACAATTGGAAGTATAGAGGAAAAAACAGGGCACTATAAAAATGGTTGTGTTAAAACGGGAAAAGCAATTAGGCGAGTTGCAACTAAACGGGTATGACCATCAATCTCAGTTTAGGTGCCCCATAGTATCCTAACAGTTACTGGCCAGAAATTCAGGTCCCCACGGGTGTTATGCGCTGCGTACTCACCCGTAAGGCCAACGGAAGTGCCGGTTTCGCGCATGCACTGGGAACCGGAACTTCCGTTCCCTTGAAGGAAGGGGTTCGGAGGTCAAACGCGTGCGCCGGAGAGGCAGCGCGTAGACCTTGAACTTCCGATTTTTTTTTTTTTTTTTTTTTTTTTAAAAACAGGTTTCTCCATGCGGGTAAGTCCCTAGCAGCTGCGCGTGGAAAAAGTAAGCGCAAGGCCTGCTTTTAACAAGGCAAGAGGTTAACTAAGTAAAATTAAAACATTTTTTCCACAGGTTTATCATTTTAAAATACTTTAAAGAAAGGTAAGTTTATTTTTAGTCCCATTAAAAACTTTTGTTTAAAATAGTTAACTTATGTAATTTATAGTTATTTTAAAAATGTGATTTTTTAAAAATTTATTTGAAGTTTTACTTAGGTTTTGGGGCCAATCTCTATTCATAGATTTGACAGGTCTTCCTGTCAAATCTATGAATGGAAATTCCCTGCTCCGATTGGCTCGCCATGGCCCATGTGATCCCAGGGGACGCTGCGAACTAACTGCACCTCTGGGATACGCGAGCATTGCACACCGGCAGCTGGAGGAGGCCCAGGATCAGAATCCCACGCGGCCCCACAGCACAACGGCAGGTGCAGGTCGGGGGCTTGCGCCCGCGGGAAGCCTCCGGCCCGAATTTCTGGCCCACTGTGTAAATTCACACGTAAAAGGGCATGGACTGAACCCATCAACCTCTAAATTATTGTTTCTGCGACATTAAATGCTGTAAACTGAATACACTCCACAGTTTCATAAAACTTAACTGATTTGGTGCTCTTGAGTAACATTTTAGTTGTAAATGCCATGTCCCTCTTCAGGCAAAGGCACAGGGGGAAAGGTTGATTTATATAAAAAGCTATAAAGTCCTATTGCTAGAATGCATGCATCCATAATTTAAGACTGGTTACTAGTTGACACATATTTAAGATCACAATCTCAGGAGATCTGTATGAACTATTATATATGCAGTTATATACTATCTGTAAGAATATAGATATGTTTTTATAAATAGTCAGAGGCTGGGTATTCTGCGACGGGTGTCTCACCTCCTGACTCCCCAGCGCCTTTCCACCATCTACAAGGCACAAGTCAGGAGTGTGATGGAATACTCTCCACTTGCCTGGATGAGTGCAGCTCCATCAACACTCAAGCAGCTCGACACCATCCAAGACAAAGCAGCCCGCTTGATTGGCACCCCATCCACCACCTTAAACATTCACTCCCTCCACCACCAGCATACCGTGGCTGCAGTGTGTACTATCTACAAGATGGACTGCAGCAACTCGCCAAGGTTTCTTCATCAGCACCTCCCGAACCCGCGACCTCTTCCACCTAGCAGGACAAGGGTAGCAGGCGCATGGGAACACCACCACTTCCAAGTTCCCCACCAGGTCACACACCATCCTGAATTGGCAATATATCGCCGTTCCTTCATCGTCGCTGGGTCAAAATCCTGGAACTCCCTCCCTAACAGCACTGTGGGAGTACCTTCACCACACAGACTGCAGCGGTTCAAGGCGGCTCACCACCACCTTCTCGAGGGCAACAAATGCTGGCCTTGCCAGTGACGCCCACATCCCATGAACGAATATATCAAGGAGCCCCAGTAAAATTGAAGTCAATGGGAATCAGGGGAAAACTCTCCACAGGCTGGAGTCACACCAAGCACAAAGGGAGATGGTTATGTTTATAAATGCTGGCCTTGCTAGCGAAGCCCACATCCTGTGAATTAATAAAAAAGTGAATAGTAATGTAGACAGAATTGGTTTAAACTGTTCTCGCAAATCCTGTCTTTTCTCCTCAATGACGCTGATAACATTGGAGAAGGATGAACTTCAGGGCCGATGACATATTCTGTAAAGGTAGGCACATGCAGATTGTTAAATAAATAAGCTAGGTGGAGAATATTGAGATTAAAGGGTTGTTGGGATTGAAACACACAGGCTTTTAAAACACAGGCTTTTCATTACAGCAGGGGGATTGTAAGAGAATCACGACGACATTTCTGCAGTTACCAATCTGCTCAACCACACCCTCACCCCCCACCCCATCTTTGATGCCCTAGTCCTCATTAAAACCATTACTCGCTCTCACACTGGCCGTTCCCCCAGGCATGGCCTCATCTCCGCTCCCTTAAGACCAAGGGACGCAGGCTTAAACGGATATGGCGGACAAATGATTTAGCCATTCACCGCCAGATCTGGCTGGACTACATAAAGCACTATCTGGTCCTGCTCTCGTCTGCCAAAACTGCTCATTATTCCAGGATCATCCTGGAATACAAAGATAACCCCGGCTTCTTTTCTCTACTGCAAACAGTATTCTTAAACCCTTCTCTGGTCGCTTCCATCCTCACCTCCAACAAGTACGAGGAGCTCATGGACTTCTTTGTCACCAAGGTTGAGACCATCTGTTCAACTGCCTCACCGCTTCCCTCCCGTCCCCTAACCCATCAGGCCAAACTCCCTCTAAGGTTCCCCCTCTGCCCTACCCCTGAACTCGCATCTTTCTCCAGTTTCTCTCCTATCTTCCCTCTTGCCCATGAAACCCATCTTCTGCTCCCTCGACCCTATTCCCATTAAACTGCTGACCACCCAACTTCCTTTTCTGGCTCCCATGTTAGCTGACATTGTTAATGGTTCTCTCTCCTCAGGTACTGTCTCCCTCTCCTTCAAATCTGCTGTCATCACCCCCTCCTCAAAAAAGCAACCCTTGACCCCTCCATTCTTGCAAACTACCAACAATCTCCAACCTCCTTTTCCTCTCCAAAGTCCTTGAACGGGTTATTGCCTCCCAAATCCGTGCCCATCTTTCCTGGAACTCCATGTCTGAATCCCTCCAATAAGGTTTCTGCCCCTGCCACAGTACTGAAACGGCTCTTATTAAAGTCACAAATGACGTATGTGACTGCGACAATGGTAAACTATCCCTCCTCGTCCTGTCTGCAGCCTTTGACATGGTTGACCACAGCATCCTCCTCCAGACTGCTCATCTGACATCCAGTACTGGATGAGCAGAAATTTCCTCCAACTAAATATTGGGAAGACCAAAGCCACCGTCTTCGGTCCCCGCCACAAACTCCGTTCCCTATCCACCAACTCCATCCCTCTCCCTGGCAACTGTCTGAGGCTGAACTAGACTGTCCGACCACATATCCACGGCATCACTAAGACTGCCTTTTTCCACCTCCGTAACATTGCCCCTGCCTCAGCTCATCTGCTGCTGAAACCCTCATCCATGCCTTTGTTACCTCTAGACTTGACTATTCCAATGCACTCCTGGCCGGCCTCCCATTTACAAACCTCTGTAAACTTGAGGTCATCCAAAACTCTGCTGCTTGTGTCCAAACTCGCACTAAGTCCCGTTCGCCCATCACCCCTGTGCTCGCTGACCTACACTGGCTCCCGGTTAAGCAGCACCTCGATTTTAAAATTCTCATCATTGTTCTCAAATCCCTCCATGGCCTCACCCCTCCCTATTTCAGTAATCTCCTCCAGCCCTACAACCCTCTGAGATATCTGCGCTCCTCCAATTCTGGCCGTCTGCTCATCCCCGATTTTAATTGCTCCACCATTGGCGGCCGTGCCTTCAGCTGCCAAGGCCCCCAAGTTCTGGAATTCCCTCTCAAAACCTCTCCCCCTCACTTTCCTCTTTGAAGACGCTCCTTAAAACCTACCTCTTTGACGAAGCTTTTGGTCATCTACCCGAATATTTCCTTATGTGGCTTGGTGTCAAATTCTGTTTAACAACACTCCTATGAAGCGCCTTGGGACATTTTATTACTTTAAAGGCGCTATATAAATACAAGTTCTTGTTGTTGACAGCACAGAAGGAGGCCATTCGGCCCATCATGCCTTTGATGATCTTAAATTTTGTCCTCTCGTAACTGACTCACTAATTAGTAAAAAATAGTTTTCCTAATTGACCTCATCATAACCTCTCAATCTCCTCTCCCAGGCCTCCTCTTATCCTTCTTTGCCCTAATGAAGAAACCCTCAGTTTCTCTAGTCTCTCCTCATTACTAGAAACTCATGAAAGTGTTTTAATATTCTTAGACTTAAAATCAGGGCTCTTCTTGAGTCGTCAGCTTTTTGGGGGCAGTGTCATTTTTTTTTTGAAGCAAAGTCAGCTTTTGTTAGTTTTCTAGATTGTGGTGAATGCAATTCTGCAATTTTAATGTGAAAATTAAGTTACATTTTTACTTCTTTACGAATATTTAAGTGAGTTACATCTAAAATATACACTTGGTTTTTTAAAAAAGAGTATCAATCACTAGCTAAGCAAATTAAGTGGAAGTAACTTAATGCATATCAAGACAGTGGTAGCAATTATGTCATTACTAACAGCACATTTGTTGGAATTATAACAAAGCGTCCAAAAGACTGGTAACAGGGATTTGTAGAGGGTAACAAGGTGAATGTATGATTTAAAAGACTGCAAATACTAAAATGTGATGGGTTAGAAAACTGAAAGCCAAATTTCAATGCAAGTACCTGTAGTTCTAAATCTCGTATATACAGGAAATGGAACAGTCAAAGTTATGCAGTATGCATCCATACGTATAGCACAGTCAGAAATACTACAACCTTTTGCCACTGCATCCATACATATAGTTGCCTGCAGCGAACTTCAAAAGATTATTATTTTGCCTATAACATATGCAATGGAAGGATGTGGGTAATTCTTTGTACAATAGTTCCCAATTTGGAATAGCACGGAGTTGAGCAGAAAAGAGGTATTTCCATGGGAACGGAGAAAAGTAGAGTAAAACAAGCTCCCATGCACCACCTTTGCACAAGCTTGGAGCTCACTACGTTGCATAAGAAGTTTTCCTCTTAAAGTTCTAGGCTCAAAACAACTACTGAAGGATCACAATTTACTCTTTGCAACATTCACAACGTAATGTACAATCATTCAACAACCGCCTGAAGATAATAACATTTCTATTTTAGCTCAGACGAAAATCCTAAAGAACAGCCAAATATTTCCTCTCGAATGCAGACTTATTTGCCTGATGCATATCCATTGAAGTCAAAATTGAACTTTGTCATCTTGAAAATATTTTGAGATGCTAAAGCAAAATTCAACTTGGCACAAATTGGTTAATAAAATGCTGGGAAAACTGATAATTAAAATGTCAATTGGCATCACTTCAAAACTCCATTTTTATTTCAACATTTCATCTTTTCCAGTACATATCTACCAGATCATCACTCAATAAACTTGCCATAATTGCATTAAATTACTAACTCTCCAGTAAGGATGTCACAGTGCATCAACTATATTAAGCATTTGGTCAGTAAATGTCATGAAATGCAAGCAACAAGAAAAACCAAAATGGAGTGAAACTGTTCCTACTAATGCTACAGAAAACATTGCAATATTTTTTTTTAATGGTTACCAGGAATGATTTCAAGGTTACAGTCTCTTTTTGGGGTGCAGAAGACAGTTATAAACCTACTGAACACCTGTGGTTTGGTATAATTGGAACCCCTTTGTGACATTATTGTCCTGTAATTACTCTCAATTGTGCAGTTATTTAAACACAAAGTCACAATATTCTCAAGAAGTTAAAGTGAATTGCTCTTGCTGGATTTAAGGGTTTTGACCTACAAACGCCTCAATTGCTTGTAACTTGCTCATACTCTTTTTCTCTAGTATGAAAATTTCAGAAGCTATGAGCAAAATAGATTGCAGGAAGAATAAATTTACAAACTGATGCACTAAATTTGAGGACAAATTCTTTTAGTGCATTGTAGCATAGCACTGTGATACTTCCTGTATCCTTGGGACACTGCTGCAGAAAAAAATACTATCTAAAATTATATATATAAAATACATAGTTTGTGTCCCAGGTTATGGTACAGTACTAGTCTGCTATTAAGTATCATATTGGAATCTTCCCACCCTGCTTCTTCTAAAAATATATATATAATAATCTGCTTAACTTGAGTCTTTCAAAAAGTCACCTAAAACATCAGGCAAAATAAGGTTCCTCCCCCATCCTCACTGGAAAACTCCAGATGCCACCTAGACAGCACCACTGTTAAGACAACATTTGAGAGGGTCACAAATATCAGCATGTAGAAAATAAACTAAATATCTATGATGGAATTTGACGTGATGTTCTAATCTCTTGTGGGAAATCAGAGGGCCCTCGGGCTGCAGTTATACTGCTATTTTTGTGTCAATGCACAATGGCTTCCACTGACACCATGTGGAGTATAATTGCAGTGCAGTGTCAAGCAAGAAAAAAGTGCTCCTTTGGCCCTTCTGGTCACTTTGTAGGCTTACTGCAGAATATTTTTTTCATGTTTGCAGAAAAGCTTTTAAGTTATCAACCAGAAGCAGAGCTATACACGTGTGTGTATAAATGTGCATGCAAAATGATTGGTGGCCAGAGTGCAATTCATAGCTAGGCATTATGAAGGGTCTTGCTGGCTGCACTTAGAATTCTGCAACTGTAATTCGCAGGCCTGTAAACAAAAATAATTAGAAACTCACACTTGCAGCTATCAATGTATGAAAACTTTAACAATGAACCTCTAATTGACCTCAGAATATGCCTAACTGACAGGCCTCAATTTAAACATCAATTTGTCACCAGTATGCCTAAATGTTCGATTTGCCAGTTACATGCATTCAAAGTCGCCTACAGGCTTCTTGACTCAATGTAATCTGACTTGGTCTAATCCTATAAATGACTGGGCATCAACATTGTATAGTTCGGACGAAAGGTCATCGACCTGAAACATTGACTCTGTTTCTCTCTCCACGGATGTTGCCTGGCCTGCTGAGTTTTTCCAGCGTTTTCTGTTGTTATTTCGGATTTCCAGCATCCGCAGTATTTTGCTATTGTAACATTGTATAGTACTTGGCTGGGCCAGTTGACTGCAGAAAAAAAACTTGAAGGTATGTGTTGTGTTCGTGTATAATAAGACACAGACTGCAGGAGAATGGTAACAACAGGTGTTTACTCAACATGGCTCACAGTGGAACTGGCTGTACAGATGACTACTCAGTGTTATATACAGGTGTGGTCACTGCCGGTACTACAGTATATATCAGCTGTAAAAAGTAGTTCCCCCCCCTTAATAAAAGGTCTTTACATTACAATTCCTCCCCTTTTAGATTAACAGTACCATAACACTCATTTAACAATTAAATATCAAACTAATTACAATTAACACTTTTAACATACAACATTAGCTGAAAATAGTCTATTTATATATTCAGTCTTTGGGGAGGCTTCCTGATCCTTTCTGGATAGCGCCTTTCCCGAGTGTCTTGCTCTTGGTGCGGAGGCGATTCTGGCCCCCTGTCGTCAGTTGGTTCATCAGCTTCCAATGCTACTGTTTCTGGGGTAGATGCGACCTGTACGTCGGGTTCATCACCAGGTACGTATGGGCGAGGCATGGGGTTGACTTGTTCCTGTGACTCTAGGATCTGGTCAGCATGGCGTCTCACGATGCTCTCCCCAACATCCACTGTGTACATTAGTGGGCCCTGCCGTGTGCATATTGTTCCTGGCTGCCATTTTTCTGTTCAGTAGTCGCGGGCCAAGACTGGTTGCCCTACATTGAAGCTCCTTGTTGGCTTCTCATGGATGTGCTGGAATTGCTTACTCTCAACATCTCTTCGTACGTTTGGTCTGAGCAAATCCAGGCGAGATCTTAACCTTCGGTTAAAGAACATCATGGCTGGGGCCTGGTTGGTGACTGCATGTGTCGCATTCCGGTAGGCGAACAGGAAATTGTCCACCTTGTGCTGCAGCAGAATGTTGTCATTGCACATAGCCTTTATTGCCTTCTTAAAGGTTTGTACGAACCTCTCAGCCAATCCATTTGTGGCTGGATGATACGGGGCGGATGTGTAATGCCTTACCCCATTCTATTTCAAGAACCTCCGGAACTCTTCGGACACAAACTGTGGTCCGTTGTCGGAGCAAATCTGTTCTGGCAAGCCATTCCTGGCAAAAATGGTCCGTAGGACTGCAAGAGTTTTCTCCGTGGTGGTGGAGGACATTTTGATGACCTCAGGCCATTTCGAGTGCGCATCCACGGCTATTAAAAACATTGAGTCCATGAATGGACCAGCAAAATCAATATGCACCCATTGCCATGGAGATGAGGGCCACTCCCATGGGTGTAGAGGGGCCTGTGGTGGTGCATTTTGGACTTTCTGGCATCCTGAGCAGCTCTTGGTCAGGTCCTCGATTTGTTTATCGATTCCCGGCCACCACACATAAGCCCTGGCTAGGCTTTTCATTTTTACCCCTCCCAGATGACCCTCATGAAGCTCATTGAGCACTCTATCCCTTAACTGGGGTGGAATTACCACTCGGGATCCACACATCAAGGTCCCCCGGCACACTGACAGCTGTTCTCTCCTTGTTGAGAATGCTGGCAACAGTGAGTCGCCATGTGCTGGCCATCCCTTCACCCTCAAATCATATACCCGAGACAGTGTCGGGTCATTTCGGGTTTCCTTTTCGATACAAGCGTTAGGTATTCAACTATAGTCGAATGGAATATTTTGACAGGATCCACTGCTGATGCTTCCTCCGCAGTAGGCAGTGGCAGGCGTGATAGCCCATCAGCATTTCCATGCTGTTTCGTGCCCTTATATTCAATCTCATAGTGGTGCGCCCCTAGCAAAAGTGACCACCTTTGTAGTCGTTGCGCAGTCATCACCGGAACGCCCTTCTTCGGATTAAAAATGGAGACAAGAGGCTGGTGATCAGTCAGCAAGGTGAATTTCTGCCCGTGCAGATAGTGATTGAACTTTTTCACTCCCCACACTAGGCTGAGGGCCTCCCTGTCAATCTGGGCGTAGTTACGCTCGGCTGAGGTTAGTGATCGTGACACAAAAGCTATTGGCCTCTCTGAGCCGTCCGAGAATTTGTGCGACAGCACCGCTCCAATGCCGTAGGGTGACGCATCACATGCCAACCGAATTGGTAATGCTGGGTTGTAATGGGCCAATACCTCTTTCGATGTGATTAGTGTTTTGCTCTTCTGGAAAGCTCGTCTACATTCGTCACTCCACTTCCATGGCACCCCAGTTTGCAGTAGGGTGTTCAGTGGGTGTAGTATTGTAGACAAATTTGGCAAGAACTTATGGTAGTAGTTTACCAGCCCGAGGAACAACCTCAGTTGTGACACATTTTCCGGTGCTGGAGCCTTGACTACTGCCTCAATCTTCTCTGGGGACTTATGTAACCCCTCTTTATCGATAACGTGGCCACAATACGAGATCTGTTTTCTAAAAAAACTCGCATTTGGGGCGGTTAGCTCGGAGCCCATATTCCTGCAATCTAGTGAGCACCTGCTCCACGTTGGCAAGGTGATCACTGTCATTTTCCCCCGTGACCAGGATGTCGTCCAAATAACACTGGGTCCCTGGGATCCCTTGCAGGACTTGTTCCATTGCCCTCTGCCAAATAGCCAGAGCTGATGCTACCCCGAATACCAGCCGGTTGTATTGGTAGAGACCTTTATGGGTGTTGATTGTGAGGTATTTTTTTGATGCTTCTTCTACTTCCATTTGCAGATACGCCTGGGCCAGATCAATCTTAGTGAAGCGTTTCCCTCCAGATAGCGAGGCGAAAATATCTTCAATCCGCAGAAGTGGATATTGTACGGTGTGAAGGAGCCGGTTCACTGTTACTTTAAAGTCCCCACAGATGCGAACCTTCCTTGGTTCCCCAGGCGTGCTGCTCAACGACTTTTTCATTACAGGGACGATGGGTGTAGCCCACTCGCTCCAGTCTACCTTGGACAGTACACCTGAACGTTCCAGACTCTCCAGCTCTGCTTCGACGGCTGGGCGGATCGCATAAGGTACCGGCTGGCCTTAAAAAATTTTGGGCTTGCGTTTTCTTCAATTTTAATCGTCGCTGTCATGCCTTTTAGTGTTCCGAGTCCTTGCTGGAACACTTCTTGCGCGTCAGTTAGGATCTTTGACAGTCGCCCAGGTGTGACGTCGTCATCCTTTTTGTCAGCCACAGTCAGTGCCTGTATGGAATGCCAATCCAGTTGTATTTTCCGGATCCATTCACGTCACAGTAATGGTGGTCCTCCATCTTGCAATACATACAGGTCTAGTTTTGGTGTTTCCTTACCGTTATATATAACGTTCACCCTTATTTTTCCTTTGGGGTAGACTTTTTGCCCCGTGTACGTCTTCAAAATAATTTGTGTGTCTCTCAAGGGTATGTGTGAGAATAGCCGCTCGTAGTCCCGTCGGTTTATGACTGTTAGGGCTGATCCTGTGTCCAATTCCATCTTTACCTGGACTCCTGTTAACTTGAGAGTGACCCAAATGGTTCGGTGATCCTCCGTTGTGATCACATTATGTAGTTTCAGACAACTCAGTTCCCTGCTTTTGGAGTCGTTATCACTCTTTTGTTCGTCTGAACTATTCTCCGTCATCTTATGTACCTTCTTGTACTTTCCTTTGGTAGGTTTCTTATTGCTGGTTTTCTTTCCCGACCTGCAGACTCGTGCTATGTGTCCTACTTTTCCACACTGTCTGCACACTTTGTCTTTGAACCAGCAATCATTCTGGTCGTGTGTTGTTCTGCCACAGCGATAGCGATAGCACTTCTCTGTTCCATATGACATTTCGTTTGTGCCATATTCTTGCGGTCTCTGTTGTATCTCTGCAGCGCCCCGTGCTGCTGCTTCATATGATACCGCAATGCTGAAAGCCTTTTCCAGCGTAAGGTCCTTTTCAGATAAAAGCCGTTTCTGGGTTCCTTCACTTTGAAGCCCACACACAAACTTGTCCCTTAAGGTATCTGCCAGTCCCGCTCCAAACTGGCAGTGTTTCGATAGTTTGCGCAGTTCTGTCAAATAATCAGCATTGCTTTCATCCTTATGCAGGTTCCATTTGTGAAACTGGAATCTTTCTGCTATCAGCAGCGGTGTGGGGTTTAAATGTCCCTGTAGTATCGTTACTATGTCTTCAAAACTCTTTTCCATTGGCTTCGTTGGGGTTACTAGATTTCGTAATAAACCATACGTCTTTGCACCCATTAAATTTAACAATACCGACGCTTTCTTGTCATCTGACACCTCATTTGCCTTGCAGTACACCTCTATTCGTTCAACATATGTAGTCCAATCTTCGACTTCATTGTCAAATGCGGTAATGCTGCCACTCTTCGGCATTTTTGGGTGTGGTTTAAAATGGCGTCTCCCAATGGCTTAAAATGGCGTCTCCCGCGCTTTCCTTCCTCCCCCGCTGCTGCCAACGCCGCTCCCGGCGGTTCTCGTGGCAATGGTGGCGCCTTGCGGGTTTCTGCGCGTCTCCCTCTCCCTCTCTCCGACGCTGCTCGGCCCCTGAACACCGGCTGCGCCCTGTGCGCTCTGCCCTCTCTCTCTCTCCCCCATCGACGCTGCTCGGCCCTTTGCTGTGCCGCTCGGTCGGGCTCTAGCCCGCCGCTGTCCGGGAAGGGTCTGCGCACTACCTGTTGCCAGCCCGTTTTGCTGGACCACCTCGACTGGAAAGCCAAGCCTGGCTCTCGACAGCCTCCCCCGCAATTCTCGAGTCTCTGCTGGATGACTGGGCGGTTGCCCGTGGTCGACGCCCGAGTCTCTGGCCTTGACCTCCAATCCACTGATCTCCAGGAACGAATCCCCGGGAGGTGATGCAGAGTTGCAGGTAGGTTCGAACTTGCCTCGTTGCCAATGTTGTGTCCGTGTATAATAAGACACAGACTGCAGGAGAACGGTAACAACAGGTGTTTACTCAACGTGGCTCACAGTGGAACTGGCTGTACAGATTACTACTCAGTGCTATATACAGGTGTGGTCACTGCCGGTACTACAGTATACATGAGCTGTAAAAAGTAGTTCCCCCCCTTAAAAGGTATATACATTACAGTATGAAACACATTCTGAAATTGAAACGCGCATTTAGCATTATGACCAAATCTATAAAGCTCAGAACAAGAATCATCAAATGTTGAACACCAGAATTACAAGGCTTAGAATCATTTATTTACATTACAAAGTACAGCTGACTGCAGCTGCATGGTTTCCCTGCTATTGACTGTAGGAAGTACAAACAGCAAGACCCACAGCAGGAATGTAGGTCTGTGAATCTCCCATCGGTTTAAGTTCTCCTTTCCTGGAAAAATTATTGCGACTGTTTAGTGCTGCTTGTTTGTGCTCTGGGTCTCCAAGTTACACAGCGGAGTTTTGCACACCTACAGACACCGGCACCTGGCGCCAAATGTAAAAAAGGCACACGTGAAGGTCACTCTCCCCAAACAAAAAAAAGTATAAACAGACATATACTTTGACTTCTGATTCGTCAAATATTTTAGCAAGCAACTAAATATTGAGCCTAGTAATTTTAGTTTAGAACTAGGGCCATCAATTATTCAGTTAACGCGTTTAAAAATTTAACACGCATTAATCGTGGCAGTTAAATCCGCCACCTTCCCGATCCAATAAAACAAAGTCCACCGTTCCCAGTCTGGCAGCTCCGCAGTCCGCGTCAACCCTTCATTTATCCACTCCATGGGCTGCCAGCTTCTTTGTATCAATTCTCAGAAAGCTTCTTTACAGTGTCACAGGTATTGTCAGTAATGATCATCATCTCCGGCGGCTACCTCAGTTTTGCTTCTCTCACCCCCACTATGATGATGATGTTAATGATCACTGATGAAGAAAATGCCAAGAGAGGCTTTGGCAGGTGGATTAGGTGCGGAAATCTGAGCTACCCTTCTCCCCACTCAAGTTGCTCGCGCAAAGCTTCTTTTCTATATTGTCCCCAATACAAAAGCAAAATACTGCGGATGCTGGAAATCTGAAATAAAAACAGAAAATGCTGGAAATACTCAGCAGGTCAGACAGCATCTGTGGAGCGAGAAACAGAGTTAACGTTTCAGGTCGATGACCTTTCATCAGAACTGGGAAAAAGCAGGAAATGGAACAGATTTTTAAGCAAGTGTAGGGGCTGGGAAAGGGGGGAGGGGAGGAAAGAACAAAAGGGAAGGCCTGTGATAGGATAGAAGGCAGGAGAGATTAAGAGACATTGAGAGACATTAAGAGATATTCAAGGCAAAAGGAGATGGTAATGGGACAAGTTAAGAAACAAAGGATGGCTCTGGATGAAGTGTAAATTGCGCTGGCAGAATGAAAGACAGCGGCCATGTGGGAGAGAAGAACAGAACAAAAGTGTGGATAAAAAATATATATGATAGGGGCCGGGGTTATGATCTGAAATTGTTGAACTCTATGTTGAGTCCAGAAGGTTGTGAAGTGCCTAATCGAAAGATGAGGTGCTGTTCCTTGAGCTTACACTGAGCTTCAGTGGAACAATGCAAGAGGGCGAGGACGGTGAGGTCTGAGTGGGAGTGGAGCAGTGAATTAAAGTGACAGGCGACCGGAAGCTCGGGGTCCCCCTTACAGACTGCGGTCACCCAATCTGCGTTTGGTCTCCCCAGTGCAGAGACCACCACATCGTGAGCAGCGAATATAGTATACCAGATTGCAAGAAGTACAAGTAAATCGCTGTTTCACCTGGAAGGGGTGTTTGGGGCCCTGAACAGTGGGAAGTGGGGAGGTATAAGGGCATGTGTTGCATCTCCTGCACTTGCATGGGAAGGTGCCGGGGGAAGGGTGTTGGGGGCGATAGAGGAGTGGACTAAGGTGTCGTGGAGGGAGCAGTCCCTACGGAATGCTGAAAGGGGAGGGGGGGGGCGGAAAGATGCGTTTGGAGGTGGGATCACGCTGGAGGTGGCAGAAATGGCGGAGGATGATCCGTTGAATGTGGAGACTGATGGGGTGAAAGGTGAGGACAAGTGGAACTCTATCATGGTTCCGGGAGGGAGAGGCATGGGTGAGGGCAGAAGTGCAGGAGATAGAACGGACACGGTTAAGGGCCGTGTCAACCACTGTAGAGGGGAATCTTTGGTTGAGGAAAAAGGAAGACATGTCGGAAGCACTGGTATGGAAGGTGGCATCGTCAGAGCAGATGCGGCGGAGACGGAGAAACTGGGAGAATGGAATAGAGTCCTTACAGGAGGCGGGGTGGGAGGAAGTGTAGTCCAGGTAGCTGTGGGAGTCAGTGGGCTTGTAGTGAATGTTTGTCAATAACCTATCCCCAGAGATGGAGACGGAGAAGTCGAGGAAGGGAAGAGTCGGAGATGGACCATGTGAAGGTGAGGGAAGGGTGGAAATTGGAAGCAAAGTGAATGAAATTATCTAGTTCAGGGCGAGAGCAGGAAACGGCACTGATACAGTCATCAATGTAACGGAAAAAGAGGTGAGGGAGGGGACCTGCGTAGGACTGGAACAAAAAGTGTTCCACATATCCCACGAAAAGGCAGGCATAGCTAGGACCCATGCGGGTTCCCATAACAACACCTTTGATTTGGAGGAAGTGAGTGGAGTCAAAGGAGAAGTTGTTTAATGTGAGAACAAGTTCAGCCAGGCGGAGGGGGGTGGTGGTGGATCGGGACTGGTTGGGCCTCTGTTCAAGGAAGAAGTGGAGCGCCCTCAGGCCAATATGGTGGGCGATGGAGGTGCAGAGGGATTGTACGTCCATGGTGAAAAGGAGGCGGTTGGGGCCAGGAAACTGGAAACTGAAAGTGGCGGAGGGCGTCGGAAGAGTCGCGGATGTAGGAGGGAAGAGACTGGACAAGGGGAGAAAAAAGAGTCGAGATAAGTTCCATGGGGCGAGAACAGGCTGAAACGATGGGTCTACCAGGGCAGTCCTGTTTGTGGATCTTGGGAAGGAGGTAGAAGCAGGCTGTGCAGGGTTGGGGAACTATGAGATTGGTGGCCGTGGGGGGAAGATCTCCAGAGGAGATGAGGTCAGTGACAGTCTTGGAAACGGTGGCTTGATGTTCGGTAGTGGGGTCATGGTCCAGGCAGAGGTAGGAGGAGGTGTCCGAGAGTTGACGTTCAGCTTCCGCTAGGTAGAGGTTGGTTCGCCAAACAACAACAGCACCACCTTTGTCAGCAGGTTTAATGACAATGTCGGGGTAGAATCTAAGAGAATTTTATCCACACTTTTGTTCTGTTCTTCTCTCCCACATGGCAGCTGTCTTTCATTCTGCCAGCGCAATTTACACTTCATCTAGAGCCATCCTTTGTTTCTTAACCTGTCCCATTACCATCTCCTTGAATATCTCTTAATGTCTCTTAATCTCTCCTGCCTTCTATCCTATCACAGGCCTTCCTTTTTGTTCTTTCATCCCCTCCCCCATTTCCCAGCCCCTACACTTGCTTAAAAATCTGTTCCATTTCCTGCTTTTTTCCAGTTCTGACGAAAGGTCATCGACCTGAAACATTAACTCTGTTTCTCTCTTCACAGATGCTGCCTGACCTGCTGAGATTCTCCAGCATGTTCTGTTTTTATTTCAGATTTCCAGCATCTGCAGTATTTTCTTTTTGCATCAGAGTTTTCAACTTGTTGCCCTGTCCGGAGGTCTCCCAAGTACGCTACAGAGCAGAGCTCTTCTGTCCATATGCTGATCATCAGCACAATCGTAGTCACATGATCAAATGGCTGTGACTTGCAAGCACATATGGGGCCTCCCATCATGTCGGTACAATACACTTGACTATGTTAGAAGTACATTAGATTTGTCTGAATCCAGAAATAGGAAAACAGGGTTTTTATGCTGGGTTGTTTACTGAATGATCATAATATCAGTAATAAACAAACTTGAAAGAGATGAATGCAATAATTGTATCAATTAAATATGGCATTAAAATAAAGAATAATGATTAACATTTTAATCACTAGATTAATCGCAATTAATTGTTTTTTAATCACTTGACAGCCCTATTTAGAACAATAGTATAAGGTACTATTTCAAAAATTAAGCTTACACCATAGTTTTGCCAAATTGGGACCGCGCCGAGTTGATTGGTAGAGAGAGAGAGGTAGAGAGAAATATATATATAAAATAACTATATACTTATTTTTGTTGAGAGAAATAAATAATGGGAAACATTTTCTGCAAATATAGCAATGTTGTCCTTTGGCTTCCTGACACTGCTTTTCTGAAGTTCGGACAGGAGAGTGTGTTGGTATTTACAGGAAGTCACACACAGACCCCATATAGTAAGGCTTTAAATGGTTTACTGCCTAAACCTATCCTCCAGGTATTCTATATAAAGTAAATTTAGATTAAAATATCAGAACACCAAAATGCATGTTTTTCTCCCAGAAAATTAAATGCAAGTTCTGACTGGGCAAACTTGTAAATATTCAATTACATTAGGCATACTTCAATTACAAACTAGTTATGCAATCGACTTAATGTAAGGAATAAGCAGATTTCTCAAGAAATTAGATGAATAAAAAGCAAATTAAATTACCATAACACCACAGTAAAGCTTGTTGGATGTTAGGTGAAGCCTTAATCCACAGTTCTCCCAAGCGTCTGCAGATATCAGTCAGCTGATGTTCTGCTCAATAATTAGCACAATTAAATGACTTATTGTTCTACATGAATGTGGCTTCAAAATCAATGCCAAGCTAGCTTTTGCATTTGTGTTAGCAAATGTCATCCCTCTATACAGAGAATATATCTATACTTACTAACAAACTGAATTACTAACAAATATATTTTATCATAGAGTGTGTAACCACCCCATGGTCAGGATAGCCTAGCCAGCACGTGTGTTGAAAACTAGCTGATCTCCTATGGCATTGCTCAAAGGTAATCTAGGGTCTGCAGCACTGTTGTGATGTAGAGCCGGCAAGATCAAGCTGTGTTTAACCTGGCCTTTCCCTTTAGTGCCACTGCTCAGGTGCCTGTAGGGAAGTGGTCTAAATAGGCATATCATGCAGTCAGTTAGAGGCTGCTTGGAAATAGTTCGCCCCTGGCCACGGTGAGAGACTTCGACTGTTCAGAAACGTCAAACTGTGACTACATTCACTTGCAGTCTGTGAAATGAAGCAGTTTAACGATTAGTTTCTGCCTTCATCTCAGCAAGTATTTCAGTCCACCTTCAGAAAGATTGGAGGTGCACAAAGGCATGTACAAAAAGACACTATCAAATTCAGATCACAAGTGGGATCTATTGTTACACCCCCAGTTTACACTTTTGTATAATTAGATATTGGGCAATACATGCACACTCTCCTAGGAAATGAGACATTAGCCTTAACCACAAGCATTTATCTACATTAAATGTCAACTACCAGATGAGAGTCCATTCCCCATCACATCTACATCAGATTGCAATTTTTTTTTCCTCTCAAGGCTTGATACCAGCGCAGATCTGTGTGTCAGCCAAGAAGAGTATCCCCAATGCTTTCATCCACATCATTAATATAGATCGAAGAGTAAAGGTACCAACAACGATCCGTGCCGGACTGTTAATAACCGGTCTCCATGAAGTTGCTGGAGGTTTAGGGCTCCCCACACAAGAAAGGCAGAGGCTAAGGCAATTCCAGACAGAAAGAGTGCTGCATTGGCTTTAAACACCATGAAGGCAGGCAGGATGGGTATGGGTGGTGGCAAGCAGGGTACTAAACGATTTTTATGAGTCTCACCTTCCAGGAAGACCTGGAAAGTACAAACCAAAGGGGGTTGGAGGATGTGCAGGTGACTAACCAATCTTCAGGGCTCAGGAAAAGGCAGACAAAGCTCACCCCTCAACACTCAGACTGAATTTAAAAAGGCACCATTTCTTAAGAGAGAGTGTTCTGTCATTAAGGAGGGGGACAAAATATTTGGAACGCAGGTCTGCACCACACCTCGTACAAGATGAGATAACCTCAATAGGGGAGAGGCAACAGAAGGATTGGGTAGGCAAGTGGTCAAAAGTATAGTCAAGCGGGAAAACTTCAGTAAGGGGCAAAGTTGTCACCACCTGTAAGCCAAGTTTCAGTCAAAGCAAGGATGTTAACTACAATCATCCACAATAACGTCATGCCTGCAAATTAACTGACATTCTGGAGGAAAATGCCCAGCAGGGCAGTGATTGTTGACCCATTGGAGAGTGCAAGAGTGCTGCGGTGGGTGGATGAGGATAGAAAGGAGACTTAAGGTTAGTCCCTGTGGATAAGCTGGGCAGAAAGGTCGGCAAGATAGGAGGATGGGTATTTTGGGCTGCTGCTCAGAGAGAGGCAGTGACTGGTGCTTTGACATGCCCTTCAGAGAATTCCAGAGTAGAATGTGGGCCAATTCAAGAGCGAGTTGAGCCTAGGAAGGCATGAGAGTTGCCAAACAAGATAGTAATGATAAGTTGAGAATCAGTCATCCACATTCCCCGATATGCTGTGACTGTGGTGCATTCTCTCTCCTTCACCTCTCTGCAGCCTTTGACCACATCATCCAGCTTCAACTCTTCTTCTGTTGTCCAGTTTGGTTGGACTGCTTTTGCTCAATTCTACTCACCCATCTGGTCGCATAAGTGGCTTTTTTTCTCTCCACCGATCAGTCACATCTGGAGTACCACCCCAAAGATCCATCTTTGGCCCAATCATACACATGCTGTCACTTGATGACATCATTTGCCAACATGACTACCGCAAATACTCTGCTGACACCTAGCTATACCTGCCACCACTACCTCTGTCCCATCAGACTGCTCATACGACAGCAAGTCTTGGATGAGCTATAATTTCCTTCAACTAATCATTGAAAAGGTCAAAGCCATCATCTTCAGCCCCCCTTCCCCCTACCACAAATTCCATACTTTTACCATCGACACCTATCTCGCACAAGTCTCACTTGCCCATCACCTCTGCCCTCGCTGAACTATAATGGCTCCTGGTCCCCAGCACATCAAATTTAAAATTCTCATCCATAGTTTAAATCCTTCAATTTACGTGCCCCTATTACCATTACCTTCTCCAAGACAGAAACCCACCCTGCTCCACAAACCACCACCCCACCAACTCTTCATTCCTCTGATTCCAGCCTCTTGGGCATCCTCCCCTTCACCACTCCACTGGCTTCTGCCTTCAGCTACCTAGGCCCCATGCTGTGGAATTCCCACCCCAAGACCTTCCTTAAAACCCACCTCTTTGGTCATTATCTCCTTCGTTAGCTTGGTACCCAAGTCTCAAACACCTTAGGGAATTTTGTGCTAAATAGTTGTAAATTTTTGCTATTCTTGGGAGAGATCAACACTGTTCTACCCGGGAAAATATCCAAGGCAGACCCAAAACTTGCAACTAACATGCTTAGTAATCTGCTTCAACTCAATAGCCAATCTTCATATGATCCATATAAATTATACTGCAAGGGTGTTGGTGAAAGCTTTAATCGCAGATATTCTATCGCCATAACTGGAAAGTTTACAAGTTGCATTTTCCAAAAAAGCGCAACACAAGTGAAATACGCAATGGAGGTGGCAGATTGTGGATGCGCCACTGCAGAGCACACATAACACAACTGAAAAATGGCCAAAGGTAGCCCCCTCGTCATTGTTCACTTTGTTTGAGGATCTTACTTGAACTTTAAAATGATATACTTACCTTAGAGACACATCACTCCCACTAAAGGGATGTTCACAGCTATCTTGTTTCTTCTCTAACCACTCTATTTGCAGTGTGGTTGCTCATCCCTTCCATCAGAAGTTCCCCAGGGCCTGTTTTTCCCTCCTACTTTGTTCCTTCTTCATATGAATGATCTCCTCCATTCATCATTCAACCCTATCCACTCTTCTGATTCTTCCTGTTTACATCTTTATACACCCACTGTGTCAAAAATTAAATACTTGTGTCAAAGATTTAGCTTAATATCAGCTTCTTCAATTCTGCCACAGTACATAAGGAATTAAAAACCAGCTTCACTCTCAGAAATTACATCCCAGGCTTACTCAATACACTGTTTCAACAATTAGTTAGTTTGTCTGATGACAGATGTTGGGGGAGGAGCAAAGCTACTCAAGTCAAATGCAAACATTGTAATTTGTTCCAATATATACTGTATTTTGATTGTCATTTTTTGATTTCAACAAAAAATGTAATTATCCTTCCAATCACCATTTAAAAGCTTGTCTTTTTCAAATAGTGAGTTACATAGGAACAGGAGTAGGCCATTCAGCCATCCAATTAAATCATGGCTGTTCTGTGCCTTAAACTCAATTACCCACCTTTGATCCATATCCCTTGATACCCTTACCCAACAAACATCTATCGATCTCAGTCTTTAGATTTTCAATTGGCCCAGCATCCACAGCCTTTTGTGGGAAGAGTGTTCCAGATTTCTACTACCCTTTGTGTGAAGTGCTTCCTGATTTCACTCTTGAATGGGGTGGCTCTAATTTTAAGATTATGCCCCATGTTCAAGATCTCCCCACCACAGGAAATAGCTTCTCTCTATCTACCCTATCAAATCCTTTAATCATAAACACCTCGATTAGATCACCCCTCAATCTTCTTTACTCAGGGAAATAAAAGCCAAGTTTATGCAACCTGACCTCATAACTTCACCCTTTAAGCCCTGGTATCATTCTGGTGACTCTGCGCTGCACCCCCTCAAAGGCCAATACACCTGAGGTGCGGTGCCCAGACAGAACGCAGTACTCTGAAGGGGTTTGACCATGGCTCTATACAACTGAGGCATAACTTTCTCCCCTTTGTATTCCAGCCGCCTTAAGATCAAGACCAACAATCCAGTAGCCTTTTTGATTGCTTTTTGTACCTATCTACTAGCTTTAAATGATGTGTACATGGACACCCAAATCTCTCTGCTCTACAGTTCCTAGTTTCTCATCATGCAGAAAATCCTCCGATTTGTCTTTCTTGGATTTAGTGGATGACCTCACACTTGACCACATTGAACTTCATCTGCCATAGTTTTGCTATTTGCTTAATCTGTCTATGTCCCTTTGCAACCTCCAGCTCTTATCTGCACTACTTAATTGTCCCACCTAATTTAGTGTCATCTAGCACAAAGAAAGATGGTTGTGGTTGTTGGAAGCCAGTCATCTCAGCCCCAGTATATCGCTGAATGAGTTCCTCAGGGCAGCGTCCTAGGCCCAACTATCTTCAGCTG
The DNA here is from genome assembly GCF_052327205.1 of Somniosus microcephalus. Taxonomy (NCBI): domain Eukaryota; kingdom Metazoa; phylum Chordata; class Chondrichthyes; order Squaliformes; family Somniosidae; genus Somniosus; species Somniosus microcephalus. The sequence continues at coordinate 26,749,044 of NC_140993.1, read as the reverse complement.
CTTCATCAATGACCTTCTCTCCATCACAAGTCACAAGGACAGAAGTGGGGATGTTCAGTGATAATGCAGTGTTCAGTTCCATTCGTAATTTCTCAGATAATGAAGCAGTCTGTGCCCGCAGCAAGACCGAGACATCATCCAGGCTTGGGTTGATAAGTGGTTGATTTGCGCCACACAAGTGCCAGGCAATGGCCATCTCTATCAGGAGAGAGCCTATCCACCTCCCTTGGCATTCAATAGCACGACCATCGCCAAATGCTCTACCATTGACTAGAAACTGAACTGGACTAGCCACATAAATGACATGGCTACTACATCAGGTCAGAGGCTGGGTATTCTGCGACAAACAGCTCACCTCCCAACTCCCAAAAGCCTGTCTACAACTCTGTTTACACTAAATCTCTAGTACAGACATATTTCATCGTAATTATTTGAAAAGAAGCCTCAGAGATATTCTTTTCTAAGGTCCCCACAAATGAAGAAATAACTCCAAGCACAATTCAATTATACGGTTGTTACTCAAGTAAAAGTGTAAATAAATCAATTTATGTTCTGATCCACTAATATTGCTACATTAGAGATCACCAGTTCAAATATGTCATTCTTTGTAGCTATGCAAAACATATTTTTAAAGTCTTAAAGCAACCAACATTTTTAAAAATGTTCTCAAAAATATGACATCTAATGGATAAAGCAAAAGTTACAAAAAATACAAGAGGAAAGATGCTGCTTACCCATTCATCCCTCTGTTTTGCATTAGGTCACAGACTCGGGTTTGCACTGTTAAGTGAGTTCATTTGAAATTTGCATCAATATCAGTGCCACTCCCAGCAAGTCTGAGTGAAAAGATGGATTAAGCCTCAGTTTTAAATGCTTGGTGTCGTATTTGACCGAGATGAACTTCCGACCACATAGCCACTCCATCAACAAGACTACCTACTTCCACCGCCGTAACATCGCCCATCTTCGCCCCGCCTCAGCTCATCTGCTGCTGAAACCCACATTCATGCCTTTGTTACCTCTAGACTTGACTATTCCAATGCTCCCCTGGCCGGCCTCCCATCTTCCACCCTCCATAAACTTGAGCTCATCCAAAACTCTGCTGCCCGCATCGTAACTCGCACCAAGTCCCGTTCACCCATCACCCCTGTGTTCGCTGACCTACATGGCTCCTAGTCCGGCAATGTCATGATTTAAAATTTTTTATCCTTGTTTTCAAATCCCTCCACAGCATCACTCCTCCCCATCTCTAACCACCTCCAGCCCTACAACCCTCTGCGATCTCTGCACTCCTCCAATTCTGGCCTCTTGCGCATCCCCGATTTTAATCACTCCACCATTGGCGAACGCGCCTTCAGCTGCCTAGGCCCCAAGCTCTGGAATTTCCTCCCTAAACCACTCCGCCTCTCTCTCTCTTCCTTTAAGACACTGCTTAAATCCTACCTCTATCCTAATATCTCATGTGACTCGGTGTCAAATTTTGTTTGATAACACTTCTGTGAAGCACCTTGGGACATTGGCAGTATATAATTGCAAGTTGTTGTTTACAGTATGACCATTTCAATTTTTTTTTATAGTGAATACATTATAGTCGATGGTAGGCATTACTAGCTTTCAGCATTTCAAAAATGTAATGTCCTTAAGACAAGAGATGGCATATTTCCTTTCGACTCTTTAGTCCTTCCCACATGCGTGCTTGATTTCTTGGATAGAGGTTAGCAAGAAACACTCTGCTGGTACTGTTCTGAAAATCACTACTAAAGGTATGCAAGAGCAGCCACTTCTCATTGTGGGTGATTGCCCAGTTTCACCCACTAAATTGCCCCGCATTTCAAAAAGGGAGATTAGAAATTCACTGTTAAGAGGAAAAATACTCATAAAAACCACAGTGTTCCAGTTTGAAACAAGATTCTATAGATGACTTAAAAGGGTTCAGATAAAGCCAAACTGGCACAGCAACCCAGAACAGTATATTCACAACTTCCATTTACAAAGTGCCTTTAACATTTGAAAAAAAAGTCCTAAAACGCTTTGCAGATGCTTAATCACAAGAAGGACGTCCTAACCAAAAGAAGATATTAAATGGCATAACCAAAAGCTTGGTCAAAAGAGGTGGATTTTAAGGTGGGTCTCAAAGGAGACAGAGATGGAAAGGCAGAGGGGTTTAGGCAGCTGAAGGCATGGCCATCAATGGTTGGAAGAAGGGAGGAAAAGATGCACAAGAGGCCAGTCACAGAGACGGAGTTTGGGGAGAGGGTTGTAGCACACCGGAGGTTAAAAAGATAGGATGGGGTGAATCCATGAAAGGACTGAAATGCAAGGATGATAATTATAATGTCCCATAGGGTACGGTAGCATAGTGGTTATGATACTGGACTAGTAATCCAGAGGCCTAGATTAATGATCCAGAGACATGAGTTCAAATCCCACCACAGGCAGCTGGGGAATTTAAATTCAATTAATTAAATTAATCTGGAACTACTATCAGTAATGGTTACCATGAAACTACCGGATTGTCGTAAAAACCCATCTGGTTCACTCATGTCCTTTAGGAAAGGAAATCTGCCGTCCTTACCCAGTCTGGCCTATATGTGACTCCAGACCCACAGCAATGCGGTTGACTCTTAACTGCCCTCTGCGGTTCAAGAAAGCAGCTCACCACCACCTTCTCAAGGGCAATTAGGGATGGACAATAAATGCCGGCCTTGCCAGCGACGCCCACATCCCATGAACAAATAAATAAATGTAAAGGTGCCGAGGGGCTGGGAATCAGTGTAGGCCAGCGAGGGGAGGTAGGTGAGCTGGGTGGTGCAAGATAGGTTACAGGCAGCAGAGATTTGGAGGAGCTGAAATTTACAGAGTGAGAATGGAGGCCATCCAGGAAGGCATTGGTTTTCTGAAGAACAAGTGAGTTTGTGATAGAATAATAGAGGATTTATTTCTCTACAGCTTATTCAGCGGGGTTTAGAAGATCCTGCATACTAGATGTCCTGTGACATTGCACACATTAAGTCAAGACACTTTTTTTCAAGAACAGGAGTGTTATACCATATAATACAAAATATATTTTGCTGCTGAAGTAGACCTCTGTCTTTCCGAGCAAAGAAGTCTCATTATTGTTAAATAAAAACTTACGGAATTTAATTGTTGTGTGCCTGCGCACGTTTAAAAATTGCTTGTCAATTTTGAATTCCACATCAGAAGCAGCCAGCATTAAGTGATTGTCTTTCTGCCTGCCTCTTCCTGTTTTTGTTTAAATGATTGCTTTGCATCTAACAAAATGCAGCATCGGGAATGCAATAGATACTTCTTGGTGGTGCTCATGGCAAGTCAGAGGACGTGCTGTCTTAGGACGGGAACATTATACCACATTAAACACCAGGGTTCGAGTTTCCACTAATTATATCAGCGCAATCTGGGCAGAATCGGTTGAACCAGCGCAAAAGATCAGGGAACTTTAAACATAAGGGAGTTGCACCCAAAACATCTTACATTCGTGTTTTCCACGATCTTTTGTGTTATTTCAAGATTCAATTTGTCCAAATCAGGCCCCGCCCACACCCCCAGGGGTGAATTGCGAGATTCCAACTGCGCTGGTTCGAGAAGGCTCTTCAAACTGCACTCATTTTCTGAGGCGCACAGGCACTAGCAGACATGTTTTAAAACTTTTTCCAGATCAAAAAAATGTAATTTACTAAGAAACTGAGTAGTGTAAAAAGAAAAGACTTGCATTTATATAGCACATTTCACAACCACCAGACGTCTCAAAGCGCTTTACAACCAATGAAGTACTTTTGAAGTGTAGTCACCGTTGTAATGTGGGAACCATATAGTGCATAAAATAGTGTACACCAATGAAACTATGAAATGGTTCAGTCTAATTTTTTTTTAAGTCATTTTCAGTGATTTTAAAATCAGGTTACTTACAGGTGACAAGACTGCACACCCTCACTGAAAATGCTTCTTTTTGGCGATAAACCCATTTTCAGCTTGTATTAATAAATCTGCACCAGGTTTAAGGAATATTTTTTAAAGGGGGGGAAAAAAATTTCAATTGCACCGGTTCATGGAAGATTGTGCAAATGATTTTTAGTGGAAGCCTAACCTAACCAGCACAATTTCAAGCGCATTTTGGCACAATTTCCCAATTGCACCCAAAGTGCAAAATCTACCCCGGTGTAATATTCTGCTACTAAAGTACAAGTGTATCTTCTTTCAAAGCTACAAAATCTAATTGAAGTTAAATAAACATGAGTGAATTTCATACAGGGCTCAACAAAGAGTCTGCAGACAATGTGGCTCTGCTTGCTGAATAGTTCATCAATACATTGAAATGACAGATTTCTTTAAAATTCCCAAGTGTGACAGGCATTTCATTAGACGATGTCTGAAGTGTGACAAACAGGAAGTACATGCATATGTAAAGCTTTTAAAATACTAGCATATCTCTTGTTGCTCACCGTGAGTTAAAAGATATATTATTTTATAATAAGGTGTTATGCCATATTACACACAATTTATCCCTTCTACACGACCTTCTGCAGCCCCTAAGGCACTACCGACTCATCAGCCTGTGGCCATGGCTGCAATTCTCCTCCACCGGTGGATGCCCTGCAGCAACCGCCTGAAAATGTAACAACTTGCAGTTATATAGCACCTTTAACATAATACGTTCCAAGGCATTATCAGACAAGATTTGACACTGAGCCACGTCATATTAGGAGAGGTGACCAAAGGCTTGGTCAAAGAGGTAGGTTTTAAGCAGCATCTTAAAAGGAGGAGAGGGGTGTAGAGGCAGAGAGCTTTAGGTTGGTAATTTCAGACCTTAGGGCCGATGCAGCTGAAGGCACGGTCTTGACCAAGTGCTTCACCCCCTAGCTGCAGCCCAGAAAGAACACACACCCACCTTGGCCACCATATATAATGGTAATTAACAAAGGGTGGGGGTGGAAACATGGAAAAAAAGGCTAGGAAAGAGAGACAAGAGTACAGGAAAAGAAAGTAGAAGAAAACAAAAAGTGGGAAAACCAGAAGATGCCAGGAGAGGGAGAAAGACAGAACATAGAAACATAGAAGATAGAAGCAGAAGTAGGCCATTCGGCCCCTCGAGCCTGCTCCGCCATTCAATGAGATCATGGCTGATCATCCCAATTCAGCACCCTGTCCCTGCTTTCTCCCCATATCCCTTGATCCCTTTAGCCTTAAGAAATATATCCAACTCCTTCTTGAATATATTTAATAAGTTGGCCTCAACTGCCTTCTGTGGTAGAGAATTCCACAGGTTCACCACTCTCTGGGTGAAGAAATTCCTCCTCATCTCAGTCCTAAATGGCTTACCCCTTATCTTCAGACTGTGACCCCTGGACTCCCCCACCATCGGGAACATCCTTCCATTATCTAGTCTGTCGAATCCGGTTAGAACTTTATAAGTTTCAATGAGATCCCCTTTCATTCTTCTAAACTCTAGCGAATATAAGCCTAATCGACTCAATCTCTCTTCATACGTCATTCCTGCCATCCCAGTTATCAGTCTGGTGAATCTTCGCTGCACTCCCTCCATGGTAAGAACATCCTTCCTCAGATAAGGCGACCAAAACTGCACACAATACTCAAGGTGTGGTCTCACCAAGGCCCTGTACAACTGCAGCAAGACATCCTTGCTCCTGTGCTCGAATCCTCTCGCTATGAAGGCCAACATACCATTTGCCTTCTTAACCGCCTGCTGCACCTGCATGCGTACCTTCAGCGACTGGTGCACAAGTTCACCCAGGTATCGTTGCAGTTTCCCTTCTCCCAATCTATTGCTGTTCAGATAATAATCTGGCTTCCTGTTTTTGCCACCAAAGTGGATAACCTCGCATTTATCCATATTATACTGCATCTGCCATACATCTGCCCAATCACCCAACCTGTCCAAATCATACTGGAGTTTCTTGGCATCCTCCTCACAGCACACACGCCCACCCAGCTTGTGTCGCCTGCAAACTTGGAGATATTATATCTAGTTCCCTCGTCCAGATCATTAACATATATTGTGAATAGCTGGGGTCCTAGCACCAATACCTGCAGTACCCCACTAGTCACTGCCTGCCACTCGGAAAAAGACCAGTTTATTCCAACTCTTTGCTTCCTGTCTGCCAACCAGTTCTCTATCCAAGCCAGTACCTTACCCACAATCCCACGTGATTTAACTTTACACGCTAAACTCTTATGCGGGACCTTATCGAAAGCTTTCTGAAAGTCTAAATACACCACATCCACTGGTTCTCCTTTATCTATTCTACCAGTAACATCCTCAAAAAATTCCAGTAGATTAGTCAAGCACGATTTACCTTTTGTAAATCCATGTTGACTTTGTCCAATCCTGTCACTGTTTTCCAAGTGCTCTGCTATTACATCTTTTATAATGGACTCTAGCATTTTCCCCACTATCGAGGTCAGGCTTACCGGTCTATAATTCCCCGTTTTCTCTCTACCACCTTTTTTGAATAGTGGGGTGACATTAGCTACCCTCCAATCCATGGGAACTGTTCCAGAGTCTATAGAATTTTGGAAGGTGACCAGCAATGCATCTACTATTTCTAGGGCCACTTCCTTAAGTACCCTCGGATGTAGATTATCAGGCCCTGGGGATTTATCGGCCTTCAATCCCGTCAATTTCCCTAACACCATTTCCCTACAAATACTGATTTCATTCAGTTCCTCCCTCTCATTAGGCCCTTTGTTCCCTGACATCGCTGGGAGGTTGTGTCCTCCTTTGTGAAGACAGAACCAAAGTATGTATTTAATTGGTCTGCCATTTAGAACTAGCTACATAAAGACACCAGGCAGTTGAAACACAGCACATATCCTGTGATTTACCATAAGCAATGGCACAGGAGATGCATTAGTACATATATTATGTTCTTTAACCTGAGAATTTCATTTTTAAACCTTATTCTTAAAAACACAGCAAGATGCAACAGTTTGGACAATAGCAAAATACTGCGGATGCTGGAAATCTGAATCAACAGAAAATGCTAGGAACACTCAGGTCAGGCAGCATCATGGAGAGAGAAACAGAATTAACATTTCAGGTTGATGACCCTTCGTCAGAACTGGAAAAAGTTGGAGAAGTAACAGATTTTTAAGCAAGTGTGGGGCAGGGAAAGGGAGGAGGGGAAGAACGAACAAAGGGAAGGTCTGTGATCGGATGGGAGGCAGGAGAGATTAATAGACAAAAGGGATGATGATGCAAGGCAAAAGGAAATGATAATGGGACAAATTAAGAAACAAAAGATGACTCGAGATGAGGTGTGAATGGCAATGGCAGAGTCATCAACAGCTGCCATGTGAGAGAAAAAAGAAAACATAGGGGCCGAGGTTATAGTCTGAAATTGTTGAACACGATGTTGAGCTCAGAAGGCTGTAAAGTGCTTAATTGAAAGATGAGGTGCTGTTCCTTGAGCTTCGTTGGAACAGTGTAAGAGGTCATGGACGGAGAGATCAGAGTGGGGCTGGAGCAGAGAATTAAAATGACAGGCGACCGGAAGCTTGGGGTCTTGCTTACGGACTGAACGGAGGTGTTCCGCAAAGTGTTGCTGCCTTGGTAGACCCATCGTTTCAGCCTGTTCTTGCCCCACGGAACTGATTTCTTCCCACCTCAACTCCATTTTTTCTCCCCTTGTCCAGTCTCTTCCCACCTACGTTCATAATAATAACATAATTAGGAGCAGGAGTAGGCCATACGGCCCCTCGGGCCTGCTCCGCCATTCAATAGGATCATGGCTGATCCAAACTTAGACTCACGTCCACTTCCCTGCCCTCTCCCCGTAACCCCTTATTCCCTTATCAGCTAGGAAACTGTATCTCTGTTTTAAATTTATTTAATGTCGCAGCTTCCACAGCTCTCTGAGGTAGCAAATTCCATAGATTTACTACCCTCTGAGTGAAGAAGTTTCTCCTCATCTCAGTTTTGAAAGGGCAGTTTATTCTAAGATTATGCCCCCTAGTTCTAGTCTCACCCATCAGTGGAAACATCCTCCCCGTATCCACCCGATCAAGCCCCCTCACAATCTTATATGTTTCGATAAGATCGCCTCTCATTCTTCTGAATTCCAATGAGTAGAGGCCCAACCTACTCAACCTTTCCTCATAAGTCAACCCCCTCATCTCCGGAATCAACCGAGTGAACTTTCTCTGAACTGCCTCGAGAGCAAGTATATCTTTTCTTAAATATGGAAACCAAAACTGTACGCAGTATTCCAGGTGTGGCCTCACCAGTACCCTGTATAACTGCAGCAAAACTTCCCTGCTTTTATACTCCATCCCCCTTGCAATAAAAGCCAAGGTTCCATTGGCCTTCCTGATCACCTGCTGTACCTGCATACTAACCTTCTGTGTTTCATGCACCAGGACCCCCAGATCCCTTTGTACTGTAGCACTTTGCAGTTTCTCTCCATTTAGATAATAACTTGCTCTTTGGGTTTTTCTGCCAAAGTACATAACTTCACACTTTCCAACATTATATTCCATCTGCCAAATTTCTGCCGACTCACTTAGCCTGTCTATGTCCTTTTGCAGGTTTTTTATGTCCTCCTCACTCACTGCTTTCCCTCCCATCTTTGTATCGTCGGCAAACTTGGATACGTTGCACTCGGTCCCTTCCTCCAAATCGTTAATATAGATTGTAAAGAGTTGGGGTCCCAGCACTGACCCCTGCGGAACACCACTAGTTACTGACTGCCAACCCAAGAATGAACCATTTATCCCAACTCTGTTTTCTGTTAGATAGCCAATCTTCCACCCATGCCAGTATATTGCCCCCAATCCCGTGATTTTTTTTATCTTGTGCAGTAATCTTTTGTGTGGCACCTTGTCAAATGCCTTTTGGAAGTCCAAATACACCATATCCACTGGTTCCCCTTTATCCACCCTGTTTGTTACATCCTCAAAGAATTCGAGCAAATTTGTCAAACATGACTTCCCCTTCGTAAAACCATGCTCTGTCCGATTAAATTATGCTTATCCAAATGTCCTGTTACTGCTTCCTTAATAATGGACTCCAACATTTTACCAACCACAGATGTTAGGTTAACTGGTCTATAGTTTCCAGCCTTTTGTCTGCCTCCCTTTTTAAATAAGGGCGTTACATTAGCAGTTTTCCAATCTGCTGGGACCTTTCCTGAATCCAGGGAGTTTTGGAAAATTACCACCAATGCATCCACAATCCCTACCGCTACTTTTCTCAAGACCCGAGGATGTAAGCCATCAGGTCCAGGGGATTTATCTGCCTTTAGTCCCATTATCTTACCGAGTACCATTCGCGACTCTTCCAACACCCTCCACCACTTTAACAGTTTCCTGGCCCCAACCGTCTCCTTTTCGCTACGGATGTCCAATCCCTCTACACCTCCATCTTCCACCAGATCGGCCTGAGAGCGCTCCGCTTCTTCCTTGAACAGAGGCCCAACCAGTCCCCATCCACCACCACCCTCCTCTGCCTGGCTGAATTGTTCTCACATTGAACAACTTCTCCTTTGACTCCTGACTTCCTCCAAATTAAAGGTGTTGCTATGGGAACCCACATGGGTCCTAGCTATGCCTGCCTTTTCATGGGATATGTGGAACATTCTTTGTTCCACTCCAACTCAGGTTCCCTCCCTCACCTCTTTTTCCAGTATATTGATGACTATTGGTGCCGTTTCCTGCTCTCATCCTGAACTAGAAAATTTCATTCACTTTGCTTCCAATTTCCACCCTTCCCTCACCTTCACATGGTCCATCTCCAACTCTTTCCTTCCCTTCCTCGACTTCTCTGTGTCCATTTCTGGGGATAGGCTATCGACAAACATCCACTATAAGCCCACCGACTCCCACAGCTACCTGGACTACACTTCCTCCCACCCCACTTCCTGTATGGACTCTTATTTCATTCTCCCAGTTTCTCCGTCTCCGCCACATCTGTTCTGACGATGCCACCTTGCATACTAGTACTTCCGCTGTGTCTTCCCTTTTCCTCAACCGAGGATTCCTTTCTACTGTGGTTGACATGGCCCTCGACCGTGTCCATTCCATTTCCCACACTTCTGCTCTCACCCCTTCCCCTCCCTCCCAGAACCACGATTGAGGTTCCCCTTGTCCTCACCTTTCAGCCCACCAGCCTCCACATTCAACGAATCATCCTCTGCCATTTCCGCCACCTCCAGCGTGATCCCACCACCAAACACATCTTCCCCTGCCCCCCACCTAAGCATTCCGAAGGGACCGCTCCCTCCGCGACAAACTGGTCCACTCCTCTTTCACCCCCAACACCACAGCACCTTCCCGTGCAAGCACAGGAGATGCAACACCTGCTCTTTTACCTCCTCCCTTCCCACTGTCCAGGGCCCCAAACATTCCTTCCAGATGAAACAGCGATTTATTTGTACTTCTTGCAAATTAGTATACTGTATTCGCTGCTCACTATTCGGTCTCCTCTGCATTGGGGAGACCAAATGCAGAACACCTCCGTTCAGTCCGTAAGCGAGACCCCGAGCTTCCGGTCGCCTGTCACTTTAATTCTCTGCTCCAGCCCCACTCTGATCTCTCCGTCCACGACCTCTTACACTGTTCCAACGAAGCTCAAGGAACAGCACCTCCTCTTTCAATTAAGCACTTTACAGCCTTCTGGGCTCAACATCGTGTTCAACAATTTCAGACTATAACCTCGGCCCCTATGTTTTCTTTTTTCTCTCACATGGCAGCTGTTGATGACTCTGCCATTGCCATTCACACCTCATCTCGAGTCATCTTTTGTTTCTTAATTTGTCCCATTACCATTTCCTTTTGCCTTGCACCATCATCCCTTTTGTCTTTTAATCTCTCCTGCCTTCCACCCTATCGCAGACCTTCCCTTTGTTCTTTCCTGCCCTCCTCCCTTTCCCTGCCCCACACTTGCTTAAATATCTTACTTCTCCAACTTTTTCCAGTTCTCACGAAGAGTCATCGACCTGAAACGTTAATTCTGTTCCTCTCTCCACGATCTACCTGACCTGCTGAGTATTTCCAGCATTTTCTGTTGTTGCAACAGTGTGGAGGTAGTTCCTGATGTTTGGCAGCAGTGAGGTAGTGGAGATTGGCATCATGGGGGGAACCTGGAATATGCACAAACTGGGGTCTAGCAAGTGGAAGGTGGGTTTTGAATCACTGGTGGATTCCGGAAGTCTGTTAGCACTGGACAGGGGGGGGGGGGGGGGGGGGGGGAGGAGCGTGCGGGGAGGGTGAAAGAGTGGGAATAGCACTGATACAGGAAGGGGTCTGTCAGCACTGGTTTGTAAGCTTTTAAGAAATTTCCCCAGAGATACTGAATTAAATGTTATGTAATTGGCTTCTGAGAGGATAAGTAAACACTGCTCTCTTCAGATAAATAAATACACCTGCATAAAATAAGTAAAAGATTTCACTGTGTCTTACTGGAATTTATTTTTACTTTCAACTGGCAAAAATCAGTCAGGAACTTTTGCATTGCTTATAAAATGTGTGATAGGACACACTTTCTGAACTAAAAAAAACTGAAGTCAATAGCTTTATTTAACTGTTTTGTTGAAAACCTACTTAAATTCATTGTCCATTTTAAATTCCAATCATTTTCAAAAAACAAACTGAAATACTGTTCTACACAAAGATGCAATTTTGACTTGACTGCTGAAAAATAGATTGGATAAAAGATAAATAAAAACAGCCACATTTGTTTAATAAAAACAGCCACATTTGTTTAATAAGCACCATCAGGTTTGAATTATCTCCACCTGTTCCTGTTATTCTTCTTTTCCCCTTTCAGACACAGATATCCTTGTTGTTTAAACAAAACTAACACCTGAATAAGGCTTTTGAAATTTGTCCCCTAGATTTTCTTCAAAGATCGTTAAAATAAAACAACCAAACCCTTTTCTAGTTGAGCTGATGCTGCATCCTGAAAAATCGTGCATCACTCTGTAGAATCTGCCTTCAGCAGACAGTCACAGCTCTGGGCAAAAATATCAAGTTGAAGGCCAACCTTTTGAAAGAGGCCGAAGCCTTTGAGGGCACTCAAAGATACAAAAGACAAATTTATAGTCACGTTTAATCTAGTTATTGGGAAATAGTTAATTTTCCATGGTCTCACCTTCTCCTTTCGTTTATTGGTAGGTTAACCTGACTGATCCTTCAGGATAAGTTGTTTTAATAAGTCACTGGTAGTTTCCAGCTACTTCCCTACCTCTTCAACACTCTGATTCACCAGAGTTTTATTTTGCATCAAAGAGTGACCAAAATGTGAAAAAGTGTGAGATGATATAAAAGGACAAAAGTGTAATATGAGAACTGCGCGTTATGCCAGAGATAGATATATTTTTTAACAATCAGTGAAGTAACTACATGGTGGCACAAAGCATCTTCAACATGCTGGACCACAAAGCACAGGTTTCCACCTACAAACTCGCCACACATAGATTTCCTAACTTTATTTACGTCAAAACCCAAAACTTAGTTATAACAAGCAAACGTAGAGGGCAAATCGCCGTACACTGCTCTTGTACAGCAGCATTGACAGTATTCTAAAGACAGGTTTACAAGCCAATCCTCTTGTACAAAGGAACCCAAGATGGAAAGCAGAAAATTACTAAAAAAAGGAAAAATTACTTGGCCTGATTTCTTAATTTTTGTTGAAGTTTGCTGCACCAAGGAGACTGTATAGTGCAGTCTTCTGGTTGAAGAAACTTGGTAAAACTGAAATGAAGCTTCTGTCTTATGTCGGCAGTTAAGTGAAACAACCAGGGAGAGGTACAAACATACCAACTTGGAGAAAAAGTGACACGGCAATTTGAGCGGAAGGGGCGAGATGTTTTGCTATGAATGTTTGAAATAATTCCAATGATGCTTGGCATGGTTACACTGAGAACTATAATCTTATGAAACATTTTTATATATATATAATATTGTTTCATAAGATTATAGTTCTCAGTGTAACCATACCATATATGTGCATAAAAACAGAAAATGCTGGAGAAACTCAGCAGGTCAGGCAGCATCTGTGAAGAGAGAAACAGAGTTAACGTTTCAGGTCGATGACCTTTCGTCAGAACTGGAAAAAGCAGGAAATGGAACAGATTTTTAAGCAAGTGTAGGGGCTGGGAAATGGGGGAGGGGGGTGAAAGAACAAAAGGGAAGGTCTGTGATAGGATGGAAGGCGGAATAGGTTAAGAGACATTAAGAGATATTCAAGGCAAAAGGAGACGGTAATGGAACACGCTAAGAAACAAAGGATGGCTCTAAATGAAGTGTAAATTGTGCTGGCAGAATGACACACAGCTGCCATGTGGCCATCGAGGAACAGCACCTCATCTTTCGATTAGGCACTTTACAGCCTTCCAGACTCAACATAGAGTTCAACAATTTCAGATCATAACCTCGGTCCCTATAATATATATTGTCTGTCTTTTTTCTTCTCCCCCCCAAGGATCTATCCTTGGCCCCCTCCTATTTCTCATCTACATGTTGCCCCTCAGCAACATCATCCGAAAACACAGCCTCAGTTTCCACATGTACACTGACGACACCCAGCTCTACCTCACCACCACTTCTCTCGACCTAACCACTGCCTTTAAATTGTCAAGACTGCTTGTCAGACATCCAGTACTGAACGTTACCGATAGACATGACTATTCCAATGCATTCCTGGCCAGCCTCCCACATTCTACCCTCTGTAAACTTGAGGCTAGCCAAAACTCTGCTGCCCGTGTCCTAAATCGCACCAAGTGTCATT